>NC_079214.1:50877917-51550417 GCF_029633865.1 Lampris incognitus | reverse complement strand
TGAAGTCCCAAGTGTGAACCATCATAGTATATATCATCATAGTCTAAGAGATAAAAGGTACTGAGATATATGGGCCTCTAACTCACTAACTCATTTGGAGTTGTTCCTGCGGTTTCATATAAGGCAGAATTTCATGGAAACGCCATCGACAACGCTGCAAGTAAGAAGTCCCTTTAAGGCATTCGGGTTGCGTAGTGATCTATTTCGTTGCCTACCAACATGGGGATCACCGGTTTGAATCCCCGTATTACCTCCGGTTTGGTTGGGTGTCTGTACAGACACAATTGGCCGCGTCTGCAGGTGGGAAGCCGGATGTGGGTATTTTTCCTGGTCGCTGCACTAGCGCCTCCTATGGTCGGGCGGGGCGCCTGTTTGGGGGGAACAGCGTGATCCTCCCACGTGCTACCTCCCCCTGGTGAAACTCCTCAATGTCAGGTGAGAAGAAGCGGCTGGCAACTCCACATGTATTGGAGGAGGCATGTGGTAGTCTGCAACCCTCCCCGGATCGGCAGAGGAGGTGGAGCAGCAACCGGGATGGCTCGGAAGAGTGAGCTAATTGGCTGGATACAATTGAGGAGAAAAAGAGGGAGAAAAAAATCATTGTTTGGTAGAAGTTTTTGCGTCAATTTGCTTTTCTGTATTGTCAGTTTGCTAAAAACATGATTCAGGTGAGCCAACTTTAGCTCTATTGAACCTGTGCAAACGTGTCTCTTTTACAATGTCAATCTTGAGCATCTAATGTACATAATGTGAAACATTTGCTACACAATTGAAAATGTGCAGTCAATACCAGGCCTGCTTCCAGCTGGAAACTGGAGACAATGATGCTGTAATGTCCCGTTCACTAAGACATCACACAACAGTTTCACATCACATCTAATGACCCAAGACATTCTGTTCTAATGATGTGGGTATCAGTAGCTTATGGGTTACAGACATGGGCTTGTGATTGGATGTTTGCTGATTAAAACCATTAACCCGATGAGCTTGACACTACACCTACCCATCACCTCCATTCCTTTCACCAACATGCCCATTGAGATCTGCTCCAATCACCACTCTCACCTCCTTGTGTACATTCGCCACCACGTCATCCAGCTGACTCCAAAATTCTTCTTTCTCTTCCGTCTCACACCCAACTTCCGGGGCACATGCGCTGACAACATTCATGAATACACCTTCGATTTCCAGCTTCATACTCATCACTTTGTCCAACACTCTTCACTTCCAACACAATCTTGACATACTTTTCCTTCAGAATTACCCCTACCCCATTTCTCCTCTCATTCGCACCATGGTTGAAGAGTTTGAACCCACCTCCGATGCTCCTGGCCTTACTCCCCTTCCACCTGGTCTCTTGCGCACACAGTATACCTACCTTGCTTTTCTCCATCATATCAGCCAGCTGTCTCCCTTTACCGGTCACAGTGCCAACATTCAAAGTTCCGACTCTCCCCTCCACACTCCTACCCTTCCTCTTCTCCTGCTGCCTCTGGAGATGTATTCCCCCTCTCCTTGTCCTTCACCCAACAGTAGCATAGTTTCCACCGGGCACCCTGCTGGACAACAGCACTGTTGGCAGTCGTTGGTAACCTGGGTCTTGACCGATCCGTTATGGAAATCTGATTTATTTTCTGATTTGATTTGGCAAAGGTTTTATGCTGGATGCCCTCCCTGATGTAGCACCCCCCATTTATCCAGGCTTGGGACCGGCACTAAGAATGCACTGGCTTGTGCTTCTCCAGTGGCTGGGTTAATGTAATGTGATGAAGAACATCACCGGTGGTAAATAATGCCACTTTCAAAACATTGCAAAATAAGGCTTCACAGATGGCTTGTGAGGTAGGTAGTTTATGTAGCATGTTTATTAGGCTACAAGGACACACACAATCTATTTTGGTGAGAGACATTGAATGTCAACAAAACTGAGTGTGCTTACAAGAAAAAACAACATTGGATGCCTTAAATCTGCATCTGCACAGATGAGGATGGTCCACTGAAAACGGAAGAAGACCATGGTTAGACTGGGCAAGGTGCAAATGTAGATATATATATATGCAAAGAAAATCAGTTAAAAAAACAACAACAAAAAATATGGGTACTCTGTCTAGTCATTCTTTTCTGGATAAGGTTAAAAATGACAGCGATAGAGAGATGGACAGTTTGCTAAGCAGACCCCCCTTGTTTCCACAGGAGTTTGCCCTCGTCAGTTTAGAAGACTAATTAAAACAAGCCTGCGATGAGGAGAGACCTCGGAAACGTTCAGATTTAAAGTTACCCCACAGTTTGCAGTAGCCAGGTAAATATTTCAAAATGTGTACATCAAAATATGGAGAGCTGAACTCATAACAGATGTTATACTCAAGTCAAATAATTGAATAAAGACGAAAGGTTTGGATAAAATCTGCAAAACATATCTCGGTCTTGGGTTTTCTATGTGTAAGTTAAGAGGGGGAAGTAATGGGGGCCATACAGTCAGGCGATCGTTTCTTTGAAGTTTCTGCCCATATGAATTTAATTATAGTCATTCAGCCCTGTGCTTGATGCACCTGTATGTCTCCTGCTCAGCATTACGGCAGCTTGGCTTCAGCTGTAGTTACCAGCAGAGGTCATTAAAGTCCAGACATCAAACAGCAATCTGGAAGCAGCTGTCAGTCAACATGTCTGTGGTCTTTTAAAGGAGAGAAACGGTTAAGCCGGGCAGACTGATGGCATTTTCAGTTCCATTTGGTGCAACTCTTACTCAATGCAGGGACAAAAATGGTCTCGTTGAGTTGAGAAAATGTATGGCTGAATTACATCTCTATTACCACTTGCCACTGTGTAGCGTACACTAGCAAGCCAACCAGAAAAACAAGCAGATGAGGATTCCGTTGCCTACCAACACGGGGATCGCCGGTTCGAATCCCCGTATTACCTCCGGCTTGGTCGGCCGTCCCTACAGACACAATTGGCTGTGTTTGCAGGTGGGAAGCCGGATGTAGGTACGTATGTGTCCTGGTCGCTGCACTAACGCCTCCTGATTGGTCGGGGCGCCTGTTCGGGGGGGGGACTGGGGGGAATAGCGTGATCCTCCCATGCACTACGTCCCCCCGGCGAAACTCCTCACTGTCAGGTGAAAAGAAGCGGCTGGCGACTCCACATGTATCGGAGGAGGCATGTGGTAGTCTACAGCCCTCCCCGGAACGGCAGAGGGGGTGGAGCAGTGACCGGGACGGTTCGGAAGAGTGGGGTAATTGGTCGGATACAATTGGGGGGAAAAAAAGGAGGGAAAAAACAAAACAAAAAACAAGCTGTGTGTAGTGCCTCCAGTGCAAACTAGGGGTAGCAGTAAAGGCGCTAATATCTAACTAGGTTCGGTGAGGGGTTTGCCTTGACTAACTCACGAGAGGAGTTGATGTGTAGTTGAACAGTTGACAATTTTATTGCCTCACAACAGCAAAATATACACAATGCTGACTTTTACATAAAAGAATTGAAATAAAACAAAATAGATCTATTTAAAGTAAATAAAATAATAAACCAAAGAAAACCTCGTTCAAATCACAACCCTCAATGAGTGTTAGCAGTTTGAGATGAAAGAAAAATTCAGTCGCTTGTCCTTGAGTGTATGTGTTGGTCCAAGAGTTCAGTTCCTGATCCGTGAGTGTATTGAATATACTTCAACGATGACTATTTCTACCCTGGTAGAGGAAATAGGCTAGTGTGTATGAGTTCTTATCTGGTGTCTGGATGAATGGTTCAGGCTTGTCAGATGTTTCCTGGGACAGATCCTACGGTAGGCCACCACTTCTATGATCGTCCACAGTCTCACTGGGCTGGGCTCGCCATCACAATCCTCCAAATTCTATCTGGTAGTTAAAAAAAACAATCTACACAAATAGTGCAGAATAGTAAGTATTTCATTCTATATCTGTATCTAACATGAGATCTCATTAATTTCTTTTCATTCAGAACATCTTACAATATGCTTTCCATTAACATGTATATGAATTGCAATATCATTACTTAATCACTATAGAATTCTGTTACACGAAATCAGTGCAATCCCAGTGTAGCCTCAATACAAACCATTTAAGTGCGCTAACCACTTAAACCGAATGGCTTTAACGTCAACAGTATAAGTGCCACTCATCTTTAATGCTACACAATTCCCCAATGCTTCACCGACTAAGCTAGCGCTTAGCGCTAGCTAACTATTGGCGTGAGCTATCTTCTAAAACATTCAACATGACACAATGACACTATACATACCAAAGTACGAGCTATTCAAACATTAGACATTCTTATAACCCCGACTGGTTTTATGAAGAGTATCTTAACAGCTATATGACCCAGCGTTATCTTTTCCCTTCAGTTGTTAGCAATAAGCTAGCTAGCACAAAAAACTGCTTTACTCACCGGAGTTACAAATACTTAAAACTCGACAGACCTTCGTCTCGTAAGCTCACAGATGAGATTCTGATTATACATAACACTTTTCGGAATCAAAACATGTCAATACTCTAACTTTCTTAGGCTATGTATAATAAAATTCAGTCGTCGGCTCAAGAGCACAATTTCCAGGATGTTCAGGAAAAAAAAAAGACGACTGCGTGTAGCAGTCTCTACCCTAGCGAGTTGCATAGTGCGCCCCCTAAGGAGCGGCATGCCACTACACCTCTAATACAAAGACTATTAGTAGCCCTGTATGTCATATGGGTTACATGTGTTTGATGAGTAGAGTGGACGATGAGCGGGTAAATGCACTGGAGGCGAGCGGCGGAGGGGTGGGGAGATTTCAGTTGAGGGCGGGCATAATTTGCATAGTCATAGATTCTGGATTTTTTTTTTTAATGAGGGAGGAGTAGATGTGATTTTCAGGCTTTTAACAACACAATTGAAACACATCAGACAATTTATTATATCTAACCTAGCATTTTATATGTCTTAAAACATTGGAGGGGGACTTTAAAGACAGGCTAAAACATATATATTTAAATATAGCACACATGAAAACCCAGAGCTACATGACATGTTTCCGTTGTTGCTCTTAATCCTAAAAAACAGCTGCACGCTTCCTTGGCAGTTAAAGATGATTTAAGAGTTGTGGATTTAATCATCACAATAACCTCAATAACCTCGTGCGTTGTCAATGGTCTTGGCTGAGACGCGGAAAACTAAATTGTCGAATCTGTTTACAAAGAAGTGACATAGACACTGTTGATTGTGACTTTGTGAGGGCCTCAGACAGTGCATGGATGCAATTTTGGTTGCTTGGTTTCATTATCTGCCGTTACTGCTGTCAGGGTTAGTATCATTATCACTCCTTTTTTCCGATTACATAATTTTGTGTATCTTAACACATGTTCCCTTTTAACCTTTAGATTATCTTCTTTTTGTTGAATGTGACGTGTATTGACACTTTTTGTTGGTAATGCACCTAAATAAAACTGACTTTTGACTGTGTAGTTAACCATAAATGTTTTGAAAATGACACAAACAACAAAATGCTAACACACTATGGTGCGTTTTAGGGAGGTAATGCAAGGGAAAAGGTCCTGTAAACATAAGCAAACCTGCTGGACCTCTTGTGGCTGAGGAGAGGAGGGGGAGATAAGGAGAGAGAGGAGGAGGGAGGGGCGCTGGTCTCTTGCTTGTAAACAGGAAGTGGTGCATTTGTGAACATTGTGGTTTCAGCGCTGGCAGATTCTGTTGTGGATCGGCGTAAAGAGGGTCCAGGGGACCACGACGCTACAGAAGTGCAAAGTCACTACACACACACACACACACACACACACACACACACACACACACACACGCACGCACACACACACACATATACTCTTGCAATCTTCATTAGATAACATTTATATTTCTAATGCTGAAGGAGCATATATTAGATCAAGGGCAAAGTGGATAGTAGAAGAGGGAGAGAGGAGCTCAGCATATTTTTGTAGATTGGGGGGAAAAAAAGAGCCAAGAGCGGAATGCTGATAAATAATCAAGAGAGTCCTGACCCAGATTTAATTTCTAAGGAAATATTCAGATTTTACAGGGAACCGTACTCACCTCTTATTCATCCGCAGATGCTGATGCTTTCTTTGAGCATGTTAAGGAATGGATCCCAAAAGTGGATGAATGTTTTAAAAGCATATGCGAGGCAGACATCAGTATGGATGAAGTGGAAAAAGCCTTAGCATTAGACAAATCTCTGGGTTCAGATGGTGTAACGAGCAATTTCTGTAGACAGTTCTGGAAATATCTTAACCTTATTTTCCATATCTAATGAAGATTGCAAGAGTAGTATAAGTTTTTTGTTGGCTATTCTCACTTAGAGAGGGTTTACTACAGATACAGTTTATTTCTTTAATGATTTCCAACTCTTTTTTCTTATTATCCCTGCTTAAAATTTTGCTATTTGAGATAGAAATATGGCATACTTTATATTTCAGATACTCCCATTTATTTCAGATACTTCCTTTATATTTCAGATACTCCCATAAGTTGTAAAGTTTGAATCTGTAGTCATATCATTGATCGTTGAAATAATTTCTCTGCAAAAGAGTTCACTTTTCAGGAGGTTTGAATGAAATTTCCAATAATCTTTATTTAGCGCTGTGATGGCCTGGTGGCCTGTCCAGGGTGTCTCCCCGCCTGCCGCCCAATGACTGCTGGAATAGGCTCCAGCATCCCCGCGACCCTGAGAGCAGGATAAGCGGTTCAGATAATGGATGGATATATATATATATATATATATATATATATATATATGTGTGTGTGTGTGTGTGTGTGTGTGTGTGTGGAAGAACGAGTCGAGAGGCAGATATCTCCTTTTTAATGGCAACGCTCGTGCCCCATACACCGCACGGCCCTGGGAATGCTCTTTTATTTACAATTGAACAAACAACAAAATGGTTTCCCCCCAGATGTCACAACTGGCAACCTTAGTCTAAGTCACTGTCCTAAGGTCAGTCAGCCAGTAAACAGTCCTTTACCTGTTCTGAGTCAAACCCCCAAACAATAACACATGCCAACATGAACAGAACACCCAGACACGCAAAAATATAACACAATCAACAACAATCCCAACTAGAACATTAACAGTCCCATGAGTCCTTGCACCCCCCCCCCCAGCGCAGTGTACAGGAACAATACAGACTGAATGTCCCCAAGTCCAAATGGGAGACACCACCAAAGGTGGTTGAGAATAGGCAAAGCTAGGATCCTATGGCACTTCAAGTTCCAGACTGACAAGAAGGTGCTGGCTAACCAACCAGACGTTGTGGTGGTTGACAAGGAACAGAAGACAACAGTAGTGATCGTAGTAGCAATCCCGAGCGATGGCAACATCAGAAAGAAAGAGCACAAGAAGCTAAAGAAATGCCAAGGGCTGAAGGGAGAACTAGATCAGATGTGGAAGGTGAAATCCACAGTAGTCCCAGTGGTAACAGGAGCACTAGGAGCTGTGACCCCCAGACTGGGAGAGTAGCTCCGGCAGATTCCAGGAACAACATCTGCAGGCTCTGTCCAGAAGGGTGCAGTCCTAGGTACAGCTAAGATACTGAGCAGAACCCTCAGACTCCCAGGCCTCTGGTAGAGGACCTGAGCTTGAGGAAGACACACACCACCCGAAAAAGGGTGAGAGGGCGATTATTATTATTATTATTATTATTATTATTATTATTAGAGGGCTGCTGCTTGTGTGTATTCTTTATTTTCTGAATTGACTGAATATTTTATTCTCTGGACATTTCAAAAGACACTGTAAACAAAGCAAATAGAAATATTTTCAGTTGTGATCATACTTAAATATGATATAAACGATATATTCATGTTCACATTCACATTTACATTTTAGACGTACATGATGCTCAAATCCAGACCTACATTAGAAAAACCTTTTATTCCTGTGTCATTATACAAAATAACCAGTGCACCAAAAACATACATCCCACATAGAAAACGACTAACAGTAACATTCATTTGACCACTAAGCACAAACACAAAGGCAAAGTGCTGGAAAAGCACTAAAAAGGGCGATAGAAAAAGTAGTTTTATTTAGCTTTTCCTTTTAGTTTACGTTGCTATTGATTCATTCTTTTTCAAGAAAATTGATGAAACTCCACATTTTCATATTGAAATGACCTCTGCTTCGTAAAAAGTCACTGCATATGATGACAGCCACACTATTTGAGAATAAGACCCCCCCCCCCTCAAGTGAGGTGGTGACTCGACCTCGGGATGCTCTCCGTGCACAATCCTCTGGAAAGGCCGCTAAACACGCCCCGTCACGGTGTCCTCAGACCCTCCCCAAATTCTGGTGAAGGTTAAAACACATTGTGTGTCGGAGGAGGTGTCGGCAACAGCAGCGACACAGACGTCACGAATAGAGAGACGAGTCTCATGTGTTTTTGCTTAGAGCTGCCTGGCCCATTGTTTACATGGAGACGAAAGAGGCCCACTGAGACCAGCTGCTCTGGAAAAGTTGGGTCTGCGACGCATCTTTGTCCCGTTTCTTACCAGCCCTCTCCGCAGCTCCGTCCATGTGCTACGCATCCATGGCTAGCTGTCCGAAACGCTTGGCTGTAGACACGCGGCGAGATACGTATAATGTGTCACTTGACCCGAGAACACGAGGGCCCGCTGTGTCCGTGCCATGTGTCAGTGTGTGCTTATGGATTGTACATTTACTTCATTTGATAAACTGTCCCTGATTCTGCACCCAAGTGCATGTTTTTTTGTTTTTGTTTTTTTGTTGTTTGTTTTTTTTCTTGCTGCTTTAAAGACGAACTTCTTCACTGTGTCATGGCTGAAGTCACTGAGGGTTATATAAGCCTTTACGGACAAATAAACCACACCAATGTTTTTGTTTTTTTCCCCTTTGTGGGGCAGGATTTCAAATTCAACGTTCAAGTTTATGGAAAGAGACGAGTTCCAATACAAACATAACAACTCTTCATCTTTCATTACATGCTCACTGTTATAGTCAGAAAAGAGCCCCGCTTAAGCCAAACACTTTCCACCTTCTGATGGCTGCCTCCAAACCCACTCAAAAGATTTACAATATTGTTGTTGGAAGCTTCTTTTTTATGTGAATTTTTTTCTAAACTTACCTAAAGAAAGGAGTTATTGGTAGGATTATGATTATTTTACGATGTCAAGGCTTCAGCTTTTTGAGCATTTGCTGAATACAAGGTACCTACACTTCTCGCACATGCGTAGTGCTCCACCCAGACTGCACGGTGGTTCTCCTGTCTCCTTTGATACAGCAGGTGTTTGATCCGGAGGACCTGGGTCGAGAACTCTGCCCAGGGGTGTTCAGCGATGTCACAGCCCACTGCAACCCGAGCCGACCGCACCAAAAGCTAACAACGGGCACGAGAGGGGACGTGAGAGCTGGCCTGCCCGTGCCTGAGCATTCATTAATCACGCTTACGCCGAGCTCTCATAAAGGAAAAAGGAGCCGAGAGGCAGATCTTACTCCTCGCTGGCTCAGGCTCACTGCTCCGTGTTCCTCCACCAGATCTCCTCTTAGACGTACGTAGTCAACTCCAGATGTGAAGGCTGACAATGGAGCACGCAAGTGTGCGTGCAGGCACAAAGACACAGAGGTCTACACACCCTTACATACACCGAGACACACACACACACGCACACACACACACACACACGTTTTTTATGCATAACACTGAAAAGCACAAGGGACTCCGCAAAATCAAAAGCAGAATTTTGGCTTCTCAAAAGAAAAAAAAGCAAGAAAAATAACAAAACAAGAGAGTCAGTGTCTATTTGTTTTGACATAGTACAAACTATGTCTTTATTTGTAACAGCAACCATTGGGTGATGAATAGAGGGCAGGGAAAAGTTGTTCACCTGAAAGGGGAGACTTGGTCATTCTGCCTGGGAGATGCCTGGACAGCAGCATGGCCGGGAGAGACTCAAGAGCGACAGCCAGGCCTTTGAAGCTCTTGTATCACATCCATCAGAGTGATCCGTGGCGCCTGGTGTATGGATTAGAGCTGAGTATTACTCTGGGCCCTGGAGAGACACTGGAGGCCGGTATTACTTCTGCCTGCATGCCCAGAGCGTGTAGATTCACCAGTCGACTCAGTATACACACACACACACACCGACAGACATGCGCGTGACCGGAGACACACACATATATGCGGGCGTGTGCATATAACTCATGCATGCATGCATACAAATGCAGACACGCCTTGAAACGTATGTGCTGCATGGACACACATGTATGCATGCACACACATTCAACACATACATATATGTATGTATGTGAATTCAAACACAAAGCCACTTGTCTGATTTCACTCACTCTCTCACTCTCTGTCTCTCTCTCTCCCTCCTCCATGCAATCTCTCCTCTGGATGATCTTAACTCCCCTCGCAAAATATGAGGATGTAAAGTGGAACTGGCCTCCTGGAGTTAAAGGTGCCTTAATAGCAAAAATCACCGTCTGCAATTACAGTGAATTACTGGCAGGCCTACAGATGCTTTAACTCACGGAACCACAAGAGGGCATTGGTCAAGTAATTTTAATATGACTCATAGTCGAGGTTTCACAATTCCCACAGTCTAGCCAGGAAATTACATCCCAAATGGTAAGATTAAAATGAAAGGTGTATAAAATATATATAAAAAAAGAGTTGTTCCAAGATGTGATGTCCCCCATTTGAAAGCAATAGCACCTACCTCTGCAAACTGTTTGGTAGCATAACACTGACACAAATTATGTTTTTCATTTCGTTTCTTTTTATTATGTTAAGGGGTAGTAGGTAACCCAACACTGTAGTTGCCCAAAGGTCCGTTTTCTTTTTCCAGACTGGATCCAATCTACTACTACTTTCGGCTGCTCCCGTTAGGGGTCGCCACAGCGGATCATCCGTTTCCATTTCTTCCTGTCTTCTGCGTCTTCCTCTGTCACACCAGCCACCTGCATGTCTTCCCTCACCACATCCATAAACCTCCTCTTTGGCCTTCCTCTTCTCCTCTTCCCTGGCAGCTCCATATTCAGCATCCTTCTCCCAATATACTCAGCATCTCTCCTCCACACATGTCCAAGCCATCTCAATCTTGCCTCTCTTGCTTTGTCTCCAAACCGTCCAACCTGAGCGGTCCCTCTAATATAATCGCTCCTAATCCTGTCCTTCTTCGTTACTCCCAGTGAAAATCTTAGCATCTTCAACTCTGCCACCTCCAGCTCCGCCTCCTGTCTTTTCGTCAGTGCCAATGTCTCCAAACCATATAACATAGCTGGTCTCACAACCATCTTGTAAACTTTCCCTTTAACTCTTGCTGGTACCCTTCTGTCGCAAATCACTCCTGACACTCTTCTCCACCCACTCCAACCTGCCTGCACTCTCTTTTTCACCTCTCTACTGCACTCCCCGTTACTTTGGACAGTTGACCCCAAGTATTTAAACTCAGATGTCTTTGTCACCTCCACTCCTTGCATCCTGACCATTCCACTGTCCTCTCTCTCATTCACGCATAGGTATTCCGTCTTGCTCCTACTGACTTTCATTCCTCTTCTCTCCAGTGCATACCTCCACCTCTCCAGGCTCTCCTCAACCTGCACCCTACTCTCACTACAGATCACAATGTCATCCGCGAACATCATCGTCCATGGAGACTCCTGCCTGATCTTGTCCGTCAACCTGTCCATCACCATTGCAAACAAGAAAGGGCTAAGAGCCGATCCTTGATGTAATCCCACCTCCACCTTGAACCCATCCGTCATTCCAACCGCACACCTCACCATTGTCACACTTCCCTCATACGTATCCTGCACCACTCCTACATACTTCTCTGCAACTCCTGACTTCCTCATACAATACCACACCTCCTCTCTCGGTACTCTGTCATAAGCTTTCTCTAAATCTACAAAGACACAGTGCAACTCTTTCTGGCCTTCTCTATACTTCTCAATCAACATTCTCAAAGCAAACATCGCATCTGTGGTGCTCTTTCGTGGCATGAAACCATACTGCTGCTCGCTGATCGTCACCTCTCCTCTTAACCTAGCTTCTATTACTCTTTCCCAAATCTTCATGCTGTGGCTGATCAACTTTATACCTCTGTAGTTGTTACAGTTCTGCACATCGCCCTTGTTCTTGACAATCGGTACCAGTATGCTTCTTCTCCACTCCTCAGGCATCCTCTCACTTTCCAGGATTGTGTTAAACCAGACTGGATCCAATACTGCCCGGTAAACTTGAAGCGATAGTGACATATAGTATTTTGGAAATGACGTTATGTTACCATATGAGCAACTACAACCTTCTATATTCTTGCTCCCACCTCGTATTCTGTCGAAACAATAGCTTCACTCACATTAAACAAATTTATGGGCATAGAGCCTTTCAAATATGTTATGAATGTGTGTTGCGTTGCACAGCTGTGGTACGCTAATGATTCATTAACGTGCCATTACTCCCACAGCAGGCCGTCCACCACAGGCCCGCTCCTCCTTTCTGCCTCTATCCATATGAACAGATGCAGTCACTGCAGTGTTGAGGTTAATATTCTCATGCAGAATACAATATGTTTTGTACAATAACGTGCTGATGGATATGAGAGTCTTGTTGATGGGCACTAAGTGAAGACATTTTCATCTCTGAACCATCAACATGACAGAGCACCCTCTTTTAGCATGACAGCTGCTATAAAACCACTGTAGACTCAGTAATAACACATAATATTTAAGGAGCACATCAAAATATCAGCATTTTAGATGTTTTGTGTTTAATGCCAGATGTGTCCAATGCCAGACAACAGCTCAATTTTTTTTTTCTTAAAGGTGCTATACAACTCTATGTATGTGGCTCGTTGATAAGCTAGACTCATCCAGCTCTGAGATTTGGTCATACCGGATAGGTAGATGGTTTAATTTTAGGACATTTTTTTGTGGCTTTTTCCCCCTTTTTTTCCCCAATTGTAGTTGGCCAATTACCCCACTCCTCTGAGCTATCCCAGTCACTGCTCCACCCCCTCTACCGAGCCGGGGAGGGCTGCAGACTACCACATGCCTCCTCCGATACATGTGGAGTCACCTGACAGTGAGGAGTTTTGCCAGGGGGATGTAGCGTGTGGGGGGAATCACACTATTCCCCCCCAGCCCCCCCCCCCCAAACAGGTGCCCCGACCGACCAGAGGAGGTGCTAGTGCAGCGACCAGGACACATACCCACATCTGGCTTCCCATCTGTAGACACTGGCAATTGTGTCTGTACGGATGCCCGACCAAGCCAGGGGAAAACACGGGGACTCGATCCGGCGATCCCGGTGTTGGTAGGCAATGGAATAGACCGCCACGCCACTCGAACGCCCCATTTTTCTTGACCAAAGAGGGAAAAAAAGAGAAAACACCCTTGTCATGTTGCAGTGATTGTGTGTACAGCCCAAACATCTTGTCATTGCCCTTGTCTCTCTTCCTGAGGTCAGAACAGTCCTGATCAACTCCTGCTCAGTGAAGCACAGCACGAGCCCTCAATGGCAGCCAAAACCACAGTACACTCGCCAAGATGATGGGACGGGACAGGTTACCAACCCCTCCTTCCCCCATACACACACACACACATGGTACCCAACACGCTCTTCAATCTATGCGACGAGTGGAAGTGGACAGCGGACAAATATCGATGGCCCTGGACAAGGCGAGTTTTGATGCAGGGAGAGGTGACTCAGCCCAGAGGGTATGAGATACTGTGCTTGTCCCTGGGGGCAGAGGGGCCATGCTGTCTCCTTAGATGAAAGTACGATCACAGTGACAGACAATAAATGTCAGAGACTGGGTCTTGTGGAGGTGTTGGAGGCAGCGTCAGACTACAGCACACATCATACTGAGTGAGTCATGATAGATGCACCCCCCATGTAGTGTGGGAGATAATGCCCTACTAGGCTTTTTTGGAGATCATTAGTCGCCCCCTGTGCCTGCGAAGCTGCTGCACACACACCAACGCAGGATGCTGTTGTCTCATTACTTTTCATGACTGATCGCTGTAGAAGGCAGAACAGAAGAAAGTGAAGATCGGTTTGAGTCGTGACACAGATATTTGCAGTACTCATAAAAGCTGTCAGAAACATTCATTTCCCATTGCATTTGTTCAGTTCAACTCATTAGATTGGATGATTATTGTTAAGGTAGACTGCAGAAAACAATTTCTGAGTTGTAGGTATTAGTCATCAGTGATGGCCGTGCATTTGCACGACACACGGACTCAAAAACGTTTGTTGATACGTTATGTGCTCCATCTTGAGAAGGTTTTGACTAACCCCAGCCTGGCATTCAACCTGGAGGTCAGCGGGAGAGGTGAACAGACAGTTACACATGTGCATGCCATGTGGATCCATAACACAAACTCGCAGTGGAAAGTCAGATCGATAGAGAGTTGCTCAGAGTCTACGAGCAAACAAGTTGCTCTGTAGGACCGGTGGGAACGAGACCCTGCACAAGCTCCTCTCCTTGTATGAGAGGAACCAGCTGGTCAAACGCCGTGCTGCAATAAGAAAGACTTTGATTTGGTCGTATTTAGCTGCAAACGTAAATATATCATCCAAAATGACACGAGGCCATTTCTGAGTATTTAGGATCGACCTGTAAATTAATTTGTAATGTGTTGCATCAATAATCACTGTTGTCATCGAACCATTTCTGTTTGTATATTTATTACAGTGTGGCAGGAATGAGGAAAAACACAGGAGACCAAGGCGAGTTTGATGTTTATTCCTCAACTCCAAAAACCAACTGCAGCAGGAACAACCCTGCACCGGTGAGCCCGGGAATGTAAACCACGCCCCCAGCTCACAGTCCTGCTGGGTGAGAGGCATAGCCCCTAGTGTCCGCCACACAGCCCCCCCCCCCGAACACCCAGAAGGGACTCCTGGAAAGAAAATTAGTGTCTCACTGGAGGCTTAAGCAGCCTGCCATAACGGCTGCGCCGTCCCTCAGCCGAAACAGTAGGTGAAACACAGTCCAAAGCCGGCTGAGAAGCAGAACGCTGAACCCGTGAAGACACTGCCGGGGTCCTGGAAGGAGGACGACCCCGACGGGGAACCTGGGCCGGAAACACAACTTCGCCTGCCACCCTGTGCGCCGGTTTAAGCCTATCAAGCGTGACACGCTCCCTACGCCCACCCATATCTAGCACAAAACCCTTAGGACCCGTCTCAAGAACCCAAAATGGGCCATTGTATGGGGGTTGGAGGGGCGAGCGGTGAGCATCATGCCGTACAAAAACAAAACAGGCCGACATGAGCTCCGCAGGCACGAACGACCGCGGAAAACAGTGGTGAACGGGGCCTGGAACCCGAGTGCTGTCGGACAAAAAAGGATAAACGGCCGGACGGGGTCGAGGAGCGGAACTCCCAGGCAAAAATTCCCCAGGAACGCGGAGTGGCTGACCGAGCACCAGCTCAGCGGATGACGCGTCGAGGTCCTCCTTAGGAGCCGAACGCAACTCGAGCATAACCCAAGGTAAACGATCCACCCAGTTACCATTCGAGAGCGCAGCGCTGCCTTGAGCAACCGGTGAAAGCGTTCACACAACCCGTTAGCCTGACGGTGATACGCGGTAGTGCGGTGTACCTGCACACCCAAGGATCGCTCAAGTGCCGACCAGAGCTCTGACACGAACTGGGGGCCCCTGTCTGAGGTGATATCTGACGGAGTGCCGAAACGGGCGACCCAGGAGGAAAGAAAAGCGCGTGCAACATCCGAGGATGTTGTGGAGGATAGAGGGACAGCCTCTGGCCACCTGGTGGTCCGATCTACCATTGTGAGCAGGTGCGTAAAACCCTGTGAAGAAGGTAGAGGGCCCACCAGGTCCACATGCACGTGGTCGAAACGTCTGGCCGGGATCGGAAACGGTTCGAGGGGCGATTTAGTGTGCTGGTGGACCTTAGCGCGCTGGCACGCTACACATGCAGCTGCCCACCCCTTGACGTCCTTGCGGAGGCCAGGCCAGACGAACTTGGAACCGACCAACTTCACCCACGCCCGAACTCCAGGGAGCGAGAGGGAGTGAATCGAATCGAAAACTCGACGGCGCCAGGCCACTGGAACAACGGGGCAGGGACGGCCGGTGGAGACATCGCAGAGGAGGGCAGGACTGCCTTCCTGCATCACAGCGTCCTCTAGCTTGAGACCGGTACGCGTTGACCTAAGGGCAAGGACGTCCGGGTCGCTGGGCTGGTCGGCAGCCATAGCGGAGAAATCCACACCGAGGTGCACAGGACACACAAGCACACGCGACAGACAATCAGCAACAGGGTTGGACTTCCCGGCCACATGCTGAATGTCCGTTGTGTACTCGGAGATCGCCGCTAGGTGGTGGTGTTGACGAGCAGACCACGGCTCAGTCACCTTGGACATGGCAAAAGTCAGCGGCTTATGATCCACATAAGCCGTGAATGGGCGACCCTCCAGCAGGAAGCGGAAACGCCGGGTTGCAAGGTGCAGTGCCAGCAACTCCCGGTCAAAAACGCTGTACTTGCGCTCGCTATCCCGCAGTTTGCGGCTAAAAAATGCGAGTGGCTGCCACGCATTCGCCACACGCTGTTCAACCACAGCCCCCACGGCTATGTCAGACGCGTCGGTTGTTAAAGCTATGGACGCCGTGGGTGTGGGATGGGCGAGGAGGGCAGCGTTAGCCAGGGCGCACTTAGCTCCGTCAAAGGCCTGGACCTGTTCGGGAGTCCAGTCGACAGGGTCGTTAGCCTTCTTAAGCCGCAGGGCTTCGTAAAGTGGCTGAAGGAGGTGGGCAGCGCGAGGGAGGAAACGGTTATAGAAATTCACCATTCCCAAGAATTCCTGCAATGCCCTAACAGAGACTGGGCGGGGAAATTCCGCCACCGCTTGCACCTTAGAAGGCAACGGGACCGCGCCTTACGGCGAAATGCGGTGACCCAAGAAGTCCATCACCGGCAGTCCAAACTGACACTTGGCCGGGTTGACTATCAGGCCGTGTTCGTCCAGACGACGGAAAACCTGTTTCAGGTGCGCCAGGTGCTCTTCAGCTGACGGACTGGCCACTAATATGTCGTCGAGATAAACGAACACGAAAGCAAGGTCACGCAACACCGAGTCCATCAGCCTCTCTGAAAGGTTTGCGCTGCCCCATTCAAGCCAAAAGGCATGCGCATGAACTCAAAAAGCCCAAACGGGGTGATCACTGCGGTCTTGGGCACGTCCTCTGCGCGCACGGGAACCTGATGATAGCCGCGCACCAGGTCCACCTTAGAGAAAATAGTGGCACCCGCCAGGCGTATGGAAAAGTCCTGTATGTGTGGGATGGGATAGCGGTCATTGGCGGTGACGTTGTTCAGGCGGCGAAAATCGCCGCAAGGCCGCCACGACCCATCCACCTTGGGCACCATGTGAAGCGGCGAGGCCCACGGGCTGTTGGAACGCCTCACTATACCCAGACGCTCCATGATGGCGAACTCCTCCTTAGCTATAGCCAGTTTTACCGCGTCGAGGCGCCGCGCGCGCGCAAAAACTGGCGGTCCCAGAGTGGGAATGAAATGTTTTACCCCGTGTTTAGTAACCGCGGTGGAAAAGGCAGGCGTAGTCACCGATGGAAAATCCACCAGCAAAACGCTGAAAAACATCCCCTAATGCTAAAAAGTTAGCGTGTGTTAACGGCCCGGCTCCCCCTGTCTCGCACGGAACAGTGGCGAAAGACACAGCATCAATTAAACGGCGGTTTGCAACATCAACCAGCAGACCATTAGCACACAGAAAATCCTCGCAGATAATAGGAACAGTAATGGCGGCCACTACAAAGTCCCACTCAAAATGGCGCCCGTGGAAGCAAACAGTTACCAACCTTGTGCCAAACGTCGCAATGGACGAACCGTTAGCTGCACTTAACTGTGGGCCGCCGCCTTCGGCCGACCTGTCTGTCTTAGCAGGAGGTAGTAGGCTCTTTTGCGAGCCTGAGTCCACCAGAAACCGTCTTCCTGGCATCGTGTCCTTAATGAAGAGCAGCTCACTACGTCCGCCAGCGCCCACAGCTGCTACTGAGCGCTGGCCCGGGAGTTTCCCGCCGCCTCAAACGTGCACGGAGGGACGCAGCACCTCGCCTTGCCGCCGAACCGCTGGTGGAAGAAACAGAGGCCGCTCCCGCGCCGCCTCCGGGCAGTCACTCCAGCCACCACTTCCGGGTCCGCGTCCTCCGACGCCGGCTGCAGAGGCTCCGATGCCACACTCTGCACAGAGAACCGTCTGGTAGCCAGCAGGACCCGATCGGCCTCCTCAGCCAAACCTCGGCAGTCACCAGCGGCCAGACACGGGGAGTTAGCCAAAGCCGCGCGCACAGGAGACGGGAGCTGGCGCAGGAAAACGTGCGGGAAAAGGAACCCACCGTCGTCTGAGCCTAGCAGCGACAGCATATTGTCCATGAGATCCACAGCCGTCCCGTCGCCCAAACCGGATAGGGAAAGGATTCTATCTGCCCTCTCTGCGGCAGATAGGCTGTACCTCCGGAGCAGAAGATGTTTGAGGGCGACGTATTTATCGTGTTGCGGAGGGGCGCGCAACAGCTGCATGGCCCGGCGTGTGGACTGCTGGTCCAGCGCAGCGACGACCAGATAGTATCTGGAGTCGTCCGAGGAGATTCCACGCAGGTGGAACAGCGCCTCGACATGCTGGAACCACGAGGCCGGGTCGCTCTGCCAGAACTCTGGGAGTTTCACAGCCGCGGCGAGAACGGCCGGCTGTGAGAGTTGGGGCGGCGTGGCCGAAGTGGATTCACACTCCTCTTCTGCTCCAAACATGTTCAATTCGGGGTCACCAATGTGGCAGGAATGAGGAAAATCACAGGAGACCAAGGCGAGTTTGATATTTATTCCTCAACTCCAAAAACCAACTGCAGCCGGAACAACCCTGCACCGGCGAGCCCGGGAACGTAAACCACGCCCCCAGCTCACAGTCCTGCTGGGTGAGAGGCATAGCCCCTAGTGTCCGCCACAACAGCTTCCTTTGTTGTTTGAACCATTTTCTTATTCATTTCATATCCTTTCAGGTGGGGAAAATGTGAGAGAAAATTTTCAAAAATGTAATCTTCATTGAACTACATGATGCTAAGTCGATCGTATGTGTGCCAAATTCACAAGTGTTGCCTAACAGTTTGGCTCACAGTTCTGCATGGTATCAGAGCCGTTTTCAGATAATTAACGTGGAAGAGAGACGGGTATTTTTCAATTACTAGAAGCGGCCATAGGCAAAACAAACTTGCAAGCCTACGTATGGTACATGGGGGCGCTGCTTCTTGTTGGGGTGTACAGATCCACAAATCAGAGTGCTGCCAGATTTTGTGATGTCAATTTGTACTACTTTTACTGCAAACCATTCATGCCTCTTCTCAGGAGGTATTTTATCAATTGTAAAACAAGAACTTTTCTCTTGTGAGAGAGTCAATGTTTTTCTCCCTTTAGAGAGAATCTGAAAATTTAGGAAAATTTAAAATTTTAGGGTGGCACAGTAGCCCAGTGAGTAGCGCTGTCGCCTCACAGCAAGAAGGTCCTGGGTTTGAACCCAGGGGTTGTCCAGCCTTGGGGGTCATCCCAGGTCGTCCTCTGTGTGGGGTTTGCGTGTTCTCCCAGTGTCTGTGGTGGGTTTTCTCCAGGTGCTGCAGTTTCCTCCCACCATCAAAAAAGGCATGCATGTTAGGGTTCATACTCCTGTCTGTACATGCAAAGCAGAATTTCCCCACAGGGACTAGTAAATTATATCAAAATCAAAAAAAAAATGGGGGTCACTGCACATTTTTTTTGCATCATATTCCCCCTAAAAGTAGCTGCTGTAGAGGAGGCTGACGGTAATGGGGATGGGCAGGAAGTTTAAACCGATAAGCTTCCTACACAGCTCAGGACAAAGTTTGTCTTCATTCCAACCACCGACAGTCCCTCATACTGTCCTTAGAAAAACAAAAATGTCATCATGATGAACACACTCTGCAGGAATGCTGCTTTGAGCAGAAGGGAGGGTTGGGGGGTGGGGTGGTGGTGGTGGTGGGGGGGGGGGCAGCTGTTATCCTGGATTACAACAAGAACAAATGGGTTTGTTGACAATCTGGACAAGGTCACTGTTACACACACATGCAAAATGATGACGTCCCAGTGGCTGCTAGCCATCTTTCGCATTATCTTGGATGTCTTCGCGTACAAGGCCACAGCAGTGTGGCCTTAAATGAACCCTGGATGGACTGCTGTGGAAGAAAACTTTTACAGGAGGTGACTCTCGCTGAAGGAGCATCGGAGTGGTCTGGGAAGTGAAACACTGAAGATGTCAGCACCTTGCCCGACCCCTCAGCCTCAGCCAAATTGAGAAGGTGGGGGGCTGAAGTGCAACGCCAGGGGAAGTAAAACAAAGATGAATGGATGTCGCTGCTGCCCTTACCAATGAGAAAAATAAACACTACTTGCCACAAATGCAAAAGATAAATTGAGCACACTCACATGCAGATGAAAACACACACACACACACACACACACACACACACACACACACACACACCACGAATACAGAGAGAGTGAAAGAAAGAGAGAGGGGAAAAGAGAGAAATTATTTACATTACAATGTTTAGCAGATATTCTGCAAAAAAATTAATCCTTTACCCAGCAGGTCAGATATATAATTGTTTGTGCCGCCTTTCAGCTAGCTATTTCCAGCGGGTTAGAGTTCTGTTCTAGGAAGTTCGGTGTGACATAAATCATTTTTACATATCGGCCTAAATTGGTGGGATCTCATAACACTTTAAAATTCAATGTAATTTTATCATGTGAAGTTGTAAAGGAAACGGAAACTGATTCACTGTAGAAAGTTTTATCTAATTCTTGTACATATTTGTCAGATAACATTCATTTCGTAAGAAACAGAGGAGGTGAATTCAGGATTTTTTTGACAACCATGAGCAGTATATTATAAGGTAATTGTGGCCTTGGGACCACACAGTTATCTTAAGTCAAGTCAAGTCAAGTCAAGGCAGTTTTATTTGTATTGCCTAATATCACAAATTACAAATTTGCCTCAGGGGGCTTTACAGCAACACAACATCCTGTCCTTAGACCTTTGCATCAGATAAGGAAAAACTCTCTCTAAAAAAAAGCCCTTTAACAGGGAGGAAAAATAGGAAGAAACCTCGGAGAGCAACAGAGGAGGGATCTCTCTCTCAAGACGGCGTGCAATGGATGTTGTGTTTACACAATTTACAGAATACAATGTTTAAAGAGGATAACAGAATTATAATGGAATTATAACATATATGAATACTATGATGAGGAGGATGCCAAACAGTGTCCAGACACCACCAAAACAGCCCAGGATACCCGAGCCACGCAACCAGCATCACCATGTAGATTAAAAAAAAAAAGTCACACATCTGAGTGAGAGAAGGATATAACATTGAAACAAGATAACAAAATTGTATGGATTTATAAGATATATAAAAATAAAATGTGAAGAGAGGGATGCCAAGCACTGTCCAGGTGGTGACCGCCATCACCATGGAGACCTGGGAGGAGGACAGACTGCACGTGCACACAAGGGAGACTCTCGTCACACCATTCACACACACAGAAGAAGAGGAAGGAGAAGACATCATTCAGAGAGAGAGAAAAGACATGAGAGAAGAGAACAGTTTGCAATAGTCAATAATCTATATGCTATAAGAGGGAGAGAGCTAAGCCAGAGACACCAAAATTACACTTTAATCTGTCTAATAGTATACAGTGATCAGTGATGTCAAAGGCTGCACTGAGGTCCAGTAGTAGAAGCACAAAAGTGGAACTTGAGTCCATAATTAGTAAAAGATTGTTCACCACTCTGGTCAGAGCAGTTTCAGTGGAGTGACAGGCCCTGAAAGCCGATTACAAAGGTTCATTTAGATGATTTTCTTCTAAATGGGTCGAAAGTTGTTAATACACAACTCTCTCTAGTACTTTACAAAAGAGTGGAAGATTAAAAGAAAAGAATGGAAGATTAGAGACTGGTCAATAGTTATTAAGTCGTGAGTTATTAAGTAACTAATCCATACAAGGGTATGGATAATTAATCACTTATGAGGTAAAACATTATATTGGATATTCATTGTTTTGTGAGTCTAATTTGGTAATTTGCTCAAGTAAAAACTTGGCAGATTGTTTGGATTCAGCAGTGATGAGAAACCTATCACATTAATGATATTATGCCCTTTGGGGGAAATCCAGTTACTGCAAAGTAAGCCATCCCAGCTGTGATCTGTGTAGCTAGGAGCAGTGGGCTGTTGCCTTCATGCTGCACCAGGGGACCAACTCCAGTTCTTTTCCCATTGCCTTGGTCAGGGGCACAGACAGGAGTATAAACCCTAACATGCATGTTTCTTTTGATAGTGCATGGAGCATCCGGAGAAAACCCACCCCAGACACGCGGAGAACATGCAAACTCCAGACAGAGGACGACCTGGGATGACCCCTCAAGGTTGGACAACCCCAAGGTTCAAACCCAGGACCTTCTTGCAGCACTAACCACTGGGCCACTGTGCCCATTGATTATAAAGGGACTACTTTGGTTCATGCCAGAACATTTACCAAGTAGTCCCGATCATATTATAAATAATAGGCATAAGTTGTAACACAAGGTCGGTCATATATGTACTTTGGGTGAAACTATCAGCTAAAAAAGCCGGGGTTTTTTTGTTTTTTGCTTCTTCTTTTTTTGTGTGACAGCTGCGGCATCACAGATCACATTTTTGTAGCGTCTCCAGTTCTCCATGGCTTTGGTGCTGCGAGTACCAAAGTATTGAGCGGAAACATGATTCCGACCTCTGGCAACGTATTGTCAACCGTGCTGTATGTCAAGTCAGGTCAAGTCAAACTTTATTTATATAGCATATTTCATATACAAGGCAACACAGTGTGCTTTACATAAAGTGACAATACAATCAAAATACAATCATAAAAGTGCAAAACTGGAAAATACATATACATATCAACAGGTGTTAGTGCAGTTATATAGGAATCAGAGCAGAATATACAAATATCAAAATACATAAAACACACACACACTCTCACACAAAGAACTTGGCTGTAGGCTGTTGAGAAAAGTAAGGTTTTTAACTTTCTTTTAAAAGTGTTTGTTGTGGGGGCCTCAGGTCCTCAGGCAGGGCGTTCCATCTACTTGGGGCGTAAATACAAAGGCCACCTTCCCCTGGTTTATTGTTAGTAAGAGGGATGGGTTAAAAGACCACTGCCTTAGGACCTGAGAGTTCTTTCTGATTAGTATTTAATTAGCATGTCTTTTAAATACTGAGGTGCAGGGTCATTTAGAGCTTTGTATACAAGTACCAGAATTTTAAAATCGATTCTAGTTTTGACAGGAAGCCAATGCAGAGATCTAAGAAGAGGTGTAATGTGTTCATACTTTTTAGTTCCAGTGAGAACACGTGCTGCCACATTTTGAATTAACTGTAATTGCCACACAACTGATTTTGGGAAGCCAGTGACTAGACCATTACAGTAGTCTAGTCTGTTTATCAAATTTCATAGAGTCTGATTTGGATAGAAAGCCCCTTAGTTTTGAAATGCTTTTATGATGGTAGATGGTAGATTATTGATATGGCTCTTAAAGTTTAGATCACCGTCTATGATTACACCGTGATTTCTAGCTTCTCTTTTGCACTCCAAAGACAGAGAACTGAGATGAGCTGCAATTCTCTGTCTCTGGGTCACCAAAAATTCGTATTTCTGTTTCGTCTTCGATTGTAAAAAGTTCATCTGACAGATTAATATCATCAATACACTGAGTTAGGGAACGGATGGGTCATCAGGAGATAGGGATATTTACAGTTGTGAATCATCTGTATAATTATGGTAACTTATTTTGTGTTTCTGTATCACATGTGAGGGGGAGCATATAGAGATTAAATAGTAATGGTCCAAGAATCGAACTTGGAATACCCCACACATAATACCCCCTTTGTCCAAGGCAAAGTCTCCAATAGACACAAAGAACTGTCATGTAGGTAGGTTCTAAACCAGTTCAGGATCGAACCAGATAGGCTGACCCATTTTTTTAATCTCTCCAGTAAAATATTATGATCAACAGTGTCGAAGGCAGCACTGGGGTCCAGGAGCACAAGAACAGATAATTTATTAGAATCTGTCTTCATGTGCAGATCGTTCACAACTTTGATAAGGGCTGTTTCTGTGCTATGGTGAGCTCAAAAACCTGAATGATAAATGGCTAGAAGGTTGTTTGATGTTAAATAGTTATTTAGCTGAGAATAAACTGTTTTTTTCAAGTATTTTCCTGAGGAATAGTAAATTGGAGATGGGCCTATAGTTGGCAATAACTGTCACATCAAAGTTGCTCTTCTTCATAAGTGCTTTAATGACAGCTGTTATAAATGCTGCAGGAAACATACCTGACTGAAGAGAGCAGTTAATAATTTCTAATACCTCAGGTGCTAAGCAATTAAAAACAGCTTTTAAAAAATGTGGTGGAGAGAGGTTTCAAGCAGCAGGTGGAGAACCTGAGCTGCTCAACAATATTGTCTAGTTTCTTTAAGGTCTAGAGCAGGAGTGGGCAATCTTATCCAGAAAGGGCCAGTGTGGGTGCAGGTTTTTGTTCCAACCAAGCAGTTACACACCTGATCCCACTAATCAACCAGTTGAGCCTTTGCTGAGGAACTTGATTAGGAGACACAGGTGTGTAATTACTTGGTTGGAACAAAGACCTGCACCCACACCGGCCCTTTCTGGATAAGATTGCCCACTCCTGGTCTAGAGGGTCAAAGTGAGACATGACATCAGTGATTTTTCTGGAGAATGGGAGGGTAGGTTCATTGCTGGATCTTGAGGAACTAATGTTCTGTCTAATGGCAATGATTGGACAACTGGGTGCTGGACTTCCTCACGAGGAGGCCACAGTCAGTGTAAATTGGCAAGATCACCTCCAGGACTATCACACTGAGCACCGGTGCGCCACAAGGATGTGTGCTCAGTCTGCTCTTGTTCACCCTGCTGACTCACGACTGCACAGCATCATCTACCTCCAACCTCATTATTAAGTTTGCTGATGATACCACTGTGGTAGGTCTCATCATCAATGATGATGAATCATCATACAGAGCGGAGGTGGATCAACTGGCGGCAAGGTGCAAAAACAACAACCTCTCCCTAAATATAGGAAAAACTTAGGAGGTCATTATTGACTTTAGAAAGACCAGTGCCCACCATAGTCCTCTGACCATCAATGTATGGATGTGGAGAGAGTCAGCAGTGTTAAGTTCCTGGGAGTTCACATCCCAGAGGGCCTCTCCTGGTCCTCACATGTCACTGCACTCTCCAAGAAAGCCCAGCAGTGTCTTCACTTCCTGCGACATCTGAAGAAGGTGAGTCCCCCCCCCCCCGCCCATCCTCATTACATTCTATAGAGGCACCACAGAGAGCATTCTGAACAGCTCTATCACTGTCTGGCATAGGAACCGCAAGGCCTCCCGACTGCAAATTCCTACAGCGGATAGTGAAGACAGCTGGAAAGATCATAGGAACAGCTTTACCATCCATCCAGGCCATCTTTGACGCACAGTGCACCCGGAAGGCTCTTATCATTGTGAAGGACCCCACCCACCCTTCCCACATCCACTTCCTGTCTACTGTCTGGCAGAACATACCAGAGCATCCATACTGCCTCCACCAGACAATGCAACAGTTTCATTCCTTAGGCTGTGAGGTTCCTCAGCAGCCTGAACACTTAGAGCTTCCATAAAATGACTTTTTGACCATCCTACTCACTGTCCGTGTCAGGTGTGCTTGTGATGTTTAGGTCTGTGAAGTAATTCTTGTTTTTAATGCACTTTTTGTTTTTAATATTTATTGTGTGTTATTTGTTTTTATGTGGCACTGAGGTCCTTGTGAAATGTAATTTCATTCCCTTGTATGTATGAGACATTCATATAAGGCAATGACAAATAAAAAGCAGTCTTAATTTTGTAATTGAAGAATGTAGTGAATTGCACACATTTTTCAGTGGGAAACATCTCTGATGGGGTTGCAGATGGTGGATTAATAAGTCAATCAACAGTAGAAAAGAGCATTTTACTATTGTTAATATTTTCATTAATGATTTTAGAGAAGAAAGACTGGTCTTTTTCATTTCTTTGTTGTAGTCATTCGGTCTATCCTTGTAGGTGTTATGATTAACCTGATGTTTAGTCTTTCTCCACTATATATTCAAACTAGAAGAACCCCGCTACAATGTAGCGGTTTGGTTATCCACCCGTCTAAATCTCCCTCCTCTTCATCCTGCCAGCTAACCGCCTTCCCCCTGCCCCTAAACCCCCCCACTCCAACTCCCTCCCCCCAAATGCTCAGAATCATCTCAAATGCCGAGAAAAGTGGTTTTTAGCCATTTTAGAAAATGCATATTTTGCATAATTATGCATAATTGTTGTAATTATGTTTTAATGTTCTGCTATTTTTCTGGTCCTCTCTGGAACAATACCTACCACCTCCAAAAAAAATTAGGATCATAAGTGCATTTTTGCAAAAATGCATATATTTTGAATAATGCCAAAACATTTCTAAGTCCCAGAAAAAAAATGTATATAGGTGAAAAAATCAAAGATGCTCAGAATAATCTGAAATGCCGAGAAAAGTGGTTTTTAGCCATTTTTAGAAAAATGCATATTTTGCATATTTATGCATAATTTTAATTTTCTGGGATTTTTCCCGTACTCTCTGAGACAATACCTACCACATCCAAAAATAATTAGGATAATAAATGCTTTAGTTTTCGGTCCCGCTATCTACACCAACTAAAACACACACACTAACACCACACACACACACAGTACGAAAATATATGAGTAGATACCTCAGAATGCAAATATTTAAATACCCCTCTTTTTTCAGTTTTGTGCAAGGTCATGTAATTCTAGCTTGCCTTATGGTTTTTATATGTTGTTTTTTCTCTCATAAGCACACTGCAACAAATTCCTGACAAGTGCTCGAGGTGATGTGACAGTACAGTATTGAACCTTGACATATTGAATCCTGTAGCACTGTCATTTAAAGCTAGCAATTACACGGAGTGGGAATACTTTCAAAGTTGCAATATAGATAAAGTTTAACAGGGTTGAGCAGTTTTCCTTTTTTTTTACTTATTGCATCAAAACCTTTATCTATAGATTATAATAATCATCATCATCATCGTCATCATCGTCATTACATTTATATAGTACTTTTCTAGACACCCAAAGTACTTCACATTGAAGGGGGTAACTCACTTCAACCCACCCACTTGGGTGATGCACAGCAGCCATTTTGCACCAGAACACTCACCACACATCAGCTTGAGGTGGAGGGGGAGGAATCATTGAGTCAATTACATGGGGGGATGATTAGGTGGCCAGATGGAGATAGCCATGTTGGGAATTTTGCCAGGACACTGGGGTACCCCCTACTCTTTGTGATAAGTGCCATGGGATCTTTAATGACCACAGTGAATCAGGACCTTGGTTTCTGAAGGACAACATCTCCTACAGCACAGAGTCCCCATCACTGCACTAGGGCATTGGGATTTCATATTTGTTGTTTTTATTAGGACCAGAGGGAAGACGGCCCCCTGCTAGCCCACCAACACCACTTTTGGCAGCAGCTCATTTTCCCGGGAGGTCTCCCATCTAAGTACTAGCCAAGCCCATACCTGCTTAGCTTCTGTCATTTGGCAGGGCCAGGGTACATGTTGGTTTGGCTGCCGGCCAAAACTATCTGTATCTTATCTATCGCTATCTTATCTTATTTAAACTATCTGTATCTTAAGGGTATCTGTATTGTCAGAGGTAAAATTCAGTTTCTCAGATGACACCACGGTGCAATTTGTAATCGGGTTTCAAGTGCTCTGCAGATTGTGAAGTCTTTCTCTGGCATCTGGTTTGACCTAATGTGAAATAATCAGTGCTGCTAAAATTGACCACAGTACAAGTTGTACCTGATAAAGGCCGGTGTTGACTACTTAAGCATATGCATACAGGCACACATACAGACACAAAAATTTGAAAACTGTACCATTTCATTTTAACAATTGACTCCAAATGGATAGTTAAATCATTGTGAGGGCCTAACGTCAAAGGCTAAAGGCTGCGTTGCTCTTGGCTGGGGTTCTTTCAGTGTGCTGTGCGTCAGGTCCCAGTCTCACTGCAGAGAGAAACGTACATAGAGGGTCAGCCCCTAACACAACTCAGCTGTGCACGGCTGCTAATCCCCTGCAGATGCACAACAGAAAACGACACACAAACCACACCACACGGACACCACCCAACGCACAGACTTTGATGTTTGGTTTTAGGAAAGAATACAACTTCTAACACCCCACACTTGTTATCGTGGCAAGGCAACAAATCTAGTGAGTCCCATGCTATCCTAGCTATTTGGATGCATGCTCCCCCCAGGCCCACACAGCGATAGGAGAATGTGGACAGACTGGCAAAGGTCATTAAAACAGCCCCCCGTGGTGCAGTTGGAAGATTAGAGGACTGAGGAAAGATTGCCACAGCCATACTGAAATTCTTTACAGCTTGCATCATGAACTTTATTTTTCAATCCATACAAGAGCAATTAGCATTTTGAGGTTAAGGGTTTCAATCCTAACCATACTATTCTTGGAAAATGTGCAACCTAAAGTATGTCCATGAAGACAGAACTTTGTTGGCCCTAAAACTGTAACTTGTCATTTACGTTCATGCCAGCATTAATTTATAAGGCATTGTCTTTTTTTCTTCTTCTCAACATCCCAGCATAAACTAGAGATTCTCATAGACTTTCATGTCATCTATATGAAATTGTGCTGCATAGGACAAAAGACAAATTTTAAGCTATCACAAAACAAATTATTATCAAATTGAATCATAAGTGACCCCAAATAGACATTTGATAAATGGTAAATGATAAGACATTATTCCATGATAATAAATAAATGATGAGACATTATTATGATAATAAATAAATCCATGAGACATTATTCCATGGCTCGGCAAAGATGTACGATTTTTTTTTTGTGGCCGAGATTTTTGTACTGATTTACCTTTTTGAGCTGTAACTGGTGCCATAATCATCTTAACAAGATTTCATACAGTGCATACAGAAAGTTCACATTTGTTGCATTTTTAACTAAATGTAATGTTTTTCTTATCTATGTATAACAAACCCAGAAAGTTCAAGTAAGAATATGGTTTTGAAAGTTTAGCAGATTTTCAAAGACTAAAATACAGAAATTTGTCATTTGAAGAGGAATTCAACTTTAAGATTCAAGATTTGATTTATTGTCATTTCATTATGTACCTACGTACATTAAAAAAACAAAACAAAACTAAATGCTGTTTCTCCCAGCCCACAGCAGTGCAACAGAAAAGATACAAACATGTAAAATTTCCCTAAAGACGATACCACTAACACCAAATAAAAACAGAGAGAACAAACAAAAAAAGCACAAACAGTTAACAACACAGTCCATTAAAGTACAATTTCAGTTCAGTGTTGACAGCTGGTGTCTGTGGCAGGACCATGGGGGGAGGGGGGGACACAATTTGTTAATGGTGCTGACTGCTTGTGACTCAGTAGTCCTGACTCATTATTTTGTGGGAGCATCTACAGCACAAAAAAAAAAGCAGTTTAAAGTCTTCATGGATTTTGTATCAGTTTAGTAATTCTCCCAGACACCCAGAGTTCAAGGCCCCATTTTGAGAACGGAAACACTGATTTTAGCTTAGCATCATCATAAAAAAGGACAAAAGCTCAATGAGAAGCACTGACTTAATCATGATGTGGGTAATTAAGTGTGAGAATCTGTTTTCCATCCAAATGGGCTTGTGAGATACAAAGATCCACATTTATAAACTGAGACTGCTTTCTGTGTCACACAAAGCATGGAAACAGGGATTGCTTTCGGTGTGTGTGTGTGTGTGTGTGTGTGTGTGTGTGTGTGCAGTATGCCAGGCGTTCATATAAGTCAGTGAACTGGAGTAATGAAAGATCACCCAGTGTCAAATTACATCATCTATCAGTTCTACATCCTGCAGATATTTATAACCATCATGGGGGAAGTCACCCACAGTGTGTAAGACAAGTGGGTTGAAAAGGGTGGAAAGATGGCGTCATGATGCACACATTTGCCCAAATAATTCTTTCAAGACCATTTAAATTCAACGGTGGAAGGTCAACCATCCACCAAAACTGCATGTCGGTGCCAGGGGAGGGTATGTGTACATTACATACCTTTATTTTCTGTGGAGGTTGGGATGTTATCCACCATCTTGATAAACATTCTGGGGCAGGAAGGGGGGACAAAAGTGCACTTAGCCACCCTATCATCACTTTTGGGTTTGGGGTTTAAGTAGACAGTGTGCTGTACCGTGGGTGACAAGAGTGGGTGGGGTGTCAGTATGCTGGCCTGCATGGGAAATGGACATAACAGGCCTCAACTGCCCCACTGGTCTGCTTAAATAGCCTGTCACCTTCCTCAGTGTGCTCACAGCCCAGTTTCAAAGACAAATTGTTCATACGCAACATATTTGCAGTTCACGAAGTACGTTGATTTCCAAACGTATCGATGAATGAGGTTTTAGTTGAGGATATCCACAGATCAACTTTTTTTTTACCCCCCTTTTTCTCCCCAATTACACCTGGCCAATTACCCCACTCTTCCGAGTCATCGTGGTTGTTGACCCTCCCCCCCCGCCAATCCGGGGAGGGTTGCAGACTACCACATGCCTCCTCCGATACATGTGGAGTCGCCAGCCGCTTCTTTCCACCTGACAGTGAGGAGTTTCACCAGGGGGATGTAGCGTGTGGGAGGATCACGCTATTCCCCCCAGTTCTTCCTCCCCCCCTGAACAGGTGACTCAACTGACCAGAGGAGGCGCTAGTGCAGCGACCAGGATACATACCCACATCCGGCTTCCCACCCGCAGACCCGGCCAATTGTGTCTGTAGGGACGCCCGACCAAGCCGGAGGTAACACGGGGGATTCGAATATACAAACACTCTTGTCATTGAGACGGGGCTGTCCATTCCATACCTGTTCTGATGTCATTTTTGTTTATTCTCATTGCTACCACTTCTTATCATAACTTGAGGGAAAAAAACAGGTGAATTCCACAGTGCAATGAAAAAGAAATAAACAGCACTATCGTCAACATATTTCAAATGCCTTTATTTTAAATCCTGATCACATTTGTGAAGTTGTTCACTTTAAAATGCCAAGGCATACAAATACCATGGAGACAATACTTAACAGCATCAGGAAATAAATTGGTCAACATCAAGTAAGTGGACTGAGTCCCATGACCCGAAACACAGCTGTAGAGATGTGGTCGTCTGGAGGAGGATAGCACACATGTTTTCTTCCCAAATATTACCTTTCTGTTTTGGATACATGAAAACCAATATGTGACTAAGTAGGAATATAAATAATGTTTACTGTTTAATCAAATGTTTTTATTCTGCGAGTATTCTAATGGTCTCAATACAGCCAATAATAATTAAAATTCTTTACCACTAATAGTTTTAGGATGTTTTGCTGTACTTTCATGGCAGCTAACAAACTGACAGGGTTGGTAACAATGTTAAAATTGCAAATATTCGACTTTAGAATGACGCTTTTATACATGGAGTACGCTTGCTTGTTATGAATGTGTCTTGTGTTTTAAAATGTGTTGACACAGTGAGCAACGCCGGGCATAATGTAAACTGGTAACATAACATTTTACTTAGTGAATGCCTTTGCTTGGTTACCGCAAAGGTTGCAACAGTGTTGTGCATTGTAAACATCCCTCGTTGCACATCTCCTGCAAAGTGCTGCAATGGTTGTCCCAAACTGGATTTTTTTTTCTGAAGTTATACAGAATAGCTGAAAAGATATCTGTCTCGTGTGTTGTCTGAAGTGACTTTCATGGTTTACAGTTGATTCCTTATAAAACGGGTGAACTGGGAATTCAAGCATGTTTTACCGTTGCACTGTCTGTTAAATTTGGATTAAAGTGTCTAAATAATGTTAACGCTGATCAAAATAAAACATTCACGGCTTTGAAAATGACCAGATTGAAACTATTTTTGTTGCGCTAAAAAGATGACGGGGGGGGGGGGGTCACTCCCGTACGGAAGCTACAAAAAGTTTTTTTTAAAATATACACTACCGTTCAAAAGTTTGGGATCACCCAAACAATTTTGTGTTTTCCATGAAAAGTCACACTTATTCACCACCATATGTTGTAAAATGAATAGAAAATAGAGTCAAGACATTGACAAGGTTAGAAATAATGATTTGTATTTGAAATAAGATTTTTTTTACATCAAACTTTGCTTTCGTCAAAGAATCCTCCATTTGCAGCAATTACAGCATTGCAGACCTTTGGCATTCTAGCTGTTAATTTGTTGAGGTAATCTGGAGAAATTGCACCCCACGCTTCCAGAAGCAGCTCCCACAAGTTGGATTGGTTGGATGGGCACTTCTTTGAGCAGATTGAGTTTCTGGAGCATCACATTTGTGGGGTCAATTAAACGCTCAAAATGGCCAGAAAAAGAGAACTTTCATCTGAAACTCGACAGTCTATTCTTGTTCTTAGAAATGAAGGCTATTCCATGCGAGAAATTGCTAAGAAATTGAAGATTTCCTACACCGGTGTGTACTACTCCCTTCAGAGGACAGCACAAACAGGCTCTAACCAGAGTAGAAAAAGAAGTGGGAGGCCGCGTTGCACAACTGAGCAAGAAGATAAGTACATTAGAGTCTCTAGTTTGAGAAACAGACGCCTCACAGGTCCCCAACTGGCATCTTCATTAAATAGTACCTGTTAGAGCCTGTTTGTGCTGTCCTCTGAAGGGAGTAGTACACACCGGTGTAGGAAATCTTCAATTTCTTAGCAATTTCTCGCATGGAATAGCCTTCATTTCTAAGAACAAGAATAGACTGTCGAGTTTCAGATGAAAGTTCTCTTTTTCTGGCCATTTTGAGCGTTTAATTGACCCCACAAATGTGATGCTCCAGAAACTCAATCTGCTCAAAGAAGTGCCCATCCAACCAATCCAACTTGTGGGAGCTGCTTCTGGAAGCGTGGGGTGCAATTTCTCCAGATTACCTCAACAAATTAACAGCTAGAATGCCAAAGGTCTGCAATGCTGTAATTGCTGCAAATGGAGGATTCTTTGACGAAAGCAAAGTTTGATGTAAAAAAAATCTTATTTCAAATACAAATCATTATTTCTAACCTTGTCAATGTCTTGACTCTATTTTCTATTCATTTCACAACATATGGTGGTGAATAAGTGTGACTTTTCATGGAAAACACGAAATTGTTTGGGTGATCCCAAACTTTTGAACGGTAGTGTACATGCATCAGTATCTTAAGTCATTCATTTCTAAATGATTGACTTGCTGTTAGAGCACTTAATTTATGCAAAAAAAACAAAAACAAGATACTAAAAATATATATCCTCCAGACTCCTATGTTTCATGGTTGTGTTGTCTGGGTTTCCTATTTTATTTTGAAGTCTCACTGGTCTCTGTTCCTGCCCCTGCTTTGCTCACCTGTTCCCCATTTCCCTGACTGGCTCCCCAGCAGGTAGAGTCCCCCTGGTTGCCCTGTTCTCCTTGTCGGATTGTTATGTTAGCCTGGTGCTTCATGGCTTGTCTTCGAGCCTTCCTAGTCATTTGTACCTTGCCTGTTTGTGTGGACTTTTGAACCCCTGCACCATTAAATCATTGCTCTGTCCCAGCCTGTCTCCGCTGTCTGCATTTGAGTCCTCAGTTCCTGCTCCCGGCATGACTCTGTGTAGTTTTGGGTGTGGTTGAGGATGTTGATTGCTGCAATGCCTGGGGATGCACCTATGGACAAGTTATTATTAGGCTTCTTTATGTCAATAATAGCCTTAGCCTCAGATGTTCCCACATTACTCCTTATGTTTTATTTTTTTTATAAATTTATTTCTGATTTTTCCCTTTTTCTCCCAATTTAGTGGCCAATCGATCCCTATTTTAATTCAAACACCCACCCTCGCACTGTATGCGTTCGCCAACTGCATCTCTCCGGCCGGCAGTCTCGAAGGAGACCGCCTCGCCACTTTCGTGACAAGGCGACTCCAAGCCGAACCACTGTTTTTCCGACACACACAGAGACGCATTCACGTGACGAACACAAGCCGACTCCGCCCCCCTCCCGAAGACAGCGTTGCCAATGATCGCTGCTTCGTCGAGTCCGGCCATAGTAGGATCTGACGAGACCGGGGCGCGAACCCCAGTCCCCAGTGGGCAACTGCATCGACACAGAGCCGATGCTTAGACCGCTACACCACCGCGGACTCTCTTATGTTTTATTTTAACTATCCAGATCAGTTGCAACTATTTTCCAAGCAAAGTAAGTGCAAATTTTTATCATGTGTAATGTTACTGTTTAAACAGCGGATAAAAGCAGCTTGATAATGGAAACAGGAAACCCAGACAACACAACCATGACACCATGTGTTTGGTCTTGTCTGGTCTGAGGACCACTTATGCCATCAGTATGCTAATTCAGCTCACTTACTCCCTCCAAAGTCAAAAAGTCATGAGTCTTATTCATAAACACTAGGTTCTTCATCGGTACTACATCACATTGAGAGGTATCGTGAGTCAGTGTGTACCGATGCTGCAGCAAACTGCGTGACACCATGGCAGCATTTTATCCATCATGCATGTTGTCTGTGCCGTCTAAGTCTCTTTTAAAAGTATGCTAAATGTTTGAAATGTATCTGAATGACAAGCGGCTGGTGACCAAAAATGAATGTATTTTTAATACCGATGGCCAATAAAGTCATCAAACCTTGAACTGTCTCTATTCAATACTAAAATACACTGTGGTTAGGTAGTGTAAGACGTAACATCTTGCATACTGATCAACAACACTATCCGATAACACAAATTCTTGCCAAATATCACAGTCAAGCGGCTGGAACAGTCCATATTGTAAGTTCCATAACAGCACAACACGAACGCCACAGCCAAAATGTACAGTCCTGCAATTGTAATAACCCTTCATATATATAGATATATATATTTTATTTTATTTTTTAATCCTGCACTGGTACTGTATATGTTGGTAGCCATTGTAAAAGTAGCTCCTCATGCATTTATTTACTTTGCATCAGTCCTTCCTTGGTTTGGCAAATTATTTTCCTTGCACTCGTCACAGCAGAAACATGTTCAATATAATGTAAAACAGAAGTAAAGTGTTTGTCAACCAACTAACACCTGCACAATTCCCTATGATTTCTGGCAGCTGAAAAGAGAGCATAACTCACAAGTGCAGCAGTAGCTTAGCAAGCATGCTGCAAAAAAAAAAGAAGAAAAATTGCTACCGCAGTGGCCACATTTCTAAAATATTAGGACAGTTATGCAGATAAATAATAAATCACAGTCTTTGTCAACATTAAAATCAGAACAAATCTAGACTTTGGGCACAAACACCATCACAGCATCATAACACAAGGTCATGCAACCACAATGATACAGTTTTAAAGTCTGTAATTTGATAGGGTGACTGGAAATTATCTATGAGGTTTTGCGGTAATGCAAAACTCTTGATATTTAGAAAGGTACGCCAGCAATCTAGTTCGTCTGTGTATCTTCAGCTCTAGTGATGTGAACAAAGTTTCCATTGCTCTTGCCTTTCTCCTCAACTTTTTAGATAAACTTTAACCATCTGGATGTTTGCAAAGAACAAATGACTATCAGTGTTCCCAGTCAGTGTGCCTGATAACATCACAACATTATTAACTTAACATTTTACAGTTTCCTAACAGCAGAGGAATATAAATTTCTAAAAACTGATTCAACCATGATCACGGCAGGCTAACAGTAAACCACAGCTGATAATGACTATACTTCACAGACAACTCATGTGCATGTTTGTGTGAAGCATGTGAATCCCACTAGATTGCTTTCCCACCTATAGCCCCGTTTCTCTGTGTGGAGCTTTATTCACTGATCTGGACACTCAATGGGAGGAGGGACATGGAATCAGTCCGGGTGTTTGTCAATCAGTTTTCTAGGACTTCTGATTGGATAGTGTGCCAGCGTGCTGTCTCCGTCTGGCCTCGACTGCACATGTCTTTCCAGTGTCCCTGCCCTTCCTCTGGTGCACTGCTGCCAATCAACACACGTCCCAGTACACTGTTCTTTGTGTAAAGGCGGCCCTGTTGTTGATCAAAAGGTCAGAGGTTATATTTGAATCAACAACAGGAAGAAAAAGATATTCTCCTATTCTCTAGGATACATTTAAATATAAATGTTACATTGCATTTCACTTTTATTTTTTCATGAGGCTACTGCCCGTTGACATTGTCTGAAAAAAAATCTTGAATGTGTGTGTGTGGGTGTGTGTGTGTGGGTGGGGGGGGCTTGACTGTGGGTCTTCTAGTTGAAGGACAGCCTCAGCTCTCTCAGCTCATATGTGCTATTTCTAAGTGCATACAATCTGAGGTGCTGATATTTTGCAGCAAGCTGCAAAAGGATCCTATCCAGGCCCACCACACACACATTTGCACACACACACATGCACGCACACACATCTTCCTGTAACTGTGGCGACCCTTCACTGACTACATTCATTCCCTAGTCCTAACCTTAACCATCATAACTACATGCCTAACCTAATCCTAATTCTAACCTTAACCCTAAACCCAAGTCCTAACCCCAAAATAGACCCTTTTCCTCATGGGGACCCATGTAATGTCCTCACAAGATCGATGGTTTCAGGTTTTGCCCCCATTGGGAGAGCAAAACCTGGTATACACACACACACACACACACACACACACACACACACACACACACACACACACACACACACACACACACACACACACACACACACACACACACACACACACACACACACACACACACACAGATGCCTATGACAATGCCGTGCTGCCTTAGGATTTAAAACATCAGACTTATGGTCGATGCACATTGGTTTTGAGTAGGAATTGTCACTTGTAATACACTGCTGTTCAACCTTGTGTGAAGCTGCTTACCTGCATTACAATGAACTCTAAGACCAAATGCAGCTGTGTGATGTCACCAGTTGGCAGGTCAAAGAGGAAGGGGGCATTCCAGACAGGGTTAGGGCCGCTAGCTCCTTTGGTCTCCTTGCTGCCAATCACTTTACCATCTTGACGCAGATTGATGAGGACATAATGGTCTATGGGGAAAATTAAATCAGTGATCATATCATCAATCAATCAATCTAATTTGTCCATCATCATGAAAAATGACAGAAGCAGATGAACATGAAAAGTGATAAAAGACCCTAGGCATAACAAGATATTCATTGTTGGGATCAGGAGTGGTAGGAGATGGTTGTAATACGCATGGCAGTATGACAGTGAGCATGTTTACATGCACACTAATAAACCGATCATTATCGGATTTATGGAGTTACCAGATTATTCAAGTGGTCATGTAAACAGCGTAATACGATATACTTTATCGGATAAAGGCCGTTATCGAATTATGAAAAATCCGATAAACATACCTAGCTTTCTGACCAATATTCTGTTTTATTCGGTGCATGTATACCGTTAATATGGTTTATTTCATTCTTTTACATCTGCGTATGTGTAAAAATGTAAGAAAAAATAAAAAACCCCGGATGTCAAAACACGAGCGGATGCAGTTAATCAAACATGATATCCTTCATCAGATCACACAGTTTCACAAATGCTCTCCGAGACATTCTGAAATTCTCTCTCCCCTCCTGATCTGAGAATTCCTTGAGCACCACTCTCTCCCCCCAGTCCTTACTCCTAACACGCATCCAGCAAGCACCAGTTGTAGGTAGGAGTGGAGGAAGACCTATGCTGCTTAGACCAATGGCAGATGCTTGCTGTATAAATGTTTCTCATCGTTTTCTGCTCACATGCAGAACGCGAAGAAGGAGAGCAGTATTTTGCATGTTTTGCATGTAAGGACAGCCGTGACCGACGGAGATGCCATGGCAAGCGACGCCATGTTAACAGGAAGTTTTGAAAATAAAAGTTTTACGTCATGTACTTGGAAAGAAATCCAACTATTGACTGAATCATGTAAACCCATTTTCTTCGGTTATCGCATTACTAAAGTGCCTGTAAACACGTCAAATTTGATTATTACCTGATTATTCCCAGTTGTCGGTTTATTGCGGTCATGTAAACATGCTCATTGACTCTCTGTTGAGGTGAAACCTTGCTTAACACTCTAACACTCAATCCCTTCTAAAGAACAACGTGGCTCCCTATCAGGTCTGTGAATGTTCTCATTCATCCAGGTCATGGTTATCCAAAGGAATTGAATCGAGTGCAACTGGACTTGGTATATATCCGTGAAGACATTTCGCCTCTCATCCAAGAGGCTTCACCAGTTCGTGACTAGCTTGGTCTAGTCAGAAAGGCACGAACTGATGAAGCCTCTTGGATGAGAGGCGAAATGTCTTCACTGATATATACCAAGTCCAGTTGCACTCGACTCAATTCCTTTGGATGGCTCCCTATCAGATTACTTTTCTGTACACTTGCAAAAAACAAATCATTCTGATCATTCTAATATGCATGTCTTTTTGATTGTGGTGGGGAAACCAGAGCACAGAGGAAACCCATGCAGACACGGGGAGAACATGCAAACTCCACACACAAAGGACCTGGGACGGCCTACGGTTCGAACCCAGCACCTTGTTGCTGTGAGGCAACAGTGCTAACAGCCCAGTGGTTAGCGCTGTTGCATGTGTATGTTTTAGCAAGCGGGGAGAAAGGTCAGTAGACACATAGGGTTTGTCATTATGACCGTGTGTGAGTAAAACCAGTTGACACAGAGCTATTTATTGTTTTCCAGTTTATCCAAATGAAGCTGCGAGACTGTTGACTGGCTATGAAAAGGAGACCCTACGTATCTAAGAGCCACAATTTTGTATGAATTGCTAGTATGTAAAATCAAACAGCTACTCTGACATTGGGTCATTTTCGGGAATGAAGAAAAGAATGTTTATTTTCTCATATGCACCTGTTTATCTTACCCGTTAACATCACACAGTAACATTTCAGTAAGGTTTCAGGGGCCCAAGGGGTGGGACACTACACACACATTAATGACCATTTAAAATGGCCAATTCACAACAAATTAATGAAAAACTATCAAGTAGCACTTGTTTTTACCCCGTCAACAGCAATTAGACAAATTTATTTTAATTTGTTGTTTCCTGACCCCTGCTCAGCATCATTAGAGCAGAGCTTTATTTCAGATGTGGTGAGACATGATAAGGAGAGGAGAGGAAATTACACCAGGCTGATCAGTACCTAATCTCATTATACCACAATCCCATCTGGGAGCCGGTCTCTTTGTCCGACTGAATGAAAGCGGAGACAAAGCTGAGCCTCATATGTGATACACAGTGCAGCATTTTGAAGCAATTCCCTGAGGTTTGTTTACTTATTTTCAGTTATACTGCTATACCTTCAAGCTGACTTTAAGCCCCACTGCCTTTGTGTTGCCAATCCCCATGTCTGCAATAGGCAATCTTTCCACATTTCTATTTTGGGAATCTAGTTGATGGTGTAATCCAGAGCCATTTGCAATGACAGCTGCAGAAAAAAAAGCTCAAATTCCTAATATCCATTTCTAATTCCTAATAATTCCTAATATCCATTTCTAAAGCGTGCAAGGGTCAGAGGCCTGACAATTTTCCAGTGAATCTGAAATGACTGTGAATGAGAGAGGTACCAGGAACAAACAAAGGAATAAGTGCTAAAGAGGGAAATTTGGGGGAGATAAAGCCAAAATTAGATGAAACAGAAGAGAAATGTATGGGGAAGGAGATATAGTTGAGCAGGGGAAGGATTATATGCAAGGTTGCGTCATTTTAATTGAAAGAAAGTTATTCAGGTTTTCTTTACTTAAGGAGAAGCTGGTCTGAAAGGACAATCAACAAGTAAAAAGATAATAATGCCTGTAATCACCAATTAGTTGTTGGTTGTTGACTGAAAATGAACGCGTTTACCTGCAGTGTCCAGGTAGCTAGCTCATAAAATCTACTTTGAGCTAAGTAATTTTATGCATCTTCGCATCCCTGTTCATTAATGTCCCAAAATTGTTGCTCAAGTTTACATGCCTTAGTGTCTAATCTTGGCTTGATCTGCAGTGCAGACGCAAAGGTTTTTGCCTTTTTCACAATTAATTTTGGGGCTTTTGACTGACAATCCTCCTTATTGTGTGTGGTATTCCATGTTTTCTGCCTTACCTGGCGCCCCTGGCATCCGTGTGAGTTTGGCCAGGTTCTCAGCCTTTCGGACCATCACCTTAATTCGCTGGGCTAGTGTCTGATACTGGAGCAGGATGAAGAGCTGACCCAAAGCGCGGGGGGCACAGACAAAACTCTTCCTGTGGCCCAGCGACTCCTGAGAACTCAGGCTCTGAGAGATGGGGAAAACACAATAGAGGATTAGTTGAGTGAGATGGAGTGAAGCTATAGGAACCAAAGTGTGTTTCATTAATTCCGCGATACGTAAATTGGCACGTTGTTGACATCTCCTGGTGGCAAGAGGTAATCTAAACATGAGTTTGAAATGAATATTGTAGCATTCACCGCTATTAGAAAACACACTTTGAAACTTACAGCTGACCATTGCCTTATTTACGGCTGTTGTAGGCCACAGCCGTACACACCGCCATTAAGCCCGACTCACAGGTTGTCTCTCTCTCCAAAAATCCGACCCGCTAACCCTTGACCTGGCAACAGTGTACCCCCTCCCCCTTCAAATCAAATCAAATCAAATCAATTTTATTTGTATAGCCCGATATCACAAATTACAAATTTGCCTCAGTGGGCTTAACAGCAACACAACATCCTGTCCTTAGACCTTCTTAACGGATAAGGAACAACTCCCTAATAAAACCCTTTAACAGGGAGGAAAAATAGGAAGAAACCTCAGGGAGAGCAACAGAGGAGGGATCTCTCTCCCAAGACGGACAGCGTGCAATGGATGTTGAATTCACGCAATTTACATAATACAACATTGAAATAAAATAACAGAATTATAATGGACTTATAAAATTTATGAAGAATATGATGCACAGGATGCCAAGCAGTGTCCAGACGCCATCGGAACAGTCCAGGACCCAAGCCACGCGACCAGCATCATCATGTAAAAAGAAAAAAATATGTGAGGAGAGGAAGGGCAGGCAACGTCCAAGTGGCGACCACCATCACTACGGAGACCTGGAGAACTGACTGCACGTGCACAAAAGGGGGACTCACATGACACCATTCAAACACAGAAAAAGAGAAAGGAGAAGACATCATTCAGAGAGAGAGAAAAGACATGTGAGAGAAGAGAACAGTTTGCAATAGTCATTAGTCCTGGAAATGCAAAACATCTCCTGCAACTATGTACAACTAACACTTATACCCCGTTGGTGAACCTGAACTTGCTACATTATATTATAAAATTAGGCTTGTAATGGTGTAATCATTAGTTACTGAAATACATGCTACTATTGCTCTATATTTCCATCTGGTTGTCCACAGAGTATTTTCCTGGCAGCTAATCAGTCAACATTACAGTAGAACAGCCTTCCAACATAGCTGGAAATAGAATTATTGCAACTTATTTTCTTAAGATGACAAACAAGATGTAGCAGCCATTGTGGTTTGTGTGCCGTCAGCTCACCAGTAAATAGTCGGCACTCTTTTAAAATATGAACCATGGACCAGAGCTAATGCAGGCAGTCTAAACTTCTTCAAACTACATCGCCACTTGTTCTATGCTTTTTTTTCCATAAATGCAAGGAAATATACAAAACAAGATAGGGGCTAAATGTACAAAAAAGAAAGAAAGTTCAGGCAATGGTGGAATGGTGGTAATGATGTTACATCAAATTCAAACACACACACACACACACACACACACACACACACATACACACACACACACACACACACACACACACACACACACACACACACACACACAAAGAATAATTGGGTAAACAGATGGAGAGCACAAGGAGCAGTTTAAGAGAAATTAAAAAAGCAAGGACCGAGATACAGAAGTTTTTGTTTTTTTCCATTCGTTTTTTTTTTTTAATATTTCAATGGCTTGAAGTAATTTATAAATGTATATGAAAACATGGCAAAAGAGCGAGGGCTGCCTTTCCACTTATAAGTATGTAAATGACATTTACCCAAACGAACCACAAGATTAATAGAATCCGAAATTTTTACTTCTAGATTATCCATGAAGCTTGTAACAGGTGTCTGAAATTCAGATTTGACCAGAAATGTAAAGCGCTTTGTGTGGCTGTTGCAGCTAGAAAAGCGCTATATAAAATTCAACTTAATTGATTGATTGACTGAAGTAGATTATGTCAATGTATGTAAATAAAGGTATGTTTACTCGTTTTAAAGACAACCAATTATGGATCTCAGACCAAAACAAATTAGCATAAGAACAATTAAAAAATAAAATGGTCAACGGTTTCAGCCTCAAAAGAACAGAAGATGCAAGGATCCACTTCAAATTTGAATTTCTTATGTACAAAATCATTAACAGGGTATATCGCTGAGACAATTTTGAAATGGGTTTCTTTGACTTTAGGAACAACAGGACATGACAGATAAAAAGAAAAGGACTTGGCGGACACTAGGAGCTATGCCTCTCACCCAGCAGGACTGTGAGCTGGGGGCGTGGTTTACGTCCCCGGGCTCTCTGGTGCAAGGGTGTTCCTGTTTCAGTTTGGTTTTGGGGCTGAGGAATAAAGTTCAAACTCCCCTTCGTCTCCTGTGTTTTTCCTCATCCTGCCACATTGGTGACCCCGAATTGAACATGTTTGGAGCAGAAGAGGAGTGTGAATCCACTTCGGCCACGCCGCCCCAACTCTCACAGCCGGCCGTTCTCGCCGCGGCTGTGAAACTCCCAGAGTTCTGGCAGAGCGACCCGGCCTCGTGGTTCCAGCATGTCGAGGCGCTGTTCCACCTATCTGGTCGTCGCTGCGCTGGACCAGCAGTCCACACCCCGTGCCATGCAGCTGTTGCGCGCCCCTCCGCAACACGATAAATACGTCGCCCTCAAACATCTTCTGCTCCGGAGGTACAGCCTATCTGCCGCAGAGAGGGCAGATAGAATCCTTTCACTATCCGGTTTGGGCGACGGGACGGCTGTGGATCTCATGGACAATATGCTGTCGCTGCTAGGCTCGGACGACGGTGGGTTCCTTTTCCCGCACGTTTTCCTGCGCCAGCTCCCGTCTCCTGTGCGCGCGGCTTTGGCTAACTCCCCGTGTCTGGCCGCTGGTGACTGCCGAGGTTTGGCTGAGGAGGCCGATCGGGTCCTGCTGGCTACCAGACGGTTCTCTGTGCAGAGTGCGGCATCGGAGCCTCTGCAGCCGGCGTCGGAGCCTCTGCAGCCGGCGTCGGAGGACGCGGACCCGGAAGTGGTGGCTGGAGTGACTGCCGGGAGGCGGCGCGGGAGAGGCCTCTGTTTCTTCCACCAGCGGTTCGGCGGCAAGGCGAGGCGCTGCGTCCCTCCGTGCACGTTTGAGGCGGCGGGAAACTCCAGGGCCAGCGCTCAGTAGCAGCTGTGGGCGCTGGCGGACGTAGTGAGCTGCTCTTCATTAAGGACACGATGTCAGGAAGACGGTTTCTGGTGGACTCAGACTCGCAAAAGAGCCTACTACCTCCTGCTAAGACAGACAGGAGGGCCGAAGGCGGCGGCCCACAGTTGAGTGCAGCTAACGGTTCGGCCATTGCGACGTTTGGCACAAGGTTGGTGACTGTTTGTTTCCACGGGCGCCATTTTGAGTGGGACTTAGTAGTCGCCGCCATTACTGTTCCTATTATCGGCGCGGATTTTCTGTGTGCTAATGGTCTGCTGGTTGATGTTGCAAACCTCCGTTTAATTGATGCTGTGTCTTTCGCCACTGTTCCGTGCGAGACAGGGGGAGCCGGGCCGTTAACACACGCTAACTTTTTAGCATTAGGGGATGTTTTTCAGCGTTTGCTGGCGGATTTTCCATCGGTGACTACGCCTGCCTTTTCCACCGCGGTTACTAAACACGGGGTACAACATTTCATTCCCACTCTGGGACCGCCAGTTTTTGCGCGCGCGCGGCGCCTCGACGCGGTAAAATTGGCTACAGCCAAGGAGGAGTTCGCCATCATGGAGCGTCTGGGTATAGTGAGGCGTTCCAACAGCCCGTGGGCCTCGCCGCTTCACATGGTGCCCAAGGCGGATGGGTCGTGGCGGCCTTGCGGCGACTTTCAAATTCCTGAACAATGTCACCGCCAATGACCGCTATCCCATCCCACACATACAGGACTTTTCCATACGCCTTGCAGGTACCACTATTTTCTCTAAGGTGGACCTGGTGCGCGGCTATCATCAGGTTCCCGTGCACGCAGAGAACGTGCCCAAGACCGCAGTGATCACCCCGTTTGGGCTTTTTGAGTTCATGCGCATGCCTTTTGGCTTGAAGGGGGCAGCGCAAACCTTTCAGAGGCTGATGGACTCGGTGTTGCGTGACCTTGCTTTCGTGTTCGTTTATCTCGACGACATATTAGTGGCCAGTCCGTCAGCTGAAGAGCACCTGGCGCACCTGAAACAGGTTTTCCGTCGTCTGGACGAACAAGGCCTGATAGTCAGCTTGGACTGCCGGTGATTGACTTCTTGGGTCACCGCATTTCGCCGCAAGGCGCGGTCCCGTTGCCTTCTAAGGTGCAAGCGGTGGCGGAATTTCCCCACCCAGTCTCTGTTAGGGCATTGCAGGAATTCTTGGGCATGGTGAATTTCTATAACCGTTTCCTCCCTCGCGCTGCCCACCTCCTTCAGCCACTTTACGAAGCCCTGCTGCTTAAGAAGGCTAACGACCCTGTCGACTGGACTCCCGAACGGGTCCGGGCCTTTGACGGAGCTAAGTGCGCCCTGGCTAACGCTGCCCTCCTCGCCCATCCCACACCCACGGCGTCCATAGCTTTAACAACCGATGCGTCTGACATAGCCGTGGGGGCTGTGGTTGAACAGCGTGTGGCGAATGCGTGGCAGCCACTCGCATTTTTTAGCCGCAAACTGCGAGATAGCGAGCGCAAGCACAGCGTTTTTGACCGGGAGTTGCTGGCACTGCACCTTGCAACGCGTAATTCCCGCTTCCTGCTGGAGGGTTGCTCATTCACGGCTTATGTGGGTCATAAACCGCTGACTTTCACCATGTCCAAGGTGACTGAGCCGTGGTCTGATCGTCAGCAGCGCCACCTGGCGGCCATCTCCGAGTTCACAACGGACATTCAGCATGTGACTGGGAAGTCCAACCCTGTTGCTGATTGTCTGTCGCGTGTGCTTGTGTGTCCTGTGCACCTCGGTGTGGATTTCTCCGCTATGGCTGCCCACCCTGTTGCTGATTGTCTGTCGCGTGTGCTTGTGTGTCCTGTGCACCTCGGTGTGGATTTCTCCGCTATGGCTGCCCACCAGCCCAACGACCCGGACGTCCTTGCCCTTAGGTCAACGCGTACCGGCCTCAAGCTAGAGGATGCTGTGATGCAGGAAGGCAGTCCTGCCCTCTTCTGCGATGTCTCCACCAGCCGTCCCCGCCCCGTTGTTCCAGTGGCCTGGTGTCGTCGAGTTTTCAAATCGATTCACTCCCTCTCGCACCCTGGAGTTCGGGCGTCGGTGAAGTTGGTCGGTTCCAAGTTCATCTGGCCTGGCCTCCGCAAGGACGTCAAGGGGTGGGCGGCTGCATGTGTGGCGTGCCAGCGCGCTAAGTTCCACCAGCACACTAAGTCGCCCCTCGAACCGTTTCCGATCCCGGCCAGACGTTTCGACCATGTGCATGTGGACCTGGTGGGCCCTCTACCTTCTTCACAGGGTTTTACGCACCTGCTCACAATGGTAGATGGGACCACCAGGTGGCCAGAGGCTGTCCCTCTGTCCTCCATAACATCCTCGGACGTTGCACGCGCGTTTCTTTTCTCCTGGGTCACCCGTTTCGGCACTCCGTCAGATATCACCTCAGACAGGGGCCCCCAGTTCGTGTCAGAGCTCTGGTCGGCACTTGCGCGATCCTTAGGTGTGCAGGTACACCGCACTACCACTTACCACTCTCAGGCTAACAGCTTGTGTTAACGTTTTCACCGGTCGCTCAAGGCCCCGCTGCGCTCTCGGATGGTAACTGGGTGGATCGTTTACCTTTGGTTATGCTCGGATTGCGTTCGGCTCCTAAGGAGAACCTCGACGCTTCGCTCGCTGAACTGGTGCTCGGTCAGCCGCTCCGCGTCCCAGGGGAATTTTTGCCTGGGAGTTCCGATTCTCGACCCCGTCCGGCCGTTTATCCTTTTTTGTCCGACAGCACTCGGGTTCCAGGCCCCGTTCACCACTGTTTTCCTCGGTCGTTCGTGCCTGCGGAGCTCGTGTCGGCTCGTTTTGTTTTTGTACGGCATGATGCTCACCGCTCGCCCCTCCAACCCCCATACGATGGCCCATTTTGGGTTATTGAGACGGGTCCTAAGGGTTTTGTGCTAGATATGGGTGGGCGTAGGGAGCGTGTCACGCTTGATAGGCTTAAACCGGCGCACAGCGTGGCAGACGAAGTTGTGTTTCCGGACCCAGGTTCCCAGTCGGGGTCATCCTCTTTCCAGGACACCGGCAGTGTCTTCACAGGTTCAGCGTTCTGCTTCTCAGCCGGCATTGGACTGTGTTTCACCTACTCTTTCGGCTGAGGGATGGCGCAGCCGTTATGGCAGGCTGCTTAAGCCTCCAGTGAGAAACTGATTTTCTTTCCAGGAGTCCCTTCTGGGTGTTCGGGGGGAGGCTGGGTGGCGGACACTAGGGGCTATGCCTCTCACCCAGCAGGGCTGTGAGCTGGGGGCGTGGTTTATGTTCCCGGGCTCTCTGGTGCAAGGTTGTTCCTGTTTCAATTTGGTTTTGGAGCTGAGAAATAAAGTTCAAACTCGCCTTCGTCTCCCGTGTTTTTCCTCATCCTGCCACAACCTCTACATTATCATGTACAGAGCAAGAGTTTAAGTCCCCAAATGTTTCTGTTTAAAAACCAGATTAACTGTTTTGTTATTACATTTTTTATCCATCAAATTTATATCACCAACTCTTACAGAAGGCAAGGAAGTGAAATCAAAGAAAACTGCATACTGCTGTGTATCAACTGAAGTAAGGGAATGGGAATTGCTTTGCAGGTTTTATCGTAACCTTTACTTGTAATAGTAATTTTATACTTTCTGGTAAATTCTTCAAAAGATACCAGATGACAGGTGAATTCAATAAATCATAAACAAATAATAAACCATTGTCATACTAATCAGCCTTAAAAATTGATTTTATATTTATGGTAATAACACTGTTGTTCAACAAAAGAGAACTGTGTGGTGAAAAATTGCAGGTAAATAAAATTTTCCCAAAAAGTAGTGCTTGTTTGTGGAAGTTGGACAGCTTTACAGAAATTTTAGACACCTCAAAATCACATTTCATTAAGAAGTCAATCCCTGCGACCTTGTTAAATAATTTGTTAGGAATATGGTACCACATAGAATGAGATCGAGAAATATATTATTTTAACCACTTGACTCTAAAAGCCACAATAACAGATTCCAGATCAACGGCTCTTAAACCACCATTAACCTGACTAATTGTGATTTACGCAAATAATGAGTGTTGCTCTACCATATGAACTTAAATATTATGCAGTTAGGTGATGTAATTAATTTTGAAGAAGTGTAAAAAGAGTGGCATGGGTAGATAAGCCTTAAAAACCTTCTGTTTTGGACAGAATGATTCGACCCAATATAGATAAGTCTCATGTGAGCCAATGATTTAAATATTTTAGAATGGCTTTCACTCTGGGAATAACATTCAACACTTATCTGTTCTGCAAGTTTTTTGTTGTTACTAAACCAAGGTATTATAACCTCATCTTTAACTGGGATATTGGCTATAGCACTTAGATCACAGCTGTGAACAGCCAAAAGTTCAAATTTCTTAAGGTTTAAGGTCAGAACAGATGCTTTAGAGAGAAGACTTATCAACTGCTTTTGAAACCATAGCTTTGTTTTTAGAAACAGTGCTGTATCATCCGCAAATTGACTAATTATGAATTATTTCCCCAGTATTTCAATACCTTGCATGTCTGAGGGTTTTTTTGTAAAGTGTATCACAATCAATTCTGCAGCTAAAATAAATAATAAGGGACTAATCGGACACCCCTGTCCAATTCCCCATTTAACAGGGAACCTCATTGAAAAACCATGGCTGAGAGATAGATACACTACTGTTTATGTCATTTTTAAGTATCTGAATAGCATTACAAAAGTTAGTACCAAAACCAAACGTTTCCAATGCTTTAAACAAGAAGGGGTGTTCCACAGTATTAAAAGCTTTAAAAAAAAATCCAAGACTAAAATTAAACTATCATATGGGATCAATGACTTGTGATCAAGCAAATCTAAAACGAATCTAATATGTCTACATTTGATAAATGCGGTATTTCATCAATTAGCTTACTTAGACCTTTCTTAAGTCTGTTGGCGTAAACATGGGCTAAAAACTTGTAATCTCCACAAAAAAGTGTAATAGGCCTCCAATTGTCCAAAGATAACCTGTCTTTGTTTGGTTTTGGTATAAGCATGATTATACCTTGTTTCATAGTTGGTGACAAAACACAATTTTCTATACTCTTTGAAAACTTCATAAATCAGGTCTCTAATTTCAGACCAAAAGTGTTGGTAAAGTTCTGTTGTGAGGCTATCTGGGCCCGGAGACTTTCAAATAGTCATCTGTGAATTGGCAGTGTCCAACTCTGTTATAGAAGTTTCAGCTTCTGTTAGAGCTTTAAAATCCTCATCTATTTTTGGAATCCAGTCTTTTAGCAAACCCAGGGGGGAAAAAAGAAGAGCCTCTCGTTTAGACTACTTAGAACTTTTAAGATTCTTATAAAATTTAAATATGTGATCATGAATCATATCCTGATCTTCACTCAAATAAATATTAACATAGAGTTTGTTTATAACTTTTTTTGGCCCGTCTATTTTTTTCCTTATTAAAAAAATATGATGAATTATTTTTGCCATCCTCGATCCATCTTGCTCTTGAGCAGATGAATACACCGTTTGCCTTTTCTGTGTAAAGGTAATCTAATTTCGACTGAAATTGAAGGAGTTCGAGATTATTCTCATCATTCAGACAAGTTACGCTACACAGGTGTTTTCTTTTAAATAGGCCAATTTTTTACCTTCTTGAATACCAGCTCTCTGAACATTGTATTTGAACCACTCCCATTTATTCATGGGGGATGTCACCCTGTAATCTGACCTCACTGATCAAGGATAAGCTCTTGATACAAAAAGAATTGTTTTTCAATGAATTGCTGTTGAATTTCCAGTGGAACATCCTAGGTTGTGGTGAAATGTCATTGGTTGAAATAGAGAGACTGACAACACAATTGTCAGTAAGGGGAGAAGGACAGATATCACAGTCAGAGGAGAGTTTGACTAACTTGCTTGTTATTTACCAAAAATCTAATCTAGAGCGTTGAGTCCGTCCTGTATTGTTACTCCATGTGTATTGCTTTTTTCTGAATCAAATTTGTGCCATATATCAACAAGATCAAGTGATTTGGAAAAATCAGATATCAAGGGATTAAAAGAGTGAGTGCTGAATTGAGTAGGCACTCTTGCCATTCGCCTGGGACCACATTAAAGTCACCTGGGACTGGGGTCCGCGGTGGTGTAGCGGTCTAAGCATCGGCTTTGTGTCGATGCAGTTGCCGACTGGGGTTCGCGCCCCGGTCTCGTCAGATCCTACTATGGCCGGACTCGATGAAGCAGCAATCATTGGCAACGCTGTCTTCGGGAGGGGGGCGGAGTCGGCTTGTGTTCGTCACGTGAATGCGTCTCTGTGTGTGTCGGAAAAAACAGTGGTTCGGCCTGGAGTCGCCTTGTCACGAAAGTGGGGAGGCGGTCTCCTTCGAGACTGCCGGCCGGAGAGATGCAGTTGGCGAACGCATGCTGTACGAGGGTGGGTGTTTGAATTAAAATAGGGATCGATTGGCCACTAAATTGGGAGAAAAAGGGGAAAAATCAGAAATAAATTTAAAAGAAAAAAAAAGTCACCTGTGAAAATAGCTTTGTCTGTTGAGCATACATTCTTCCAATCATCAATCATGGTACCTAAATTATAAATCAACCTCTTATTTTTGGCCCGACTATTAAAACCATATATATATACACACACACCTATATATATATATATATATATATATATATATATATATATATATATATATATATATAGGTGTGTGTGTGTGTGGCACTGACAGTTGTACTGATGAAAAGACAGGAGGCGGAGCTGGAGGTGGCAGAGTTGTTGAAGATGCTAAGATTTTCAATGGAAGTGACCAAGGACAGGATTAGGAACGGTTATATTAGAAGGGCTGCTCAAGTTGGATGGTTTGGAGACAAAACAAGAGAGACAAGATTGAGATGGCTTGGACATGTGTGGAGGAGAGATGCTGGGTATATTGGGAGAAGGATGCTGAATATGGAGCTGCCAGGGAAGAGGAGAAGAGGAAAGCCAAAGAGGAGGTTTATGGATGTAGTGAGCGAAGAAATGCCAGGTGGCTGGTGTGACAGAGGAAGATGCAGAAGACAGGAAGAAATGGAAACGGATGATCCGCCGTGGCGACCCCTAACGGGAGCAGCCGAAAGTAGTAGTAGATTTTACACACACACACACACACACACACACACACACACACACACACACACACACACACACACACACACACACACACACACACACGCACACACACACACACACGCACACACACTCTTATGAACAACATTGCCATCCCGACGATTCAGCAAAATTGCCCCACCTGCTGAATGTGAAATACAGTGGGAGAGAAATATGACACCACAGCCCCATTGGGATTTCCAAAAATTGATATCAGTACCAGTAGAGTGCGTTTCTTGTAGGAAAAAAACAATTAACCCATGGTTGCTCCTTGCAAAAAAGAAATATCGTCTTGTCATGTAAGCTTAGCAACATAAGCTACACTATTTATTCAAGTCACAGCATACCTTCAACAGTGGGTGACAAGGAGAGAAAAACAGGATGAACTTCGGTCCTCCGATCACACATTTTCCAAACTTGATCGTGGACAGTCCTCGTGGAAAACTGAATGATGATCTGCCTGAGCCTGTCGGTTTTCATCTTCTGTCCCAGTCTGTGCACAGTATCCACCGTGTTATGCAGTTGCTCGGCTCAGAGGGGGGCGACCTGGGTCAGGATCCTAATCACTTCTCTGATGCCCCGCCCCCTCTCTCTCGCGGGACGCCGTTCAGCCGTAACGACCATCTCCGCTTGTACCTTGCATGCTCCACACACGATTCGTAGTGCTGCATTGTCTTTCTGAAGGGTAACCACCTGTGTCTCCAGCTTGTCCACGTCTTCAATTATAACTTTCAGAGTTGTCGTATTCGCGTCAACAGATTCTTTGATTTTGATGACTGCTTCAGTATTGTAGCGAATTCGGGGGGGGGGGGGGGGGACCACATGAACTGCCGCGGCCGGGACGCGAACCCGTATCCCGCACCGCTGGAGACATCGCTGACCGCTCGACTAAAGAGTCAGACCCGTCAGCCAGCGACGAACGTGTCTACTTATTAATGCACGTTACAGTATTCTCCTTCAACTGCCGCTCAAAGGTTTGGATATGGTCACTTGTCCAATTTACGAGTGGTTGTGGAATTTACGAGTGAGGCTCTGAATGGCGTTGAAAATGAGACTTTGAGATTTCTTCCTCCTGAACAGAAGATTTCCTCGTTTTCTTCGGTTTCAGTTTCGGTTTCGGGCTTTTCACCGGGGTATGTCGTCGATGATCAAGTTGTGTCTCTTCTTTTTCCGTCAGAGCGATCTCCTCATCGTCACACGCTTGCTGAAGAACGGCTAACGAGTAGCCGTGACCTTTGCTGGCTCTAGCCACATCGTTCATTTTAGTAATTTAAGATAAGTTGAAATGGTCCAACTTGATGCAAGGATTTAGTGCACGATGGCAACTGTATTTGTTTTTTTATCGTTTTACTGTAGGTTTAACTGCCATAAATATTATTTATGTCAGTATTGGATATATTTTGTTTACTCACATTATTTATATGATTTATTTTCGTGAATTTTGATTTTGTTTGTATTGGAGTTGCACGAGACTGGGTGTGCAGTTTGTGTTGCACAGGGGACATATTTTGTTGTTGCACGTGATGTTTTCCACGTGGCACAGCGCTCCTCTAAGAAGTCGGCAGGTGTAAGAGGTTTTGTACTCCGTTTAAAGTCGCGAGTTTTTATTTAAGTGTTCATTTCTTCGAAGATTTTATTTATTTATACTTAAGTGGACTCATTCCCTTGAGGTTGGTGCAGCCAGCGAGGTATGTTTATTTGTATTTTTTTCGTCATTGTGCATATTTATATTTATGTTTTACGCTTGTACTATGCGATAGTAATATGCTGTTGTTCTGTGCATTTTGTATGTTTAAAGTTTGATGGTGGATTTAAGGACGAAAAGCGGTGTAGACAAATAAATCCATCTGTGGCAGAGAACTCGTGGTCTGGTCTAATTCCTGGAGGGAGTGACAGTAGGTTTTAGACGATGTAAAGGTGTTTATAGGAATTAGGTCTCACAGCATGCATAAAGTTCGACCGTTCACTCCGCCATCTTGGCACGCCCCCACACATTGTTCTACAGTTCTGTTCATCGTCTGTGCAACAGAAGCATGGTCACTAAGGCATCACATTTCAGTGTTCCCCCCGCTGGAGTTGTGTCCAACAGGGTTAGCCCTATGCTCCCTCAGCCCTGTGGGTTAGCTATCGAATAGCTTAGCTATCGGTTAAGGTAAGTGTTGGGTTAGGTAGAGGGTGAGGTTATGTCAGGTTAAGGTAAGTTAGGCAAAGTTTAGGTAAATTCAGTGAAATAGGGTTGAGGGAACATAGACACACTTGTTGCTGAACCAGCGGTTATGACCTGATCAAAAAAAAAATCAACAGCAGTATGTCAGAGACTGGAGAGTATCTACAGCCATGGTAAAGATTCCAGTTAGCATTATATAACTTGACTCCATGGTCCGGACAGATAAAATAACGATTTAGTTAATGGAGACAAGTTACAGATGTTCCCTTGTTAGGGTGGGAATAAGAAGAGACTCAAAGCTAGGAGCAAAAAGTGAAGAGAAAAAATCTGGAAAAAAAACTGGAAACTCATCCCTCTCAGTCATTCCTTTTTATAGCTCTCACTTAGATTTCCAATGAGCCTGTGTTGCTGATGGGTAGAGCATGGCACTAGCAGTGCAAAGGTTAAGGGATCTGTAACCAGAAGGAAGCATAGTATGAATCCCACCGGTGCTACTTTCAAATAAAGATGTCAACCAACCACAGATATGATACTATGATGATAATTTCCACAAGATTCAGCTCAGGGGACACATAACAAATCTCATTAGCTGCTGTTTTTGGGTCCCAGTGATGCAGAGCGTGCTGACAGCTGACTGAATGTGAACCCACCAGTGTCTTCCTGAGGCCAGGACAGTGGAGTGCAGAGGCAATTTCATTCATCAAGTTAGTTCTGGTTCACTGCCTCTGTCTGTCACTAGCTGTTCGCTCCAGAGACCATCACTCATACCAACACAGCCTTTTCAGGGAAAAAATATTCCTCTTCACAAACAGCCAAACAGAATAGATACATTTCAAAGCTAGTATTTAATTCTTGCCAGATATTGCTTTACTGGGGAAAATAGAAATGTGGATGTTTCTGCCAGAAAAGAAGGGAGGTCATGGCATGCTTTCAATTTTGAATATAATTTTGTTCAGTTTTGATTTATTTATCTCAACAGCAGTAAATAAAATCAGATTCTACAATTTATAATAGAATTTACTACTAACCTACTGTGGTGGATTAGGGTCATGCATTAGTCAGGGCCTCAAGGAGTTTTCTTACATTGAAGCCAATGAAAAGCATGCATTCCAAAGACTTTGCTTTGAAAATTAATGAACTCAAAGAACTTCTCTAAAGTTGCAATATTCAAACTTTTCTGATTTCACAGCACATTAAGACAGCAAAATATAGCATTTCAATATGCACATATGCAGTATGATTTCCTTGTGGAGAGTACTCTCCAATTAGGTTTCAAGACTGCTCATGTGTTGTGTTATTCCCATCATCCATGTCCTGGTCTGTAAGATCTATGAAACTGTTATGTTGTTGCAGTGATTCCACCGGTTGGGATGAGATGCACTCGGCTGTCCTGCCTGGTCCTCATAATGTCATTAAATGAATTGCATAGGAGTCTATTGTCACTGCAGTCTTTTTCTTCCTACAAGAGACAAACTCATTAACTACCAACATGATATTTGGGTTTAGCTATGCTGAAGGGATAGAAGTCGAGGCAAATTGGAGGCTAACAGATAAAGGCATGGATCAGAGCCAGCACGTCTGTATGGCTCAGTGCTGTTATGTCAGCATGCAAAAGGCTTTAAGCTATTAGTTTTGGGATGCCTACATAATAGCTTGTTATTAAGTGATTGAATTCAATGTGGATTTTAAAGGTTATATAACTGAACTTGGCTCAGAGTGAAGTAATCAGCCAAGACAAAAGCCACCAATCCATGGACCCTGGCATGGTAAACTAGGTAGGTAGAAAAAAATCAATAATATAGTAATGACACACTTGCCTATGTGATTTGTATTCTCCACTTATTTTTTCAACCCTCATTCATTCAGGCATGATAGATTGGGCACTTAGAGCTTTTTTCACCGTCGGTCTGCATCACTTCCCACACAAAAAGTGGGAGTGTGCCTTTACAACTACAGTAAGTCAGAGCGGAAGCTGCATGACTGTCTGATTGGCAAACAAGTGATTTCTGCAGGGTAAGGCAGCAATGGCTGTTGAAAGGGGGAATGGCATTCCTCATTCATCTTACACTCAGATTTTCCCAACTTGTCTCCTCTGGCCTCATGGTCGATGCCACCAAATCACAAAACATTATGAAGAGTTCGAACTCCAAAATATCATACATCCATTTTGAAAAAGTGATTGCTCCCTATAAACTCACCATAATTATAGTCTCAAAAGTCTCCTTATTTTGTAAGAAAAGGTTGATTTTCATGCCAACAACGTATTTCAGTTTTATTGCCACTTGTTATGTTTCCCTATTTCTTATTTTGAAATAAATGTGAAGAACATGGAAAATCTTAATATATGCTGACGCCAATATAATATTGCATGCATTTCTGTATTTTCTCCCCAATTGTATCCAGCCAATCATCCCACTCTTCCGAACCGTCTCGATCTCTGCTGTACCCCCTCTGTCAATCTGGGTAGGGCTGCAGAATATCACATGCCTCCTCCGATACATGTGGGATCGCCAGCCGCTTCTTTTCACCTGACAGTGAGGAGTTTCACCGGGGGGACGTAGCGCGTAGGAGGATCACGCCATTCCCCCAAGTTTCCCCACCACCGAACAGGCTCCCCGACTGACCAAAGGAGGCGCTAGTGCAGCGACCAGGGCACATACCCACATCCGGCTTCCTACCCGCAGACACAGCCAATTGTGTGTGTAGGGATGCCCGACCAAACTGGAGGTAACACAGGCATTCAAACCGGCGATCCCTGTCTTGGTAGGCAACAGAATAGACCGCCATGCCACCCGGGCGCCCCATGCACTTCAGTATTACCGAGGACAGATCACAAAATGTTTTCAAAATTTGCCTTCTGAAATGTCTGAATTTCATCTTGAAATTGATTCATCACATTGTTTTGGAGCAAAAGTATGCACTTTACTATTTTGACCAAAGGATTGTTAATGCAGACCTGTGAAGCCTATGCAGCATATTAAGTGTCCATATGTTGCAGTATCATACATAAAGGTCTGAGAGTCCCAATGCCTCAGCTTTGTGATAATGCCCCATAGCAGAGCGCTTGCATAATCCTTAACTCTACAAAGTAGCAGTTTATAATTTTTGTTATGAAATGAGCTACACGTGATAAACATGGTAATTACAATTATTATTCTGCTCAGCTGCCAAAGGTAGAAAACTGCGGTTGCACTGAGCAGTTCCCAGGTATGAACGTGTATAGTTACTGAACATGAATGTAAAACTGATAAATGTGTGTACATGCATACTCAGCAAAAAACCTCTGGGAAGATAAAGGGAAATACATAACCATTCAGCAATGTGCTCTTTATCAGTGTGAGTGGAGGATAACTAACTTTGAAACTCAAATACTTTTCTTACCTTTGCCGATACCTGTCTACCTGCTCCATCGGTGTTAAAACATGCCAGTATGATTTAATCATCTAACTGCCACCATGTCAAACCTCACATTCCCAAACAATGTGAGAATAGGCCTGTCGATCTGACAAATAGCATCAGGGAAGAATGCAAGCTTACATTATTAACTTAAAACTCAATGCTACATAATACATTTGGGGAGAACACACACACACACGTACGCACAAAGGTTACATACATTCACACATGCCATTCATGAGGGAAGTGGGGACTCCTTAGTCTACTTCCACTTCCCCGAACTTCCGGTTCGATCCAACAACTTTCCAGTTAAAAAGGCCACTTGTCAAAACAATTTAACATTTGCACAGGGCAAGGAGACCTGTGCCATAATGAACTGGTTAAATGTGGATATTGTGCATGATTTATTTTGTGAATATTGTGTAAATTATTGTAATTCAACTTGTTTCTTGTCACATCCTTTGTGATATACATGTTTAAGTCTTTACTACATACTGTACATACTGTACTGTACTTGAGATAGATAGATAGATAGATAGATAGATAGATAGATAGACAGACAGACAGACAGACAGACAGACAGACAGACAGAGGGATTTAAATATAGTATATATATATATATATATAGAGAGAGAGAGAGAGAGAGAGAGAGAGAGAGAGAGAGAGACCTGATGCTTAAATTTGATTCTGAGTCTGATGCTGTCATGCTTGGTCTGGTGCATGCTTGTAAACTAAAGCTGGGAGCAATGAGGCTTGCTTCCACTTCAATTATACAGCACATCTCCTCTTTGAGGGCCAGGGTGATGAGAGCAATGTCCATTCAGACATCGCGTCCAGCAGCCGCTGTGTGCAGACCCCCTACCTCCCTTCAGCAACCTGTTATTAATGCCCTCTGGCAGGGCTGCCACACAGCAGAGGGCAAGGCGTGGGCGCACTGCCAGCTCACTGCACTCCACGTGTTTGCTCTGCAGTCATTAACAACAGTGTCACCAAGTCTAACAACAGTGGAAAAACAACTAATGGTGGGGGTGGGGGGGGGTGCTGATTAGACGCTACACTCCTTCATGGATAAAATATGATATGGGCTATTCATAGCTCCTGCATGCATAGCTGAGCTATCTGTTAAATCAGGTGAAAACAGAAACTTCATTAAAAGCACAACTATTTTTTCTTCTAATGAAGAGAGTTTTTTCTCCATAGCTTACAGTAACCATTGGCCAGTGGGAAGACTGGAAAATAATGGAATCAGTGGCAGCATAAGCTAAATCTATAAGCATAACAGCTAACGAAAGTACAGTGTTGCTTCATAATGTCAATCTTTCTGAAAGTCTGTGTATAAGGTTAAGTCTTAGTTCTATAAGGGCTTACAATGTATCAGGTGAGTGTTTAGTCACAAATATTGATACCCCCCCCCCCGTGTGTCATTCACACACACACGCACACACACACAATATTCCATCATAATTTGATGATGCTACCATGAGAAAGCTCAACTTGGTGCTATAGGTCTTGCTACATATCTGTGTGTGTGTGGGGGGGGGGTCCAGGGATTCCTTAAACTTAGGAACCACTGCAAACCATGGCTATCAAATGACAATCATCAGAACTGTGGCTTAAACAACGCTGAAATAAATGACTTATCAAACCTTAAATCAATGAGTACCTTTTTTAGCTTATTCTTAGTGGGCCTTAGCTCCCTAGTGTAGGTAGTGATGGCATCAGGTTCCCACTCCATTTCCCCACAGGGCATCTCCACCACCCCCAGAGCAGCCTCTCTCAGGCCAGAGAAGTCCCTGCTGTAGACGGCCAGTCTCAAAGTGCAGACGCGGAGCTCCTCTACAGAGCCCACCTGCAGCACAAAATTCTGGTCTTGGAGGTCGGGGCTGAGGCTTCGGCGTCGCGTTGCTACCTGCTGAGGAGAAGGGCAGAGCGGAGGAAGGCTCGCTTTGACAAACAATCCATTGCGCCTCCGCGTGGCTCCTGACAGCCGTAAGATGCTGACAGCCAGGCTACCACAGGTGGAAGAGAAGAGCAGGGAGAAGTGGAGGAGAGGCGCTGGCTTGGAAGGGATGGACAGGGCACTGGAGCTGGAGCCATACTGAAGCTGAGACGGAGCAGCTGTCAGATGACTACTCTCACTGAGCAGGAAGGTGTCCCCTGTCACAGTGCTGCGGCGGTCTAGGGCTCGCCGGGTTTTGGATGCCAGGCTCATCTTAGGGATGGAGGGCAGAGAGGCGCGGCCATGATTGGCAGGTTTGCTGGGACAGCAGGGTACAGCTGAAGTACTGAGGCGCCGCATGGGAAAACGAGACCTCGGGGACTCCTTTGGCTCAGCCGACCTCGGAAAAGTGGGATCAAAGGGCAGGGCAGTGAGGTCATCCTCAGAGGGAGAGGGACTGCTTTTAGGGGAGGGAAACTCCAGCACATCTCCCTCCAGCTCCTCATACTGCTGCTTGACAGGTAGGGTGCAAGGGGCAGGCTTCAGAGTCACAGTTACTTGCTCAGCAGGACCACTGCAGGGGGACAGCAGCACAGCCTCTTTGTCCTCAGATGAAACGCTCTTCCTTCTGCGCCAGCACAGGATGCAGCCCAGCACCAGACAGTAACAGAACACAGCCAGACCCACTGCCAGCAAGATCTGCAGGTGAACTAGAAAGAAAAAGACGGACGGACACCAAACCAGTGGTCAATGAATGGTGTTAATAAAAGCAGCACTAATTGTGAATATGAGAAAATGAGAGAGAGAGAGAGAGAGAGAGAGAGAGAGAGAGAGAGAGAGAGAGAGAGAGAGAGAGATGAAAGGGGAGAGGTGATGGGGAAGAGAGAAAACGAGACTAATCTCTCAGAGCCTCTTTTTTGCTTTGGAGCTAGACTTCATAATGTATTTGTTGTTTCTCAGCAATCCAGGTCATTGGTAGTGTGTTAAAATGATCAGATTAGATAAAACTGATCAGGAGAGAGAGAAACAGATGCACAAAAAGATAAATAAATCAGACTAAAGTTTAAGAGAGGGCCAATTCATTGCAAAAACAACGATGATATCTGTAACAATAACAACACTAATCTTGTTGTGTCTGTGCTCTTCATCCTTAATGCAATTAAACAGGAAATGTCTTGGGGGGTTTATTTTTATTATTCCCTCCAATAACTGGCATTGGCATGGTAGCTGCTTTGAACCAAAGCAGGGCAATACCACACACCAATTTCCTGCCCACTAAATCGTGCATGTGCTCCATGTGGGAGTGCCTCTGACTGCAATTTCAAGAGCAGTGTGATTTTAACCCTGAAACCCTTTCGCTCATTTCACATCGACAGCCATCATTTGTATGTTGAGATGACTCAGGCATTGGAAAAATGATGATTGCTGATTACCAGGAGGGATGAACATTAAAGAATATGGCTCTTAAGGGACCATCAAAAGCGCTCCGCCCTGTGTGGAGTGTGCAGAGGTCCCTCCTATCTGAGGCTATATCTGCATTTATGGACAAAACCAGAGGTTGTTATGATGTAGAAGTGATTATATTTATCGACATTCTAACCTGCACTCAAAAACATTTCGATAAAACTTTAAAACTCTGCAACTTTGAAACGTACAAGACTCAACACCACTACCAGCACCCTTGGCAAGTGAACACTGAACAATTAGAAAGTTAAAACGTATTAAGGGCAATTGTGGATGATCTACAAAGTAACAGCAATTCAATAACTGTTTGATCACCCCCCCCCCCCAGAAAGTGTGTGTTGGCGGTGGACTTCCGGTGGGCAAGTTAGCAAGCTGTTGCTACCAATTGCAGTCTTACAGGATCACGTGGTCTCAGACTTTACACAAAAACGACCTTGTCACTCCAAATCTACACACGTGCAATGTGAAATCCTCGTGTCTAGCGCTATTGTTTTTATGATCTAAATAAGAGAAACCGGATAGTGCAACCTCATTTAGACCATCGGAGCCCACCTCACACGAAGTGTTCGTTTGTTCAGCAAATAAAGTATCTAAAGTCGAATCGCACATGTCCCAGTATTCAAATGTGCTGTTGCTTCGTCTTGCTCCCCCGAAACACAAATAAATGCAAAAACAACGACTCGAACTTCAAACTGGAGTCCAGCAACTTTCTGACGGTGATCCAAGGTCATGTTACTCCGTTTCCACAGCATCAACCTAGCCTCGCTGCACCGAAACAGGAAGAGGGCTGCGGGAGGTTTCCGGTGCGGACTCTGGAGACGACTGGTTTCATTAAAGAGGGTTTGATGGGATAAGCGACAGCGACGGTCGAAATGTAAATCCTATGCTATTCGACTGGCCAGCCAAATACTGCAGTCTACCACACACAACGGTGATTTTTTTTAAATTGTTGTCTAGTTTATATCGAAAGTGGTGTATTTGTCTTTCTTAGTAGGCTGTCTGTTAACGGTTACCCTCTATGACACATGGATATAACGCACGTGCGCCTATCCTTACTTTGAGGGAAAGACCCTGGCACCTATTTCTTTTCACACTTCAACAAATGAAATGTATGCTGGGGACGACAAGCTTCTTTTTTTTCCTGTCTGCAGCCTTTTGGTATCTGTGTTTTATTTTTTTGTCTCAAAAATAAGTAGACTATCTCATACTTGATTTAAAATAACAATAACAAAATCCGTAAATTTAATCAATAGAACAATCGTGCTTCAGACGGCCCGTTACAACAACTTTATACATGCATAAGATTGAAACTAAAAAAAAAAAAAAGTAGGGGCTCTTACCTCCTATAATGTACTGCGACATGTTTCTGTGCCGTTCGCTGTCGCTGTGGAGAGAGGTCCATTCCCATTAAGCCAGCGCGGCAGAGTGCGTCGCTGGAGACTGCGGCGCCTGCAGAGACCTGCTGCCTTCCAGCCAATCACAACTTGGGGTGACTAAGCTTTTATCTCAATCGCACTAATTGTGCGTGGGAGGCAAAAGTATCTGTTGCCCCCCTCTTTACAACCACAGGGGCCAGTTCTACCAACAGCCGTTTGTCATCTTATTGATTATATATATATATATATATATATATATATATATATATATATATATATATATATATATATATATATATATATATATATATATATATATTTATTAACACATACAGGAAAAAAAGTTTTAATGCATTGCAGTGTTGATATTCCGCTCCTCATTAGTTGAGAGAAAACACTATACATATATATATACACATATATATACACACACTGTGCAAAAAACCAGCAGAAATAACTGGAGCGATATGTTTCAGTTTTTTTTTGTTATCGAGAACTGACAACAAAGGTGAGATCCATCCTGAAAGTATTTGTTTCCTTACCTCGTATCTTCATTTTGTCTCTTACCTTAATTGACACGTTACATTTTACGAATTTTTTTTACATCACCTCTTGCAGCCTATTCCTCAGACTCATTCATTCTTGAAATTGGTAGTCCAGACTCCAGATCCATCCTGCACCTATTCCGATAGGTGTTCGTGGGTAAATCACAGGACACATACACAACGTTTCATACCTAAGGTCTCCCATTCACTTTGATATACATGGACTGGCAACCGAGTCTCAGACTCGGTTGGGACTGGAGGGGAAACACATGGAGGTGCAAACCCCACACAATAGCCCAGAGGACTGTGATCAAACCCATGAGAGAACAAAGCTGGTTCTGCCATCCGCGCACATAACAAATCAAGATGAACTTTTTTTCTTTAAAGTTTATCTTAACTTATATTTTATGCTATAATTACAGGATGTCTACCTGGTTAAATTATGAAAATTTTGATAAGAATTACCGCGAAAATTGGTGACTAAAGATAAGGCGAGTAGATTATTTTGGCTACACATAAACCCGATGATTGATAGGAGGATGAACAAATAGACACGCTAAACAGATAGACAGTCTAAATGGCCTAATACGTCTGTGCAAGTGTGCTTCCACCAGCAGTTCCTGTGAGAAACATGCAAACAAGTGCAAATTGGACTTCTTAACCCTTGGTCTAAGGCCAAGCCAAAATAGGCTAAACTGAACTAGCTAATTGCATATGTGGGGTCTGATTTAATTAGAGGATGGCTTTTTAATTACACACCCTATTTTTGCTCTTTAACGCTCAACAAGGCATTAAAAAAATCGTTAATTTAGCTAGAGCTGGGCTGGATTCACACGCCTGTAGGGGAAAATACATCACACTGACTCATCAATATGAGGCATGTGCATTGTTGTGCCATAAATAGGACCCCCTGTGGGTGAAAGGGGCTTGTAGAGGAGGCGCTACATCGCTCCACATCAAAACACATGACGGATTTTATTTTTCCTTCTCCAAAAGCACGGGGGGACTCGTACAGAAGAATAGGTTGCCATCTGAATGAATGTTAGATATGTGTTTACTGCCTGCCCATGAGTTTAACAGTCTGATGAAAAAACAGTCTAAGAAAAGATGCACTGTGGACTTTGGATTTGAAACTCACGGGGCCAGCGGGCGAGCCAAAGGAAATGTCATCATGCATGCTCATTTTTTGTGACAAAAAAGCCATTTAATCATATTGCATGGGTGTAGCCAAGGAGGAGCCAAAAACAAACAAACGAAAAAGGTCCAAAAAAAAAGTCCCAACTAAAGTGTACTCAGTGAAACCAAGGAGCAGTTACCTTAAGAACAAAATGAACTAGTCACTACAATATGATGTTTTGTAGCCTCAAATATCCATTATTTCGGGCGTCTGGGTGGTGTAGCGGTCTATTCCATTGCCTACGAACACAGGGATCACCGCTTCGAATCCCCCGTGTTACGTCCGGCTTGGTTGGGCGTTCCTAAAAACACAATTGACCTTTCGCAAAGTACCGCCCCAGAACGGTGCTTGTCCAATCCTACCTTAGCAACGGTTTCTATGTGAGGGAGGTCCGTCAAGCTTTCACACACAGCAAAATGCTGAAACGGTGTGCCTATGGGATCTGCAAATCGGATACTAGCTATCTGAAAAGTTTGGAGGGGGTGTAATTTTCTTTCCCTTCCCGGAACCCAGAATGCAAGAAGCGAAATGTCGGCAATAGATTTCGCAGTATAGCAGACCCCATGGCCAGCTTAATCCATCCAAAATCAACAAAAATACCTGCCTGCTCCAAGCTAAGCTGGCTACTAGCTATTATTGATAGCTAATACAGCTAACGTATTATTACTGTTACTTTTACCCACACAATTATTATTACCATTATCAACATATCAGCGTATTACTGATTAACAAAATAACATTATTAATATACCTGATGAACGTAACCAGCTTAGTCTGTGTCCAGAGATACCTAATTTAATGATAGCTAATAATAGCTAGCCCACTAACATAACTTTGTTATGCTAGTCACAGGTTAGCCAGGTTCCACCTTTCATTTCAGAGCATAAAGACCCGCGGGGAGGGTCGGCTGGGATGGTCTCTGGCCAGTCTGACCTCCTCATATCCGGCCTATTTTAAACTTTTCTCCCCCTCTGTGAGCTCCAGGTGGGGACCGGCCGTTCGGAAAAGTAATCCCGCCCGCGGGGGCATCTCGTTTGCCCTATTTTGTTGAAAATACCGGTTCTGGCCCGAAGGTTAAAAAAAAATCATGGGGCGGTTCCCCCGGCCCCGGGGCATGTCCCTGGCCGCCCTGCGACCCCCAGGAGCCCATACAGTACCCCCGAAAAAGCCTGGATAAAAGAACGCTATGGGGAACCTTGGCCAAAATCAACACGACAATATGGTGTTGTTGACAATGGATTATCAAAACTATACCAATAATAGCTAAATATGCAACTTACCCTACAGTGCAAGAGCACAATTGGTCCACAATGTGTTTCAGAATTAGTTGATGGGGTTTCTCATTCTTTGATTGTGACCGGTAAGCTTTACTCTCAATTACAGTCGCACCCCGCAGCCCGGAGTCCACGCAAGTCAGTTTTACTTTTAATATTCTGAATGTATCCCGCCACCGCATACTATAGCCCCTTCTGCCTTTCACGGGATGATATTAAGGATGAACGCGCTGATTTCTTCCTTCATGTTTTGGTGTTTTCCGGCTACTTCCTGGATGGTTCTGAAATGCTCGAAGGGCATAGCAACAGTAACTAAGGGGTGCGGGACTTTGCGAAAGGTCAATTGGCCGTGTCTGCGGGTGGGAAGCCGGATGTGGGTATGTTCTGGTCACTGCACTAGCGCCTCCTCTGGTCAGTCAGGGCACCTGTTTGGGGGGGAGGGGGAACTGGGGGGAATAGCATGATCCTTCCACACGCTGCATCGCTCTGGTGAAACTCCTCACTGTCAGGTGAAAAGAAGTGGCTGGTGACTCCACATGTATCGGACAAGGCATGTCTACAGCCCTCCCCGCATAGGCGGGGGGGGGGGGGCGGGGGGGATGGCTCGGAAGAGTAGGGTAATTGGCCAAGTACCATTGGGAGTAAAAGAGGAGGGGGATCTACAAAAAAAATCCATTATTTGGTGATCCTTCAAATAGTATGTTACAAAGTATAGTGTATGTGTACACTATACTTGATAAGACTTCACGCAAGCAAGGCAGCAGGCCCGGATGGTGTTAGGCCCAGGGTGCTCAAAGCCTGTGCCCGCCAGTTATGTGGAGTGCTTCACCATGTCTTCAACATGAGCCTTAGACTTCAAAGGGTCCCCGTGCTGTGGAAGACATCCTGCCTCGTTCCTGTGCCTAAAATGATGGATCCCAGGGGCTCCAAGGACTACATACCGGTAGCATTGACCTCACACATTATGAAGACTCTGGAAAGACTCATCCTGGAGCAGCTTCAGCCCACGATCAAGCCACACTTAGACCCCCTGCAGTTCATCTACCAACCGCAACTGGGAGTTGAGGATGCCATCATTTTCCTGCTTAACCGTGCCTACGCCCACCTGGATAAGCCAGCAAGCATTGTGAGGGTCATGTTCTTTGACTTTTCTAGTGCCCTCAACACCATCCGGCCAGCTCTACTGGGTGAGAAGCTGACAGCAATGCAGGTAGATGCCCCCCTTGTGTCCTGGATTGTTTAATACCATACTGGTAGACCACAGTATGTGCACTTGCAACACTGCATCAGACAGAGTGGTCAGCAACACTGGGGCACCGCAGGGGACAGTCCTGTCTCCCTTCCTTTTCACCCTTTACATCACAGGCTTCAACTACCACACAGAGTCCTGCCATCTTAGAAGTTCTCTGATGACCCTGCTATAGCTGGATGCATCAGTAAGGCGAGGAGGCTGAGTACAGGGCTGTGGTGGGGAACTTTGTCACATGGTGTAAGCAGAACCATCTGCAGCTGAACGTGACTAAGACAAAGGAGCTGGTTGTTGATCTGAGGAGGGACATGACACCAGTGACCCCTGTCTCCATCCAGGGGGTCAGTGTGGACACTTTGGAATACTCCAAGTACATGGGGGTGTATATAGACAATAAACTGGACTGGGCTAAGAACACCGATGCCCTCTGCAAGAAGGGACAGAGCTATCTCTACTTTTTGAGGAGGCTGAGGTCTTTCAAAATCTGCCAGTGCTCAGGATGTGGTACAAGTCTGTGGTGGCCATTGCTCTCCTATTTGCTGTTGTGTGTTGGGGCAGCAGATTGAGAGTAGCGGATGCAAACAGGCTCAATAAACTGATCCGCAAGGCCAGCGACATTGTGGGGGTGGAAATGGATTCTCTGGTGGTGGTTTCTAAGAAGAGGACGCTGTTGAAATTATGTACCATCATGGACAATGTCTCCCACCCACTTCATGACGTGCTGGTTGGGCACAGGAGTACTTTTAGTAATAGACTCATTCTGCCAAAATGCACTACAGAGCACCACAGGAGGTCATTCCTGCCTGTGGCCATCAAACTTTACAACTCCTCCCCCAAAGTGTCAGACACTCAGAGTTAATGGTCATTGGACTGGCCCTTCGACTTGTTTTACCCTGGAGGGTTTTGTTTGAGCTGCTTGTTGTGTGCTGCGTTAGTGCAGTATAGATAGGGTGTTATGTGCACCATGTTTGTTGATAAATTTTGTTCTTATTTCTAGTTGTTATTTTATCCTTTATTTCTATTTGTTTCTGTTTTCTTGTTATCTTGTATCTTGTTAGTTTTTCGTTTGTTCTTACGAGAGCATGAGTATTAGAATACAATTTCCCCTCAGGGTGAATAAAGTATTCTGATTCTGATCCACACATAGGTCAAATAAGGCCAGCTTACATATTGTATCCTGTGCTCAGAAAAAAAAAGAAAAAGGTCCAACGTTTGGGGGAAAAAAAAGGCCCACCCCTATTTGTAGGCTCATTTGCAGCATTGTATTGTAAGTATAGGACCATGTATAGACTGAATTGTTATGAATGATTCATTTTCTAATAATGTCCATGAACCAAAGGAAGTGAACAAGCAAGCACACCTTATATAGCCAGCATTCATCTGACCTCATCAATTTTCATCTATTATTTATGTTCACCAGCTCACTCTCGAGTTGGAGAAAAATTACATTTATCTTGGCAATTGTGATGCAGGTTCATCATAGTGATGGTCTGTTATTGGAATTGAGAGACGGGCAGTAAATCTTTCTACTCGAGAAACCAGCAAAGTGTGATTTTATGCAATAACAACCAAAAACTCTGCTTACCATTTGTCTCAACATTTATGACATGAAGACGGCTTTGAAGTTTTTGTACTAATCCTCAAGTACATTTGTCTTTAGAAGTTAGGGAGGTGTGTATTATGTATTCAAAATAAATGTAGTCATGATTAACAAGTTGACCCTATGATCCGAACATGACCAAGACAACATCACAATTAACATTATATATTGTAAGCAATGACTAGAGGCTTAATGGTGAAACACAATACTTGAATAGAATACAAAAATGCATGACCAAGTTTCTGGTGGCTGAAATAACTGCAGCCTGGTAAAATTAAATATCCCAAGACAACATAAAAAACAGGGTTCTTTATTCCGATTAATTTTATGATTTAGAAAAATGACATTAATAAATTTAGAGTTTCAACAGTGATACTGCTCAACATAAATCTCAGGCTCTTAGCCTATAAAATGCCTAATCTCTTGTGCAGCTAGCAGGTGGAAACTACCTAGCATACAAGTGCCTAATCAAATGAAAGAAAATAACCAAATAAAATAACTGCACAATAAACAACTGCAGGGTCCTCCCTGTTACACGAAAAAATTTTTTTTAAATGAAAAGCACAAAATTAGTTGCCACCAAACACAACATCTTTAGCTAATAAATGTGATTAGCCTAGCCAACACTCACAAGTATAGAGTTTTACATGGTCCTCCCCCACATGGTGTGATGGATGCCTAACTCTGCTTGGCTATCCTTTACACATGGAAACGCTCCAACAATAAATCTGCGAACATCACACAGTATAACATTACAATCGGCAACAGATCTCACATATTACATCTAACACAGCATTATTAACATTCATCTTTCAATACTTTCTGCATTAGATACCATTTTAACATAGAACGTTAACTCTTTTACAAGCTCTAAGAAACACAGCCGATCACTCCAGCGTACTTGAGGAAGGGAACGAAAAATCGGAACTTCCGGTTTAATCTCCGCTGTTCTAGCTCGCGCTGGGGGGGGCTCCACAAGGCACAGCGCTCTCTGGTGGTTTTTTACTTTAGAAATCAATCCCCACCCGGCTACATAACCACGAGTATGAATAAATTCACACCATTTTCAGGTGCAGTGAATAATGAGATGAGGTAGTATGGCAGGTAGTATGGCATAGTTGCTATGGAATTGGTTTTATAAGGTTAAAAGTAGGCTATATTAGTGGGGCATATTAAAGGATTCAGTTATAAGACAACATAGGCCAAGTTTTGAGAATTCCCTTTTAGCAGCAGTACTTATGGAGAGGTTTCAGCGTATCATTGCCTAAATCAAATGTTCGACTACATTCTTGCATAGACACTGATTGTTTCAACAGTGGCTCACCAGGCTGTCTGTTGCCGGGAGCTTTGTCTATGTATGTTCTCTAAAGAAATCTGCCTTGGGAAATAAACCAGCTCACATCCATTAACACAAAAACACACACTCAACACAAACACGCATTATAAAAACACACTTTATGGGTTCTTGGTCAATGAGTGAGTGGTGATACAAAAGAGGGAGAGAGAGACAGAGCGAGAGACCGAGTGCGCGAGTGAGAGAGAGAGACTGGGACTTATTCGGTACCTTCTAGGTTTTTGGTGAGTATAATCTGGATGAGGGGCCAAAGGAAGAGCAGCAGTATGACACCCTCAATCACGCCCTTGCAGAAGAAGGAGATGACAGACTGCCACACAGGCTGACTGGATTCCTCCTTCTCCTCCTTTCCCTCCTCCAGGTAAGGCATCGTGACAGACTGAAGTCAAACTAGTGAATTTGTCAAAGAGCAGCCAAACATTTGAGATGAAGTTTCAAAAACATATTCCTAAAACTGTATCTTGTTTTTTCAACTTGCATTTTTTTTGGTCATTCTTTTAGACACAAAAGTATTTGTTGCCTCTGCATACTGTTGACTCCATTTACAGTTAGCTGCTGTTTTTCATGACCAAGGATTCAGCTTGTTCAATGGTTGCCTTTATTATAAGTTGCTCTGGATAGTAACATCAACTTAATGTTTGTAATGTTAAATGTTATTTACACAGAGAACCGAGGGTCAACATGATGTAGGTGGTCAGCTGTGAGATACAAAAACTGACCGGAGATAGTGCCTTAAATCTTTTGTTATTGTTTTTCTTTCATATAATTGTATTTTGTGAATATTTTTTGTATTAAATCATGAAAACCAAAGAAAGTTTACCGATGATTATTCTTCATGCTTGCTCAATAATCCAGGTAAGGAAATCCCAGAAAGTTGAATCAGCTCATCTGGACACGTTTAATGGGAGAAGTGTTTCAACACTCATCTAAGTGACTTCATCAGTCTCAAGTGACTGCAGGTATTCCCCAACCTTATAAACAGAACAGTGGCATAATGACAGAAACCAACGATCGGTTTCATATCCGAACTGCCATGACCATTAACTAGAGTTACAATGGCCATTTGTACTATTCACAGAGGATTGGGGAATAGTTGCAATCACAGCATTGTGATCGTGGCCTGACAAGGTAGTTGAGAAGAGCTACCTCGTCAGGCCAGGACTCCGCGGTCTACACCTACAGGCCAGTGGCCACTCTTTTAGGGATGAGGATGTGCACATCCTTGGTAGGGAGGAATGCTAGTTTGAACGGGGCATCAAAGAAGCCATCTCTGTGAAGAGGGAATGACCATCTAAGATAACATATGTTGCCATCTTACAATGCTGTGATTGCAGCTATTCCTCAGTCCTCTTTGAATTGTACACATGACCATTGTAACTCTAGTTAATGGTCATGGCAATTTGCATATGAAACCAATCGCTGGTTTCGGTCATCATGCCACTGTATTGTTTATAAGGTTGGGGATACCTGCAGTCAGTTGAGACTGATGAGTGATGAAATGTTTCTCCCACTAAACGTTGTGTCCAGATGAACTGATTCAACTTTATGGGATTTATCAATAATACCATTAAGAAGAAACTCCTTGTCATTCTCTGGACTCCATCAATGGACCAACAAGACCTTTGTGGTGGTCGGAATTTTAATTTTAGATTCTCTGTTTTTACTGAGAGCTGACACGTCAGCATCCTTTGTCCGAAATTCTGTTCCTCTCCAGCCACTGCCTTTCAGCCAACTGACAGCAACGACATACACAGTGATCTCTCAGCCCCATGGTTAACTGACCTGCCCCTCCAAAACAACAACACAAAACATGTCCATATAATATTCTTAGATGCTGTGTTTCTAATCCAAAAGGTCTGACGATTTCAGTGTTCCCTTGTGTTCGTTGTAAACGATGAACAATAAATCTTCTGCACTCCTCACATATTTTGCTGGATGGCAGACAAGAGATGGATGCTGCCATCCATCCAGCACAACTGATCTGCACAGGATGCAATTAGGTCAATGCGATAAAAAAGAAAAAAGAAAAGAAAAGGAAAATAGGAAACAAGAAAAGAAGAAAAAGAAGAGACAATAGAAAAAAAGGGTTCTTCTGTTGGAAATCAGAATTTCAACTTATGAGGATACTGGAAAAACTTGGTGAAATCTGTCAAGAATGTCAGAATGTCAGTGATATGGACTGCCCCCAACCTGACGCACCATATGTCCCATTGGTCCACACTCCACTCATGGCTTCCACTTAGAGAGGAAGAAATGGTAGCACTGCAGGGCCTCCAATCTCCAGTGTGGAGAAAGTGCCTTTGGAAAGAACCCAGACAGTCCAGCGTGGGGAGAGGGAAGTAACTCCCCCTGGGGGTCTTATCCTTGAGCCAAGGTCAGGTAGAGGCAAAGCCAGAAGAGACAAGAAACCAGATAGTTCAGCCAGGGGCTTTAGTAGATTCATTATACACCAGGAAAGCTCGTAGATTTCGTGAAACAGCAAAGATACCTTGTCTTAACTTCTCCGATGAGGTCCTTGGTCTGCAAAACCTATGCTAGAGCCCGTCCCTAGGTCTGTACACACCATTTTTGGAGCAGGGAATGCCCGAAGCTAGTTCATGTGCTTGTGCTGATTTGATACCATCCTCACATTTGGCGTCCCTGGCAGCATCTTAGAAAACAAAAAAAAAACGTCCCCAGCATACAGTGGTGGATCTAGAGATTTTTTCCTGAGGTGGCAAAGGGGTGGCAAGACTGTGTCCCAGAGGTGGCAGCTGCCACCCCTTGCCACCCTGTAGATCCGCGCCTGTGAGGGGGAGGGGGATTCTAAATCGGCGACTTCTGTTTGAGATGAGTTTGGTGCGGGTCTCATTGACCTTCACCATGCATGTACATAAAATATACTTTAAAAACATATTATCTGATTTATAAATGGGGTGGCAACAGGGGTGGCAAGACTGTGTCCCAGAGGTGGCAGCTGCCACCCTGTAGATCCGCCCCTGCCAGCATGTCCCCTAAAGGTCCTCTCCGAACATCTGGTAAATGTCAATGCGTAGGGTTTTCGTTACGTCACGGGAACGTTATTGTGAGACGTCCCACAACATCCCCGTGATGTCCCGGGGACGTCTAGAAGACTTTCCTCTAACGTCCCTGTAATATCCTCGGGACATTCTTCGAACGTTCTTTGAGTCCCGCAATAACGTCACAGTGACGTCTACAGGACTTCCTCCTAACGTCCGTTCCGCAATAACGTCCCGGGGACGTCATGGGGACATCTACAGGACTTTCCCGTAATGTCCCTGTAATGTCCTAACGTCACGGTGATGTCTAGAGGACTTCCCCCTAACGTCCCTGTAATGTCCTCGGGACGTTATAGGGATGTCCCGCAATAAGGTCCCCGTGACGTAATGAAAACCCTACATAATGCCATTTACCGGACGTTCGGAGAGGACCTTTAGGGGACGTGCTGGGGACGGTTTTTGTGTGCTGGGATATCGCTGGTTGCTCCAGAGTGATCCCATCAGGGTGAATAACACGTCTCCTTTTAGAGTATGCTACATCTGTTGTCCGCTGTGTTGCCATCCTTCATCATGTGCGGTGGACGTGTTTGAAGAACACAGGTGGCTACTTCCAGCCTACACTGAGTGTTAACTGAAATGGGGCTTTATCATCTGGTCTGCTGCAGCTTTTACTGTATAGTTGGCAACGTTCCACTCGCAACTGCAGTATGGTTCCAGCTTCTAGCCGCATACACACACGCACACACACACACACACACAGGTACATGCAATCATATGCGCACACAAACACATGCACAGAGGCACACATGTACATACAACTGTAGGTGAGCATGTGCATACAAACAGACGTACGTGCATAAACACACACACACACACACACACACACACACACACACACACACACACACACACACACACACACACTATCGCTAGCCTTCTATCAGCAGAATCCACTCTGTTCTTTACTCTGTGGGACCTGCAAGCTGTCACTTTCATTAGTAACCTCTTCCCCTGCAGGTTTACAAAACGAACCCTTCTGTCTCCACTCTGCGATACTCGATGTAGAGTTTTGGGCTGTATTTAAAGATTGTGGTTCTCTATTATCTGAATGCTTTTTATGGTATATATTTTTTAAAGAATTTAGCCACCACTCAAATCCAAAATGCTACACCATCAAGAAAGGCTTGGTGTCTTGACTTTGATTCTTTTACAAGGGAAATTTTGAATATTGTGGTTATTCAACCCCTAACCATCAGGGTTACCGGAGATTCTGACTTAAATACTAGGCCACCCAGCCTTTATGTATTTTATATATGAAAGCATGAATTATAATGGGTGTGTTTTAATTTTGCTGACGATATACATTTATTTGGTTGATTAATTTTGCATTCTCCCATAGAGAAGGTATACCTGATATACAAAAAAACCCTCATTAAATAAACTTTAAGAAGACAAGTGTTCTTTTCAAATATCTCCATCCAAAGACCATGTTTGTGTGTGGATGTATTGTGTTCTATGCATTTGTATTTGAAGACCGTGGAGGTTATGTTCAGGCGAAGTGTCATATTCATGCTCCAAATGAGGTGGTTTGAACACCAGTTTGCAAGAACCTTTGCAATTCTTGATTCTGTATTTCAGTAAAAAAAAAAGAAGATTTGGTTCTTTCTACACGATTCCTTGATATATTAATTGATCTCCACAAATTGCACTCACGTGTTCACGTACATCAGATCAACAACCAAGAAAGAATAGATCTATATACTAGACCTCGTTAGGTCTTTAAGGTGGGAATGAACGTTAGTTGTCGTCTTACACTGGTCTGTACCGCGGCTGGCCATACTTAAACCTCTACTCCCATCTGCTGATAAGTATGGGGAAAGCTGAGGAAGAGGAAATGGTAGAAGAGAAGCTGAAACAAGAGAGTCAATGGCCCTATCCCAATGTCCACACACCGGTTACTCTGTCCCACTGTCAAATCGTCACGTGCATGAGGACTCTCCCGCATACATTTTGAGCACACTTTTGTAAACTACTAATGAGACACGTTAGCCCCTAGCTAACGGCCCCGACCCTTTAGCCGAGCGGTTACTGATGTTGCCTTGGTGGTGGTGCAATACTCCCGTATTGAATCCCGCACCGGGTGAAAAATTAACCGGTTACACTTCTTTTTTTAACAAATCTTTGTTAAAGCAACGGATTTAGTATACAGAGGACGGTATACAAAACGAACATACATAACAAAGGAACCAGGGGTACATTACACAAAGATATTAAAAGACATACATCAATTAAAAGTTTTGACAGCCTTTTTGTTCGCAGAAGAAGAAATTAGTTTTACATATTGTTCAATTTCTTTCAAGAAAACAACAAAAAAATTTTTTTTTGTGAATTTGCTTTTGTGAATAAAATTGTTTGCCAATACTATTAACAGATTTATGTGCACACTCCGTAACTTTGCCTGAGGAAATTACCTACAGGTCATTGCGCTGTGACGTTAAACGCAGGGTTATCAAGGGAAGCCAGGAAACGTTAACCTCAGCCGTGAAGAAAAAACAAAAACAAAAAAAAACATCAAGACAAAAAGTCCAAAACCTACAATAGTGCGAAACATGTTTTTGCATCGTCAAGGGAGCGTGATATGTTGCAAAGTGCTGTCACATTCCTATTTATACCATTTCGACCCCTTGTTACCTCTCGTACTCAGCCACTTACCGGGTGACATCGTGAGGTAGGGTGGACGTTGGGATCGGGCCTGTATAGGAAGTATCTGAGTGGCCACACAGGCTGGTGTGGACGGGTGGGGCTGTGTACTTTCTGAAGTCAACAACCATCTCAGCTGTTACCGTTTCGTTTAGTAGACGCTTTTATCCAAGGTGGCCTACATTTGAGAGTTAATACAACACCAGCAATCAAGGATCCAGTCAGGGGACAACAACGCAAGTAAGTGCCAAACAACTAAGTTCAAGTCTAATAGGACATATGATGATCACATATATACGACGATGTCTCTTTGTAATGTTCTGAATTGGATTTAAATATAAAGTTGTTTTTTTTAAAAGTCTGATATTGTGGCAGGAATGAGGAAAAACACAGGAGACCAAGGCGAGTTTGATGTTTATTCCTCAACTCCAAAAACCAACTGCAGCAGAACAACCCTGCACCGGCGACCCCGGGAATGTAAACCACGCCCCCAGCTCACAGTCCTGCTGCGTGAGAGGCATAGCCCCTAGTGTCCGCCACACAGCCCCCCCCCCCCCCCCCGAACACCCAGAAGGGACTCGTGGAAAGAAAATTAGTGTCTCACTGGAGGCTTAAGCAGCCTGCCATAACGGCAGCGCCGTCCCTCAGCCGAAACAGTAGGTGAAACACAGTCCAAAGCCGGCTGAGAAGCAGAACGCTGAACCCGTGAAGACACTGCCGGGGTCCTGGAAGGAGGATGACCCCGACGGGGAACCTGGGCCGGAAACACAACTTCGCCTGCCATCCTGTGCGCCGGTTTAAGCCTATCAAGCGTGACACGCTCCCTACGCCCACCCATATCTAGCACAAAACCCTTAGGACCCGTCTCAAAAACCCGAAATGGGCCATCGTATGGGGGTTGGAGGGGCGAGCGGTGAGCATCATGCCGTACAAAAACAAAACGAGCCGACATGAGCTCCGCAGGCACGAACGACCCCGGAAAACAGTGGTGAACGGGGCCTGGAACCCGAGTGCTGTCGGACAAAAAAGGATAAACGGCCGGACGGGGTCGAGGAGCGGAACTCCCAGGCAAAAATTCCCCAGGGACGCGGAGCGGCTGACCGAGCACCAGCTCAGCGGGTGACGTGTCGAGGTCCTCCTTAGGAGCCGAACGCAACCCGAGCATAACCCAAGGTAAACGCTCCACCCAGTTACCATCCGAGAGCGCAGCGCGCATCGCTGCCTTGAGCGACCGGTGAAAACGTTCACACAACCCGTTAGCCTGAGGGTGATACGCGGTAGTGCGGTGTACCTGCACACCCAAGGATCGCGTAAGTGCCGACCAAGAGCTCTGACACGAACTGGGGGCCCCTGTCTGAGGTGATATCTGACGGAGTGCCGAAACGGGCAACCCAGGAGGAAAGAAAAGCGCGTGCAACATCCGAGGATGTTGTGGAGGATAGAGGGACAGCCTCTGGCCACCTGGTGGTCCGATCTACCACTGTGAGCAGGTGCGTAAAACCCTGTGAAGAAGGTAGAGGGCCCACCAGGTCCACATGCACGTGGTCGAAACGTCTGGCCGGGATCGGAAACGGTTCGAGGGGCGATTTAGTGTGCTGGTGGACCTTAGCGCGCTGGCACGCTACACATGCAGCTGCCCACCCCTTGACATCCTTGCGGAGGCCAGGCCAGACGAACTTGGAACCGACCAACTTCACCGACGCCCGAACTCCAGGGTACGAGAGGGAGTGAATCGAATCGAAAACTCGACGACGCCAGGCCACTGGAACAACGGGGCGGGGACGGCCGGTGGAGACATTGCAGAGGAGGGCAGGACTGCCTTCCTGCATCACAGCGTCCTCTAGCTTGAGACCGGTACGCGTTGACCTAAGGGCAAGGGCGTCCGGGTCGCTGGGCTGGTCGGCAGCCATAGCGGAGAAATCCACACCGAGGTGCACAGGACACACAAGCACACGCGACAGACAATCAGCAACAGGGTTGGACTTCCCGGCCACATGCTGAATGTCCGTTGTGAACTCGGAGATCGCCGCTAGGTGGCGCTGTTGACGAGCAGACCACGGCTCAGTTACCTTGGACATGGCAAAAGTCAGCGGCTTATGATCCACATAAGCCGTGAATGGGCGACCCTCCAGCAGGAAGCGGAAATGCCGGGTTGCAAGGTGCAGTGCCAGCAACTCCCGGTCAAAAACGCTGTACTTGCGCTCGTTATCCCGCAGTTTGCGGCTAAAAAATGCGAGTGGCTGCCACGCATTCGCCACACGCTGTTCAACCACAGCCCCCACGGCTATGTCAGACGCATCGGTTGTTAAAGCTATGGACGCTGGGTGTGGGATGGGCGAGGAGGGCAGCGTTAGCCAGGGCGCACTTAGCTCCGTCAAAGGCCTGGACCTGTTCGGGAGTCCAGTCGACAGGGTCGTTAGCTTTCTTAAGCCGCAGGGCTTCGTAAAGTGGCTGAAGGAGGTGGGCAGCGCGAGGGAGGGAACGGTTATAGAAATTCACCAAGCCCAAGAATTCCTGCAATGCCTTAACAGAGACTGGGCGGGGAAATTCCGCCACCGCTTGCACCTTAGAAGGCAACGGGACCGCGCCTTGCGGCGAAATGCGGTGACCCAAGAAGTCAATCACCGGCAGTCCAAACTGACTATCAGGCCTTGTTCGTCCAGACGACGGAAAACCTGTTTCAGGTGCGCCAGGTGCTCTTCAGCTGACGGACTGGCCACTAATATGTCGTCGAGATAAACGAACACGAAAGCAAGGTCACGCAACACCGAGTCCATTAGCCTCTGAAAGGTTTGCGCTGCCCCCTTCAAGCCAAAAGGCATGCGCATGAACTCAAAAAGCCCAAACGGGGTGATCACTGCGGTCTTGGGCACGTCCTCTGCGCGCACGGGAACCTGATGATAGCCGCGCACCAGGTCCACCTTAGAGAAAATAGTGGTACCTGCCAGGCGTATGGAAAAGTCCTGTATGTGTGGGATGGGATAGCGGTCATTGGCGGTGACGTTGTTCAGGCGGCGAAAATCACCGCAAGGCCGCCACGACCCATCCGCCTTGGGCACCATGTGAAGCGGCGAGGCCCACGGGCTGTTGGAACGCCTCACTATACCCAGACGCTCCATGATGGCGAACTCCTCCTTAGCTATAGCCAATTATACCGCGTCGAGGCGCCGCGCGCGCGCAGAAACTGGCGGTCCCAGAGTGGGAATGAAATGTTGTACCCCGTGTTTAGTTACCGCGGTGGAAAAGGCAGGCGTAGTCACCGATGGAAAATCCGCCAGCAAACGCTGAAAAACATCCCCTAATGCTAAAAAGTTAGCGTGTGTTAACGGCCCGGCTCCCCCTGTCTCGCACGGAACAGTGGCGAAAGACACAGCATCAATTAAACGGCGGTTTGCAACATCAACCAGCAGACCATTAGCACACAGAAAATCCGCGCCGATAATAGGAACAGTAATGGCGGCCACTACAAAGTCCCACTCAAAATGGCGCCCGTGGAAGCAAACAGTCACCAACCTTGTGCCAAACGTCGCAATGGACGAACCGTTAGCTGCACTTAACTGTGGGCCGCCGCCTTCGGCCGACCTGTCTGTCTTAGCAGGAGGGAGTAGGCTCTTTTGCGAGCCTGAGTCCACCAGAAACCGTCTTCCTGACATCGTGTCCTTAATGAAGAGCAGCTCACTACGTCCGCCAGCGCCCACAGCTGCTACTGAGCGCTGGCCCTGGAGTTTCCCGCCGCCTCAAACGTGCACGGAGGGACGCAGCGCCTCGCCTTGCCGCCGAACCGCTGGTGGAAGAAACAGAGGCCTCTCCCGCGCCGTCTCCGGGCAGTCACTTCAGCCACCACTGCCGGGTCCGCGTCCTCCGACGTCGGCTGCAGAGGCTCCGATGCCACACTCTGCACAGAGAACCGTCTGGTAGCCAGCAGGACCCGATCAGCCTCCTCAGCCAAACCTCGGCAGTCACCAGCGGCCAGACACGGGGAGTTAGCCAAAGCCGCGCGCACAGGAGACGGGAGCTGGCGCAGGAAAACGTGCGGGAAAAGGAACCCACCTTCGTCTGAGCCTAGCAGCGACAGCATATTGTCCATGAGATCCACAGCCGTCCCGTCGCCCAAACCGGATAGTGAAAGGATTCTATCTGCCCTCTCTGCGGCAGATAGGCTGTACCTCCGGGGCAGAAGATGTTTGAGGGCGACGTATTTATCGTGTTACGGAGGGGCGCGCAACAGCTGCATGGCCCGGCGTGTGGACTGCTGGTCCAGCGCAGCGACGACCAGATAGTATCTGGAGTCGTCCACGGAGATTCCACGCAGGTGGAACAGCGCCTCGACATGCTGGAACCACGAAGCCGGGTCGCTCTGCCAGAACTCTGGGAGTTTCACAGCCGCGGCGAGAACGGCCGGCTGTGAGAGTTGGGGCGGCGTGGCCGAAGTGGATTCACACTCCTCTTCTGCTCCAAACATGTTCAATTCGGGGTCACCAATGTGGCAGGATGAGGAAAAACACAGGAAACTAAGGCGAGTTTGATGTTTATTCCTCAACTCCAAAAACCAACTGCAGCAGGAACAACCCTGCACCGGCGAGCCCGGGAACGTAAACCACGCACCCAGCTCACAGTCCTGCTGGGTGAGAGGCGTATCCCCTAGTGTCCGCCACAATATGACATATAGGTGTCAACAGGCAGTGCACAAAGGCAGTGCATAGAAGTGAAACCTGTTATTTTCTTGCCCGGTGCGGGATTCGATACGGGGTGTACTGCACCACAAGGCGACATCACTAACCGCTCGGCTAAAGGGTCAGACCCGTTAATTAGGGGCTAACGTGTCTTATTAGTAGTTTACAGAAGCTTTTTTATGTACTTTAAGAAAGTTGTTATTCACGTTGGCTCCGCGCAAATGACATTCTGCGGCAGCAGTCGGGGGTTTTAAAATCGGGATTTCATTCGTCTTTCGTTCATGTTGACGACGATGCTAGAAACCGAATTAGCTTATTGGAGGCATTTGCGAGGATCCCCGCGACCCCGAGAGCAGAATTCAGCAGTCATTGGACGGCCTGCGGGGAGACACCCTGGACAGTCCGCCAGAAACAAAAAATCATTTCTAAATCACTGGGCAGAGAAGACGCAAAAGGCTTAAAACCATGGGGACACAAATCAAAACAACAATAAACGAGATATAGACCCATCGATCTTTCTTGCCATTTCGTTAGAATACACGAAGAGATGAAAGAAGAGATGAGAAAAATAATTTGAAATCAATTATGAACCAAACAAAAGAGGACTCACTATTTCTCCATTTACTACAATGAATATGATATTTACCCATAAGAATAATGATATTAATCATATCAGAAATAGATGAGTTTAGGTTATCCATGTAAAACAAAATATGAGAAATGTCAAAGAAAGGAATGTCATTTACCTTAAGTGATATCCAATTTTTTTTAAATCGACCCAAAATCTTATAGACACGGGGCAATAGAAGAACATGTGCTCTAAAGTTTCTTCTGTTGCATTACAGAATGTACAGGGATCCACTTCAAATTTAAACCTTTGCTTAAGAAAATCTGCAACTGGGTAAACCTTGGGAATGATTTTAAAGTGAGTTTCTTACCTTTGGGGAAATGGGCCATGTAATAAATTTAGAATGTGCTTTCACCATAATAGATAAGGTCTCCACATTAGGACCATGTACATACAACTCTGCTTTATAATCAGGACACTTTTGATTTCAGAATAGCACTGATCACCTTATTTTTGTGCGATTGTACTTTATGTGATAACATTTGTTATCACATAAAGTACAATTGTTAATCACTAAATATTTCTTTATAATTTAATAATTTCTTAAAAAAATGGATGTGTCATCTGCGAATTGACTAATTCTAAATTACTTGCCAGAGATAGTAATACTGTAGTGACCTACTTGCAGGTCAAATATTCACCATGCGGGCCAGAGACGGTCCCTTTAAGACAGTGGGCGGGGTTAGCAAAGGGAATTGTGGGGAGACACGAGGCTGAGGTTTAGCAGAATGAATTGCTGACATAGTTTTATTTGGAGGAAATAAACGACCCCACGGCTGTGTGGTCAAAAAGAGAAGTGGTCTCGTCTCCTTTCTTTCATCCTCCACATTGGTGACCCCGACGTGAGCCATGGAGAACGAAGCTACCAGTGCAGCGGCAGTGGCTAACGCCGTCTCGCTCAAACTGCCCGGCTTATGGGAAACGGCTGGGGCAGCATGGTTCGCTCACATCGAAGCCCAGTTCGCTATTAGGGACGTCACCGTGGATGAGACCAAGTACCACTACGTCGTGGCGGCACTCGGAACATCTGCGGCGTCACGGATATTGAGCCTGCTGCAAGCCCCGCCGCTCGTGGATAAGTACGGTACGATTAAGAGACACTTGCTGCCAGTGGCGTAACCAGGAATATTTTGTAGGTGGGCCTGAGTGAAAATGGGTGGGCCAAAACTTTCCAGCAATAATCCTTCAAACAAGACGCAAATTCGAACACATCACAGCAGTAAACACATAACACAGGTTTTTAGTACGCGACCAAGAAACATACTAAAACTTTAATAAAAACCCACTTAAACAAATACCACGCCAGTCATTCTCGCCAGGCTCTGCACAACCATTTAAACATCACTGAGGAAAACAGTCTAAAAGATCATGATACAACATGTAAGCTATAGGCCTATAGTACACGTTTTACAACACAATGTGTAGACGCCGAGGGCGAGCGTTGAAGATCGAGATTATTTCATCATAGTCCAAAGAGTCAGTAAGTTCCCTTTCAAAGGACAACGGGGATAGATTGTTGAGGCGTGCAGTTAGCATGGAAGATCTTAGACATGTTTTGATACGGCCTGTAGTGGAGAAGAGTCTTTCAACAGTATATGAAGTCAGGGGAATGGGGATCATTGCCCTTAACAGTCTGTTAATGTTTGGGAAAACGTCAGAGTTGCAGCTGTCCAGCACTTCAATGAGGGATGGGTAACACTGACCCCTCTCCACTTTACGACGCAGTGCCTGAATGAAAACGGTCCATTCCGAACCCTCACATTTACCAAGTGCAATACAGTGGGGGGGGGGGGGGGGGTTGCTAGCCTGATGTTTCGAGCATGCCTGGCGGAGGTGCTTCCAATCTACAAACCCGCTTCGAAAAAACGTGTTTTCCATATGGGGCTCGGGGAAATGCCTACACATCTTACAGAAAACAGCGTTCCTTGCTGAGCTGTATTCAAGCCACAAATTCTTCATACCACTTATGGGAAAAAGAACGTAATTTTCCTGAAATGTTGGTTGCGGGGAACACTAATTTAGGCTGCGAGGGTGGCTCATCCACAGCAGACACATCTGACGGTGGCATGGTCAAGGGAATCGTCTCACCGTCGTCAGAGGGGGAAGGAGAAGCTGCTTGCAACGGAGAAGCTGTAGCCTCCTCTGTCGTTCTCTCCGGCGGTATCTCACTCTCATTGGGCGGCTCAGTCGGTGCTGGAGCAGGTGTGCTTTCCTCCTCTCCATCCGTGGCTTTTTAAAAAAGCGGAAGATTGAACTTTGTTTCGCCATTCCATAAGTTATGGCTAACTGTTGGCTATTGGCTAGTTAGCAGCAGTGAAAAATACAGAGCGTGATGGTATGCGCGCTCAGATTTTGCAGTTCCACGTACGTAAAAGGGGCCGGCCTACGTGCTTGTAAGCCAGCGTGATTGGGTGGGCCTGGGCTTGAAATGGGTGGTCCTGTGACAGGCCAGGCCCACCCGTGGTTACGCCCCTGCTTGCTGCAGGCTTTTGAGGTAGCGGAGGTGGAGCGGGCGGACTGGTTGTTTTCGCTGCAGGGCTTGGGAGACGGCAAGCCATCGGAGCTAACGGACAAGATGCTGAGTATGCTGGGTTCGTGCGACCCCGCCTTCCTTTTCGGCCAGCTGTTCTCCGTCAGCTCCCCTCGCACTTCCGTGCTGCCTTGGCCAGCTCCAAGTTGTCCACCACCAGCAACTTTCGGGAGTTGGCCGCGGAGGCTGACGGGATTTTTCTCGCCAGCCGACAGCAGTGTGCGGCCGCTCTGCTGCCTGCCCACGCTCTTCCACCACCGCCGGTTGAGGCTGCGGGCGTCGCCGCGGCAGCAGTTTCTCGTCGGCAGTAGGACTCAGGGGGACTGTGCTTCTGCCATACTAGGTTTGGAACCAAAGCCAAGCAATGCCGTGCACCATGCGCTCCCAGCAGGGCGGGAAAAGCCAGGACCGGCGCTCAGTAGCAGCCCTGAGCGTTGGCCAGGAAGGCAAGCTGCTGTTTATTCAGGACACCATCTCCGGCCGGCGGTTGCTAGTTGATTCGGGCACGCAGCGGAGCATCCTGCCTGCGACACCAGTGGACGCGATGGCCGGCGGATTCGGCCCCCTATGGATGCTGCTAACGGCACCCCCGTACGCACCTATGACACGAGGTATGTGGAGCTGGTTTTTGGGGGTCGGCGGTTCGGCTGGGACTTTGTAATGGCCAAGGTGTTCATTGCCCTCCTGGGTGCGGATTTCCTGCGCGCTTATGGACTGTTGGTAGACGTTAAAAACCGCCGCTTGATTGACGCCGCCTCCTTCTGCTCCTACCCATGTACGCTGGGGGAGGCGGGTCCCATCGGCTTGTCCAACATGATTGCCACCGGGGATGAATTTCTGAGTTTCCGGACCTCACAACGCCCATCTTCTCATCAGCAGTCGCCAACTCTATGGGGTGAAACACTACATCACCACCACGGGTCCCCCAGTCTACGCCCGTGCACGGCGCCTCGACCCAGCCAAGCTCGCCATCGCCAAGGAGGAGTTCGCCAACATGGAGCGGCCCGGCATCGTGCGCCCTCCTACAGTCCATGGGCCTTCCCCCCCTGCATATGGTCACGAAGGCTAATGGCGGCTGGCGCCCATGTGGTGATTACCGCCGCCTCAACAACGCCACGACGCCAGACCGCTACCCCGTCCCGCACATCCAGGGCTTCTCCATGCACTTGCCGGGGGCGGTCATCTTCTCCAAGGTGGAACTCGTGCGCGGATACCACCAGGTGCCGGTCCGCCCACAGGATGTACCGAGGACGGCAGTAATCACGCCGTTTGGCCTGTTCGAGTTCCTGAGGATGCCGTTTGGACTCAAGGGGGCTGCGCAGACCTTTCAGCGGCTCATAGACTGTGCAGCGAGATATGCTGTTCCTGTTTGTTTACCTGGACGACATTCTCATGGCCAGTACGTCTGCAGCGGAGCACCTGGTCCACCTCCGGCAGCTGTTCGAATGGCTTAGCCAGCATGGGTTCATCGTCAACCCGGCAAAGTGCGATTTGGGCCTGCCAACTATTGATTTTCTCAGGCACCGGGTTACGAAGGACGGAGCAACTCTTCTCCCCGACAAGGTGGACGCCGTCGCCAGGTTCCCACACCCGAACACGGTGAAGTCCCTGCAGGAGTTCCTGGGCATGGTGAACTTTTACAACCAGTTCATTCCCCGGGCGGCTCATCTCATGCGCCCGCTGTATGAGGCTCTGAAGGGTAAGGACCCCAAGGGCCCAGTGGACTGATCGGAAGAGAGAAACCGGGTGTTTGAGGATGCTAAGGCTGCGTTGGCTGATGCCGCCTTGTTGGCGCACCCATCACCAACTGCCCCAGTATCACTCACCACAGATGGCTCAGATTATGCCGTGGGGGCAGTGTATGAGCAGTAGGTGGGTGGAGCCTGGCAGCCGCTTGCTTTTTTCGGCCGCCAGCTGCGCAGCAGTGAGAGGAAATGCAGTACCTTCGACCGGGAGCTTCTTGGCCTGTTTCTCGCCATCCGCCGCTTCCGCTTCCTGCTGTAAGGCCACCGGTTCTCTGTGTTTGTGGACCACAAGCCGCTGACATTCTGGGCGCCAACAGTGCCAGCTCTCTTACATCCCCGAGTTCACCACTGACATCCGGCACGTCGCCGGCAAGGACACCTTCATTGCCGACTGGCTCTCCCGGGGGAGGTTAGGGGCCGTCCACTTGGGACTCGACTACGCAGCCATGGCTGCAGACCAGGTTGCCAACACAGAAGTGCACGCCTACCGGACTGCTTACACCGGGCTGCAGTTGAAGGATGTGGTGTTCAATGACGCCGAGGCCACGCTTCTCTTTGACATCTCCACGGGTCAGCCCCGGCTCATGGTGCCCACGGGCTGGCGGCGACAAGTTTTCAACACCATCCTTGGCCTTTCACACCCAAGCATGAAGGCGTCAACGAAGTTGGTGGGGGCCAAGTTCATGTGGCATGGCCTCAGGAAGGATGTCAAGGACTGGGCTGGCACCTGCGTGTAGTGCCCGGGCATGTCCTTCAGCATAAAACTGCAGCCAGCTTTCAGTCTTGGCGCTACCACGCTGTTCTTCTTCTGTTTGTTGGTATGATTTTACACTTAACAACATGCACAACATCAGCAAATACACCCACACCTGCAGTACCTTAAACCACTGACTTACAGACACATACACTACCGTTCAAAAGTTTGGGATCACCCAAACAATTTTGTGTTTTCCATGAAAAGTCACACTTATTCACCACCATATGTTGTGAAATGAATAGAAAATAGAGTCAAGACATTGACAAGGTTAGAAATAATGATTTGTATTTGAAATAAGATTTTTTTTACATCAAACTTTGCTTTCGTCAAAGAATCCTCCATTTGCAGCAATTACAGCATTGCAGACCTTTGGCATTCTAGCTGTTAATTTGTTGAGGTAATCTGGACAAATTGCACCCCACGCTTCCAGAAGCAGCTCCCACAAGTTGGATTGGTTGGATGGGCACTTCTTGCGTACCATACGGTCAAGCTGCTCCCACAACAGCTCAATTCGGCTCTTAAGCACGACGTCACGACGCGACGTCACGTGTGGGCGGGGTTATACTTCCGGTGCTTTGGGGAATCTCACTGCATTATTTTCCACTCAAAACAATATGTCTGAACCCGTAAATATATTTACATTAACGTCTTTTTTAAAAGACGAACCTCTCAGGGTGAAAAAGGGTCTCAATGCTTTCAATTCAGATAGAGTTGTGAACGTAAATGTTTCAGGGGGCATTATAAAAGGCAAGGTACAGGCTTCCATGAAACAGAAAGTTTATCAGGTTGAGGTGAGTGAGCTAACAGGGTTAGCTAGCGTTAGCTTGGTAATGTTGGGTATTCTGGCTTCTGATGTTATATCCCACGTTTACTGGCGATTCATAAGCCTTGGATAAAGACTGCCAGTGCTTTATTTTGTCGGTAGATAATTGTTTTCCGACGTTTGACTTGTTAAAATAACTCTGACGTTCTTGGATCCAAGGCTAGCTTTTCATGTGTCTAGCTCCAGAATGGCTATGATCGTACATACTGTAACGCTGTAAAGGTTTAATGAATTTAAAATACATATTAGGAATTAATGAAATATAGACTTACATGTAAGATCACAGCCATTTTAGGGCTACCATGTGTGCTACGATCTGTTTCTTATTAACGTTATAGGCCACGTTGGATACAGGTCAGCTGGGCACCAGGAAATCTCTGGGCACCTTGATGTAAAATGTTCTATTTTGTCCAAAATGTTTGGAAACATGTAATATTAGAAGAATGGTCTTAACCACATGAACCCCAGCATTCATTTAGTCATCCTCAGACGAGTTTGCCAAGGGTTTTAATTAAATTTAATTAATCAAATTAATCAAATTTAAACCTTTGTGCGTATTTAAGGACTGTGGGGCACAACTCCTCACAGCTCTTGAACCATTCTTAGTCTGTTCCCTCCTAGACCAGTTTGCCATGTGTGACCCTACAGTAGCGCAAGGCTACAGACAACATAGCTCTCGGGATTCATGGGGTCACTCAAACCTCTCCACCACGTTAAGGTGATGGTTCGAGGAGAGCATAACATAATAACATAAAACACAAGACACTTAGTTAGAGCCCTGAAGGACTCTGTCCAACCATATGGGTTGGATAAGTGGTTAAGTAATGTAAAGTATACATGATGTGAACATGCACGGTACATCATTCATTTAAATATGCAAATTTGCATATCTAAATGTTGTATTCATCATATGGTGATCCTCTTCTTTACGTTGACAGTAGTTTTTGCACTATGCATTTTGTTACCAATGTTGATGTTTTGCACTTTATACTTTTTACAGTGACATTAGTTTTTGCACTATGCATTTTGTTACAAATGTGTTTTGATTAAAAAAAATCAAGCAGTGTTCTTAATTCAGTATTACTTTATTAAAAGTATAAATACATGAATCTGATTCTGCTTACATTTATTCAAGTCATTTCATGCTATTTCCCGAAGAATTGGTGTTTGTAGGTTGGTAAGACACACGCACACTTTCAGTATTTTGTTTATGTTTTTAGTGAACTGATATGGGATATTGTCCAAAATGTTGAACAATTTCAACCTCTGAATGGAGCGCTCCACATGGATCCTAGCACTGGATATGAGTTTGTTTTTCTTAACTTCTTCTTGTGTGAACTGTCCATTAACAAGGAAAGACGGGATGTTGAGTGAAACCCCTTCTGGCAAGATGTCCCGGATTGTGAAGCCTTTATCTGCCATCACCATGTCTCCTGGGCATAGATGATTGAGAACTCCAGAATCTAATGTAATAGCCTTGTCTGAGGCACTTCCACCATAAAAGTCACTGACAAATGTTATCACTCCATTAGGAGCCACACCTATTAAGGCTTTGTGTGTTGTGTGGTCCGTTTTTTGTACTGGCTCCATAAATGATTCTGTTTGTCAAGCCTCTCTGTCCTGGAGACTGCTAACTCTGTGCAATCGAGCACAATCCTACAGTTAGGAAACGGACGGAAACACTCTGGCAACGATGCCTGGTTCTTCTCTATGGAGGGGATGTTGTTCTCAAGCATACCAACATATAAAATGTCATACAGGGCACTGACAATGGTGATAAAAATGTTGGTAACTGTGGCTGTACTGCAATTAAACCTGGTTGCAAGGTCTTCATGACCAGAATTAAGTTTGAGCTTCATCAAAGTCAGTAGCAACTGATCGACTAGTGGCATAGACTGGACTGTCCAATTCGAATGATATTGTAGCTCAAACTTAGATAAGAGTGCTTCCAAAACCAGGACGGTAGCAACATCTGGTAAGCCAGTGAAATATTTTACTTTGACACGATTGGAAGATATTTGGCTGAAGGAAAAGGTCTGTTTTTGTTTCTCCAATTCTCTTTTCAATTTTTCATTCTCTCTTCTCAACATGTCAACCTCTATCTCTAGCAGCGCAACACTGTTAAAAGGGTTGTCTGAAGTACCAGGGGTGTCTGCGGTTGGGTTGTCTGAAGTACTAGGGGTGTCTGCGGTTGGGTTGTCTGAAGTACCAGGGGTGTCTGCGGTTGGGTTGTCTGAAGTATTAGGGGTGTCTGCGGTTGGGTTGTCTGAAGTACTAGGGGTGTCTGCGGTTGGGTTGTCTGAAGTACTAGGGGTGTCTGCGGTTGGGTTGTCTGAAGTACTAGGGGTCTCTGCGGTTGGGTTGTCTGAAGTACTAGGGGGCTCTGCGGTTGCAATGTCAGAATTTTGTAATTCAAGTTCATTTGTCCCTTCTTCACCACTGGGAGGGAGTGGTACTGTTTTTCTCTTCTTGTGTGGAAGGCTGAGGTGGCCTGGGAAAGTCTTCCCCTCGTTCCAAGCAAAACGTGATGGGCCAGCAGCTTTGCCATTTGGAAAATGCCAACTGCACACCCTTGAGCAGGGGCTTGGTGTAAAGCCATCACGCCTGTAAAAAAAAAAAAGAATGAGAGATTTAGAAATGATTGGCAATGAAAACTTGAAGCTGCATTGTAACTTATCGTCTGCCCTGGATTTGAACAATTAAAGTAGCATTCTTTAACTTTTTTCGATAAAAAATAAAGTTGATTTTGGTCAAGATTAACCACTATCTTTCACTGAAGGAGGTAACACTGTACTAATTCAGCCTATTTCCCATTCATGAAATCTTCAGCATCTGCTACAATGCCCATTTTTGTGTCTGTGTCTGGTTAGACACAGTCACAAACATGGGCATTGTAACAGATGGTGAAGGATTTGTGAATGGGAAATAGGCTAAATCAGTCCTCTGTTACCTCCTTCAGTGAAAGATAGTGGTAAATTGTGACCAAAATCAACTTTATTTTTTTATCAAAAAAAGTTAAAGAATGCCACTTTAACCATCAATTATTTAAAACACAATTTCTATTGGGTTAACATACTCTACTGTAAAGATTGTATAATGATATTATACAAACAGTCTACCATACAGATTGGGCAAGTTATATTGTATTCACATACTATACAATACAGTTGTTTTTTTTTGGGGGGGGGAAATATTATAGCCTTTTCATAGCCTTTTCATAAAGGAAAGGTTACATAGTAAGGCTTTAGAATTAGATGTCAGTCTCCCTACAGAAACATTATTTTTTGTAGATATGAAGTTTCATTGTTTGATTTATATGGGAAAGTCAGAAGTGAAACTACTGTAACAAAACAGGCAGAAACAGCACATTCACCTGGACTATCTAACGTTATGTACCCCTGCTTATTCATGCATTTACTCCAAGTCTCTTTAATGATAATCCCCTTGAGATGCATCATCTCGTTTTAGATAATCATGGGCTAACAATGCATAGAATAATGCAGTTTTCCGAGTGTGTAGCTGACATAATGCTTGCTTACAGTAACTGTATGTCTTCACAGACAGGGTTGTAGTAGTAACAACATAAGTGGCTAACCGATGCTTGTTTACCCTCCACTACACTCTGATTAAAGCCTTATTGAGCAGAAAAACATATGGAAAAGCACATATATTGATCCTCGCTTGTTGAATTAGCTAAAAATCTAAATACCTGTCTAGTATGTAACGTGGATTTCGGAAACAAGAGGGTAGCTACCGGTAGTAGCTAGTCTGCAGTGCAGGGTAGCTAGTCTGCACTTAGCACAAAAGTCGGCGCCAAACTTCGATTTTCAATGCATTTCTTCAATAGCAACTTACCGTATTAACTGCAGCCACCTCTTCTTATCTTTGTCTTTCGGAGGAAAGCGATAGAAAGACAGTTTGGTCTCGGTTTTACTCTCTGATCGATTTAAACAAAGGGGGACACAGCAGTGAGGCATATTGTCAACAAGTCGATGGAGCCGGAAGCAAATTCGCGCGCGCGCGCCTACGCAACAGGGACGTGCCTACGTCATAGCTTAAGACGCGAATGGGGTTCAGATCTGGTGACTGCGCTGGCCACTCCATTACCGATAGAATACCAGCTGCCTGCTTCTGCTCTAAATAGTTCTTGCACAATTTGGAGGTGTGTTTAGGGTCATTGTCCTGTTGTAGGATGAAATTGGCTCCAATCAAGCGCTGTCCACTGGGTATGGCATGGCGTTGCAAAATGGAGTGATAGCCTTCCTTATTCAGAATCCCTTTTACCCTGTACAAATCTCCCACCTTACCAGCACCAAAGCAACCCCAGACCATCACATTACCTCCACCATGCTTAACAGATGGCGTCAGGCATTCTTCCAGCATCTTTTCATTTGTTCTGCGTCTCACAAACGTTCTTCTTTGTGATCCAAACACCTCAAACTTGGATTCATCCGTCCACAACACTTTTTTCCAGTCTTCCTCTGTCCAATGTCTGTGTTCTTTTGCCCATCTTAATCTTTTTCTTTTATTGGTCAGTCTCAGATATGGCTTTTTCTTTGCCACTCTGCCCTGAAGCCCAGAATCCCGCAGCCGCCTCTTCACTGTAGATGTTGACACTGGTGTTTTGCGGGTACTATTTAATGAAGATGCCAGTTGGGGACCTGTGAGGCGTCTGTTTCTCAAACTAGAGACTCTAATGTACTTATCTTCTTGCTCAGTTGTGCAACGCGGCCTCCCACTTCTTTTTCTACTCTGGTTAGAGCCTGTTTGTGCTGTCCTCTGAAGGGAGTAGTACACACCGGTGTAGGAAATCTTCAATTTCTTAGCAATTTCTCGCATGGAATAGCCTTCATTTCTAAGAACAAGAATAGACTGTCGAGTTTCAGATGAAAGTTCTCTTTTTCTGGCCATTTTGAGCGTTTAATTGACCCCACAAATGTGATGCTCCAGAAACTCAATCTGCTCAAAGGAAGGTCAGTTTTGTAACTTCTGTAACAAGCTAAACTGTTTTCAGATGTGTGAACATGATTGCACAAGGGTTTTCTAATCATCAATTAGCCTTCTGAGCCAATGAGCAAACACATTGTACCATTAGAACACTGGAGTGATAGTTGCTTGAAATGGGCCTCTATACACCTATGTAGATATTGCACCAAAAACCAGACATTTGCAGCTAGAATAGTCATTTACCACATTAGCAATGTATAGAGTGTATTTCTTTAAAGTTAAGACTAGTTTAAAGTTATCTTCATTGAAAAGTACAGTGCTTTTCCTTCAAAAATATGGACATTTCAATGTGATCCCAAACTTTTGAACGGTAGTGTACATCCATACTTTATTTTATTGAGTTTATTCTTTATTTTGTAATAAATCATTTTGGTTTATTGAATGGTTTTGATGTGTTTGTGTGGTTAGGAAGAGGTGACGATTAGTGAGCAGCAGTATGGTTTCATGCCACGAAAGAGCACCACAGATGTGATGTTTGCTTTGAGAATGTTGATTGAGAAGTATAGAGAAGGGCCAATCTTTGTGGCTTTAGAGAAAGCGTGTGACAGGGTGACGAGAGAGGAGGTGTGGTATTGTATGTGGAAGTCTGGAGTTGCAGAGAAGTATGTAAGAGTGGTACAGGATATGTTTGAGGGAAGTGTGACAATGGTGAGGTGTGCGGTTGGAAAGACAGATGGGTTCAAGTTGGAGGTGGGAATACATCAAGGATCGGCTCTGAGCCCTTTCTTGTTTGTACTGGTGATGGACAGTTGACGGACGAGATCAGGAGTCTCTGTGGGCTATGATGTTTGCGGATGACATTGTGATCTGTAGCGAGAGTAGGGTGCAGATTGAGGAGAGCCTGGAGAGGTGGAAATATGCACTGGAGAGAAGAGGAATGAAAGTCTGTTGGAGCAAGACGGAATACCTAGGCATGAGTGAGAGGGAGGGGAATGGAGAGGATGTAAGGTGTATAGATGGTGAATAGACTATAAATGAAGCTTCCCCACCTGACTATACGTGTGCCCATGTAGCTCGGGCAAATAAACAAGGTGGGGGTGTTGCCTTACTATATAAATCTATTTTCAATCTGACTTCTGACGGCACATAACAATATTACAATCTGCAATTTTTGGTTTTGTTAATGCTGGAATTGAAATTGACTTCAACTCTAAATTATGTCGTATGAGGTCTCCTAGAGAGATGAAATGTAACTCATTGTTACAACAATAAAATAATTACAACTTCCCGCTTTGTCTCTCTAATTCTACATTTGGAGTCTGGTTCTCAAAGGGAATCAAGTCACTGTTTAATTTATACGTTGATGGAAGATTCGGTTCATTTTACACAACTTTCCCAAATGTACGATCTGCCAAAATCTCACTTTTTCAGATATCTCCAAATCTGACACTTTGCCCAGAAAAACATTACTTCTTTTTGAAATTTGCCAGCAAACAATACAATCGATCACATTCTTTCTTTATCCCCAGACTGCAAGGACTTGATATCAATTCTTTATGACAGAGTAAGTAATATCTACCCTCAATCATTGCAAGTTGTTAGGAGACTTTGGGAAGAGGACCTTGGAGGGGAAATGACGGATGATGACTGGGAGGCTGCACTTGGCCTAATACATACCTTCTCACCATGTGCAAGATGCAGCTTAATACCACTAAAGGTTGTTTTGAGAGCCCATTTGACCAATGCTAGACTGGCCACATTTTTACTAATGCAGACCCTTCCTGTCCTCGCTGTAAAAGTCAACCAGCAGATCACACACATATGTTCTGGTCATGCAAAACCTTAACACATTTTGGACCAGTATTTTTATTGCCTATAGCAAGATGTTTCAAAAAGACATTCCTCCTAACCCCATATGTGCTCTGTTTGGTTTTGCTCCAGAAACTTGTGCCCTTAAAGGTAAAGCACATGTAATCATAGCATTTACCTCCTTGCTTGCTAGATTTCTCATTGTTCTCTCTTAGAAGCAACAAGCACCATCTAATTTTTCCAGATGGATTAAAGACATTATGCAGTTTTTGAAACTTGAGAAAATCAGATGCACCTGTCAAGGCTCTATACAAAAGTTTACAAAGATTTTGACCCCCTTTTTCAACTAATTAAAGAGTTTACAAATCCCACTCAATAACTATTTCCCAAAACATGTTACAAATTCTGCATGAATGTGTTTTTCCTGTCTTTCTTGCATGCAGCCGCTGGGTTTCCGTTCACTTTCAGTGCGCTATGAAAATGCTTGAGATAGTTTGACTAGTCCAACTTTATTTCTTATAATATAATAAGGATAATATAGTTGAAAGCGCGGATTGGTTTGAGAAAATAGTACTACCTGGGATTTAACAAACAAAGATTTTTGTTTTGCAAATGAAATTCAAATGTCTGTGACTTCTTCATGTGAGCCGGGTTTGTCACCTGAACGTTTGAATGGAGGGGAAAGGGGAAATTCGGTAATTTTTTAAAAATCCAAACCAACTATTCAATGCTTTATAAAACGGCCGGGAGTAATGTACATGCCTTAGAGGCATCTATAAAACACAAACATGGTAGAGTTTTGGCTTTTGTGTTTAGGTACTATTTTCTTAGGGCAAAAGTACACATATCTTTGCCATGTTTATGCTTAAAACCGAACTGATTATCATTGGTAAGAATGTACATTTGTAGCCTGTTCTGCTAAAAATCTCTAACACTTTAGAAAGGATGCTTGCTAGAGCAATGGGTCTATAATTATCCTTGCTATTTATTGTACTAGCTTTATCTTTGACAACTGGCACAAGTAACACTGATAGCATGGAAACTGGTAACTTACCATGAATGAAAAAATCTAGTAAGACATATACATACAGCAAGAAGGAGAACAAACTTCTGACTGGCATGTTTTAAGTGTTCGGCAGTGATGTAATCCATACCACATGCCTTATTGTCATCTAATGTCATGATAGCATGGTGTACTTCCTCTGGCCCAACTACCATGTTCTCAGTGAAGTCAACATTATCAACCACAAAGTTAACACTTTTAATGCAGATGGATAGATCATAATAGTGCTCAGCAATATTATCTGAGCCACATACTCCCATCTACATTAGACAGTAAGGACGTTTTACAATCCTCTTCTCCTCTTCATTAAAAAAAAAAAACTTGTCATTGCCACATAGATATGTTTTGTAGGATTTCACTACTGTACACACTCTACAGCAGAACAAGAAGTAGATGGGGCAATGTGCAGCTTGGTTCAAATGCACCAGATTGCAGGATGTCCCTGATGTCCACTCTTATTGCCTGGAATATTTTAGTAATGTGGGTTAGCACATGTTGGATTTGATTTACAAAACCAGTGTTTTTGTTGTTGTTTTGCCGAAACAAAGGAGCTTTTCATTACTCTGCTCCATATGCGCTTGCGGATTTTGAGTAGGCCCACACAAGGCCATAGTTGTTTTTTAGCTGGTGGCCTTGACCTGAAATTCAGTCCAATGTTTCTTCCACATTCCTTTATTAACAGTTTTCATTACACATTCAATCCAAATTTTTTATTTGCAAATCAAGTCAGGGCCTTTTTATTTTTTGAGAACTTGAAAGTAGACCCTAAGCAAACCCTATGTCAGTACTAAATTTTATTCTAGGATGCTCCATTAAAGGCCCGTGTCCTTTTTCATTAGCCCGATTCATATAAAAGAATATCTACAGAGAAAGAAAGGATACAGAGAGTTGAAATGTATTGTTCCCATCGAGAAATTTCCCCCAGACTTGGGCTGAATGTAAGAGTAGAGTGTTTGTATGTTTGGTTGTGGTCTTTATTATCTCTATGGTACATGGAACTGTATCTCTGCTCATTACGTATCTTTTCACTCCACAGTGGCAGATGCCCTCCCAGCTGATAACACTCAGATGACCTTGGACACATTGGAGTCTGAGAACTGTAGTCTTGCAACAGACAGGTGCATACTTCACCAGCTTCTTACCGCATGTATAGTTTGTTTTCTCTCCAGACTTTATTTTCTGCTGGAACCAGAGTGTGTGGTGTGCTCCAATTACTTTATGGTCACATATAGACTGCTATAAATTTCACCTATGCAAAATGATTGCTCAGATATTAATGCTGTACCCTGTTAGTTGCTGTATTGCTGTCTGGTGTTAATCGGGGTAGTTATTGTCCGCTTTATTATTATTTTTTTCAGTCTTGCTCATGGACCCTTCAGCAGGGCAGATTCTTCCAACAAAGGGGCTTGAAATGTGGTCCTTTTATTTACATAAACTGTCCATTCAATCACCCGTGGTTTCTCAGTCATAATTATTCTTCATGATTATGCTTTTTCCTTTTTCTTAAAATGGAGAATTACATATAGAATCTCCAATACCAATCAATACTCTTTGCTCCTTATATCCTCTTATCAATGTGTGGTTGTGCTCATCTGTTGGCATGTGTCTGGGTCAGATTATCCATATATAGCATCAGGTGAGTGCCTGGGGGCACTCAAGATCCAGCCATCTGACAGGAACTACGACGACACTAAGATAAAGTAGGAGGAAGCAAAAATGATTTAAAAACTAAGGAAAATAAGATTTATTAAGATTGAAAGTGTTGCATCCGGGTAGCTTAGTGATCTATTCTGTTGCTTACCAACACGGGAATCACTGGTTTGAATCCCCGTGTTACCTCCGGCTTGGTCAGGCACCCTTACAGACACAATTGGCCATGTCTGCAGGTGGGAAACTGGATGTGGGTATGTGTCCTGGTCGCTGCACTAGTGCCTCCTCTGGTCGGTCGGGGCTCCTGTTCGGGGGGAGGGGGAACTTGGGGGGAATAGCATGATCCTCCCACGCACTACATCCCCCTGGCGAAACTCCTCACTGTCAGGTGAAAAGAAGCGGCTGGCGACTCCACATGTATCGGAGGAGACGTGGTAGTCTGCAGCCCTCCCTGGATCGTCAGGGCGGGTGAAGCAGCGACCGGGACGCCTCGGAAGAGTGGGGTAATTGTCCGGGTACAATTGGGGAGAAAAAGGGCGGGGGGGGGATCAAAAGGAAAAAAAAGCTTGAAAGTGTTGATTTAGGGTCATGGATTGTTTGTTGGCTTAAATTATTTTTATTTCACCTCTCTCAGTAGAAAAAGGGGGAAAAAATAGTCCAGGGCTTTGCTTAGGCCAACCCCAGTATTGTGCAACCAGCCTCAATGTTAAGAGTCCTCTTTTTCAGTAATTTGCCATATTTTGTTGTCTTTGAAAGATGATAGAGGTTGTGAATACGACAGTGTTGGGTAAACTATTTGTGTTTCATAATGTCCAAAAGCTTGGCAGTTGTGGTGGAGGATTTCCACTCTCATTGTTGCATCACTGTGAAAGTCCCCCCTGCCCCCCCCCCCATATGACCACTGCAGCCCTGAAACAACAGGGTAGTCTGGAGAACATTACATTTGTGCTCATCATAATTACCTGTATCTCTCTTAGGGAATCTTTTTCTCTTTCTTTATCTCTTTTTGTTGTTCTTTATCTCCTCCTTCATCTCAATTCCCTTACCTGCCTTCTCCTGCTCAGATGTTTCTGGAGTACGGCTTACACCCGCACGCACAGCCCTGGGTGATCAGCCAGTGCCTGTGTGCCGACCAGCGTTCTCAGGCATCATATGGAGTCCGTCAGGATGGTGACACCGCCTTCCTGTACCTCCTATCAGCCCGCCATGCTCGCCTGTCCCACCAGCTCTTCCAGCAAGACCAAGAGAGCACCCTCCTGCTGAGCCACTGTCCCTCCACTCTCCAACCTCCTGCGCTCCATCCTCCTTCCATGAATGGCCCCTCATCTCAGGAGTTGAAGCTTTACAGCACCCTGCCACCCGGAGTCAATACCAGCAGCAGCGCCGGTGAGGGGGCAGTCGAACATGTGCATGAGTATATATGCAGTCGTATGCTCGTACGCGATGAGTGAATGAGGATTTCATATGCAGGGAATGGTGAATGAGGGAACACTTCCAGGCACAGCTAGGGGAAATTGTAGATGCACATCACTTTTTTTTTTCACACAACACTTTAAAGAGGCTTTGTAATTTCTGAGTACTGACCTCTACCCTTCAGCAATGTAAATAACAATAAAAAAACAAAATTCAGGCAAAATAAGCAAATTCAAATAGAAAGGTAGCAAATAGCCTGTGCTTTTGCTGACATTGCCATTTTTTTAACGTTGCCAGTAGTTCTTATTTCGCTGCTATGGCCGCATAGTTTGCTGAAGGCTATGAGTGAGCCAAGTTTTTGGGAGACAGAGCAACAAAAGAAGAACAAAACCTGCAGCTGGCCTGGCTCCTGTGATTTGCAAATACAGAAATTTGGTTGGGGTAGTCATATTATTGGTTAGTCTCAAAAAGCTTACATGTGCAAAGACACACACATGCCCAGTGCACTTTCTTCTCATTTTAAAGCTTTTTCCTCTTGTCCTCCACAGGCCCAAGTGCCTCAGGCAGGGCAGAGAGGGGGAACATCGGTGAAATCCGAGACCTTATCAGCCTGGAGATTCCTCAACTCAACAAAGCACCGAGTCCTAACAAAGCTACCAGCCAGGTAATGGACTGCTCTTAACAGCTGGTTATTGTGGTTGTGTTGATAAAACAGGTGTATAACATATAGAAGTAATTTGATCTCTGATCAATTTAGCGCTGTAATCACAGGAAGAACCCTTTCAGTATAACCTGAGATTATGGAGTGGTTGAGGTCAACGTGTGAGCCTACATGGATCTAAGAAGGAATTCTACCAGAGATTTTTCTCCTTTCTCCTCTGTTACTTTTCCCACCTTTTTAATAAATAATGAAAATGCTAAAAATAAGCACACTACCCGCTCTCTATCCACTATTCATAAGTTGAGCTGAATGTGGAGCTATTTTCACTGGTCAGGACATATTGAATGAATGCCCAGTGGAAAGAAAATAGAATGGGGCTTTATTGGCGATATTACATTGGCAGTATTGGCAATTTCTCGGTATTTATGTAAAGATACCTGCATACTACATATATGTTCCAACACACACATTCCAGTACACGTCAGGAGATTAGTTCATGAATACATTTCAACATTAGTTAAAACATCGGTACATTAACCATATTTTACTTGCCATTAAAATGTAAAAACTGGTGAAAATACTAATCTGTACCTCAGGGTTGGTCGTGCCCCTCCTGCACTTACATCAAACAAGCCGACGCGACCGGGCTGTGAGATCTACAGCACAGATCGCCCTGAGAGCTACGCCATCCCTGGGGGGTATCGGCCTGGCGCTCTGGAATTGAGACGCATCCAGCAAGAGAAAGAAGCCCTCAAATAGTACCAGCAGGTAAGAGAAAGACAAACTCACACACCAAAATATTTATACTCGTGCCCATACACAATCTGCATGAATCTGCCAGCATGCAAACACGCTCATTTACCCAGGCACAGCCAGTCTTTTGTGCATACACACGCACTCTTGCATGTAACATCTGAAAAACGTAGCATTTTTGACACAGGTGAAAGAAAATAGACACCCACAGACAAGCTTCACCTTTACAAACAAGACAGACATACAGTTGGCTTCATCAAGAGTGTTATATTATCACTGGCTTAACAGGTATAAACAGAGAGCGTAAACCTAGGTCAAATAATACTTACAAATTGTGTTTTGTTTTTTGTTTTTTTTCACCTGTTCAGAGTGCCTGAGCAGCAGGGTGGTGCTAAAGAACAAGGAGATTTCTTATCACCCGGGTTCAGGCCCTTGTTGGGACAAGAATTTGCCGTGTTTAAGTGTCCTTAAACAAGACACCTAGTTCCCTTCCAGCTCCAGGTAGCACTGTTGCACAGCTTTTTCTTTTTACCGACTTTTCTGTAGATGGCGTGAGGGGAACGATCAGAATCAAGTTTATTGGCCATGTAGGTTGGCACATAAATGGAATCTGACTCCTGTTTTGTGGCTCTCTTAGTGTACTTAACATAGAATAACAACACAACAATCTTCAGATATATATACACAAGGACATAAGAGGCGATAAAGTACAATGGTGCAGAGAATATATCAGAGACGCTGAAATAAATGTTTGCTGGTTACTTACATACATGACTGAGGTAGATAGACATGACAGAGTGTACCAATGTACAGTACAGTATATATAAAAAAAGTTGAATTTGTTTGACAATATTAAGCATTCATTGAATGACAGCCTGCCGAAAGAAACGGATTTTACATCTGGTTGTTTTGGTGTGCAGTGCTCTGTAGCACCTACTAGAGGGGAGGAGTTGGAACAGGTTGTGACCAGGGTGTGATGAGGTCTTCTGTGATGTTGCCTGCCTGTTGCCTGAGTCTGGAGATATTCAAGTCCTGAATAGAGGGCAGGTTAGCACCAATGATTCTCTCTTCAGACTTAACTGTTCGCGCCCCGGGATAGGTTCAAGCCCCGGGGTAGTTTCGAGCCCCGGGGTAAGTTTGAGCCAAATGAATCAAGTTTCTGCCAGATGAATCAAAATAAAATCTTACGACCTGATTATGTGTACAAATGTGTGGTAAAATATACCACTGTGTGTTTTTGTTAGGAGAAATCCGTATGGCATGCGTAGTTATTCATTTAGTCCATGATGCTGAACTGCTTTTACTAAACATCCATTACCATCCACCCCATTACTAAACACCCTATGCTTCATATGACGATCCCCATTACAGCTCAGTTTCTGTCACACACCATTAACCCACCCACCAACATCACCCCTTATCCCAGGCAAAGGAGGAGGAGTGCAGGTAGAACTTTGCCCGGCTGGTGATGGCGGACAGCTAAGACCTGGTGCCTAACCCAGAGGCTGTAGACTGTAGGATCTGCTACCTGGACCTACCACCTGGGGAGGGCGTCCTACTCAGAGAGTGTCTTCACTGCTTCTGTAGGTAAGTTGGTGGTGAGGACTGGAGATGTGGGGTAAGAGAAATGGGGGGAAATGGCAATTGAAAATTATATGATTCATTTAAAAGCAGACAGAGAGGCGGTATGACTACCCCAGGTTGGTACTCCACCTTCTGTGGTGGTGAGATGAAAGGGGGATGAAATACAGAGGAGTATTTGGGCATGTTCAAAATGTGGTTTGAGAAAGTGAGGAGAATCTGTCATAATGGAAGAGAGATGGGGGAAGTGGGATTTCTGTATTGTGCTTTCTGCCCTGTTACTGGCAATAGGAAGAGGTGAGGACAGGGTTACCTGGCAGGGGGTGTCCCCTGCTGAGGGAGAGAAACAGAGAGGGTGAAGAAGAATCTAAAGTCGACAGTGTCTTTCAGGAGAGGTCAGCAGACAGAGGAGGGGACTGAGCACAAGAAACAGAAAAAAGGTAAATGGCGGAGAGGGAAGAAGAAAGGATCTTGTTCAGAGTGTTGTCAGTGTTGTTCCACTTAACAAAGTGCTGTAGCAGAGTCTGTTAATGATCATTCCAGTCATGAAATTGTTTCCACCTGGCAAAAGATATGTAACATACAGACCTGCTGCTCCCTGAATGCCCCTAAAACTCCATATATTTGCATTAACATGGGTTTTAGTTCAATTGCACACAAAAAGTCATAAGATCTACCTAAAACGACCATGAGCAGTCAAAATGATCGCGTGTAATTTGGCCATCATGGGATACAGCCACAGTTGGAAGTGACGCAAAATCTCATCGGGGTGAGTTGGATGAACTAGTTTTACTTAAAATAACTACAATTTCAATTGTACATTTTAAATGAAATATCACTGTTGCTTGTGCGTAGATACTGTTTCCCAATGCTAGCAAGCCAGCTAAGTCTATAAAACGGTAAAGTTAGCGACGTACACAAAGAACAAAGTGGCGATTCGGTCTATATGTACTACAACATTGCATGTATCACAGTAACAACAAGGCAAATGACCTGTTTTCCCTTCTGAAAGTGTGGACAATACAAATGAATGATGCACCAACAGATGCCAAGGGGCCAAACACACCCATGAAAAATATCTATATCCTTTACCCCTCCTGAGTTTTTGTATGTGTTCTAATTAGAAGTGTCTTCTAATCCCTTGAGTTTCTATATCTCCCATCTCTATTTGATCATCCAAATTAGTTTATTTAAATTTTCCCTTCCACTTCTCCTACCATTCATATATCTTTTCCTCTAACCATTCAGACACATACAGTACATGTATGTATTTTGTTCGACAGTGTGGACACTCCAAACCCACCAATGATGCCACACACTTTTCTTATTCAACCTCCCTAAATGGAGTCCATGGTATTCACAGACACGTTTAATTGATTTCTCTCCATAATTTGTTTTCATAAACAGACAATTCAGGTGTGTGGGAGATACCGGAGCAGATGGCCCTGTGGATGATGTATCTTTAGATAATGAGTTACCCATTTTTCTTATTTCTTAGTTTCTATTTTCCTGAGAGGTTTGTCAAATATCTTCTCTCTCAACTAACCCAGTTAGTTTATTTGTTAACCTGCCCTCATGACTCGTCAATCATGCACCCAGTGTTGGAAATTATTTCTTATTTGTCACTTATTATTCTTAACAACACTCCACTGCCACGGCAAGCTTGAGTCCGCTTGCAAGTGTTATTCTTGCTAAGTTCTCTGCTCCAGTAAAATTCTGACAAAGCCAGCCTGACTGTTTAAGTCTTTATTCTACAGCATGCTTACAGATTGCCACCACACAATGGTTTTGACCATACGCATCTCATGCCTTCCAACTCTCATCCCACCAAGGCCATTTCTCCAATTAGTGTGTACAGACTTGCTACCCTCAGTGAGTCTCCCATACATTCCTCTGCTATCAACCAACAGTCAACAATAGGCCTTTTTCTGTGCACCTGGAGAAGACACTTTATTAAGACTGCCTTTGTTCTGTTACACATGGACTCTAAGCATCTATTTAAGCAATTTAAAATAAAGTTCAACATGCTATAGGTCCCTAGTGTGTGTGTGTGTGTGTGTGTGGTTGGGGCTGTGATGGTCTGGTGGCCATGTCCAGAGTGTCTCACCGCCTGCCGCCCAATGACTGCTGGGATAGGCTCCAGCATCCCCGTGACCCTGAGTAAGGATAATGAATGAATGCTGTAGGTCATACATGGTGAAAGATTAAAAGTAAGCGAGCATACTTATATGAATTGCCCACACAATCCCCCTCTTTAGATTACTTTTAATCAACAACAAATCATCTAGCTAAAACATCAAATGAAAACAAGACAATGGTTATACATCCTGGGGAACATCTTACCTCACACAGAGGTGAATCGGCCATGATAAGTTGGCAGACAGCCCTCACAGACAGCTGTGAGGGCTGTCTGCCAGTTGTAAGCCAACTGAGATGCATCAGATTTAGATCAACACACTCCAGATAAATTCAGCAGTCAGGCAGATGTCACAATCAACCCATGTCTTCTGGAGCCAAACATCTCACCCCACTCTTGACGAGAAACGAGTAAAAGACTCGAGAAGTTATCTACACTAATCTGAGCAGACACATTGCAAAAAAAACCCCAAAAAAACAAAAACAGTGTTGACATTTAGGGTCAACTTATGCGAATGCTCAAAATTCATCTAAGCAATAATTAAAATTATGAAACAATAAATGACAGATATATTCATAACACACACATGTAGATTGGTTACAGATTAAGTAAGCGTAAACATAGGGAAAAGGGAAAGAAGCCAAATAACTAAATAAAAAAGAAAAGATTTGGGGGAACTACTCTATCAAGTGAGGTCACTGCAGACGCTTGCTAAAATCCTTATCATCATCATCATCATCATCATATGGTGGAACCCAGGGATCAGGAGATGATTTGACTTGTACTGCATTAAGGAGTTTTAATACAATATTTATGGATCAACCCAATCATACAAGTAATGATGAAAGCAATAGCAAAAAAAAACAGGATAACACCCACAATCAGAATACAAATGAACGATGCACCAACAGATGCCAAGGGGCCAAACACACCCATGAACAATATTTACACTACCGTTCAAAAGTTTGGGATCACATTGAAATGTCCATATTTTTGAAGGAAAAGCACTGTACTGTTCAATGAAGATAACTTTAAACTAGTCTTAACTTTAAAGAAATACACTCTATACATTGCTAATGTGGTAAATGACTATTCTAGCTGCAAATGTCTGGTTTTTGGTGCAATATCTACATAGGTGTATAGAGGCCCATTTCAAGCAACTATCACTCCAGTGTTCTAATGGTACAATGTGTTTGCTCATTGGCTCAGAAGGCTAATTGATGATTAGAAAACCCTTGTGCAATCATGTTCACACATCTGAAAACAGTTTAGCTCGTTACAGAAGCTACAAAACTGACCTTCCTTTGAGCAGATTGAGTTTCTGGAGCATCACATTTGTGGGGTCAATTAAACGCTCAAAATGGCCAGAAAAAGAGAACTTTCATCTGAAACTCGACAGTCTATTCTTGTTCTTAGAAATGAAGGCTATTCCATGTGAGAAATTGCTAAGAAATGGAAGATTTCCTACACCGGTGTGTACTACTCCCTTCAGAAGACAGCACAAACAGGCTCTAACCAGAGTAGAAAAAGAAGTGGGAGGCCGCGTTGCACAACTGAGCAAGAAGATAAGTACATTAGAGTCTCTAGTTTGAGAAACAGACGCCTCACAGGTCCCCAACTGGCATCTTCATTAAATAGTACCCGCAAAACACCAGTGTCAACATCTACAGTGAAGAGGCGGCTGCGGGATTCTGGGCTTCAGGGCAGAGTGGCAAAGAAAAAGCCATATCTGAGACTGACCAATAAAAGAAAAAGATTAAGATGGGCAAAAGAACACAGACATTGGACAGAGGAAGACTGGAAAAAAGTGTTGTGGACGGATGAATCCAAGTTTGAGGTGTTTGGCTCACAAAGAAGAACGTTTGTGAGACGCAGAACAAATGAAAAGATGCTGGAAGAATGCCTGACGCCATCTGTTAAGCATGGTGGAGGTAATGTGATGGTCTGGGGTTGCTTTTGTGCTGGTAAGGTGGGAGATTTGTACAGGGTAAAAGGGATTCTGAATAAGGAAGGCTATCACTCCATTTTGCAACGCCATGCCATACCCAGTGGACAGCGCTTGATTGGAGCCAATTTCATCCTACAACAGGACAATGACCCTAAACACACCTCCAAATTGTGCAAGAACTATTTAGAGCAGAAGCAGGCAGCTGGTATTCTATCGGTAATGGAGTGGCCAGCGCAGTCACCAGATCTGAACCCCATTGAGCTGTTGTGGGAGCAGCTTGACCGTATGGTACGCAAGAAGTGCCCATCCAACCAATCCAACTTGTGGGAGCTGCTTCTGGAAGCGTGGGGTGCAATTTGTCCAGATTACCTCAACAAATTAACAGCTAGAACGCCAAAGGTCTGCAATGCTGTAATTGCTGCAAATGGAGGATTCTTTGACGAAAGCAAAGTTTGATGTAAAAAAAATCTTATTTCAAATACAAATCATTATTTCTAACCTTGTCAATGTCTTGACTCTATTTTCTATTCATTTCACAACATATGGTGGTGAATAAGTGTGACTTTTCATGGAAAACACAAAATTGTTTGGGTGATCCCAAACTTTTGAACGGTAGTGTATATCATTTACCCCTTGTGAGTTTTTGTATGTGTTCTAATTAGAAGTGTTTTCTAATCCCTTGAGTTTCTATATCTCCCATCTATATTCGACCATCCAAATTAGTTTATTTAAAATTTCCCATCCTCTTCTCCTACCATTCATATATATTTTCCTCTAAACATTAAGGCACAGGACAGTACATGTATGTATTTTGTTCGACAGTGTGGATACTCCAAACCCACCAATGATGCCACACACTTTTCTTATTCAACCTCCCTAAATGGAGTCCATGGTATGTCATCTGTATAGAATAAAAATGTATTATTAATAATAATAGTCCACACCATCCATTATCCTGTTCTCAGGGTCGCGGGGATGCTGGAGCCTATCTCAGCAGTCATTGGGCGGCAGGCGAGGAGACACCCTGGACAGGCTGCCAGTCCATCACAGGGCCGACACACACACACACACACACACACACACACACACACACACACTAATAATAATAATATAGCACTTTTCTAAAACAATGTTACAACGTGCATCACAAAAAAAAACAAGGCAAAAATAAGAGTAAGACCAACTAAGTAAGAGTAAAAATCAAAACAGTATAAATAAATAAAAACATATATCAAACATTTGTAAAAGCTTTCACAAAAAGAAAAGTTTTAAGAAGAGATTTAAAAGAAGCGAGAGACTTGGTTTGTCTTAGTTGAATAGGAAGAGAGGGCCATAGCGTGGGAGCTCGAACAACAAAAGCCCAAACACCCTTTGTAACAAACCGAGACCTGGGAATAACCAGCCGGGCTCCATCTGCAGATCATAATGGTCGAGAGAGTGTAAACCAGGTCAATAAATCACAAATTTATGTAGGATAAAGATAATTTAAAGCCTTAATAGTGAGCAATAAAATGTTTAAATCAATTCGAAATATAACAGGGAGCCAGTGTAGGGAGGCAAGCACAGGAGTGGTATGGTCATGCCTCTTTGTCCAAGTAATGAGCCGAGCAGCAGTGTTTTATACCAACTGCAGACGGTGGAGGGAGCCCTTGCTGATACCAGAATAGTGCATTACAATAGTCAAAGCGAGACGATGTATGCATGTACAATTTTTTGCATATCGGCAATTGATAAAAATGACCTAATTATGGAGATTAGCTTGAGCTGGGTAAAGCTGTTATTATTATTATTATTATTATTATTATTATTGGGGTATCCTTCTCTAAATAAAGTCAGCTCCTTTTCTGCTTCCTCTCCGTAAGATTTCCAGATTGTAAAATGTGCCACACTGATCCTTATAATATTTATTACTTCACCAACTAGGCCTCTTCTTTGTTTGTATTTTTCCCCCTTGGTGGTTTTTCCAATATTGCTTCCCAATCTAATTTAAATTTAACCTTTACTCTTGTGATCAAAATAGTCCCTATTCCAAAATCTTCCCTCTCATGTACTATTGTTTTTGTGTTATGACTCCAAATGTAGGCGGACACCTTCTCCCTTCCCCAGTTTTGTATTTCAAATATCCAGTTAGTCAGCTGATTCAGCACATAAGACTCACTCTCCATTCATACAATTCACACCACATTCACCACACTGCACACATTCACACTGATCCGAGTACTCCTCAGATTTCTGGCCAGTGTAACTAGTACTCCTAGTGACCTTATTAATTACCAGCTGTAATGGAAAAATACAAACGTATACAGGTTCTGCTGTAACCTTGGTACTGAGACAAATGTAGTGGAAAAAAATACAGAACCACTTATTTCTAGTTACACATCATGTACTGCTCACATGTTTTGCTGACGACTTGTGTTTTGCCTACATCTGACCATTCCACAGATGTCAGCACATCCTTACTATTGAGAAAATAACTGCCTTTTATGAGACAAACTTAGCACTGAGACAATAACTGCCTTTTCTTTAGTCTAGAAGTGTCTTTTCTCACAGAACAAGGATGGCTAGCATATAATCTTCCCATGGCAAAAGAAGGAATAGCTTGCACCCGCAGATAGAGGCTGCGCCCTTTGTCGGGTGTCAACAGAAAACCATATTCCACCCTGATATGCAGGTTGTTTGTCTCACCCTATAAAAAAAAAAAAAATCATGTAACTAATGCTCTGAGCTTGTTCTTGCCTTGGCGAGACTGAGTTCACTTAAGTGCTTTCCCCCCCCCCTGTGAATTAAACTTACCCAGACAGACAAGACTGACTATTTTCTTTTTATCACAAAGTGCCACCACACAGCTCTCTGGCACCTACCTAGTCCACTTCCTCGATACGAGTAGGCCTCACTCTGATACACTTCCTCAACACAAATACAGTGGTATTTATGCAGTTTATTCTTCTTGTACTTACAAAAAACAATTACTTACAAAAAACACAAAACAGCCACTTTTCACACAAAGACTCAGGACAACACAGCCCTTTTTTTATATATATATCTGCCTGCACTGCTCCAATGCCAAATGTATCATGTCACATCTTGCCCAGTCGCTCTTATCTTTTAGCTGCCTGCACAAGAATTTGGGGTGACACACACACTTCCTTCTGCTTATCAATAACTACTTGCCCGTTCAGGCCTCTTTCTGACACATACAAAAAGAACGGTATCCACAGGAGTTATCAGAATACTTTATTCACCCCCGAGGGGTAGTTGGGTTATATTTTCTATACCACCTGCCCGTTCGATCCCAGTCAGGGTACCGCACTCCCCCAACACTGAGAGAGTGATCAGCCCCCCCACCCTTCCCCCCAACACAGAGAGAGTGGTAACCACAGGGGTATTTTCTTTGTAGTCTGACCAGACCTCTACCTGATGCACTTCTCCAACTCAGGCGGAGCGGCATCCACAGGAGTTACGTCGGCTAAAAGCAGGTATCTACAGTTTTTTACACACACAAGAAAACACAGAACAACACAGCAAATTTATCCTTTCTGGTCTTACCGCCAGTATACTTCAAAGCCAAACTTATCAGTCCTCCAACTAAAGCAGCACAGAGAATCCAACCATCTATTTATTCTCACATTCAGCGCTCACTCAGTCATTTTATCCCCCCCACACATGAATTTGCTTTGGCCTTGACTCTCTCTTCCCTTCTTGCACACAATATCACATCAGACTCTTTAGCAATTTTAGCAATTTTAGGTTCTTTTAGAGGAGAGGCCAAGTAGTGCTTTAATCCGGGCGACCACACACTGCCTCTCAGAAACAACCAGTAATGGAGATTTTGTTAATAGGCTCTGCTTTACCTCTTTTTGGTGGCCACCATTGTTCTGAGCTGCCGCCTGCACCATCCAGACACCCACCTTCCTCAAACCTCTCCGGACTGGCTCGCCATTAAATGTGGGATAATTTTCTTCTCAAAACACTGTTTTTCATAGTCAATCAATCAATATCCAATACCTTCTAGTCTAATGTGAATAGGTTTATTAGTGTCACAAAAATAGGTACAACAATATACCAAGTTGGTCCATGGAGCAACTGACCTGACCTCCTGTTACACGCACCTTTACGTCATGACTTAGTCCCACCTACTGTGGGGCTTAACCTTTCACCACACGTTTGATTTTAGCACAATAGGATCACGCCAAATTTATACTCCATTATATCCTTAGTTATGAATAGATTCACCCCGAATTTATACCCCATTATATTTTTATTTGTTTAGTGGTATTAACATGTCTATACTGTACTACTTGACACCATTATTTTCCATAGGTGTTTTGTCGCCATTTAGTGACAGAATTATACTACACTTACCCTGCCTTGAGACACCATTATTTCCAGTTGCAGCACATCTAAGATAAAAAAAAAAGCTATATACAACATATCTAAGTTAAAAAAAATAGCTGCATTTGATCTGTAATAATCATACATTCTGCACAGGTTAACCCATGTATTATACGTATATCTAAACTTTGTTGATTATTAACCTTATATAAAGACAAACCTAATGATTGTAAATACTTAAATTATTTCCTACACTTCGGCACACAGACATGCCTCGAGGCCCTATTTATTGACCCTGCAATTCTGATGGGTGTGTTAACAATTTCGAGGCTTAGTGTTTGCACCTGAAGAAAGGTGGGCTCTTTAAGTTTAGGTTGGCCACTTTTTTGTAAGGTTTTGCAGAAAGAGTTTATTGAAACGTGTGGAAACAGGCAAATTGTGGGAGTGCAGGAATGAGGAGATGGAGAGATGGAGTCGAGTTAATTCCGTTTACTCGCCACACAAAACAACACCGATACAATATTTCGTGGCAACAAGCTAACAGCTAGGCTGCAGAAAAACATGGTTCCACTTCCTGGGAAACTGTTAAGCATTGCCTACGTCAGCACTCGGAACGTCTGCCTTAAAGGAGCAGCAGCCCCTGGTGAATCTATCCTCAATTGTGTATCACCACACAGGCCCCCCCAGAATTCACCATCACGAAAAAATGCAAAACAATAATGTAACACGACAGTACTCAGTGAAACACAAACAGCCAACAGGCGAACAGTCCCCAGTGAAACAGTCAACGTCTGGGGGGGCGGACCCGGTGGCCAAAACGGCTGCGCTGAATGGGGGCGGGAGCAGGGGGCAGGGGACAGAGCCAGAGCTCGGGCAGGGGCCGAGGCTGGGCCAGGGGCCCGAGAAGGGGGGCATCCATGCCGCGAGGGCAGGGCCAGTTCAACCGGCCCACCCAGGTCTAAATGGGCAGGCTTGAGACGGTCCACCGAGACCCGCTCCGGCTTGTCCCCCATGTCTACCACAAAGTTCTTAGGCCCCGCTTCCAGGACGTGGAAGGGCCTGTCGTAGGGGGGCTGCAGGGGAGTATGGTGGCTGTCGTGGCGGATGAAGACGTACCTGGCCGACAGCAGATTCTCGGGACATAGGACTGAGGGAGGCAGTGGTGAGATGTAGGGGTCGGAGCGAAAGCATTGGCACTGTCCCGTGCCACAGCCCGATGAGAAGCTGCTGACCAGGGGGTCACAGCGTCCAAGATAAACTCACCCAGGACACGCAGCGGTTGGCCATAAACCAGCTCGGCAGACGAGGACTGGAGGTCTTCCTTGGGGGCGGAGCGAAGGCCGATCATGACCCACGGGAGGCGATCGACCCAGTTGCTGTCCGTGAGGCTGGCATGAAGAGCGGCCTTCGTAGACCGATGAAACCGCTCACAGAGTCCGTTGCCCTGCGGGTTGTACGCTGTGGTGCGATGGAGCTTCACCCCCAGCCCCTCCGCGACTGCAGTCCAGAGCTCTGACGTGAACTGCGGGCCCCTGTCGGAGGTGAGGTCAGCTGGCGTGCCAAAATGGGCCACCCAGGACCCGATGAACGCCCGGGCAACCTCAGTAGACGTGGTCGATGACAGGGGAACAGCTTCCGGCCACCTGGTCGTCCTGTACACCATGGTGAGAAGGTGAGTGAACCCATGGGAGGGGGGCAGGGGGCCCATCAGGTCCACATTCACATGGTCAAAACGTCTCTCGGGCACCAGGAATGGCGCCAAGGGGGCTTTGGTATGACGGTGTACTTTGGAACGCTGTCACGCCACACAGGAGTAAGCCCAGGCCTTGATGTCCTTCGTGAGGCCGGGCCAGAGGAACTTGGCCTCCAAGAGCTTAGTGGACGCCTTCACACCCAGGTGGGAAAGGCCATGGATAACGTCAAAAACACAGCGCTGCCAGCCGGTGGGCACCATGGGGCGGGGCTGGCCCGTGGAAACATCGCAGAGGAGCATGGCGTTGGCGCTGTCAAACACCATATCCTCCAACTGCAGCCCTGTAGCAGCCGTCCAATAGGCCTGGATGTCTGCGTCAGCGGCCTGGTCTGCAGCCATGGCAGCGTAATCGAGTCCCAAGTAAACGGACCCTGCCACCGCCTGGGAGAGGCAGTCAGCGACCAAGTTGTCCTTGCCAGCCACGTGCCGGATGTCCGTGGTAAACTCCGAGATGGCAGAGAGCTGACGCTGTTGGCGCCCGGACCACAGCTCGGAGGTCTTGGCCATGGCAAATGTCAGCAGCTTGTGGTCGACGAAGGCAGTGAAACGGCGGCCTTCCAACAGGAACCTGAAGTGTCGGGTGGCGAGGAAGAGACCCAGGACTTCCCGGTCGAAAGTGCTGTACTTCCTCTCGTTGTCTTTAAGCTGTTTGCGAAAGAAGGCAAGGGGCTGCCAGGCGCCGCCCACCCACTGCTCGCACACCGCGCCGACCACATAGTCAGAGGTGTCAGTTGTGAGGGCAGTCGGGGCAGTGGGGGACGGGTGCGCCAGCAAAGCGGCATTGGCCAGCGCAGCCTTGCCATCGTCGAAAGCTTCGTCCATCCCCGGGTACCAGTCTAACTCGCCCTTGGCTTCCTGGCCTCGCACAAGGGCCGCATGCAGGGAGTTGCGTGGGGGGATGAACCTGTTATAAAAGTTCACCATGCCTAGGAACTCCTGCAGGGACTTCACAGTGCGGGGGCGTGGAAAACTGGCGACGGCGTCCACTCTGTTAGGAAGTGGAATGGCTCCCTGCGGGGAGACGCGGTGGCCGAGGAAGTCGATGGACGACAGGCCAAACTGGCACTTGGCTGGGTTGACTATGAGTCCATGCGCACTGAGCCGCTCGAACAACTGCCAGAGCTGCATCAGGTGCTCCTCCATGGACACGCTGGCCACGAGAATGTCATCCAAGTAAACAAACAAGAACGGCATATCCCGTAGCACAGAGTCGATCAGCCGCTGGAACGTCTGCGCTGCCCCCTTGAGACCGAAGGGCATCCACAGGAACTTGAAGAGTCCAAATGGCGTGATGACCGCTGTCTTGGGCACGTCCCGAGGGTGGACCGGTACCTGGTGGTAGCCCCGCACCAAATCTACTTTGGAAAAGATGGTGGCCCCCGCCAGGTGGGTGGAGAAGTCCTGTATGTGTGGGACGCCAACCGCAGGTTAGCCTTAGAAACCATGTGCAGGGGGGAGGCCCACGGGCTGTCCGAGCGGCGCACGATGTCTAGGCGTTCCATGGTGGCAAACTCCTCCCTGGCGATCGTGAGTTTAGCAGAGGCGAGGCGCCGAGCATGTGCGTAGACCCGGGGGGGGGGCGTACACTGCTGACGAGAACGTAGGTGTGGTGAGGTCAGGGAACTCTGTGAGCAGTCGCTGATACGTGTCTCCGGCGGCGAGCATTTTTGACAGGCCGAGCGTCCCTGCACCTCCCAGTGTGCACGGGTATGTAGCGAAAGAGACAGCATCGATCAAGCGACAGTTCGTAACATCCACCAGCAGCCTGAAGGTGCACAGGAAGTCCGCGCCCAGGAGGGGAACCGACACCGCGGCCATAACGAAGTCCCAGCCGAAACGCCGCCCGCCGAAACACACCTCCACATACCTGGTGCTGTAGGTACGTATGGGCGTGCCGTTCACGGCATCCATCGGGGGGCCTTGTCCGCCGGCCATTGTGTCCGCGGCCGATGCAGGCAGGATGCCACGCTGAGCGCCCAAATCGACCAGCAGCCGCCGGCCAGATAAGGCGTCCTTGATAAACAACAGCTTGTTGTTCTCGCCGGCGCTCATAGCTGCTATTGAGCGCCGGCCATGGCGTTTCCCTGGACGTTGAAGCTGCATGGCGGGCGACACTCTTTGGCCCTGGCACCAAACCTGTTGTGGTAATAACACAGCCCGCTGTCATGCTGGCGGTGGGCAGCCACCGCAGCCGCGGTGCCCGCTGCATCCTCCAAAGATGGGGGCGAGGTCTGGGCGAGGAGCATCGCATGACTGAACTGCTGCCGGTTGGCGAGGAAAATCCTGTCCGCTTCCGCACCCAGAGCGCGGTAGTCTTTGGTGGAGGAGAGGGGGTAGCTGGCTAGCGCTGTGCGCACAGGCGCTGGGAGCTGCCGTAGAAAAACATGGGTGAAAATGACGGAGGGATCCGCCGAGCCCAAAACGGCCAACATCTTTTCCAGCAGCATATGTTTGGAGTCAGTGGCGTGCTCAGTCCTCTCTGTAGTTAAGTAATATATTTGTTGGGGGCTCTTTGGTCCAAGGTTAGTAGTTTCAGATGAGAAAAGGAGAACAAATCTCTCTGACCAAGGCACTCCGTGTAATTAAAGATGTCTTTATTGAAACTTAGACATATCCAAAAAGGACCTAAAAATGCCCACGCGTAGTGGCTCGGGCCTTCTTCAGGGCATAGTGAGACAAAATGGGAGTGAATGGTTTTTGTGCAGGCACAGAGCACAGGTGGTAGTCGCTTGATTGGATCTGAAGCAACCAATTACTAAGACCCGCCCCTCACACAGATCCTAGAGAGCAATCACACGCCAAACACAGTTCATTATAAAAAGAAAACAAAAACACACATTAAGTGTACACACACCCACAACTATATCACAATAAAGGTACATGTTCAGAGTGACTCAGAAATACAGTAGACTATAAATTAGACATTTTTACAAAAAAGGCCTATAGTCTATCTCCTCGTTCAAACCTGGATATTCCATTGCCTTAAAATTCCAGAATGTCTGTAAACTTTCTAGACTTATCGATTTCTATTGATGGGAGTGGCTCTCTACAAACCACAATATATAGAAAGAGTACAGACAGGAACACTTTACTCAGATCTGACAGTTTCCATGCCAAGGGACTTAAAAACAACATTCCCTTTGGACAGTTTCAGCATTTGAAACGCATTTGCAGCAATGATTCAGATTTTGAAAAACAGGCCAAAGACATGAAATTGAGATTTTGTGAAAGGGGTTATTCCCCAATTTTGATTGATGGTGCAGTAAAAAAAAAGCCCAGTCTCAAAATCGGTCTGACCTCTTAAAGAAAAAGAAGAAAACTAATATGGTTAAAAACAATCCCAGACCATGCTTCATCACACAATACAGCCGCTGTGCCTCCAGGATGAAACAAATAATCAATAATCAGGTCCAATTGGAAAATGATTAATAGTGATCCACTTCTAAAGGATTTTTTCCCAAATCCACCTATGACAGTGTTTAGAAAAGCACCTTCTATAAAAGACGAACTTGTCAGGAGTTACCTGCCAAGCTCAAAAGAAAAAACATGGTTGCATAAAGACCTTTGGGGAACTTATAAGTGCGAGTCATGTAAACACTGTGTGGGTGTCATTCAGTGCAAGACAGTCCTTGACCTGAAAACCCAAAAAGAATACAAAACCAATGGCTTTATCAATTGTAATTCTGAGTTTGTTGTATATCGCCTACAGTGCCCATGTGGGTGCTTTTACATAGGTAGGACAAAGAGGAAATTAAAAGAACGTTTTTCTGAACACAAATACGCAATAAGGATCAACAATGAAGATTATCCAATGGCCAAACACTATAGAGAAATGCACCATAGCGACCCTTCATCCTTAAGAGTCCAGGGTATTGAGATGATAAAGAAATCTGTATGTGGGGGGGATAGATTGAAAAAGTTGCTGCAGCAGGAAACTTTTGGATCTGGAATTTTAAGGCAATGGATTATCCCGGTTTGAACGAGGAGATAGACTATAGGCCTTTTTTGTAAAAATGTCTAATTTATAGTCTACTGTATTTCTGAGTCACTCTGAACATGTACCTTTATTGTGATATAGTTGTGGGTGTGTGTACACTTAATCTGTGTTTTTGTTTTCTTTTTACAATGAACTGTGTTTGGCATGTGACTGCGCTCTAGGATCTGTGTGAGGGGCGGGTCTTAGTAATTGGTTGCTTCAGATTCAATCAAGCGACTAACACCTGTGCTCTGTGCCTGCACAAAAACCATTCACTCCTGTTTTGTCTCACTATGCCCTGAAGAAGGCCCAAGCCGCTACGCGTGGGCATTTTTAGGTCCTTTTTGGATATGTCTTAAGTTTCAATAAAGACATTTTTAATTACACGGAGTGCCTTGGTCAGAGAGATTTGTTCTCTTTTTCTCATCTGAATCTTTTCCAGCAGCTCGGAAGGTTTGCTATCGCTGAGTCTGTTGAGTGACAACTGGCGATCTGCCTTCTCCAACTCCGCCAGGAATGCTCTGAGTGCTCCTATTTTCCCACAGCCGGGGGGGCTTCCAGTAGCCCCATAGCTCTGGCCGTCATCCGGGCATCCAATGCCGCCACCACATGGAAATACCACGTAACGTCCCGTGTTATTCCTCCCAGCTCGAACTGGGCTTCAGTGTGCTGAAACCATGGCCGGGGACTGTGCTGCCAAAACTCGGGCATCTTCACCGTTGCTGCTGAGATGCTAGCGCTAACATGAGCCATTCCGTTAGCATCACTCGGAGCCGGAGCGATGTCGTCATTGCTTTGGGTCGACATGTTCATTGTCAACGTGCGGGGTCACCAATGTGGGAGTGCATGAATGAGGAGACGGAGAGATCGAGTCGAGTCAATTCCGTTTACTCACCACACAAAACAACACCGATACAGCACAATCTCTTGTGGCAACCAGCTAACCGCTAGGCTGCCGACAACATCGCTCCACTTCCTGGAAAACTCTAAGCAGTGCGTTATTATGGATCCCACTGCTTTTCTTGGCACTCTGCCTCTGATTGGCCAGTACTCGTTGCCTCCCTTGGAACGTCTGCCTTAAAGGAGCAGCAGCCCCTGGCGAATCTATCCTCAATTGTGTATGCACCACAGAGTAGTGTCTACGGTAATGGGAAAGTGTGTGTGTGTATGTGTATATACATGTTTAACTATCCTAATGTGGACCAAATGTCCTCATTAGGATAGAAAACCCAGAAACCACCTACCTTGTGTGGACATTTTAGAGGTCCTCACAAGTAAAAGGGTCTATTTTAGGGTTAGGACTTGGTTTTAGGGTTAAGGTAAGAATTAGGGTTAGGTTAAGGTTAGGGTAAGGGTTAGGGTTAGGCATGTAGTTTGCGTGGTTAGGGTTAAGGGCTAGGAAATGAATGTAGTCATCAGGGGTCCTCATAGGATAGTGAAACGAGTGAGTGTGTGTGTGTGTGTGAGTGTGTGTGTGTGTGTGTGTGTGTGCGCGTGCGTATATATATATATAATCATATATATATAATCAAAAACATTATCCCCCCACATTTGACCCACATCAGTTTGCCTACCGTCCCAAATGGTCTACTGAGGATGCCATTGCCGCTGCCCTGCACGTTGCTCTGACCCACCTTGAACTTAGCAACACATACATCCGGATGCTGTTTATAGATTACAGCTCTGCCTTCAACACTATTATCCCCGCCAAACTAACCACCAAACTCCTCTCCCTTGGCCTCAACTCCTCCCTCTGTAACTGGATCCTGGACTTCCTGACCAACAGACCTCAGTCTGTTAGGTTAGGTGACCACACCTCCTCCACCCTGACCCTCAGCACAGGTGCCCCTCAAGGCTGTGTTCTGAGCCCCCTCCTTTTCTCCCTCTTTACCCACGACTGCCTGCCAACTCACCCTTCAAATGTTATAATTAAGTTTGCAGATGACACCACAGTCATTGGCTGTATCACCAACAATGACGAGATGGCCTACAGAGACGAGATTGAGCACCTCACATCATGGTGTACTACCAACAATCTTGTCCTTAATGTACAGAAGACAAAGGAGCTGATTGTGGACTTCAGGAGGTCTAGAAGCTGCAGCCACTCCCCCATACACATCAATGGGGTGGAAATGGAGCGTGTTTCCAGCTTTAAATTACTTGGAGTCCACATCAGCGAGGACCTTTCTTGGACATTAAACACCCAGGCCCTTGTGAAAAAGGCCCAACAACACCTGCATTTCCTGAGGAGGCTGAGGAGCGCCCGTCTACCCCCCAAAATTCTCACCAACTTCTACCACTGCACCATAGAGAGCATCCTGACCATCTGCATCTCAGTGTGGTATGGCAACTGCACCTCAATAGACCAGAAAGCTCTGCAGCGGGTCGTCAAGGCGGCCCAGCATATAACCGGTACCCAGCTCCCAGCCATAAAAGACATTTATCACAAACGCTGGCTTCGAAGGGGTCTCAGCATCAGCAGAGATCCCACCCACCCCAACCATGGACTGTTTTCCCCCCTGCGCTCTGGGAGGCGCTACAGGAGCCTCAGAACCCGCACCACCAGGCTCAAAAACAGCTTCTTTCCACAAGCTGTTGCCCACCTGAACCTGGCTACCCACTGAATGTCTGTAGACATTTTAAATATTGTAGCGAATTCGGGGGACAAGGCAACCACAGGAGCTGCCGCGGCCGGGAAGCGAACCCGTATCGCCCGCACCGCAGGAGACATCGCTAACCGCTCGACTAAAGGGTCAGACCCCCCCAATCAGCGGCCAGCGTGTCTACTAATCCATACACGTTACAATATTTTGTACTCCAGCTCTTTTTTTAACTTATTTTTAGCTTTTGGTCTTCATGTGTGTATATCTTATATTGTGTTTGCTGTGTTTGTCTGTGTCTGTCTTGCACTGTTTGTTGAAGCCACAGCCCTCATTTCATTTTTGACATGTGCCTGCACATTATTTTTAATGACAATAAATTGAATTGAATTGAATTGAATATATGAAGATTGTTGTGTTGTAATGTTGTTATTCTATGTAAAGTACACTGAGAGAGCCACGAAGCCGGAGTCAAATTCCATGTAGTGCAAACCTACATGGCCAATAAAAACGGTCCTGATTCTGACGGAGCATAATATTCCAATTATCTATTACTACTACTTTCTTTTTTTTATAATATTCCAATTATAGTCGGTTTAAGAGCCCAACTACTACAACCTTCGGCTGCTCCCATTAGGGGTCGCCACAGCGGATCATCCGTTTCCATTTCTTCCTGTCCTCCGCATCTTCCTCTGCCACACCAGCCACCTGCATGTCCTCCCTCACCACGTCCACAGACCTCCTGTTTGGCCTTCCTCTTTTCCTCTTCCCTGGCAGCTCCGTATTCAGCATCGGTTTAAAAGCCCAAAACAGAATAAAAACGCTCCATATAAACCACCTCAATCAGAATAAACAGGTCTCGGAGGGGTTTGAATCTTTTCATAAACGGATCAAAAGAAACATTTTGTTTCACATTTGTGAGTGGCAGCCTATATCAACTGCACGAAACAACCCGATAGGACCAACGGGAGCTTTTTTGTATTCCACCTTCGGAACATTTGTAGTTTCACACGGCAGATCTACGCCATTAACATGCGCCATCGCATGATTCCCTGATTTGGAGTCAGATTCTCTGAGCGTCGCCGTTGTCTTTTTCCCCGAGTCCTTCTGAATTCTCCTCCACATCGTTTCTTGGATCTCATGACGTTTTCCGTCGAGGTCGCGGAAAAGGCAAGGGAGTTTTGTTTTTGTTTCGTTTTTTTTAATTACTGCTCGTCCGCAGGGACAGTCCGAGTGGCCGCGCGACTCCCTAAGGTACTTCCAAGTTCTTCCTCTTCTTTCGGCTTGTTCCCCGTGTCCCAGGGGTCGCCGCGCAGGATCTGATAGTTTCCATCGACGGCGGTCTTGTCAAGGTAATTTCAAATTAATGGCGATGTATTTTTATTTTCGCTAAAACAGCCGCGAGCCACCATTCCAAACTCTACATTTAAACGTTTTGATTTACTGGTCAAATGAACCTCTTTATATTAAAAAAGAAAAGAAAGAAAAAGCCTTTCCTTTAGTATTTTATATCAATAGTTATACAATATATGGCTCTCATTTGTCTTTAAGCATAAGTTACCCAATATTCTGTAGAAAAGGTATAACAGTTTGTTTGTTTGTTTGTTTGGGTTTTTTTGAGGGGGGGTTAGACTGTGAAACTGAATGATAATTCTGGAATGAAACCAACACTGTAATTTACACATGTACGCACAGAAATACATGTATTTAGATGTATGTAGATGTAATACATGTAGAAATGTATTTCTGTGCGTACAGTACATTTTAAGTGTCTCAAAAGTACCATGATATCGCCAAAGGAGTTGAATCAAGTGCAACTGGACTTGGTTATATATCCGTGAATATGTTTCGATGAAGATGAAGATGAAGATGAAGCCCGACCCCCCCGCCGTCCGATTGGCCAGTACAGCTGTAGTAGGAAGTAAGTATAACCAACTAAGTAAGACTGTATTTACAAGTACTTCAGCATTGGGGCGACAGCGGTGTGGCGTGGAGGATGATTAGGATCATATATATAATTCTGTGCCTCGTTAAATTACCAGAGGCAAGCTTCAAGCATTTCCCAAGAGTGACATTAAGAGGTAGGCTATGATGAACATGGTGTGTGTGTGTGTGTGTGTGTGTGTGTGTGTGTGTGTGTGTGTGTGTGTGTGTGTGTGTGTGTTTAAAGAGACTTATGAAATAGAATCATGAACCTCAACGTGTATGCTGTGCGTTCAGAGAATGTCGAAAACAGGTTTTAAAATATCTTCCAAAATTTAGAAATTAACATTTAGAGTTATTGTTTTTTCCCTCTCCCCTGGGTATATATTGTACACACTGCTGCTTTTTTTTTTACCACACAGCTGTCCCCGTGTGGTAAAAAAAACAAGCTTACATAGACTTCCGAGTAGTTTATAATGATGCTATGAGAATACTACTAAAAAGACCTGGATGGTGTAGTGCAAGTGAAATGTTTGTGGCTGCAGGAGTCAGTACCTTTCAGGCTGTTTTAAGAAATCGTATGTATAAATTTATTTGCCGGTTCAATGACTGATAATGTAATCATGAGTTTAACAAATATAAAATTCAGTGTCACACGCTACCAATCCCGGCAGTGGGACCACTGGTATAGCTGCCTCCTTGTAAGACACTGACTTGTTCCTTTGTTATTTTATTGTTTACTCCGTGTATTGTTTTGGGTTTATCTTTTACCAATACTACTACTAATTTCAGCTGCTCTTATTAGGGGTCACCACAGCAGATAATCCGTTTCCATCTCCTCCTGTCCTCTGCATCCTTCTCTGTCACATCAGCCATGTGCATGTCCTCCCTCACCACATCCATAACCCTCATCTTTGGTCTTTCTCGTTTCCTCTTCCCTGGCAGCTCCATATTCAGCATCCTTCTCCCAATATACCCAGCATGTCTCCTCCACACATGTCCAAGCCATCTCAATCTTGTCTCCAAACCGTCCAACCTGAGCTGTCCCTCTAATATACTCGTCCCTAATCCGGTTCTTCATCACTCCCAATGAAAATCATAGCATCTTCAACTCTGTTCTTGTCTTTTATGGCTTCATTTTTTTTAACCGTATCTTTGTTATGGACCCTGAGTCTGCAGTAAAGTTTTGAGTTGAGTGGTATAAAATAATGGTCTCTGTTGTGGGTCGGAAAGGAACCAGTGCAGGGGTCCGGCAGGGTCAAGCCCGTAGGCACGTTTATTTCGGTTCAGGGAAGGGAAATGCGGGATGTGTATGGTGCACTAGAGTCCTGGATGCGGGGTGTGTAAAAGACTGTGCAGGGCGAGTGTGGTGCGTGTGTGCAGGAATGTAAATGACTGGAGGGTGTTTGTGCGTGTTGGTGACGCGCAAGTCCAGGAGTAGGAGTTCTGCGGGAGCACAAGGGACGCGAGAAAGACGGAGCCCGAGAAGCACCGGCGGGTTCTGGGAGGGAGAGACACAGGAATCACAACACAGGAGAAAACACAGCCAAAGAGTCTAGTGATCTACTGGGTAACTACCGTACTAGATGGCACAATCACGTCAGCGTCCTCTTTTATAGCTGGCTGCAGATTGGCTTCAGGGGGGCTGATCACCGATGAGCCTCTGGTGCATAGCTGCGCTCTCAACGAGCGCGCTGATTGAGCCCTGCTGGTAGACTCAGGCGGAGACGCGCCTTGCGTCTGGACCACAACAGTACCCCCCCCCTCCTACAGGACCCACCGGGCAACCGTCCAGGGGCATCAGGTGTTCCAAGTAGAAGTCCGACAGGAGGGCGGGGTCGGCGATGTAAGACCGGGGCACCCAGCTCTGGTCTTCCGGACCGTAGCCCTTCCAGTCCACCAGGTACTGGAAGCCCCCCCCACGGCGGCGGACACGCAACAGCTTCCGGACCGGCCAGACTGGGTCGCCGTCCTGGAGTACACGGGGAGGAGGCGGGGCGAGGGCACTGACAGGCTTCAGCTTGGAAACATGAAACACGGGATGTGCACGAAGAGAAGGAGGGAGAGACAAACGCACCGCAGTGGGGTTGACGATCCTCTCCACAGTGTAGGGTCCCACGTAGCGAGAGGTCGTCGGGATGGGGAGGTCCTTGGCCAGGAGCCAGACACACTGACCAGGCTGGTACGCGATGCCGGTTAGAGGAGCGTTGGAACCGGTCGTTGGCTCGCAGCAGGGCAGCACGAGCAGACCTCCACATGCGGCGGCATCGGTGGAGATGATCCCTGGCTGACGGGACCGCCACCTCAGTCTCTTGCTGGGGAAACATGGGGGCTGGTAGCCCAGTGAACATTCGAAAGGAGACATTCCAGTGGCAGAGCTAGTTATGGTGTTGTGAGCATACTCAACCCAGGCCAGGTGCTTGCTCCAGGTCGAGGGGCTGCTGGTGGTCACACATCTCAGGGCAGACTCCAGGCTCTGGTTGGTGCGCTCCGCCTGTCCGTTTGTCTGAGGGTGGTAACCAGAAGAGGGACTGACCGTGGCCCCAATTCCCCTACAGAAGGCCTGCCACACCTGGGAAGAGAACTGGGGACCCCGGTCAGAAACAATGTCCAGGGGAATGCCATGGAGACGGACCACGTGGACAACCAGCAGTTCGGCGGAGGACGGGAGCGCCACGAAATGGGCCTGCTTGGAAAAACGGTCGACAATGTTAAGTATGACTGTGTTACCCCGAGACACCGGGAGTCCAGTCACGAAGTCCAGGGAGATGTGTGACCAGGGGCGACTGGGGACCGGATGCAGGAGACCAGCAGGGGGGCGATGGGAGGTCCGGGCGCAGGTGATACACGCAACCACAAACTCCCGAACGTCAGCCTCCATGGTAGGCCACCAGAAGCGCCGCCGGAGGAAGGACAGTGTCCTGGAAGTGCCAGGTTAAGCGGCCCCACTCGAGAACCCTGGAGCGTACAGGGGCAGGCACAAACAGACGGTTAGGGGGAACGTTACCAGGGCTGGGGTGAGTTCGCTGGGCGGTCCTGGCCAGAGAGTCGATGGCCCAGGTGACGACGCCCACAACACGGGTCGGAGGCAAGATGGTGTCCAGGGCACCCTCTTGGTTGCTATCCTTCGTAGATGCCCCCGGGTGGAGCCGAGAGAGCGCATCTAGTCTGGAATTCTGTGACCCTGGACGATAGGACAGCATAAAATTGAATCGGCTGAAGAATTGCGCCCAGCGGGCACTCACCCGTTTAGCTGACCGGATGTACACCAGGTTCTGGTGGTCCGACCACACCAGGAAGGGATGCTCCGTCCCCTCGAGCCAGTGTCTCCATCCTGCAAGCAGCTCCCGGTCGCCGATAGTTGCGCTCAGCTGGTGTGAGGCGCCGGGGTGCAGATGGTGATCCTCTGCTGAGCGTTGCGAGAGGACCTCCCCCAACCTAGAGTCAGAGGCGTCCACCTCCACCACGAACTGGCGGGTGGGCGAGCACCGGGGCCTCAGAGAACCTCCTCTTGAGGTCTGAGCCTCCGGGGTCCAGTCAAACTGGCGGAGGTGAGGGCTGAGAGGGGCGCGGCGATGCGGCTGCAGTCCTTGATTAACTTCCTGTAGAAGCCCGCAAATCCCAGGAAGCGTTGCAGCTCTGACCGGTTCTGGGCCACTCCAACACTGCCTCGACCTTCTCAGGGTCGGTCCGAATGCGCCCCGCCTCCACAATGTGGCCAAGAAACTCCAGGGAGGGGGTGTGAAAAGCGCACCTCTCCGCCTTGACAAACAAGCGGTTCTCCAGAAGGCGCAGCAGCACCAGGCGAACGTGTTGGATGTGTTCGTTGAGAGAGCGGGAAAAAAAAGACTAGAATGTCGTCCAAATAAACCACAACGAAAACATTGATCATGTCCCGGAGCACGTCATTAACAAGGGTCTGGAAAACTGCAGAGGCGTTTGTGAGGCCGAAAGGCATAACTAAGTACTCAAAATGTCCCAGATGCGTATTGAAAGCAGTCTTCCACTCATCTCCTTCTCTGATGCGGACGAGATGGTAAGCACTGCGTAAATCAAGCTTGGAAAAAAATGGTGGCAGCAGAGGGGTTCAAACGTGGAGCTCATGAGGGGTAATGGATAGCGGTTCTTAACCGTGATGTCATTAAGTTGTCGGTAATCAATACAGGGGCGGAGCGTGCCATCTTTCTTACCAACAAAGAAGAATCCGGCCGCCATTGGGGAGTCGGAGGGGCGAATGATCCCGGAGGCGAGTGAGTCGGTGATGTACTCCTGCATGGCCGCCTTCTCCGGAAGGGTGATGTTATACAGCCTTCCGGGTGGAGTGCGGGCACCAGGGAGGAGCTCAATAGCGCAGTCGTAGGGGCGGTGTGGAGGGAGAGAGAGCGCCTCGGTCTTGCTGAAGGCAGCCGCAAGGTCATGATAAACCTCGGGCACGTCGGAGAGATCTGGAGGCTCAGCCTTAGGAGCCCCAGGAGGATAGGAGGCAGAGCGGAGACAGTTCGCGTGGCACGCAACACTCCACCCGATGATCCGAGCGGAGGACCAGGCGATGTTGGGGTCATGCCTCTGCAACCAAGGCCTCCCGAGATCGAGGGAAAGATGAATGGAGCAAAGTACAGAGAGATCCTTGATGAAAACCTGCTCCAGAGTGCTCAGGACCTCAGACTGGGGTGAAGGTTTACCTTTCAACACGACAACGACTCTAAGCACACAGCCAAAACAACAAAGGAGTGGCTTCGGGACAAGTCTGTGAATGTCCTTGAGTGGCCCAGCCAGAGCCCAGACTTGAACCCCATTACACATTTCTGGAAAGACCTGAAAATAGCTGTGCAGTGATGCTCCCCATCTAACCTTACAGAGCTCGAGAGGATCTGCGAGGAGAATGGGAGAAATACCCCAAATATAGGTGTGCCAAGCTTGTAGCTTCATACCCAAGAAGACTTGAGGCTGTAATCGCTGCCAAGGGTGCCTCAACCAAGTACTGAGTAAAGGGTGTGAATACTTATGTACATGCAATATTTCAGTTTTTTATTTTTAATAAATTTGCAAAAATTTCTACAAAACCTTTTTCACTTTGTCATTATGGGGTATTGTGTGTAGATTGATGAGGAAAAAAAAGGAATTTAATCCATTTTGGAATAAAGCTGTAACATAACAAAATGTGGGGAAAGTGAAGGGGTGTGAATACTTTCCAGATGCACTGTATATAAAAAAAACGTACAATTGAATATCAGATTTCTGAAAATTGATTTCAGAAATTATATGTATTATACGTAAATTGATACATCTTCAAAATTATCAAAATTTTAAGTCTTTTTTTTATTTCAACTCTTGGTTTTTGCTTCTCCCCGCTGCTAGGTTTTAATGGTTACAACACAGCAAAAACAAACCAGCCCTCCTTTCTGCCTCCTCCTTTTAAACCGTTGATGTGAAGCACTTCTGCCCAAGGTTCACAGTAGTGCTGTGAAGAGTATAATGTATCACAGTTGATATCTACGCATGTAAAAAAAACATTGTTTTCAACAAATCTCTTAGCACCAACATTGTTCTTGTGAAGCACTGTTTTACTTATAGGTAAAGTATTTATAAAGATAAATATAACTGTTTTCAAAGCACTGGCATACTGTGTGACCACCTGTGTGCAAGATCCGTAATAATGCCATGAAGAGAGTATAAAGCATCAAAGTTGATAATCTATGCATGTCAAAATTATTCTTTTAGTTATATCAACGTTGGGCGTCGTTCATGAATTGGTGTCTGTAGATTCAGGGATTACCTAGGTGCTATGTGTTTTCCATAGGGGCTTTTCCACCGCAGCAACCTTTTCACAGTTCAGGAACTTCATTATCGGTATGTGGGAACTTTTTCCACTGGGGGAACAAGTTTCGGAAAATTTCCCATTTAATTAATAAAAAAAAAAATCTCCATGACCAAGCTGGTACTTTTTATGGGACTAAGAATGGTTCTTTAGTACAGGAAACAATGCTAATTGGTCAATTGAAAGCTATTTAGAATTGTAAAACACAACAAACCGTCATTTTAAAATACCAGTAAACAGCCGAGTATACCACTGACGTCAGAGTGCCACTTGGGTAGGATTGTACTTCCCCTAGCTGCTGTTGTTTTATAAAAGAAAAAGCAGACCCCAAAATGCAGCGACCAATGAAAAGTACCTATATTTGTATCTTTTTTACGTTTTATTGAGATTCAGAGAGATTTTAAGGTAGCAACTTGGAAAGAGAAGAGAAGTGCCCGAGAAGATTGCTTCTCGGTTAGCAGGAGTTGGCATACACCACTTCGGTAAACTGTGCAGGGAGAAACTCAAAAAGATGAAAAAGAATTATGGGGAAATATACAATGATATACAAGGATGTCATAGTAGTTCAATTGAATCAGGAACTTGATCTGGAGTGGCTCAGCCTTCCAGTTTCCTTATGAAACTGGCCGTTGGTTCGGTCGTTAGGCACTGTATTCTACTGTACTGTTTATAAGGGGTTGGAATACCTGCATGCAGTTTAGACTGAAGATAATAATAATAATAATCATTACATTTACCCAAAGCACTTCACATTGAAGGGGGTAACTCACTTCAACTACCACAAATGTCCACCAGGGTGATGCACGGCAGCCATTTTGTGCCAGAGCGCTCACCTCACATCAGCTCGAGGTGGAGAGGGAGGAATCATTGAGCCAATTACATGGGGAGATGATTAGGTGGCCAGATGGAGAAAGCCAGGTTGGGAATTTTGCCAGGACACTGGGGAAGTGGTGACACTCATCCATCAATAAACATTGTATCCAGAGGAACTGATTCAGCCTTCTTTGATTTTCTTACCTGGATTATTGAGCATGCATCAATATCTTCCACAGTTTTGACCGTGGGATCGTCCGGTCCATTGCCTGCTCCCGCTGGGCCAATGCCCCCCTGCTGCCGCATCCCTACTATCCTACTGGAGTGGGCTTCCTCCACCCCTGCTTGGACCTCTTCCTGCACCAGCTGTCATCCGTCTTTCCCCTAGGCCTTGTTGTAGCAAGGTGTTTGGTTGCTACTCATCCCTGCCTGTCCTGACACCACCAGCACTCTGTGCTGCAACCATGATTCAGTCTGGTCAACTGCCTCCTGTGCCCTCCATTTCCTCCAATTTCTCACTATGATGTCATTGGATTCTTTGCACAGCAGCACAGTACAGCAGTAGTTGTGACAATTTTAAGTTTTCGAAAATGTATAAGGGACATTAACACCCAATCCTATGTCCTTGAAATACACAGAATTTTTAATGTTCTAGAAGAAGTTATTGTAGTCGTTCAAGTTTTCTTTAATTACAGATATATCTTGCTTTCTTAGTACTGGAAGAAAAATGACTTTACAGTTATCTAAATATAAAAGAACCAGCCACTGAGGATGCACAAGCCAGTGCATTCTTAGTGCCAGTCCCAAGCCTGGATAAATGGGGAGGGTTGCGTCAGGAAGGGCATCTGGCAAAAAAATCTTTGCCAAATCAAATATGCGGATCTTGAATCTGTGGAGAAAAAGCACACTGGTACTGATTTTCAAGAATAAGGGTCAACTGTAGAGGTATAAAATTGATCAGCCACAGCATGAAGATATGGGAAAGCGTAGTGGAAGCTAGGTTAAGAGGAGAGGTGACGATTAGCGAGCAACAGTATGGTTTCATGCCACGAAAGAGCACTGCAGATGTGATGTTTTCTCTGAGAATGTTGATGGAGAAGTGTAGAGAGGGCAGAAGGAGTTACATTGTGTCTTTGTGGATTTAGAGAAAGCACATGACAGGGTGCCAAGAGAAGAGGTGTGGTATTGTATGAGGAAGTCAGGGGTGGTAGAAAAGTATGTAGGAGTGGTGCAGGATATGTGTGAGGGCAGTGTGTCATGGGTAAGGTGTGCGGATGGAATGACAGATGGGTTCAAGGTGGAGGTGGGATTACATCAAGGATCGGCTCTGAGCCCTTTCTTGTTTGCAATGGTGATGGACAAGATCAGGCAGGAGTTGCCATGGACTATGATGTTCGTCGATGACATTGTGATCTGTAGCGAGAGTAGGGTGCAGGTTGAGGAGAGCCTGGAGCAGTGGAGGTATGCACTGGAGTGAAGAGGAATGAAAGTGAGTAGGAGCAAGACAGAATACATATGCATGAATGAGAGGGAGGACAGCGGAATGGTGAGGATGCAACGAGTAGAGGTGACGGAGGTGGATGAGTTTAAATACTTGGGGTCAACTGTTCAAAGTAACGGGAGTGCAGAAGAGAAGTGAAGAAGAAAGTGTAGACAGGGTGGAGTGGGTGGAGAAGAGTGTCAGGAGTGATTTGCGACAGAAGGGTACCAGCAAGAGTTAAAGGGAAGGTTTACAAGATGGTAGTGAGACCAGCTATGTTATATGGTTTGGAGACAGTGGTACTGATGAAAAGACAGGAGGCAGAGCTGGAGATGGCAAAATTGAAGATGCTAAGATTTTCATTGGGAGTGACAAAGAAGGACAGGAATAGGAACGAGTATTTTTGAGGGACAGCTCAGGTTGGACGGTTTGGAGACAAAGCAAAAGAGGCAAGACTGAGATGGTTTGGACATGTGTGGAGGAGAGATGCTGGGTATATTGGGAGAAGGATGAATGTGGAGCTGCCAGGGAAGAGGAAAAGAGGAAGGCCAAAGAGGAGGTTTATGGATGTGGTGAGGGAGGACATGAAGGTGGCTGGCGTGACTGAGGAAGATGCAGAGGACAGGAAGAGATGGATACAGATGATCTGCTGTGGCGACCCCTAATGGGAGCAGCCGAAAGTAGTAGTAGTAGTAGTTATCTAAATATAAAAAAGTATATCATATGTCATATTTAATTTGTCATATTTAAAAATTAGATTTCAAGTTTACTATTGATTCATAACTGATTTAAATTGACTTGCCATAGAAAATGTTAATAATAGATATGAATGATTTAGTTTAGACAAGCGGATAGGTCAGGAGGTCACTTTAATATAAATGAATCACTTCTGACCAGTCCAAAAAAAAAAAAGAAATTCTAGATGTGACATATTCTGATTGGTTAAGTACTTATTTGTAGACATCTAAAATGAAATCCTAAACTTGACATTTTTTATATAAATGAAGATGTTCTTCCTGTTAGCATCTCCTCACAGACATCTTTGGATATTTGTCATTTACAGGAATGCCTTTAACTTCACATTTCCTTTTATTTCAGAGGGAGTATTCAGAAGGGTGACTCTACCTGGAGATCATACACATATACAGCTTCTCCACGATGGACAGCAAGATATTATCACAGCTGCAGGACAGAGACAACTTTATGTTGTTAACTTTAAGAGTCTTCACTTAAACCAAATGGTATGCAGTAGCACAAACTTTGTTTGGCCTTTCTGTGCTCATATTGATACGTGTATAGATCTGTAGTCTGATACATAGAATCAATAAGTGTATATCCAGTACTCTCCCTTTGCGTCACATGTGAGGCTCATGTTGTCCTTGTACTGTGCAATTTGTTGACTTGCTTCTGCACCAGTCTTGCAGATTCCTGTAAATCTGTTGTGCTTGGTGACTGAGGTGATTTCAGTTCTGCCACTGAACTAGCTTCCCCTAGAAAACCATGACACGTAAAAATTGAAGTTTTGATTTACTACACTTTAAGAGTTACCGCTGCCACAGAAAGCCAAATGATTTGCTTTGCTGACTATTAAGTTTCACATGAATTGGAAATGATTCATAGTGTTTCGCTCCAGGTGCACAATAAGTCTTTGCCCTCCATCACCAGGGTGTAATTGATCAATAATAATGTTGATCATTGATATTTTTCCAAACTCTCCCCACAGACTCCTGCATTTCAAGGAGATGAATGCACCCGCAGTAATCCTGCATCATCAGTGAGTATTTTAAGAACATGACTTGAAATCGAGCACCACATGCAGCTTCCGTTCATAACAGAAAGTGACAACTGAGTCATTGTTTTAGCCCATTTTTTCTTGGGTTTATTTTAGGCTGTGCTGGAAAGCCTCAACTAAATGCCAAAAATGAAAAGCTTGTTTTCATCCTTTAGGCTTGCCACTATAACATCACAGTATTCCAGAAGAGGAAAGAAGCCAACCAACTGTTTCTATGCGGAACCAGTAGCAAGGAAACAACATGTTGCAATATGGTATGTAATGTATAGAGAGATATGGGAAGTGAAGATCGCCATTTCCATGTTTTGTAGTATTTGGCAGGTCTCATCACTACCTATGAAAGCAGAACTTACATAGAAGCTATTATGAATAAGGATTTGTTTCATACGGAACTGCCACTAAACTGCCACTGGCATTAAAAAAAAAATGCAAGGAACAAAATACTTTAGAAATATAATTTACCATTCCATATTTGTGTTGTAGATGCTACAGTCATGGCTATTGAAGGGATTAACAAAGTCATTTCATTGCAGAATACGTTAGATCCATCATCGTTGTGCACTCCCTCAAAGCCCATGGCAGGCATAAAGGCAAGCATAAAAGCATTTGTCATTAAGGAACAGTCGCCATTCGCCCTTATTGGTAAGCCTGTCATGTCTGCTTTAGATGTGTCTCTGCTCAGAGTTTTTCACTGGTTTTTGAATGTTGTTGTTGTTGTTGTTGTTTTTATCTGTATTTAGATAACGTTTGCTCTGCACGAATACACTTGATATTTTCTGGTATTGCCACTGGACACTGAATGGAAACTCTGTCTAGCCTTTCAGGAGAATCAAAACATTTTTCTTGTGTATGTCTTTTTCCTACTGACCTGTTATCCTATATGTATGGTGGAACTCAGTTTCCTACTTGGGGGGGGGGTTAATAGTGGGGGAATTAATAAAGTATTTTGTATCATATTGTGTTGTCATTGATGGTATGACAAAAAACAGTGATGTTTTCTTTCTCTATTTGGTATCATTGCAGAATTGTTTTTGGTCATCAGTCAGAACAAGATAATGTTTTTTTTTTTAATGTCAGCAAATACAAACTGTAGGAGTGTATAAAATTTTAATAAAAGTGATTTTTTTTTCCTGTTGGTGGCATCAGTCTAAAGGTAGAATCACATTGTCACTATGTTTCGTCCTTGAAGATACTGCTCATGTGTAATAATTAGTATTGACATCACAGAGTCTTCAGAAGATGAAGAGCTCTACCTCACGCACTCTGGAACTAAGGACTGTATTGGCATCTTTAAGTTTGGGAGGAACAGAGTTGGTCCGGGATACCATGAAAAAGGTACTAATCTGCTAATACAACGAGACTATTCCCTTTTGGAGCTACCAGTGATTATCTGGAATAGCAATGTCAGACTGTAGCCTGTCATAATCGTCATCTGTCGATCTCCTAAGGCTGTTGAGATGTGTTATGTTATGTATCTTTTCTCTGTTTATCACTGTGTACAGAGCAACTATATGTTGGTTTGGTGCCTAGCAGAGACAGTAAGAAACTGTATGCTTTCTATAAGGAGAAGACCAGAGCCCTGGACTTGGAGGCTGATATGTGGATGTCTTATGTGGCTCAGATTTGCATGGTAAAAGATATACGTCCTTTGTTATCGGGCTAATTTGTTTAACGGTCTATCTTATCTAGGCATTTTCTTTTTCAGCTGTTTACTGTCATACCTGTTGAGAAGCCTCTTAATTTACTTTGTGTGTCACCCAACAGATTGCCAGTTCCTCTGACTTCAGCATGCAAATCTATGGTTGTTTCTTTCCAGGCAGATAAAGGGGGGCCCAAGAGCTCCTTGCAGTTTGAGTGGACATCCCAGCTGACTGCAAGGCTCTTCTGTGGTGATCACAACAGCAGACAGCACTATTCTGAGCTGGTTGACATAGCTGCCATACATGGAGACCAGTGGCAGGACACAAGAGTGTATGCACTCTTCAGAAATCAATGGTGAGTCTGCCAACATGCATTTCAGGCTAGAGCAGAGAGATGACAGTAATACACTAACTAATGGAAATGCCACATGGAAAAGGATTGTTAACTTTTAAGTAACTAAATCACATTAAAAAGGCAGCTTTATGTGTCCGGGTGGCGTGGCGGCCTATTCCATTGCCTACCAACACGGGGATCGCCAGCTCGAATCCCTGTGTTACCTCTGGCTTGGTTGGGTGTCCCTACAGACACAATTGGCCGTGTCTGCGGGTGGGAAGCCGGATGTGGGTGTGTGTTCTGGTCGCTGCACTAGCGCCTCATCTGGTCGATCAGGGCACCTGTTGAGGGGGGGGGACTTGGAGGAATAGCGTGATCCTCCCACACGCTACATCTCCCTGGTGAAACGCCTCACTGTCAGGTGAAAAGAAGCGGCTGGCGACTCCACATGTACCGGAGGAAGCATGTCGTCGTCATCTGCAGCCCTCCCCGGATCAGCAGAGGTGTTGAAGCAGCGACTGGGACGGCTTGGAAGAGTGGGGTAATTGGCCGGATACAATTGGGTAGAAATAGGGGGGGAAATCCAAAAGAGGCAGCTTTACAGGTGAGTCATGTGACATTGAGTGTCAATTAACAAAATGTGTTAGCTATAAAGGACACCTGATAATCGGCACTTCAGTATGTTAGTTTTCAAAGCAACATGATGCAACCAAACAGAGATCCAAAAAGGGCAAAATGCTTGGTGCCTGAACTGCATGTGCATCAGTCGCAACAACTGCAAAATTATTAATTATAAGTGTCAAGAGGAACTGTTTCCACAGTCTGTTTTCAAGTTTATTTGTCATATAAGAAAGCAAGTTTACACTTATTCTCATAATAAAATACTTGTTTTGCTGGCTCAATGCACAAGCGGGAAATAGAAGTACTTATAAAAGTACTTACAGAAGTCCAAGTGCAAGAACAGGATATGTACAAAAATGCAAAAATATGGATAAAAAACAGTCAGTGAAGACTTTCGATGTAGTCCATGGGCCAGACGATATTTCGGTACACTCAAGGTGGCAAAACTTACTTATAATTTTTGAAAGGATCCATGTCTGTAGATGATATTTTGGTATGATAACCATTCCTGAGTGGCAGCTGTATCACAGTTATCAGCTCATGAAGTTAACCACCCGCTAAACTAAATTGCATTTTAGACGCTGGTGCATATCCTGGTTTAGCCTCATGGTCAGGACATTTTTCAATGTTCTATAATATTGTCTTTGGTATCATTTTAAAGGGGACCTTCTTAGCTTTCATTCAAGCCCTGTTGTGGATATTTCTCACAAATATAGAGGTCACTTGAGCTCTTCAACCCGTCAATAACACACATCTTTCTGCAATGTTCGCCTAAACTATATACTTTCTTTTAGCCCTGTGGCATCTAGGAATATCAGGGACACAAAACACAAAAACTGGAATACTCACAGGACTGTAAAGATTCAGGAAATGTATAATATACCCATACTATTTCATTGTGTGAGGTGATTGTGAGCCTTAAATGAGAACTATACCAAAGCCAGTTAGGTCACAAACTGGTCTCTATACATTTGTTTAAATACACAATCAAAATACATGATAAAAAGGAATACCATAGTGAGGTAATGAAATATTTTAATATTTTAAACAACATTGACATTTACATATACTTAGTCAATGATACATGTAATCCCATATCATTAGTGGGTATATGTAATGGTAATGGGTAGGGTAATGGGTATATGTGAATATGGTTACATTATTGTTATCAAGTTCTGGGTAACCAAGTCCAGAATCAACATCCTGTGCATCAATAGACTACTACCACAGTAATACCATCAGAATCATCACACTGTCATTCATCCAACTGCTCGTTTCTCTCATCATCTGACTCCCCAAGTTCAAAGTCCAGTTCTGGACCATCCTGCTGTTTTTGGTTACTGCAGGTCTGTAACCTGCACATGTCTGTGCATGGAAGTCCATTTGACAGGCACATGCAGCTTGGCATTTTGCATGAATGCACACTTGCATGTTAGCATTTCCAAGACCACATCTGGTGCAGGTGGGGAGCGCATCCAGTAAATGGCCAGCTTGCCTTCATCGTCTGTCCATCCATACTCAGTAGGGCTTGGCACCACAGGGTTAGCCTGCAGACAGCACTTCCATATTGCTGCCTGATAGTTGGCTCGTTGAACATGCATAAAGAGACAGTCTCTACATGGTGGCAGCTGGCTGGACTCAACCTCTCCCCTTTTGGTGCAGAAGAGCTGGTAACGCAGTTTGTTCACCTCAGCAGTGCTGCTATTAGCAACATACATCCGACAGGTGAACTGCTCAATTTTCTGGAACAGCTCATCACTCACATTCCATGTCTGTCCCAGTTGACTAAAAGTCTCTTGGCAGGAAGTGTGCTTTCTCACTATCTTCAGGGCATTAAGCTTCCCTCGACCAGCGAATGCACTGACAGTGTCGCAGCCTGTGAAGGCATGTAAGCCAATTAGGCTGTCACAGATGCTGTCTCCAAGTGAACTTGCCAGTTTGGTGATGTCGACAAACCGTGTGCGGTTCTGAGTCCCACACTTCTGGTAGATGGGACAGGTGATGTCCTTCTGGAAGCCAAGACAAAGCACCATCACATCAGTGTCCTCAGCTGTGATGATAACTGACTTTGAGCCCGCATTTGCTGCATGCAATGCATGCAGGAGCAGACGGGTGTCAGCTTCTTCATGCGTGGAGTGCAGTTCTGCTGCTTCCTCACACCCATCTTCTGTCAACATGTAGCAGGTTTCCTCACAGGTCATGTACAACACCTTGCCATGCAGCATAGCTCTGTATCGTGGGAGTTTCCACTCTTCCACCAGAAACTTGATGAGACTGGTCTTGTTGGAGGAACTGCACAGAAATTTTCTCCACTGCTGGACGTGGTGTCCCCCTGCAAGATTCTTGTACTGGAGAGTGATGTCTCCACCCCGGTTCAGTCGTTCAGCATCTTTGATCGAAGTCTGGTGATAGACATCAAAAACAACATCAATCTTCCCACTCTGTGCTCCCTCATGGAGGACCTGGGTCAAGGCTGACTCTGCCACCTGTGCAAAGGTTTTGTTGTTGCCATTCATTTTTTGGACCAGGCTCATCCCATCAATGATGGAAGTAGATGGGATTGGGATGTCTTCTGCAGGAGATACATTCTTTTCAAGCTCTCTGGCAAGTGCAGCCTTGTTTGTTTTTCGTAAGGACCCATCAGCATTTGCCAGTGCCCATGGTAGTGGGCCCAATGGGTAGGCAAGGACATCCTTCAGATTCACCTTCCTGCTTTCAGCCACCAGGGTCATGTGACTGAAAAGGTTTGTATCTGTCTTCAGAACCACATCCTGTGCTTTCTTTCCATGAGCTTGTTTTGTGCTGACATTGGAGAATGTTTTCAGACTTTGCTTGGTCATCTTGTCGTGGAATTTCACAGGTGGTGGGTCTGCATCTAACCTTGTTTGCTGGAATGCTTGGTAGGCCTCTTCTCCTTTCTCAAGAGCTCTCAAGAGATCTATGGTCACATCAGGTGGAGCCATGTTGCCAGTGGAGAGGCTAACCAAATCAATCTCATCAGGGGACATAGGATTGAGCCAGTTATTCTCCGTAAGGTCCATGAGAGACTGGACATCTGCTTCATCTCTCTTGATCCTTGGACTCTGTAGATCTGGATGAGACCATTTGCACCTGCCTTGACCTGTCAGGTCTCTCAGCTGTCTGAGGTACATGCTTCTATACTCAGCTGTGAGATAATATTTGGTCACAGCTCCTGGCTTCAAGCTGAATCCCTTTGTCCCTCCAGCTGTTTGGGTGTCTTTGTTCACCGTTTCTTCTATAGCTTGGTCAACAGGGATTCGGCCAAAGGGATTGGTGGAGCCCAGTTGGACTGAGAAGCCTCCTTCCATGAATTCTGTGTACACATCTGGGTGTGTGTTGGGCAGCTCAGACATCTGGGCGTAGTAGTAGGGGAGGTAGCGTGCATAATTCATCCTGTCATAAGCAAAGCACCATGGGATCATTGCTCGAATGCTAGCCAAGTGTAGCATCCAGTCTCCCTCTCTGGATGCTCGGATGAGCCCCAACAAGATTTCAACCATGTCCAAATAGGACATCCAGAAGTTCGAGAGGCTGCCGTTTCCACCTCTAAGGAACTCACGGTAGACTTCAAATAGATCCATGATGCGTGTACAAGAGCTGTTCTTGAGGACCTCCTTCAAAGCATGTTGTGAGACTTCTTTCCCAAGGCTGTCAATGGTCTTCAGTGTCTCATTCAGGTGAACCATGTCATTCCTGTGAGTTTCTTCCAACCAGGACAGGAAACCATTCAAGGTCAGTCGCATGAGAGCCTCATACAGGAGCTTGTGTAGTCGCACTGCCCTGTTGTACTTGCGGCCATCCATAACACCAGCAATTGAGCCTTCTGCAATCATGCCAGACTCAATGCAGAGGTCTTTGAGTCCAGCATCTTGGAAACGCTTTCCTATTATTGCCAGCAGTGTGCAGATGGTGTGGAATACCCCAAGCCTAACGATGATATCATGGAACTTGTCATGGTGTTTCCATGTGATCTCGACAGCCTTCGCATACAGGGCTTGGTCAAAGACACAGACAATCTTCCTCAGGCCTAAGCACTGCATGATGCTCAGTGACTGGTTAAGCACCTCGTTGACAGTAGACATTTGTGTCGCTGGAGCATTGATGGTAGGCAGATAGCCTATATTGTCGGGGATGACCGTCATCTCTCCTCGAGTCAGGATGTTGAAGCCTGTCCAGCTGCTGACTGACTGTTCTTCTTGTTGTGACATGCGTGCTAGGACCCAAAGAAGGTTTTTCTCTCTGGCAAGCTTAGTATTGGCTGCAGTATCGGCATCTGACTTTTTGCTTTGTGGTGGCCCTACCCGTTGTCCAGCATTGTAAGTTGGTAACATTGGTGGGGGTCCATCAATGCTTCTCTTCTTTGTTTTGGGAACAGTGGGCATGGGTTGGACAGGAAGTGGGTTGACTGGCTTTGCTTGCACAGCAATCCCATTGACTCTGTGAGATGTTCCCTCACCACTGACAGTTTCTTCAAGACGGTCGATATTGTCCCAGGCTAAAGTTGTAAATATGCCAGGATGGATGTTAGCTGGAAGGGCAATGCCACTCCCTGATGATGAGAGTTTCTGGAGACACAGGGCAGTGTTGATCTCTTCCATCTGTGAATAGGACACACTGTGACCAAGTCGGTTGAGGATGTTTATCAACTCTACATTTCCTGTCAACGATTTGACACTGAATGGCAGAACAATGTGCTTGGAAGGCTTGGTATTTCCACATGTCACTGCATATACTATGTCATGGCCAAATGACTGCAGAAGGCACTGCACTCTCTGGGATGCATGATCAGGATAATTTGAGCCTGTGAGTAGAGAGTACAGGAAGATATTGAGCGACTCTGGAATGGTAGGACATTCTGCTTCTGGTTTGACTTCAGGCGGCCAGGTTTGAGGAACATCTTGACTTTTAATGTCTGCTCTCAATTTGATGGCTGCTTTGGCTATAACATCTTGTGCACTGACACTTTTCAGGGTCTGCAGCTCCCTTTTGAGAGACTGATTTTCTTTGGCAAGTTCCCTCATGGACAAGTTATCGGGATAGAGGAGGAATTTTCCTTTCTCATCAGGGAATATCTGCAAGGCTCCAGCAAACTCACTCTCCAGGTTTCGCCTTATGTGCTTCTTGGTTGATTCCTTGACTTGGGCAATGCCTTGGGAGTTCATTGAAGCTACCAGTCTAGAAGAGAGATCAGTCATTGTCATCACTTGAGGATTGCCAAAAAGCTCCATCCTGATGAAGAGGAACAGCTCATTGTATGCCTTATTCACAGCAGCTTCATACTGGGCTGCAGTATCATCATCTTCATTGCTGGCAACCTCTCCTTTGGAAACCTCTTCTTTGGTGTAAAGTCTATAGCATGACCTGTGGTAGTGCCCTTCAGCTGCTACAAGGTCTCTACTCACAATGGCAAGGATTCTGCTGTCCCTTTTCTTTGTGGCTGCACTCCTGATCTTTGCATCAGCTCGCAGTTCTCGACACTGCACCAGTACTTCTCTCGTATTCTGTCTCTTGGAATATTTGCTGTTTTTCTGACAAAATATGCACTCTGCATCATAAGTCCTAGATGTACTTGGAGCATGTCGAGCTACTCTCTTAGATTGTTTCTCTTCAGCAGAGACACAACTTTTCTTTTCTTTTGCAAGGAGGCCATCAAGAATTTGCTTCATAGTGAAGATACTGCGACACTTTCTGTGGTAGTAGATTGCTGGAATCTGTCCCTCAGGAATGTCTTTTGCCAGTTTCAAAACTGGTGCATGATTTCGTATCTGAGCTGCCCTGAGCAGAGTTCTCCATGAGTCGACACTTTGTAGTGAAACCAGCTTATCTGTATCATCAGATCAGCGGATAATGCACTCCACCCGTGGGCGCTTTGGTATTGGGTAAAAACTTGCTTGTTCACCAGTGGCCATATTCAGTCAGTTTTCACCTGCCACATACAAACAAATACATGTAACTTAGGTGTATGAACACTACTAAAACAAAGTTTACTTTGCTTCACCAGCGTCATATTACCATTATTTATCGTACATAGCCACAAATAGATACATTACCTAGTTGCTATGCAACAGCTGTATTTTGTCCACATGAGGCTGCTAAAATCAACACAAGATGAAAGTTCCTCGTAGCCACTTTAACTAATCATATTAACATATACATTAAAAGAACATGCTAACATTATGGGAAATTAGCTTACAATCTTCTCCAGAGTGAGACAAGAAGATAGATACCAGTTTCCTCTATATGTGTTTAGTAGAAAGCTATCTGGCTGCACGTTAGCCTAGCTTAGCACAATGAATGGAAGTACACAGTACTGGTTATCCTTGGTTGTTGGCCAACTAAGAACTGTCCCAGAGTTTAAGCTAGGCTAATCAGTACCAGGGGTGTTGAAATGCTATATTTGTAAAAATCTGGGCAAATACACAATCGTGAGAGGCACAGAAACAGGTTTCCTGAAAGAAAAATGAAATAGCTGCTCATTTGGAAAGGTTATCATGTATTATTTTACTTCTGTTAGTGTACCAAATAAAATGGCACCAGTGAAGTTGTGTCACCTTGGGTGATATCGATATCTGTTCTGACCCATGGACTAACTGGCTTTGGTCTAGTTAGTTTCTTAGTAATAATGCCCTTCTAATTTAAGGTTCACAATCACCTCACACAATGAAATAGTATGGGTGTATTATACATTTCCTGAATCTTTACAGTCCTGTGAGTATTCCAGTTTTTGTGTTTTGTGTCCCTGATATTCCTAGATGCCACAGGGCTAAAAGAAAGTATATAGTTTAGGCGAACATTGCAGAAAGATATGTGTTATTGACGGGTTGAAGAGCTCAAGTGACCTCTATATTTGTGAGAAATATCCACAACAGGGCTTGAATGAAAGCTAAGAAGGTCCCCTTTAAAATGATACCAAAGACAATATTATAGAACATTGAAAAATGTCCTGACCATGAGGCTAAACCAGGATATGCACCAGCGTCTAAAATGCAATTTACTTTAGGGGGTGGTTAACTTCATGAGCTGATAACTGTGATACAGCTGCCACTCAGGAATGGTTATCATACCAAAATATCATCTACAGACATGGATCCTTTCAAAAATTATAAGTAAGTTTTGCCACCTTGAGTGTACCGAAATAGGAAATTTTGGGCTCTGGCCCATGGACTAATGTACTTGGGTGGAGCGAAAGGACGCCTTAAGCTCACAATATGAATTGCCAGCTGTTCAACAGGGTGATGGATCCATGATGGTATGGGCAGCCATCTCATGGAAGTACGATGAATGCTTTGGATGGTCGTAAATGGCCAAAGAATATGAGGCTATTTAGCAGGATGAGGTGCTTCCAATGTTACAAACACTGTTCCCTCATGATGTTCACATATTCCAAGGTGACCATGCCCTCATGGCTGCTCTGGGGACACAATGTATGTGGAAGTTTACTCAATTTCCCTCAGCTTCATCTGAAGCTGTACAGGTGCCCAAATCTAATTGCTAAGCTAATTGCTTTAACAGGGTCCTTTCCCTTTACCCCACCCAGGGACATTTCCAATTGTGTTTTCTGCGACAGCCATACCAGCCAATTGGATGCAATGTTGGGTTTGAACCATGAACCTCATCAATGCTGAGATTCAAAGTTGCGTTCATCATACTGCATTTTATGTAATTTATGTTTATGTTGCTCTGGTGTACACCAGAGCTGAATTTGGTCCTGTGATGGCCTGGTGGCCTGTCCAGGGTATTGCCCCACCTGCCGCCCAGTGACTGCTAGGATAGGCTCCAGCATCCCTGCGACCCTGAGAGCAGGTTAAGCGGTTTGGATAATGGAAGAATGGATGTTTATGTTGGGTGTCAAAAAAAAAGAAGAAAAAAAAAAAGATCCCACTTTGAAAGTCCAAATTCAATCAACTGTGGAGGATGAAAGAAAGGACATGATACCACTTCTCCTTTTGACCACACAGCGTGGGGTCGTTTATTTCCTCCAACAAAAACTAAGTCCGCAGTCCATTGTTCTTGACCTCAGCCTCGTGTCTACCCACAATAACCTTTGCTAACCCCCACCCACTGTCTAAAAGGGACAGTCTCTGGCCCGCATGGTGAATACGTCACCTGCAAGTAGGTCACTACACACGCCCCCCCAAAATTCACCATGACAAAAAAAAAATCAAGTGGTCGGGGACGAATAATGTGGCCAAAACGGTTCCTCTTGACGGGTGTAGGGGCAGGGGGGCATCCATGCCGAGGGGACTGGGCCAGTTGAACCGGCCTGTCCAAGTCCAGGTGAGGCGGCTTGAGGCGATCCACTGAAACCCACTCCTGCTTACCACCAACATCCACAACAAAGTTCTTAGCCTCTGCTGCCAGGACACAGAAGGGGCCATCATAGGGGGGTACGGTGGACGTCATGCCGGATGAAGACGTACCCAGCCGACTGCAGGTTCTTGGGGATGTAAGACTGAGGGAGGCCGTGCTGCGCCGCGAAGTTGGGACTGGAGTGAAAACGCCGGCAGCGTCCTGGAACACAGCCTGCTGGCGGGCAGCAGACTAGGGTGCCGCGCCGTCTGGGAGAAATTCATCAAGGTCTTCCTTAGGGGCGGTTCGCAGGCCAAGCATGACCCATGCGAGCCGGTCGACCCAGCTACTGTCTGTGAGGCTGGCCCAAAGAGCAGCCTTCATAGAACGATGAAACCGCTCACATAAACCGTTGCCCTGCGGGTTGTACGCCGTGGTGCGGTGCAGCTTCACCCCTAGGCCTTCAGCGACTGCATTCCAGAGCTCGGATGTGAACTGCAGGCCCCGGTCAGAAGTGAGGTCAGATGGCGTGCCAAACCAGGCTACCCAGGACCTGATGAACGCCCGGGCTACCTCAGCAGACATGGTGGTTGACAGTGGAATAGCCTCTGGCAACCTAGTGGTCCTGTCCATCATGGTAAGCAGATTAGTGAAACCACGGGAGGAGGGAAGGGGTCCTACTAGGTCCACATTGACATGGCCGAAACGCCTCCCAGGCGCTGGGAACAGCACCAGGGGTGCCTTGGTGTGGCGGTGAACCTTGGAGCACTGACACGCCATGCAGGTGCCCACCCAGTCCTTGACATCCTTCTTGAGGCCATGTCACACGAACATGGCCCCCACCAACTTCATTGATGCCTTCATGCCTGGGTGTGAAAGGCCATGGATGGCGTCGAAAACCCGTCATCACCAGCCCGTGGGCACCATGGGCTGGGGCTGACCCATGGAGATGTCTCAGAGAAGCATGGCCCCGGCATCGTCGAACACCACATCCTTCAACTGCAGCCCAGTGTCAGCAGTCTGGTAGGCCGGTAGGCCTGCACTTCTGTGTCAGCATCCTGGTCTGCAGCCATGGCTGCATAGTCGAGTCCCAAGTGGACAGCCCCCAACATCGCCTGGGAGAGGCAGTCGGCGATGAAGTTGTCCTTGCCGGCGATGTGCCGGATGTCAGTGGTGAACTCGGAGATGTAAGTGAGCTGGCGCTGTTGGTGCCCAGACCACGGCTCAGTGGCTTTGGCCATGTCAAATGTCAGCGGCTTGTGGTCCACAAACACAGAGAACCGGTGGCCTTCCAGCTGGAACCGGAAGCGGCGGATGGCGAGAAACAGGCCAAGAAGCTCCCGGTCGAAGGTACTGTTTTCCTCTGCTGCACAGCTGGCGGCTGAAAAAAGCAAGCGGCTGCCAGGCTCCGCCCACCCACTACTTATACACTGCTCCCATGGCGTAATCTGAGGCATCTGTGGTGAGTGCTACTAGGGAAGTTGGTGATGGGTGCGCCAACAAGGGTGCGCCAACAAGGCAGCGTCAGCCAGCGCAGCCTTAGTGTCCTCAAACGCCCGGTTTCTCTCTTCCGACCAGTCCACTGGGCCCTTGGGGTCCTTACCCTTCAAAGCCTCATGCAGGGGGCACATGAGATGAGCCGCCCGGGGAATGAACCAGTTGTAGAAGTTCACCATTCCCAGACTCGCCGTAACCGGTCACGGCCAGAGCTTCCACGGGGTAAGGCATTCATTAGGCCAACCTTACCCGAGGGATAGTGTGTGTAGATCGGTGTAGTGCTCGGGGACTCGTTGTTCGCCAGCGACCCCTCTGGCCCATCCAGGCGCCTGCAGCCAAGCAACCGAAAGCATTCTCCCTACCTCTCCTTCGCGGTCTGAAGGTAATGCAATCCATGCGAGGCTTCAGCATGTAAAATAGCGAGAGCAGCCGACACGAGTTTGAAGGAAGCTGGTGTTACGACTATCTCCTTCCCATGGAAACGTGAGCCAGGGGAGTTATTTGACAAGAGTTCCGGCCATATGCAATTGAGTTAATCGGGTGGGATAAAGAGGAAAAACTAGAAATAAATGTATATATATATATATATATAAAAAGTTCACCATGCCCAGGAACTCCTGCGGGGACTTCACCGTGTTCGGGCGTGGGAACCTGGCAACGGCGTCCACCTTGTCGGGGAGGGGGTTGCTCCGTCCTTTGTAACCCGGTGCCTGAGGAAATCGATGGTTGGCAGGCCCAACTGGCACTTTGCTGGGTTGACGATGAACCCATGCTGGCTGAGCCATCTGACCAGCTGCCGGAGGTGGACCAGGTGCTCCGGTGCGGACGTACTGGCCACAAGAATATCGTTCAGGTAAACACACAGGAACAGCATATCTCGCAGCACAGAGTCTATGTGCCGCCCCCTTGAGCCCAAACAGCATCCTCAGGAACTCGAACAGGCCGAACGGCGTGATTACTGCCATCTTCGGCACATTCTGTGGGTGGACCGGCACCTGGTGGTATCCGCGCACGAGGTCCACCTTGGAGAAGATGACCGCCTTCGCCAAGTGCACGGAGAAGTCCTGGATGTGCGGGACGGGGTAGCGGTCTGGCGTCGTGGCGTTGTTGAGGCAGTGGTAATCACAACATGGGTGCCAGCCGCCATTAGCCTTCGTGACCACATGCAGGGGGGAAGCTCATGGACTGTCGGAGCGGCGCACGATGCCGAGGCGCTCCATGTTGACAAACTCCTCCTTGGCGATGGCGAGTTTGGCTGGGTCGAGGCGCCGTGCACGGGCGTTGACTGGGGGGCCCGTGGTGGTGTTGTAGTGTTCCACTCCATTGTTGGCGACTGCTGATGAGAAGATGGGCGTTGTGAGGTCCTGAAACTCAGCGAGCAGACGCTGAAATTCATCCCCAGTGGCAATCATGTTGGATTAGCCGGTGGGACCTGCCTCCCCCAGCGTACATGTGTAAGAGCAGAAGGAGACGGCGTCAATCAAGCGGCGGTTTTTAACATCTACCAACAGCCCATAAGCGCGCAGGAAATCTGCACCCAGGAGGGCAATGGACACCTTGGCCATTACAAAGTCCCAGCCGAACCGCCGACCTCCAAAAACCACCTCCACATACCTCGTGTCATAGGTGTGTATGGGGGTGCTGTTAGCAGCATCCATAGGGGGGCCGAATCCGCCGGCCAGCGCGTCCACAGCTGTCGCAGGCAGGATGCTCCGTTGTGTGCCCAAATCAACTAGCAGCCGCCGACCGGAGATGGTGTCCTGAATAAACCGCAGCCTGCCTTCCTGGTCATTCTTCTTAACCTCAGCCTTGTGTCTACCCGCAATTCCCTTTGCTAACTTCCGCCCACTGTCTTAAAGGGACCGTCTCTGGCCCGCATGGTGAATATGTAACCTGCAAGTAGGTCACTACACAACCATGATTTTGAAATCAAAACAACTTTATCTGCTGAGATAGATGAGGGTCACATGAAGCTTTTTTTTTTTGCTTCCTCGTGGTATACTTCCGCTTTTTTCAGTGCTTCTGCTGATCTGTTGTCTTCTCTGTAGCAAGTTCTGTTATCTTCTCTGTAGAACAGTTCCTGCTGACTCTGTATCTCTTTGCAGGGGGATGAGTGCTGTGTGTGTCTACACTGTACAACATATTGAGGACACATTTACAACCTCCAAATTCAAGGGTCATTCAAGGGACATCCCACAGCCAAGGCCTGGGATGGTGAGTTATCCATATGTGGCACATTTATCCCCAAGCATTTCGGAGAAGAAGAAAAAAAGCAACACTTTTTCTGAAAGACCCTTGACATTTCACCTAAAGAATCCCAGAATATTGATTCTGGGGTGATTTCCATTAACCATCTTGTGTGAGTCACATTTTGAAACATCATTACTTGCCTGTTTTTCAATTGTGACAGATGAAGTTGACTGACCGGCAATTTGTTCCTCAAATTTGATTCGTCACAGCTGTCATGGAAAGACACACGACTTAAAAAAACACGCATACATGCATACATTTTATTTTGTCTGAAAGTGATCTCGATTGTATAGCCCTTCACACCTTTTCCACTGAGCTGCTATTGTGTACAATCAATCTATACACTTTTATCTCATACATCTGAATGCCTGTCTTACTTCAGTGTGTTCCGGACAGCAGAAAGCTTCCTCTCACTGTCCTCAAAATGGTCAAGGAGAAGCCAGAGATGCAGGACAGAGTCTTGCCATTGGAAAACTCCGGGCCTCTTTTTGTCAGTCACCATGGTTACACTCTCATCCGTGTGGACAATCTGCAGCACAACTCTCGCCACTCCGTCCTGTTTCTCTCTCTAGGTGAGTAGTGTCCGTCTTGTTCAACAATCAGTCAGAATCCCCTGGTTTACCGTGTACAGTGTCTTTACAGGGACAGCTTGCTAACTCTGTTTCAATCATATATTATCTAAAATGTTAACTGACGTAATGACAAGTCAATAGAGACAAGTCATATTTATTCAAGGAGAGGAAAGTGTGTGACACATTGTTAAATAGACACACTCATCATATGTTTATGTAACCAAGTATCTATTTGTCCCTCTTTAAATAGAAATAAACCAAGATGAGACCAGATTTAAATTGTGCTGTAACAGGAAATTTATTCTGGGTCTGGTATGTTACGTAAGTCCAAATAAGTCAAGTCAAGTCAAGTTTATTTATATAGCACATTTAAAACAACCACAGTTGAACCAAAGTGCTGCACAAGCTTAAAATACAATATAAAATAAGTGACACATATGAATATAAAATATATGTAAAGAAAATATAATAAAATAAAGAATATAAAATCTACTACTACTACTTTCGGCTTTTCCCGTTAGGGGTCGCCACAGCGGATCATCCCTTTCCATTTCTTCCTGTCTTCTGCGTCTTCCTCTGTCACACCAGCCACCTGCATGTCTTCCCTCACTACATCCATAAACCTCCTCTTTGGCCTTCCTCTTCTCCTCTTCCCTGGCAGCTCCATATTCAGCATCCTTCTCCCAATATACTCAGCATCTCTCCTCCACACATGTCCAAGCCATCTCAATCTTGCCTCTCTTGCTTTGTCTCCAAACCGTCCAACCTGAGCGGTCACTCTAATATAATCGTTCCTAATCCTGTCCTTCTTCGTTACTCCCAGTGAAAATCTTAGCATCTTCAACTCTGCCACCTCCAGCTCCGCCTCCTGTCTTTTCGTCAGTGCCACTGTCTCCAAACCATATAACATAGCTGGTCTCACAACCATCTTGTAAACTTTCCCTTTAACTCTTGCTGATACCCTTCTGTCGCAAATCACTCCTGACACACTTCTCCACCCACTCCAACCTACCTGCACTCTCTTTTTCACCTCTCTACTGCACTCCCCGTTACTTTGGACAGTTGACCCCAAGTATTTAAACTCAAATGCCTTTGTCACCTCCACTCCTTGCATCCTGACCATTCCACTGTCCTCTCTCTCATTCACGCATAGGTATTCCGTCTTGCTCCTACTGACTTTCATTCCTCTTCTCTCCAGTGCATACCTCCACCTCTCCAGGCTCTCCTCAACCTGCACCCTACTCTCGCTACAGATCACAATGTCATCCGCGAACATCATCGTCCATGGAGACTCCTGCCTGATCTTGTCCGTCAACCTGTCCATCACCATTGCAAACAAGAAAGGGCTAAGAGCCGATCCTTGATGTAATCCCACCTCCACCTTGAACCCATCTGTCATTCCAACCGCACACCTCACCATTGTCACACTTCCCTCATACGTATCCTGCACCACTCCTACATACTTCTCTGCAACTCCTGACTTCCTCATACAATACCACACCTCCTCTCTCGGCACTCTGTCATAAGCTTTCTCTAAATCTACAAAGACACAATGCAACTCTTTCTGGCCTTCTCTATACTTCTCAATCAACATTCTCAAAGCAAACATCGCATCTGTGGTGCTCTTTCGTGGCATGAAACCATACTGCTGCTCGCTGATCGTCACCTCTCCTCTTAACCTAGCTTCTATTACTCTTTCCCAAATCTTCATGCTGTGGCTGATCAACTTTATACCTCTGTAGTTGTTACAGTTCTGCACATCGCCCTTGTTCTTGAAAATCGGTACCAGTATGCTTCTTCTCCACTCCTCAGGCATCCTCTCACTTTCCAGGATTGTGTTAAACAATCTAGTTAAAAACTCCACTGCCATCTCTCCTAAACATCTCCATGCCTCCACAGGTATGTCATCAGGACCAACTGCCTTTCCACTCTTCATCCTCTTCATAGCTGCCCTCACTTCCTCCTTGCTAATCCGCTGAACTTCCTGATTCACTATCCCTACATCATCCAACCTTCTCTCTCTCTCATTTTCTTCATTCATCAGCCCCTCAAATATTCCTTCCACCTTCTTAGCACACTCTCCTCGCTTGTCAGCACATTTCCATCTCTATCCTTGATCGCCCTAACTTGCTGCACATCCTTTGCAGCTTGGTCCCTCTGTCTAGCCAATCAGTACAAGTCCTTTTCTCCTTCCTTAGTGTCTAATCTGTCATACAACTCACCATACACCTTTTCCTTTGCCTTTGCCACCTCTCTCTTTGCTTTACGCTGCATCTCCTTGTACTCCTGTCTACTTTCTTCATCTCTCTTACTATCCCACTTCTTCTTTGCCAACCTTTTCCTCTGTATAATTTGCTGTACTTCCTCATTCCACCACCAAGTCTCCTTGTCTTCCTTCCTCTGTCCTGATGACACACCAAGTACCTTCCTAGCTGTCTCCCTCACTATTTCTGCAGTGGTTTTCCAGCCATCTGGCAACTCTTCACTACCACCCAGTGTCTGTCTTAACTCCTGCCTGAACTCCACACAACAGTCTTCCTTCTTCAACTTCCACCATTTGATCTTCGGCTGTGTCTTCACTCACTTCCTCTTCTTGGTCTCCAAAGTCATCCTACAGACCACCATCCGATGCTGCCTAGCTACGTTCTCCCCTGTCACCACCTTGCAGTCTCCAATCCCTTTTAGATGGCGCCTTCTACATAAGATATAGTCCACCTGTGTGCACTTTCCTCCACTCTTGTACGTCACCCTGTGTTCCTCCCTCTTCTTGAAATATGTATTCACCACAGCCATTTCCATCCTTTTCGCAAAATCCACCACCATCTGTCCTTCCACATTTCTCTTCTTGACTCCATACCTTCCCATCACCTCCTCATCACCTCTGTTCCCTTCACCAACATGTCCATTGAAGTCGGCTCCAATCACCACTCTCTCCTCCTTGGGTACCCTCTCCACCATGTCGTCCAACTCATTCCAGAATTCTTCTTTTTCATCCATCTCACACCCAACTTGCGGGGCATATGCGCTGATAACATTCAGCAATAAACCTTCAATTTCCAGCTTCATACTCATCACTCTGTCTGACACTCTCTTCACCTCCAGCACGCTCTTGACATACTCTTCCTTCAGAATTACCCCTACCCCTTTACTCCTCCCATTCACACCATGGTAGAAGAGTTTGAAGCCACCTCCGATACTCCTGGCCTTACTCCCCTTCCACCTGGTCTCTTGCACACACAGTATGCCTACCTTTCTTCTTTCCATCATGTCAGCCAGCTCTCTCCCTTTACCAGTCATAGTGCCAACATTCAAAGTTCCAACTCTCACCTCCACATGCCTACCCTTCCTCCTCTCTAGCTGCCTCTGGACATGCTTTCCCCCTCTCCTTCTCCTTCGCCCAACAGTAGCATAGTTTCCACCGACACCCTGCTGGTTAACAGTACTGGTGGCGGTCGTTGGTAACCCGGGCCTCGACCGATCCGGTATGTAAGTCTTATTTATGATCCGCATATTTGATTTGGCAAAGATTTTACGCCGGATGCCCTTCCTGACGCAACCCTCCCCATTTGTCCGGGCTTGGGACCGGCACTAAGGATGCACTGGCTTGTGCATCCTCAGCGGCTGGGTTAAAATAAAGAATATAAAATGTAAACAATAAAACATTAAAATTTTTTTGCACAATAAAATCACGGTGTCAAGCTCAACTTGAATCGAATGCCAGCGAGAAGAGGTAGGTCTTTAATAAAGATTTAAAAGTCTCTAGGGTCTGAGCAGATTTTATGTGTACTGGTAGATTGTCCCAGAGATCAGGGGCAGCCACTGCAAAGGCTCTGCCGCCCCAGTTCTTAAGCCTGGATCTTGGAACATGTAAGAGCATCCAAAGTCCAAATATTCTGGAACGCATCTTCCTTCAAATAAATGTCAACCTTTTCAGACAGATGTTTGTCCTTTTGTTTTAAGTAAATGCACAAATAGATAAATAAATAAATAAATAATCCATCCATCCATCCATCCATTATCCAAATCGTTTTTCCTGCTCTCAGGGTTGCGGGGATGCTGGAGCCTTCTGCTGTAATTTATAAGCTCTGACTTATAAATGAAAATGACATGAATGGATGACAACATAGAGATAGTTTAGATATCAAAAAAAAAATCTTGTTCAATATCTTTCTTTTTTCTTTCAGTCTTAATCAAAAGTGAAATTAGTCCTGTTGTAGAACAATGAACAGTTAAACCTCCCAGAAAGGAATGTCTTTACCCTTGACTTGAAACTCCTCGGTCCATGCTAAAAACACTCTCGGTAAACAGCTGAAACAAAACAAAAATTGGGTACCCAAAAAAAATATTATAGCACTCAATATAAAAAAAGCATGTTCTCTGATACTTAAGTGATGCAAGAACAGAGGTAGGTGATGGTGGTGAACTCATCTTCAGTGTCCAAGGAGAATGATGTATGAGAATGGGTGGCACAGTGGCCCAGTGGTTTGCACTGTCACCTCATAGCAAGAAGGTCCTGGGTTCGAACCCCGCGGTTGTCCAACCTTGGGAGTCATCCCAGGTCGTCCTCTGTGTGGAGTTTGCATGTTCTCCCTGTATCTGCGGTGGGTTTTCTCCGGGTGCTCCGGTTTCCCCCACCATCAAAAGAAACATGCATGTTAGGGTTAATACTCCTGTCTGTGCCCCTGACCAAGGCAATGGGAAAAGAAGTGGAGTTGGTTCCCGGGCGCTGCATCAAGGCGGCAGCCCACTGCTCCTAGCTACACAGATCACAGCTAGGATGGGTTAATTTGCAGTAACTAAATTTCCCTAAGGGGATTAATAAAGGAAACTTAACTACTGGGCTCCCATGCCATCCATCAGCTAGCAGGAAAACGTGGCAGAGAGTGGTGACTTGACAGTAAGAAAGGCTTGAGCAGCGGTGGCTAACCATGTGCCATGGAGAGCCATGTGTATGCAGGTTTTCATTCCAATCCGACTCCACACCAGGTGATTTCACTGATACAGTCTTCCTCTTTGGGTGAAGGGTTGCTAATCAGTGAAATCACCTGGTGTGGAGTCTGGCTGGAATGAAAACCTGCATACATATGGCTCTCCATGGCACATGGTTAGCCACCCCTGGGCTAGAGGCTCGCAACATGTGGCTAAGTCTTCTCTCTTTTCTACTATTTAATCAAATGAAACCCGTGAACTCCCCGATCTCACAGCCCTACTCTACAGCAGCGTAAGTGTCATTCTCGTATTGAGTGTTTTGAATTTGGGATTTTACTGTGGCGGTTTCACACTAGAAGCTGCAACCACTATGTGTATGAGAGGACTGAGCTGACAGATGTGTGATAAATCAGCAGCCTATGTTTTTTCTCACATTTGCAAATATCAAACAAGTTATTCTTCCCCCCTTCACCACCTTTTCAGCCTCAATTGTCAGAGTAACCCAAACATCATTCCTGTAGTACAAACACCGGGGATAATTTAAATCTTACACCTACTCAGACGGGGGCTAGACCTTGCCTGACTTCAAGTTGCCTGTGTTGAACTTCAGACTTCCCTTATCGTCTTCCAAACCCTGAGCCAACAATTCCAACAGCAACATCAATAAGAGTTACATCCACTCACCCCCATTTTTTCTTAGCATATTAGATAGATGGATAGAAAGATGTTCTTTTTTTTCGTTCTTTTTTTTTTTGGATTTCCCCCCATTTTTCTCCCCAGTTGTATCTGGCCAGTTACTCCACTCTTCCGAGCCATCCCGGTCACTGCTCCACCCCCTCTGCCGATCCGGGGAGGGCTGGACAGACTACCACATACCTCCTCCAATACATGTCGCCAGCCACTTCTTTTCAACTGACAGCGAGGAGTTTTGCCAGGGGTACGTAGCGCATGGGAGGATCACGCTACCCCCCCCCCCCCGAACAGGCGCCTCGACCCAGAGGAGGTGCTAGTGCAGTGACCAGGACACATACTTACATCTGGCTTCTGACCCGCAGACATGGCAGTTGTGTCTGTAGGGACGCCCGGCCAAGCCGGAGGTAACAAGGGGATTCTAACCAGCAATCCCTGTGTTGGTAGGCAATGGAATAGACCCTACGCTACACTAGGCTATGGACACCCCTAGAAAGATGTTCTTTATAGTCCACAAGGGAAATTCATTTTGTTTAGGTCAGTAAACCACATACAGACAAGACAATAAAGAAAATGAATAGATAAAACCATTGTAAAAGCAGAAAGAAAAACAATACCTTCTACATAAGGGGTGTTAGCAAAATAGGTCTATTTTTTCCAGGTGTTAAGGAGACAAATAGCAGAGGGGATGAAACTGGCTCTGCCCCTGTTTGTTTTGAATACGGGGGCAATATATCTCCTAGCAGAAGTCATAACCTGAAAGCAGGTGCTGAGGTTATGAGTTGAGTCCCTCGCAACCTTGCTTGTTTTCTTCACTGCCCTCTGGTCATAGAGCCGCTGGAGGGTTGAGCACTGCCCCCCGCAGGCAGAGCCCGGACCTCTAGGTGGTCACCCTCCACAGCTGGACTTGTTGGTCTCTGAGAGCCCATCATGCCAAGCCAGAAAAGAAAAGGTGAGGAGGATATTCACCAATTAAGTCCCATCAGAGAGGTTATCATGCTTGAAGATCTATCTTTTATACTCTCGCGTTACATAACGGGAGGGTTAAAACATGCAGTCTATCAAGGCTGAATGTGAAACGTGAAGCCAAGTCCACAGCTGAATCCACCAAAGGACCAGCTATCAAACTACTTTTCAATTTCACATTTTCATTTGCGTCCATTGTTGCCTTGCTGCTTTTCAATTCACATTCATTTTCATCACCTCTATGTAAATAAAAGTATTATTGTCGTTTCAAAAATTTTAGAGCGCTACATATACAATGATCTTTTTTTTTTTTTGGCTTCCTCCCCCCAAATGTATCTGGCCAATTACCTAACTCATCTGAGCCTTCCCGGTCGCTGCTCCACCCCCTCTGCCAATCTGGGGAGGCCTGCAGACTACCACATGCCTCCTCCGATACATGTGGAGTCTCCAGCCGCTTCTTTTCACCTGACAGTGAGGAGTTTCACCAGGAGGACGTAGCACGTGGGAGGATCACGCTATTCCCCCCAGTTCCCCCTCACCCCTGAACAGGCGCCCCAACCAACCAGAGGAGGCGCTAGTGCAGCGACCAGGACAGATACCCATATCCGGCTTCCCACCTGCAGACACGGCCAATTGTGTCTGTAGGGATGCCCATCCAAGCCGGAGGTAACACGGGGATTCAAACCAGCGATCCCCTGTGTTGGTAGGCAATGGAATAGGCCGCTACGCTAACCGGATGCCCAATTAGTATCTTTTTAAAGTAAAACAAAAAGTTACAAATGATGGAAAGCGGTGATTGATAATAAAATGTACTGCTTACATCGAAATCACCAGTCTTCAAATCAAATCGGTGCTTATCAAATTAATTGACAGTTAATTACTAATTATTTTTAACTCGCAACTCACTTCTGTTTTATTTTCCCCCCCTCCTCATTGAGTGGAAATACGTATATCAACAGTCTGATGATATGTAGCCTGGCTTCATTTTTTTTTTTTCTTGCCAGGAACGGTGTTTTCTTGTTCCTGACTTGCCTGGCTCTGACAGGTCTTTTATGTTCATTTGAATGTCAAAAAAATAACAACAAATGTGATTAATTTGCATCATCTAGGCTTACAATAATTTAATATTGGCTTACGATAATTTATCATACAGCTAGCTAGCTCTATAATAAATGCATTTCACAGGTCGATCAACTCAGAAAGGGCCTTCAAAAATTCAGAGATTGGCTATAATTCACCGTTGCGGTCATTCTTCTGCAAGCTAAGGAAAATTGAATCAGTTTTTAAATCTACATTTTTACAGCCTTTTGAAAATGATTTAATCGAATGCAAATTTTGTGTAAACCTGCACCTATTTTCAACAATTAGTAAACTGCTTTTGACTTTGGTTTATCACCTAACTGACTGATGAACCATTGCTAAGCTACATGGCCGAAGGCAAAGGTAAGAGTTTACTGCTAGTAATGAATTTAGTACCTCTAACTCAGATATAAGTAACCAACTAGTATTTAAAGATTTGCTTTTCAAATGTCAACACCATACCAGTTGCAACAAACACCAAGTTTATGGTTACCAATAGCTCTAGATGGGAAAATGGAAGTGTGATTAGTGAAGTTGCCACTGACATGCGGATATGTGAGTGTCGAAAAGTAAAGAGGAACATTTCAGCAATGGTATGGTAATGTTAACTTTTTGATTTGAGTAAAACAATCAATGATGTGCACCAAAATTTGTGATGGTAGTTTGGGTTGCCAGTCAGGTAGACATTCATCAGTTGCCATTTCAGAAGCAACCCGGCCATCGCTTGTGTCTGTGGCAAACCAAGAAAAAGACCTTGAGATAAAGGCACTTAATGCCACTAAACTATGATGACTTTTTTTTTTAAATTGTCAAACATTTGTGATGTCCCTTTTTTTGGTTCCACTATTCAAGAAAAGAGAAGTGGTCAAAGTGTTATTGTGGGGAAGGGAAACTCGTGCTGTGAGTTGGCATTAGTATAATTGTTTTGCATCTACATTTATTTAAAATGTATAGTAAATTACAACCCTGAAGAGTTGCATTCACACAGATGTCGTTTTTGAGTCTACCACTTGCGTGTTTAATACAATAATCCACAAAAAAGTTAAATCATGAATGCTTATGTATTTGCTCTGTCGGGTAGGACTTGACCAGGACAGCATATACTACACATATTTTTGTAAGTAGCCAAATGCAGAAGTAAAAGGCAAGAAGTGTTGAAAGAGGAAATAAAGCTGAAGTTGTCTGCTACAGTGCTTGTATAACTGGCGAATAACTTGCGAATGTGTTGGTTCAAATCAATCTCTGGGATATGGGATGCTCAAACACCCTTGCAATTACCACATATGGGCATAAGTGTCAGTAAGCTAATTAAAAAAAATGGCAGTCTTCTGAACTGTTAGTCCTGTTGAGATAAAATCTCTCTGAAAAGACACCCAGCCAAAGGCAACAGCATCATAAATAACTCAAGTCTACAGAAGTTGTAGACAAGCAACATAATGTACAACAATGCCTATAAACAAACACATAGCTAAATTTTTGAAATAGTAAGCAAATTAAAAATATAAGTAGATACATTTAAAAACTGAAAAAAAAAAAAAAAAACGCATGAAACACTCAAAAACTGGCAGTCCAATAGCAGGTCAGCAAGATGTGGAGCCAAGATGTAATGGTCTTGGTTGAAAAAAAAATAGTGTGGACTACTCCTTATTGTGTAAGCTAACCAAGACAAACCAGGGCTCTCATTTTTAGATTATTCAAACTAATTAGATTATTTTTTGTTTGATTGTCTAGTTTAGATCTATGTATTAGTTTGGATATGTGTGTTCTTGTAGTTTTTGGATGTGTTTTTGTCTTTGTGTTGCGCTTCTGTGGGCTGGGGGTAACAAAGTGTCATTTCATTTCATGTGCGCAAGTGCATGAAATGAAACAACATATAAAGTGCTTCTGGTTCTGAAATGCACACATACTCATCAGTTGGTTGTTTCTTAGTCAGATGTTACTGGAGGCTTAAAGGTGAGGTGTTGGTCAGTTGACAACATAAAGGACAATTTCTGATAGAACAAGGTGAATCAGAGCCATTCCCTGCAGTCCTTGCAATAAAATCGGGTCGGAAGTATTGGGAATGATGTCTGAGATCATGAATCATTCGAGACAAGAGAGGGAAGTGGGAGGAAGGTAAGTAGGGTGACTCAGATGCGGGCGTGTGTGCGTGTGTGTGTGTGTGTGTGTGTGTGTGTGTGTGTGTTTGAATCAGACCATTGTAGTCATCCTGCTCTGTTGTGTTGTCTGACCACATCAGAACCAATGTTGTTCCTCCCACAGAGGGTGGAGGAGTTCATAAGGTTCTGGAGACTGAACTTCAGGCTTTTGTCATCGCTGAGTATCGCCCCTTCAACCATAAGACCCATATTCTCAACATGATTGTTCATCCTTCCACGGTGAGTCACAGGAAGTCAAGTCAAATGAATCTTGATTTATGAACAAATGATGATTTATTTCGAACATGTAAAAAGGTGTCTACCTGCCTGCTGCCCAGTGACTACTGGGATAGGTTCCAGCATCCCCGTGACCCTTAGTAGTACAAGCGGTTTGGATAATGGATGGATGGATGGATGGATGGATGTAAATAAGCAGGATATAACATACAAATAAGCCATTGCCAATAATCTGAGTTGATCAACAAATCCAAATGTCAAACTCAATGAACAAATCTCTGTATGCATCAGATTATTTGTTACATGTTGGAAAAGGAGAAGGAAGAAGTATTCACTTATTTTTTCCTACCCCTTCTCACCTACTCTTAAGTTAATTCAACTACTATACATTTCAAACTCAATTCCCACTGTACTGTATAGTTCAAATTCAATACAAATTGTGCTGCACAATACAAGCTCAACTACTGTGAACAACAGGAGAAAAAAAAACACATCAAAAACACACGAGAGGAAAAGAAAAACGCATCCTAATGTCAGGTACCAAGAATAAATAGATCTCAATGCTACATACAACCCAAATATCCACTCGGTGTCATAGAGTGAAAAATGTAAAAAAAAAAAAGTAATAAGAAATGTTCAGAGATAAATAAAACTTAAGACAGTTAACACAATTCTTCGTCATCCCTATATCTGTTGATAATCAGTTCTTTGCACTTCTTCTTGAACTGCGTAATGTTTGTACTTTGTTGAGTTCCATACTCAGACTGTTCCAGTTTTACGCCACAGATTGGCATGCCCATGCCCAAATCAAGTTTATTTGTATAGCCCGAATTCACATGGCAGTCCTGAAGGGCTTTACAATTAGTACATTATACAACAATATACAACGTACAGCAACCTCTATCCTTGAACGCTAAACTCGAACGAGGAAAAACTCCACAAGAAAAACCTTATAAAGAAAGAAATATGGCAGAAACCTCAGGAAGAGCAACAGAGGAGGGATCCCTCTTCCAGGACGGACAGACATGCAATAGATGACAAATGCACAAAATACACAAAAATAAAATAATTTTAATGTAACATATATTACACAGCAAGGTAAACACAACGAATGCACAACTCAGTACTACGTGCTTAATTCTATCAGGGCTGAGACATGTCACCAGGTTTCTTCTGTTAACACAGGGTAATAGGATTTAACACAATAATAATAATAATAATAATAATAATAATGATAATACACTGTAGCACAGTGGGTAGTACTGTCGCCTCACAGCAAGAGGGTCATGGGTTTGAACCCCGGGGTTGTCTGACTTTCGGGGTCATCCCAGGTAATCCTCTGTGTGGAGTTTGCATGTTCACCCCATGTTTGCTGTGGGTTTTCTCCGGATGCTCCGGTTTCCCCCACCATCAAAAAAGACATGATTGCCAACCAACACAGGGGTCGTTGGTTCGAATCCCCGTGTTACCTCCGGCTTGGTCGGGCGTCTCTACAGACTCGATTACAATTGGCCGTGTCTGTGGGTGGGAAGCTGGATGTGAAGAGTAGGGTAATTGGCCAAAAGTGCAGTTGGGGAGAAAAAAAAGGGGGGGGCATGCCTGCTGGGGTTAGTACTCCTGTCTGTGCCCTTGACTGAGGCATGGCAAGACAAACTGGAGTTGGTCCCCAGGTGCTGCACGGAGGCTGCCCACTGCTCCTAGCTACACAGCTAGGATGGGTTAAATGCACGGTGTAATTTCCGTATGGGAATCAATAAAGTATCTGAAAAATAATACTGATAAACTTTATTTATATTGCATCTTTCTGAACAATGTTACAAGGTGCCTTACACAACAGGATAAAATCAACATCACATTGTATTACAGCATCAACATCATATTGTATTACAGACTCTGAAAGTAGAACAGATACGAAATGAATAGATATATTGCTCAGTACTCTCAGCCTCTGTTACCTTTTCTGTGAAACAAACGAGTAGCCTTGCATCGTGAAATTCTTCAAATCACCTCTAATCATCGCTCAGAGCGACTAAAGTTGTAAAAATGCTGATGTTTTATTTGTTTGTTTGCAGAAGAAATTGTACGTGAGCTCAAGCAAAGAGATTGTCCAGGTGGATGTTGGGAGCTGTGCCCACTACGGAGACACCTGTGAGCAGTGTATTCTAGCCAGAGATCCCTACTGCGGCTGGAACGGCTTCCACTGCGGCCCCACCACAAAGTAATACCACATTTCTATATCTCGATGGGTATATTCTCAAACAAGATATGTACCACTTGTAAAAGAAGGATATAAACTTGTCAAAGGATATAAACTCTGGCATAAAAGGACATGTTTGTATCCTGTCCGTTCCTGAACTTATAAGATAGTAACACTGCTAAGGACAAAATCATTAGCAGTGAAATGCACTGTATAGTAATCAATTTCAGAACATATTGTGTGTTTTGGAATTGAACCTTCTCATATGGGGCCATGATCGATGCAGATGACTGCTGGACAGATCATCGCCTCATCCGATCCATGATGTCCATCAAACTCAAGAAGAAGAGGAGGGTTCAAAAGAAACAGATCGGACCAAGACTGAACCTTGAAAGCCTGAATGAAACTACCACCCAGCAGCGACCTCAGGCGTCTCTTGGGGAAACCTTCCAACAGGAATATCCTGGTGACGTTGAGAAGCACTGGAGCCTGCTCAAATCCACCATCCTCAACACCTGCAAAACCACCCTTGGGTACAAGTCCAGAAAACACCAGGACTGGTTTGATGAAAATGACACAGAGATAGAACAGCTCATCTCCAAGAAAAGGAAAATATTTCGTGCCTGACAAAATGGTATAACCTGCAAGGCTAAAAGAGTGGCTCACTCCAGAGTCAAGGCGGACATCCAGAGATTGGTGAGTGAGCTTAAGAACTCTTGGTTGACAGAAAAGGCTCTGGAAATCCAGCGACTGGCAGACTTAGGTGACACCAGAGGCGTTTTCAGCACTACTGAGGCTGTCTATGGTCCAAGCAACCACAGCTTAAACCCCCTGCGCTCAAAGGACAGGCAGGAGCTGCTGAAGGACAATAAGTCAATTTATGCCCGATGGAAGGAGCACCTCCTAGGAACTCCTCAACTGCAACAGAACAGCTGAACCAGACATTGTCAGCCACATTCCCCGAGTCCCATCAGAGAAGACATTGGGGTACCTCCTACCATGCCAGAGGGTTCAAGATGGCATCAGGAGCCTTAAGAGCAATAAGGCTGCCGGTTCAGATGGGATCCCAGCTGAGATCTTAAAGGAAGGTGGACCAGAACACTTGTACCACATCCTCCTCCTCAAGATCTGGGAAAAAGAAGAACTTCCCTCAGAGCTCAGGGTTGCTCTAATAGTGGCCATATTCAAGAAAGGGGACAAGGCGGAATGTTAAAACTACAGGGGCATCTCACTCCTGTCAACAACAGGCAAAGCCCTAGCTTGCGTCCTCACAAACCCACTGCTACCACTGGCTGAGGAAGTATTCCCAGAATCTGTGTGGCTTCCACCCATCCAGAGGTACAGCAGACAATTTATTTTCATATTTACATATTTACAGCACACCAACTCCAGGAAAAATGCTGAAACAAAGGCAGCCTTTGTACATGGCTTTCATAGACCTGACAAAGGCCTTTGACTTGGTAGACCGCCGGGATCTGTGGAGCATACTATCAAGATATGACTGCCCTGACAAATACATCAGAATATTGAGGCTTCTACATGATGGCATGTCAGTCACAGTGCTCAGCAACAGCATCAGTGAGTCAGAGCCCTTCACTGGGAAAATGGATCAAACAGGGATGCATCATCGCACCCACCCTGTTTGCCATTTTTATTGCTGCCATACTCCACCTCATTGGCGAAGAGTTGCCACGGGGATCCCAATCCTATACAGAACTGATGGCATGCTCTTCAACCTTAATAGGTTCAAGGCCAAGAGCAAAGTCTGCAACACCACCATCATCGAGCTTCAGTATGCAGACAACAACGCCATCGCAACTGACTCTGCAGAAGACCTCCAGGACATTCTGAATGCCTTTGCCAAGGTATACAGAGCCCTGGGTCTAGCATTAAACATCAAGAAGACCCAGGTCCTATATCAACCTCCACCCAACCAGCCATCTACCCAGCCCACCATAAAAGCAGACAACAAAATGATTGAAAATGTTGATAACTTTCCCTACCTCAGTAGCCTTCTCTCCTCATAAGATGACATCGACTCAGAGGTCAACTATTGCCTGAGTTGTGCCAGTGGCACTTATGCCAGACTCAGGAAAAGAGTCTTTGGATACTTAGAACTAAAGGCCCAAACAAAACTCTTGATCTACAGAGCTGTTGTTCTCCCCACCCTGCTGTATGGAGCAGAACCATGGACCACCTACAGCAGGCACCTGAGAGGCCCTGGAACACCACCACCAAATATCTCGAGGATCAGCTGGAAAGACAGACACACCAACATCAGCATTCTGGAAGAAGCCAACATGGGTAGCATCACCACCACAATAATGCAGCACCAACTCCAATGGACAGGCCATGTGATCCGCATATCCAACACACGTCTCTCCAAACAGATCCTGTACTCCCAGCTGAAGCGAGCTCCCGGTGGGCAAAAAAAAATAAATTCACAGACAATATCAAGACCAGTCTGAAGAAATTCAACATCACTTTGAGCAACTGGGAACACATTACACTGGATAGGTGCTCCTGGAAGAAATCCGTGCAGGAAGGAGCTGCATGTCATGAAATGGAAGTTCACTGGCGCAAAAAAAAACAAAAAACAGTACTGCAAGGAGAGAGAGAAAAAAGCTAAACCACCACTACCACTTTCCCCTGTCCACACTGCACCAAAGTATGTGGCTCGCAGATCAGCCTCTACAGCCATCTGAAGACCCATAAGTAGACAACCCAACAGAGAGGACAGTCATACTCACTTCGATGATGATGATCAATTTCAGGACATTATAATGTGTTTTGGAATTGAATCTTCTCATATACATTAGAGAATTTAGCCAACACACTTGTGTGGAGCAATTTTACAGTGAGTGAATAGGTAAAGTGTTAGTCTTGAAACATTTTCTAAGTATGCCTATGCTTTGGGCTACACAAAGTCGACTGTTGTTGTGGTGTTCTAAAATGTGACCACATAATTTTTTGAAGTGACATAAGTATGAGCTGCAGCCCCCACATGTTGCAGCAAGGCACATTATAGAGGGCAACAACAGGATGACGCATCTTTGATTTCCATCCCCCTCTGCTCGCTCTCTCACACCATCATAAGGGCCCTTTGAGGACTCGGGTTTATCGCCTCTGCAGGGACATAAGAACACATGTACACTACCGTTCAAAAGTTTGGGATCACCCAAACAATTTTGTGTTTTCCATGAAAAGTCACACTTATTCACCACCATATGTTGTGAAATGAATAGAAAATAGAGTCAAGACATTGACAAGGTTAGAAATAATGATTTGTATTTGAAATAAGATTTTTTTTACATCAAACTTTGCTTTCGTCAAAGAATCCTCCATTTGCTGCAATTACAGCATTGCAGACCTTTGGCATTCTAGCTGTTAATTTGTTGAGGTAATCTGGAGAAATTGCACCCCACGCTTCCAGAAGCAGCTCCCACAAGTTGGATTGGTTGGATGGGCACTTCTTTGAGCAGATTGAGTTTCTGGAGCATCACATTTGTGGGGTCAATTAAACGCTCAAAATGGCCAGAAAAAGAGAACTTTCATCTGAAACTCGACAGTCTATTCTTGTTCTTAGAAATGAAGGCTATTCCATGCGAGAAATTGCTAAGAAATTGAAGATTTCCTACACCGGTGTGTACTACTCCCTTCAGAGGACAGCACAAACAGGCTCTAACCAGAGTAGAAAAAGAAGTGGGAGGCCGCGTTGCACAACTGAGCAAGAAGATAAGTACATTAGAGTCTCTAGTTTGAGAAACAGACGCCTCACAGGTCCCCAACTGGCATCTTCATTAAATAGTACCTGTTAGAGCCTGTTTGTGCTGTCCTCTGAAGGGAGTAGTACACACCGATGTAGGAAATCTTCAATTTCTTAGCAATTTCTCGCATGGAATAGCCTTCATTTCTAAGAACAAGAATAGACTGTCGAGTTTCAGATGAAAGTTCTCTTTTTCTGGCCATTTTGAGCGTTTAATTGACCCCACAAATGTGATGCTCCAGAAACTCAATCTGCTCAAAGAAGTGCCCATCCAACCAATCCAACTTGTGGGAGCTGCTTCTGGAAGCGTGGGGTGCAATTTCTCCAGATTACCTCAACAAATTAACAGCTAGAATGCCAAAGGTCTGCAATGCTGTAATTGCTGCAAATGGAGGATTCTTTGACGAAAGCAAAGTTTGATGTAAAAAAAATCTTATTTCAAATACAAATCATTATTTCTAACCTTGTCAATGTCTTGACTCTATTTTCTATTCATTTCACAACATATGGTGGTGAATAAGTGTGACTTTTCATGGAAAACACGAAATTGTTTGGGTGATCCCAAACTTTTGAACGGTAGTGTATGTATGTGTTTTTTTCCGCCTTATTTGGCAAAACTAACTTGATTACGCTTCATTTCACAGTGCATCAATACAGGATGTAGAAAAAGGGATCCCTGACAAGTGCAAGACCATAGGACAAGAACATCTTGCAAATAAAGGTAACATGGGAACTGAAACATTTGTTTAATCCCTGAACAAAAAAATATTTACACAAGACTGTCCAACTAAGAACAGGTTCACAGCTATTTACCTTGACATGCCTCTGGATACGATCATGATACACAAACACAGCGTTGAATAATAGCATGGCGTTCATTAGCATTATGTAACAAATGTTGGTATTATAATTTACAACAGCCTTTATGTTCAGATAAGAGTTGACATTAACACATCCATGGTAATAAGTTTACAATACTTATTTCCTATTCCATTACATCCACAAGTAAGTACTGTAATGTGACTTACTGAATATCTGATAGCATTTATTGATATTGAACCATGTTTTTTTTGACACACAAGCCTCCTAATTTTCTTGAAAAGCAAAACCTTGCATGTGTGAAATTTCTGTTTTGTCTAAATTCTCCAAAGTCAAAGGTGGAGCGGAATTTGCAAGGGGTATCACACTTCCTTTGAGGTCCAGATATTACCTCTCCTGCCCGGTTTCATCACACCATGCCACATACAGTTGGCGCCATCATGATCAGTTGACGAACTGCGACCCAATGGGGCAGGAGTGCCTCATTCTGATTGACAGCATGGGTCCTAAGGAGAAGGGCACATACATCTGTGAGTCGCAGGAGATGAGCTACAAAAGGGAACTGGCACGGTACAAGCTGCAGCTGGCGAACTGGGCAGCAGGGCGGCCATCAATCCCACTGGCCTGGGTTTGTCTGACTACTGTGGTGATTATGGGCCTGTACTCTTAGTCCGAAGCTGTTGAAGGCTAGCTAGGGTGGCGTGATTATAACGAAAATGATATCTGGAAAATTTCTCTAGATACTTTGATTACAGATCAATAGATAACAATAGTTAATGAATAATAATAGATAGAAAATTGTTTCATTTTTTGGCACCCTATAAGCAATTTATATAAAATAATATAAGCAACAAAATAATAATAATATCCATCCATCTATTATCCGAAATACTTATGCTGCTCTCAGGGTCACAGGGATGCAGGAGCCTATCCCAGCAGTCATTGGGCGGCAGGAGAGGTGACACACTGGACAGGCCACCAGACCATCACACAGGCCGACATACACACACATTGGGACAATTTAGTATGGCCGATTCACCTGACCTACATGTCTTTGGACTGTGGGAGGAAACCGGAGCCCGCGGAGGAAACCCATGCAGCCAAGGGGAGAACATGCAAACTCCACACAGAGGACGACCTGGGACGACCCCCAAGGTTGGGTTACCCCAGGGCTCGAACCCAGGACCTTCTTGCTGTGAGGTGACCGTGCTAACCACTGTGCCACCCAATAATAATATAATATAGGTGGCACGATGGTGCAGTGGTTAGTGCAGTCACCTCACAGCAAGGAGGTCTTGGGTTCGAGCCTTGGGGGTCATCCTCTGTATGGAGTGTTTATGTTCTCTCCGTGTCTGTGTGGGTTTCCTCCGGGTGCTCCGGTTTCCTCCCACAGTCCAAAGACATGTAGGTCAGGTGAATCGGCCATACTAAATTGTCCCTGTGTGTGTGTGTGTGTGTGTGTGTGTGTGTGTGTGTGTGTGTGTGTGTGTGTGTGTGTGTGTGTATGTGTGTGTGTATGTGTATGTATGTGTGGGCCCTGTGATGGCCTGGCGGCCTGTCCAGGGTGTCTCCCCGCCTGCCGCCCAATGACTGCTGGGATAGGCTCCAGCATCCCGTGACCCTGAGAGCAGGATAAGCGGTTTGGATAATGGATGGATGGATATAATATATAATATAAATAATATAATTATATAATAATATAAGCAATTGATCACTGATCAATAAATAACAATAGTTATTGAATAATAACAGATGTGAAATTGTTTCACTTTTTTGGCACCCTATAAGCAACATCCTATGACAGCCATGATAAACAGGTGATATGCCAACAGTTTGATTGTTAATTTTGAAAACTAATATAGTCAAGTACAGTTCTAGTTAATTTTGCAGCCCTAGTAGCTTGTCCTAATGGTGTTTAAACTGGGACATGTGTGTACATGCACCCTTGATGCACTTTGATTGCAATGAGCATTTGCGCGATATAATCAAGCAGAATGTCCAGCAATGATAACGTGCCATGAAACTATTTGCTTCGACAAGACTTTGATGATGACTTTGAAAGCCATTTAAAAAAAAAAAGGCTTTCAAGCAAAGACTGCCAAGGCTCATCATGGGCAGCCTTTGCCAACTCCATAAGCATGGCCATCATAGATGGTATCTACAAACTGAATGCATTTCTTGAACTCGCTATAAAATCTTTGATAGGTGCTCACTGAAGCCTGGCTTTAGTTGTGCAGATTGCTTTTTCTCGATAGTCTATAATACATTCAAAAAAGATTCCCAAAACTGAATTTTAAATAGAGAGCAGTGATGAACTATAAAACTGAAATTCCGTTTAAAGTGACCTGTGTTTGTAGTTTTGGTACTTTCCTGTGTCATGTGAATATGCACCTTTGATGTGATGACTTGGACAGCTTGCTACCTCAGACTAACCTGACAGCGTTAATTGCACAGCTGAGAGCGATTTTGGGTTTTTCCTCTGTGCCTGCAACACTTGCTTAAATAGTTCAAGTGCCCTAGACATTACAAAAGACCGTTGAAAATATTTTGATGTAGACTTGAGACATGCTCGGGCGTCCGGGTGGCGTAGCGGTCCATTCTGTTGCCTACCAACACGCTGGATCGCATCCCAGTGTTACCTCCGGCTTGGTCGGGCGTCCCTACAGACACAATTGGCCATGTCTGTGGGTGGGAAGCCGGATGTGGGTATGTGTCCTGATCGCTGCTGGCGCCTGTTCGGGGGAGAGGGGGAACTGGAGGGGAATAGTGTGATCCTCCCATGCACTATGTCCTCCTGGCGAAACTCCTCACTGTCAGGTGAAAAGAAGCGGCTGGCGACTCCACATGTATCGGAGGAGACTTGTGGTAATCTGCAGTCCCTGGATCGGCAGAAGGGGTGGAGCAGCGACTGGGACAGCTCGTAAGAGTGAGGTAATTGGCCAGATACAATTGGGGAGAAAAATGGGGGAACATTTTAAAAAGAAATAAAAAATAAACCTGCTGTTTAGTCTTTCAAAATTTCTATTTTTTTAGCTAGCGAATGTTGATATGATGATAAATAATGTTGCTGTTATAGGTTTTTTTTTTTAGGGATCTGTTCCTTATCCGATGTTAGGGTCTAAGGAACAGGATGTTGTGTTGCTGTAAAGCTCCTTGAGGCAAATTTGTAATTTGTGATATTGGGCTATACAAATAAAAATGACTTGACTGTTTGCTACCTGTTAAATATTTTATTTTTTTATTAAGACTTTCATGTTATTCCTCAACAATTTCATCAACCAGGTACAATAAAAATGAAACGACCCTCAAAGTAGCTATCTCCTTTGCTATTTTAAGGGTTGACGATTTGATTTGTTTTGGGGGGAAAAAAGCTCGATTTTGATCATTTCCAACACCCCTCCCCATCCCCAGTTCATTGGGTTATGCCCTGATACTCATCTTTGTCCTCCTCCCACCTTCATATGTTGGTGTTTTATTAAAAGGGTCTGTCTGAACTTGTGATAATACAGATTGATTACATCATGAAAATGTGCGAGTCATTGTGTGGAGACAGACGTGTCCATTTTTGATCTTTTGTGAAACTTTAGTGTCGTCATTACAGATTTCAACAACCCTACAGGATGTATATTTCATGAACAATCCAGGATTGGGAAAGATGTGTGTTTGAACAATATAACACAGGCACACGCCTAGTGAAGGTTTGTTTTTACATATATATATTCCATGTTTGCACAACTCTGTTATTAAATGTTTCAATATTAATTTTTGCAGAACTTATGACCGAGGCTTACCAGTTTGCAACCTGGAGAAGTTAGGAAAAATGTGTGATGAAATAACAAATAGTAAATGAACAGTGATAAAGAAGAGAGACCCTCAACAAGTATGATGAAAGACCCTTGAACAAGACACGTTTACTGCTACAGCGATGTGTACACAGCTGTCAACATTACGGATGTGGTTAAACAATGCAGGGGAAGGTGTAAATGCATGTTAAGAGGATTGCTTGAAAAGACGCCTTAGGCTCATTCAGTTTTCACTCCTTTGAAATAGAAAATGTTAGTTGGGGGGAAATGCGGCACCTTTCTGCAAATAAACTGGGTCTGCCCCCCCAAGTGCCCCCAATGCGACCTTTCAAAAGGTTTCGCTTTGACATCACAGAGAGGAAACTCATCACAAGTTTCCCAGCAAGTGCCTTCGCCTGCATTTCCATTCCTGGCGCTTTTACAAGCCATGATGGTTCAGATTCAGAAAAAAAGGCTTGATGTGACAGCACACACATGGGGCAAGGAGGACGTTAGCTGTGGGTTTCTGTCTGATGTGTTTCAACATGAACATTATCAGCAGCTTTTGGATGCAAATTCACGCCTGTCACATGCCGAATTATATCTTCATCCTGCAGCCAGCCACCAAGTACTAAAGATAACCATGCAAAACCTTTTTTTTTGTTGCACCGAGTAGGTGCAAAAAAGGAGACTCAGAGTTAAGAGACGGTGAAACAAAAGCCCCAGAGTGAGATTTCAAATGGTACACAACTGACTGAGCCACCAGGCCCCCCCCCCCAAGCCTGTACATTTAGTTTGTTTCACTGAGCATAATTAAAAACGGTAGCATTCATAGAAATTCCCCGTAAATTTGAAGACATAGAAAAAAAAACAACACTCAACACGTGGAAATAAGATATAAAGTAAAACTTTATCATGACATACAAGTTTAAAGCCCTGAGAACCATATCTTTATATTACTAATGTGAACAAAACTGAATGTTTGAAAACCACTTTGGAAAAGTGCTCCTCTTAAATACAATCAGCACAAACCAGTTTTTACAAGCATTCATGTGTTTTGTCCTAGTTTTTGTTGTTATAATCAAAGAGAAAACTATAATATCAGTAATATCATTATTATCATGTCCATAACAGTACAAAAATATGCACAAACCCCACAGATGAATTAATATACGGAGCATTGTACAAGCCAAAAACATAAAAGTGATAAATGAGGTATTCGATAACCACTTGCATATGCGCCTGTTTTTACACAGATCAGGTTAGATTTTACACAATTTAAAGTTGAATTAAATCCAAAATCATCATCTGAGAGACAAAGTTTCTGCAGACGTCCAACTTCACAGCTTCCTGAGAGATGAGACCTTGTCTGCAGTTACTGGAGACAAGAACGCCAAAATGCAACACCAAAATCAAAAGTAAGTGTAGAAGTAGCATTCGGCGGTGTCACCTCAGCTCATGTCTTTACGCGTCCCTCAGTGTAACTTCAAATATCAAATGCAACAATGACTGCAGCCCAATGCCCTGAGGTATTGCGGTATAAGAGGTAGGGGCTTTTCTAAAACAAGCAAACACGCGCACACACACACACACACACACACGCTTACCGGTACCATACATCATATATACACACACACACAAGCTTACACAATCGCACAATGAGTGAGGTAGTGGTAGCCTAGGTGTGGAGAAGTGACCTTGTGACTGGGAAGATTGCTGGTCTAAAGCCCAAACCAACTGGAAAGTTACTGGCTGGAAAAGTAAATGAACCATATTCTCCATTCCTTCATAATTGACAATTAAGGGTATCCTGGAGCAAGGTGCTCAATGTCCTCAATGCTCTGATTGGGTCTAATCGGTGGCCGATATGAGAGAGGAGACAGTGCCAGTAACAAGTCAAAAAGTGTGAATGTGTGGAACTGTGAACTGGAAGCAATGCCTTCCTAAAGAGAGAGCATATGCTCAGTTAACCTGCTAAAAACAGAAACACAGGCCCTGATCTCAGTGCCGTACTATGGTCTGGTGAAACTTTTCTGTAGAGCACCTCCTGCAGTATTCTTCATGGTATTACAGATGCCAGGGAAACACAGCAGGGCAAAACAAAAACCTCACCACCCCCCCCCCCCCGACTCCAGCATGTACGTTCAACTTGCTCATACATTTACACACACAGCCAATCATTCATACATAACAGACATTCAGAAAAAGGCAGTAAGGCTACACTATCATAAACAGTCATTGCCTAGACTGATCAGATAAAATGGAAAGGTTGGTTTCTGGGACACGGACAGGAAAAAGTGTTTTAGTTACACGAGCTAAATGATAAAGCTACTCATTACTACAAAAAGTCCAGCGGAAAAAAACAAAAACAAAAAAAAACATGTGTAGCAAACCTTGGTTGTTCAAGTAACATGAATGATGACTGGTGTCTACTGTATGATTGAATACAAAAAAATAAAACAACCCTGGAAACATCATTTACTCTTCAAATGATTAAGCTTGAAGAAAAGCAGATGCTTCCCATGCCAGTGGAGTCCTGAAACATGCACTGGCAACATCTTGCCAGCAGTTGATTTTAAGGCAGCAACTATATCTCTAGTCTTTATAAAGAATGGTCATGTGTCAGAGGGCTCTGAGGGAACACCAAAGAACTAACAGCACTGTCTTTACAATCTTCAACCCTGAACTGTGTGATCTACACTGCAAAAGGTCTGCAACACCTGGATGTGCAATGCCTACGACAAAATCCACTAAAAGCAAGAAGGCTGCCCAGCTCAGATCACATCGAGTGGAAAAGGTTTCTAAATCGTTACAATGACTCGCATTCGAGACAGATAAAGCTAAGAAATCAATTTCATCTCACTTCATTTCAAAATGCTAAAGGGGAGAGAGGAATATGATAATGGTGATATGAAAACTTGCTCTTTGTATCCTTGCAAATACTCACCTGTTTCTGAATCAACAAAAACGTGCCTAGGGGCCAAACCCCATGCCTTATTCCATATAGTTTCTATGTAGTCTATATAGTGGGTGGGGTATAACAAACCAGAATAATCTAAGCCCAAAACCCCAATATGGCTGAGAAAAAAAAAAAGTGAGCTCATTCTGGGAAGCCACAAGCTCTCTCAGCTATCACTTTTGAGGAAAGGGTCTAGGATGAGGGCTAGTACACGGAAAAATATGTCCACCTTACAGGGCCATTTAATCTGGAACTAAATCCCAATTTTTTTTTTTAAAATTTTCCAAAAATATGGTTGAGACGTCGCTTATTTAATTTGCAACAAAAAATTCTCGAGGAGTCTTGAGAACCATCTCAAGTTAAACCATCTTGAACCATGGAGGGATCCATGGTATTCATACGACCAAAGTTTTCTTTTTAGCGAGTCAGACTGCTTCAATAACAAGTATTTATCTCACCATAGTGATATATTAAGCTTAACTTTAAGAGAACTAGGATTTTAGGATTCATCTAAACTACATTAAACAACATGGTATGATAGTACTTTTTTTGTTTGCAGTGTAAGGGGACCTCTAACTATTCTACAGCCAACTTTCAGTACACCTACTGGTGTTGCTGGATCACAAGGGGTCTCGCCAGAATAGTACACGGCCCATGTTAAGAGTGCTGGCTGGGCTAGTCTTTGGTATCTAGCTGTGCAATAACCTGGGAAACGGGTTAGTAAAACACTGGCCATGATTGTATACATGCAGAACATACCGTTGCTGTCGTTGAATAAGAACTGCAGGTTTGTTTTTGTTTTTTTTCCTTTCCCAACTTGAATGTTCATGTGGTCATTTTATGTTTCGAGTGGGGGGATTTTACTGAGCACGTTGATTCAATGGGCTTCATTGAACAACCGCTCTGCTACGCCTTTCTTGAAAAAAAACATTCTCTCTGCAGATATGTGTTTGTTTTTTTTCTCGTCTGACAACAGCGATATTAACATTTTCAAACATGAGAAGCTAAAAAAAAGAAGAGGAAAACAAGCTTTGCACAAAAAACAGGAGCGCGAGAGAGAGCGACAGAGAGCGACAGAGAGTGAGAGAGAGAGAGAGAGAGAGAGAGAGAGAGAGAGAGAGAGAGAGAGAGAGAGAGAGAGACAGGGCGAGCAAGTCCATCTCAGTTCAGCTTGGTACATGTCCCCAAAAATCACCAGCAGTTCAGAAATCCTGGAGGGCAGTCACTCCCGCGGACAGCTGATCGTAAAAGAGTTCAATCCATCGGGTCAGGTCTTAGTTGGCTATGAAGCAATATGAGGTATGTAGAGTTGCTCTCCTTTTGAGAGAGTCTGATGAGGTACTGTTTGATGCGTCATGTAGACCTGCGAATTCCTTCGATGTGAATTCTTGTTCCTTTTTTTTTTTTTTTTTTTTATACAACAAAGTGAGTCTGCGGAGACATCACAGTGCTTCCTGAGAGAAGCGCCTCCCGGAACGGAGAGACGGTTTACGAGGTCTGTGAAGGTACGCATAGTCCTGTGACAGATCAGCGCGTGGCTTCAGTGTGTTATCGTAGCAACCTGAGTGGGCTGGGGTGGGGGTGTGCTGCTATATGGGTGTGTGTGTGTGTGTGTGTGTGTGTGTGTGTGTGTGTGTTTATATGTATGTGTGTGTGTTTATATGTGTGATTTTCCACTGGTGAGATTACCCAAATTCCCCTGATTGCAACAAGGTCGAAAAGAATACAAAAATAAAGTTGATTCAGGTTAAATATACTACAGCTCCTGAGGTAAGGACACCACTGCAGGTTACTTGATTTGAGGTATGTAAAAAGAGAAAACTAAAAAAAAAAAAAGAAGAAGAGAAAAAAAAACCAAATCATTCTAAAAAACAAAATCAAAAAGACAACAAAAATGGCAACAAACAAACAACATATCCTAACATAAAACTTTTCAAGTTCAGTTGTGAGTATACCTGTCAGTGGGTTTTGGCTGGGCATTTTGATTGTGTTTAGCATGTATGTTTAGATTAACTTGTCTCATTGGTGTTTGTGTGCGTTTGTGTGTGTGGTTGTATGTAGTGCGTGTGTGTGTGTGTGTGTGTGTGTGTGTGGCGTGCATGTTCGTATTTGTGTGTTGAATAGAATGCATAGCTGTGCGCATGGGCACATGTTCTCATATAATATTATTGAGCTTTGTGTTCACGATTGGACAGCCAAAGGGTTGACAGGCTCAATGAGGTATTTGTTGTGCAGCAGTTTGTTATTTCTTATCCAATTCTCAAAAGACTGTATACTCATGCTGGGCCTCAGTCCTGTAGAGTAGAAAGAAGCCTGGGGAGCGGGTACATCAGACATCCCAACTTAGGGAGACCCACTGGTGGCTGGCTCAGCCGAGCCGGGCCCCTTGGAGGGGGAGGAGGAGGTGGGGCTGAGGGTCTGGTTTAGGGGTGTAGAGAAGCTAAAGCTTGTGCTTGTTCCAGCAGGGGGTGCTGAAGCAGCCACAGCAGGCCCTGGGGCCCCTCCAGACTTCTGGGCAAACAGGGTTCCTAAAAGAACAGGGAATATATCAAATCTTACTTTATTCAGACAAAAAGGTAGATCCATGTTAAAAATAACAACAAATAAATACAACACAAGACAAGAACACAAAAATATAGCTAAAAACAGCAGGTCACAAGTCCACAATGATTAAAAGCTATACAGACATTTGTTCCAATGTTTCCAGAAACAAGAGGAGTACCTGGTGTCACTGTGTGTAGGCTCCGTTAACAGCATTATACTTACATTCTTAGAATCACTTAATCGACACATAAATTTGTACATAAAATTCCTCAACACAGCATGAAAAGTGGGAACATTACTAGTCACAAACACATGACTTGCACTTGTCCATCTTGGAAGCTTGAGCAAGATTCTAAATGCATCATTGTATGCTACCTGCAGCTTTTTCATTTTTGCTCGGCTATAATTGCACCACAAGTGGGCTGTATAGAGTGGAGTACAGTAGGCCCTACTGTTTTAACCAGTTTTAACAGTTTTTTAGCAGTTTTAACCTCATCTGTACACATATGAAATTTGCGTGCCAGCATATTGGCTTGTGCATACAGTTTGCAACACTGGCGCTGCACATCATTGTCGTCACATAGATCATCCCTGATGATGTGACCCAGATATCTCATTTTGTTCACCACATTTAGTGATTGGTCTGCCAAGAAGAATGAGGGAAATTTTGCTTCTTATCCTCCTTGGTTTTAGCAATCATGACAACACTCTTTTTAGAGTTAAATTTAATGTCATGCTGCACACCATAACTTGAGCAGACTCTGAGCAGTTGCTGTAAGCCAGCACTATATAAGGGGACAGTATGACTAAGTCATCAGAGTACATCAGACGGTTAATAAGACTATCCCCCACCATACAGCCAGTCTTACACATAACTTTTTGGAGAGATCATCCATATACATATTGAAGAGAACAGGCGACAGTATTCCACCTTGTCGGGCCCCATTGGTCACTGGGAAGGGTGCAGATATACTCTTACCCCATCTGACTTGCATGGTTTGATATGAATACCAAAAATGCAAGATCCTTATCAAATAAGAGGGGACCCCTCGCTCTTGTAGTTTAACAAATAATCTACTATGATTATCTCGGTCAAAAGCTTTTGATGCATCCAGAAAACACACAAACGCTGTAGTGTTATATCTTCTATATTTACTAACAACTTCCTACGGTGCATATATGCACAAATCTGTGCCGTGTTTATTTTTAAAACCAAATTGATTGTCAGTAGTTGATATATATTCTTGAAGCCTATCCAAGAGAATTCGTTCCAATACTTTGGAAAGTATGCTAGCCAGAGCAATTGGCCTATAATTTTCTATGCTGGATATTTTACCAGTTTTGTCTTTGATTACTGGCACTAGTAAGACAGACAACATGGAGTCAGGTAGGATGCCACGCATTATCAATCCAGAAAAACACATAGCCAGTAACACTGAGATTCTGTGGCTAGCATACTTCAGATGTTCTGCTGTTATTTGGTCAAGGCCACATGCTTTGTTCACTGACAATTTCTCAATGGCATAGCACATTTCATCGGGTCTAAAAACCACATCATCATTGTTAGAGACATCACCAACATTAAATCCATCACTCTTTACGCAATTAAAAATGTCTCTATAGTGTTTTCTCCACAGTTCAGCAATATTTTCAGGCCCTGTAATCCCATCAATGCTGGATGGCAAGGGCATCTTACGATTATTAATAACCTTAACTTCCTTCCAGAAGTCATAGACATTATTCTGCTGAAGCTTTTTGGCCATGGAGTTTGCCCTCATGGCCTGCTCATTTATTTTAATAAAACGTACAGCATATTTAAGTCTAGCATTAGCCTGTTTCTTGTGTTCACACTCTGGGCCATGCCTAGCTTTTCCTGATAAGACCCAGTTTCTAAAAGCTTCTTTGGCCTCTACATGCAGTTCAGCTACATATTCATTCCATCCTGGCCTGACATTATGTTGTTTAGCCCTTTTTTGGTAGAATGATTTGCTGCCATTATTTAGACATTTCACAATTTCATCATACATTATACATAGATCATGCTTGTGGTTTTGGTTCTTACAGTTAATGCTGCCACACAGAATAGCATCAGATGGTATATGCATATTACTTAGGCTCTTATCAGTCAATAAATTATAATGTTTTAAGTGATCTTCTGTAAGCCTAGACCAATCTACTTTCCCACTTTGTTTGTGGTTATCATAACTGGTCAACTCAGGTAGACTCTCCACATTTAACATCATAGACACAGGTATGTGATCTGTTGTGGCCAGACCATACAAGATCTCCACTTTCTTCAAACATTCATGAGCATCAGCTGTACATATACAGTGATCCAGCCAGGATGCTGTATGCCATGCTTCACTGGTACTATATGTGTAGCTGTCTACTGGCAGCAGCACTTTACTACAAAGAACCAACTTGCAATCTTGACAAAATTGGATTAGGTATTGACCAAATAAGGAATTATTATCCGCGATATCAGCATTCATGTCTCCCACAACAAATATACATGTATATGCACTTTCTTCAATAAATGCACTAATAAATGCGAGCCTATTAAGGCATTCATCCTCATTTTGGTAACGTTCATAGGGAGTGTAAACATTTAAAATTATAAAGACATTCTCATTGTGTACAACTTTGATTGCTATGTACCAGTCCACCTCTAATCTAATCACACTGATCAGTGGATCATACTTCTTGTGCCAGAGAATGGCCACTCCCCCAGGTATTCTGCCACGCACTATCCCCATGCTTAGGTCTGTTGTGGACTCCCCTGCCCCATGGAAATCATTACTAACAGAATTAAGTTTATCTAAATCTTGTTTAGCTAATAAAGTCTCTTGTGTACACAAGATATCAACGTTCTCCAGGAGCTTGTCTATAACAGTACGTTGCGTTTTGTCCCTTGCGCTCTGACCAAGGCACAAGCCACGTGAGTTACATGACACAACTCTCATGAATCACAAACTAAATCTACATTGCATCAGATGCCCCAGCCTCAGGTACACACGCACAATCCTTGTGGCAATAAGTGTTTTTACATCCGCTGGCCCTGCAGTAGACCTGGGTTTGTGCGCCTCATAGAAACGCCGCACAAAAATCCCTGCTGGCCAAAGCTGTGGTTTATACATTTCTCCCACATCATTGCACTCAGTGTAAGGTTGGCATCATCAGGGTTTATTATCATAAACTCAATCATATACTTTTTTAACGGATGTTTAACATAGAATCTTTTTTGAGCCTAAAAAATCTGAGGGACACTTTTAAGCAAAGAGCTGTACAGTGACAGGGAAGGACACATAAGGTTTTTGCTCTTCAATATTGAGACTGTCATATTAATTATTGGGTATAACTTTTTTTTTATTGGACCCCCCCCTTTTCCCCCAATTGTACCCGTCCGATTACCCCACTCTTCCGAGCTGTCCTGGTTGTTGCTCCACCCTCTCCGTTGATCCGGGGAGGGCTGCAGACTACCACATGCCTCCTCTGATACATGTGGAGTTGCCAGCCGCTTCTTTTCACCTGAAAGTGAGGAGTTTCACCAAGGGGACGTAGTGTGTGGAAGGATCACGCTATTCCCCCCAGTTCCCCCTCTCCCCCAAACAGGCATCCCGACCAACCAGAGGAGGCGCTAGCACAGCGACCAGGACACATACCCACATCTGGCTTCCCACCCGCAGACACGGCCAATTGTGTCTGTAGAGACGCCTGATCAAGCCGGAGGTAACATAGGGATTCGAACCGGCGATCCCTGTGTTGGTAATCAACGGAATAGACCACCACGCCACCCAGACGCCCTATTGGGTATATCTTTAATGAGAAAATCCAATCCGACTCACTGAGGTTAATTAAACCACCATGATGAAGCCAATTATGGCTAGTCACTGGAACAAAAAACCCCCCCAAAAAACAATGAGTCCTGTTATTTGTTGCTAGTAATCAGTAATAGCCATAATGCAACACTAGCCTCAAGTTTTTACTCATTTCCAATACAACTAATGTATTAACACATCAATCCTTGGTCAGCAGCCTTGTGCCAAGGCCATTCAGTATTCAGTTCAGAGAATGAATATATACCTCACAGCAAGATTAAAAATATGACATCATTGAAGTAAATTTTCATGATTACAAATAAAGATAAATGTTGTGATGTCCGCCAACTATAGTAAAATTTGTGTCTTGTGCCTTGGCCTAAAAGAAAACACAACCTTATGGCTGATCTCTTTGTACAAACCTGAGTAGAGAATGCCGTTGACCTCCACTGAGACAGTGATGCTGGCATTTCCATTGGTTGAAATGCTCAGGGACATATCCTGCTGTTTCTCATCTGGAAAAAGAAGAGAGGAGCAGTGAGTAATGCAGGAGAACAGGCGAGAATGCCAAGCATACAACCATATGCTTTGCATTTTCAGCTCTCAGCTCATTCGGCTCAGTTGTGTCTTCTCTTGTCATTCCAATTTTCTTTTTCCATTTCAAAGGCGATGGTTTGAAAAGTACCTTAAAACCCACTTGCACTTTCTCTCTCCACTTTTTATGTAATTAATTACCATTTTCAATTACTACATTGCCTTAGTTTAGCACTGTATTTAAACTAGATGGAGCTCGGTTATACAAAATTACCAATAGGAAGGGCTTAGGAGTCTGGTCAAGAAAACATCTTTACTTCATAGAGCTAACACGACGCATTGTAACAAAAATGTAAAGTGTCTTTGAGCATGTTACCGTCATCCTGAGGAAACAAGTCCTTGAAAGTTTAAAAGATAAAACCAAGATCACTGAGGGTACAAGTGCTGATGGAAGGGGCGAACAAGCCACAAATAACAAACTATGACTTTGAATGGAGGAGGATCTCGAAGTCCCAAAATGGATCAGGCAAAATGTGATCAAAGAAATTACACAATAATTTCACATCATTCCTATTTAGTGTTTCAATGATGCTGAACCCACTAACGATGACATTAGCCAAGACAAGAGGCCTGCAGATCCTTAGATGCCGTGCTGCATTACCAAATGCCATTCTTTCATGGTTATTTTTCCTCGTCAATCACTCCAGGATAGAGTAAGACTGGCTTTTAATTATCTCTATTTGTACAACACCTGACTGATGGACAATGCATTGGTGGAGCCCAAAATCAGTTTACTTTGTCTTTTCCATCTAACAATGTATTGACAATTATTTTCTCAAGATAATCTGAAATCTCTTTTAATGAAGACATGGCACCCAACCACAATTTTGCCTGGTTCAAATCAGATTTATTGTTAAGACCAAGCTTTAAATATCTCGGTATGGTAATCAAAACTCAAATCAGCCTGTTTAATGGGCATTTTTTAGTCAGACTGTCTCCATCTATTATGAGGAACTGAGGTAGAAATACTTCAGCATCTACATTGGTATATATAAAACATCAGCATATAACATCATACAGTTCTCATCCACTTGCACCCTGTTAGGAAAATTTATGAGAACATCCCATAGTGGCATTCATAAAATCCCAGGTAATGTAACTCCTTCCAGGACATCATCACTCACGAGCCAGCAAGCCATAAAATGTCAGCTGAGCTTTTTAAATCCTCTACGGCTAACTTGATAATGACCAGGGGTTGTTTGCCAGCTATCACAAGATAGTGTCAAACTTTATTTGGTGTCACTCCAAATCTTTTAATTCCTTCGATCATTTTTTTTTTTTTTAAATTGTGGGATTTTAGTTGGTCTCCTAAGCCTTAGAACGATGACTTTGATTCATGCCATAAACCCTCGAGCAGACAGGGCAAAATTCGCTGAAAACAAAGAAGTAAAAATGCATTTTACACCTACTGACTTACTCATGATTCACTGTTCATGGCCCCCTCGTGGGAGGTTATGACACAACAGAATTTGATTTAATTATTCAAATTCTATTATTCTGATTGAGAGTTTGAGCTTTTCCTTGCCTTTTCCAATATGATATGACATGGCAATATGATAGACAATATACTTTTTTATGACTACTTGGGAGTTTTGTTTTATATTACTCCATTTTGTAACAATTAGTCAATGTTTAACAAGTTTGGGGCGTCCTGACCGACAACTTAGGTGAGGTGAGGTTCACAAGTTCATGTTTTGTTTATTTTATTTTGGGGTTTTTTTTTTGTAATCACACTGCTTCTATTTGTTCCCAAGGTCATAGATAAAAAGAGAAGACCATATTTTTCAGTTTACGTCATCTGCAGCCAGAAGCTACAGCAATTCTTGCAGGTATAGACATCAATAAGAATGCATGGAACTCTAAAAGCACTAGCAGTCATAAATCATGGAAAAATCCACCGTCAGATTTAGGTGTCTTTTACCCAGAGGGAAGTACTGCAATGTGTCTCCATACTGGGACAGGCTGTGTAATAATTGTCAATATTGCATACTTAGTAATTGTATGAGACTAGGTAGTGGATATTCACATAAACAGACATAGATATGGATGGTTATGGTCATATTTACCTTGAACCGCAAACAATTTCGATGGACTGATAGATTAGAAGCGTCAAGACAGATAAACGGATTGAGATTAATAAAGAGACACTGCTCTCACTCTCTTTCACTTTATCATTTTTATATAGGATTGTGTTGAGTGTGCAGCGCTACTTGCCCTTCATTCATATAAGTGTGTGGTACCACTAACACCATTTGTGTGCATGTATGACTGTGTATGCACATATGTGTATCGCCACATTTGTGCAGGTTTGTGTTACTGCGTGGCACACCAAACTAAGGATGCAATGATTACAGATTTTGATGGTGTGATTATAGTCTGAGGGGGAAAAAATCCTGGTTTCACGATTATTGTTATTTCACAACACAACGGATGTATAAAATCACATGAGCTATCTTTAATAAGAGGTTTCATTGTATGTTTTCCCATTTCTTTGTTGGCTTTTGTTTTTAACAGTTGCTGCCTTTCAAAACAGATATACAGTAGCAGTGAAAAGAAATAAAAAGAAAGTCTATATCTATTTGGAATTAAATATAAGCTACATATTAGCTATGTATTTCCTTTCTGATCAAAACAAGGAGTCAAAGGCTGCAGGACCTCTGTCAGCATCAGGGCCCTTTACACAAATTACAGTTATTTACAGTCCTTTTAGTTTATATTACTATATTACAGAAATGTGAGCCATGTTGACATTTTCAATGCTCAGTGTTGACTGCTGAACCCCCATGGATGTTGGCAGCATCTCTCTAACACAAATATTGCTCTCTGACAGCATATGCCGCATGGCATTTTAAGCTGGTTGCACCACTGGTGTATCTTCATGTTCGTTCTGTCTGCAGTCTGCAGGTTACGCTGGCAATTGTATTTTTCTCCCTGTGCGACCGTTGTTCACATAACAAGCACGGAACTGTCCAGCTCCATGGCACACCTGTGCTGCACGTGTAGGTGGAGTGCGTCATACTAAACGTCCCTCTCAGGACATCCATGGATGAGTGAGTGAGCGAGTGACCACAATTTGCAACGCATAGCCCACGGTGGCAGTTGTGCGTGCGCCGTGGGAAAAAATAATGTACCATAATATCCCTTTTTAGAGAGTGAGAGGGGAAACACTCGGTGTAGCTGAGCCTTTACAGTTACAAAACTGTGTTTTAAAGCGTGGTTAATGGTGAAATCGGCTAATCGCTGCATCCCTACACAAAACCCCTGCTATGTTTTTCTTTTTTTTTTAAATGTGTGCATGTTTGTGATGGTGTGCAAGTCTGTGGCCGCTGCTTACCTCTGGTGGTGATAGACGGGGCCCCCAGGCGCAGGTTCATGGGCACCTGGGAGGCCATGGCCAGCAGATTGTGTTGGAAAGCCTGCTGCATCAGACGCTGCTGCTCCTCGGCCAGACGAGCCATCTTTCTCTCCGGGCCCTCGCTGGTCTCCAGCTTTTCTCTCAGCTGCTCCAGAGTGGCAGCCCGTGCCAGTCCAGCCACCTGTTGCTGCCCCAAGGCAAGCGCCATGGAGGGCCGTGCTGCTAGCATGGAGGTGGTCAGCTCGTCTGTAGGGGCAAAGAAGGGGAGAGAGGGGGAGGCAAAAGAGGCAAGCAGAGATGGGGAGAGCAATGGAAAGATAGGGACAGAGAGAGAGAGAGAGAGAGAGAGAGAGAGAGAGAGAGAGAGAGAGAGAGAGAGAGAGAGAGAGAGAGAGAGAGAGAGAGAGAGTTAAAGGAACGGAAGAAAAAGGAATTGAAGGAAGGAGAAAAGGAAGAATAAAGGAGGGGAGGAAGGGGGAAAAAGATCATTTTAGTTCTGCCAGGATTATCATGAGTCTCTTATCAAGTTATATGTACAACGGGGTGTCCGGGTAGTATAGTGGTCTATTCTGTTGCCTACCAACACGGGGATTCCGGTTTGAATCCCCGTGTTACCTCCAGCTCGGTTGGGTATCCCTACAGGCACAATTGGCTATGTCTGTGGGTGGGAAACCAGATGTGGGTATGTGTCCTGGTCGCTGCACTAGCACCTCCACTGGGCCTCCCCGGGGCATCTGTTTGGGGGGGAGGGGGAACTGGGGGGAATAGCGTGATCCTCCCATGTGCAACGTCCCCTTGGCGAAACCCCTCACTGTCAGGTGAAAAGAAGCGCCTGGCGACTCCACATGTATCAGAGGAGACATGTGGTAGTCTGCAGCCTTCCCTGGATTGGCAGAGGGGGTGGAGCAGTGACCGGGATGGCTCGGAAGAGTGGGGTAATTGGCCAAGTACATTTGGGGAGGAAAAGGGGGGGGGTCAAAAAAAAGTTATATGTGTAATGCTCGAGGATGTTTTCAGAGCCAGAAATAGTCAAACCTGAAAAGTGAGATAAGAGTGAGCCCAAAAGGAAAGTAACACGCCTTGAGACTCATTTTTGAAGATCCCTGAAATGGTTGATTGTGTTAAACAGAACACGTAAGACCTTTTTGGCCTCGAGTTCGGATAACTTTTTTTATCCCATGACTGTAGTAACTCAGTATAAGAAATGTCACACATTCAGTATCCCGACAACAACAGAGCAGATTTTGAGGATGTAATGCAGCTAAATGATAATAGCGATTGGGACAGGTGCGCCAAGTGCATTCCGATGTGATCTCATCAGGCCAAACACAGCTACAAGTTTTAAGAAAGTCAAAATGTGGCGACCGTCAGGGTCAACATCGGAACGGCATTCCAGCCAAGTCAAGGTGGGATCAGATAAGCAGGTCGAGTAATGACAGTTATCATAGGTATCCCATTGATGTTGAGTGAAGGCTTTAAAACCTGCTGGCCATAAAGCCTCCCTTTGGCGTGAGAACCGTGTTATTAATCTCTTGTAAAGGTTAGGGTAGAGAGTAGCCTGGGGCCATTTAGTCAAACACTTTTGCACAAACACCTGGATGGATAGCACACAGACACATAGCAGAAGTGCATGCGCATGTATGCATATTCATAGCAGAAATGCTTATAAAACAAAAGCATATGCACATGAGCATGCCAGGCGACCATACACACTCTTATACCAACAAACACACAGAAAGATTGAATGTAAATGTAAACGCCTGTAAATGATGTCTTACAAAAGGATTTACAAGCATCAACAACAGCTTCTGTTCACTTATTTGGTGTTTACTGTCACAGCACAGTGCTGTACTACTGTATGTTGGCTAACAGTGTCACTAGCTAGTTTGTCTAAATCTCGACAGAGGGCGCTACTTCTCCATAAATGTTTGGATGAGAGCAGCGCTCCTTCCCGCATCTGTGCTTGAACAATAGAGCGCAACTACATGCAGAAAACTCAAGGCTATTTCAAACAGGTATATTTGCTGTACTTTGTAATAAATAAATAAATTGCCCAGTTCTATTCATCTTGTTTTCCATCCAGAATGCCCCCCCCCCATACACACATTTACATAGATCTGCTTCTTAGTCAAAGACAAATGCATTTATCCCTGGGAGCTTCCCATTAACTTTCAAGTTACTTCTGGCAAATAATTCATAGATTGTGTTAAGATCTTAACAAGGTCAAGCTGCACACTGAAGACAAGGCATACCTATTTCCTTGTTCCCCATATATACTTTCTTTTTTTTTAACCTTAATTTTTCTAGGTATTGTTGTCTGAGCATGCAAGATTGGTTTCTCAAGTAAGCACTGTCTTCCATCCACAAATATGAAATGCAGAGAGCCGCCCAGAATGTCTGATGTCTCCCACTGCTGTTAATCAGTCTACTAACGGTCTAATACTGTTGATCACTAAGCAGCAGAACTGCAGTTTACTGGAGGGGAGGTGCCTTCCCCAAAGCTTTACTATGCATTTTTCATTAGACTACAGCAAGTCTCCATGTCTCTACATATTGGAGTTGCAGTCAGGTAGCTACCTTTCTTGAGGGAAGGTCCTGGTGAGGCTTGCAGGCCGTTGAGGGCCCCTGAAGTCCCGGCTCCCAGAGCTGACAGGTGCATCTTGGGGGGGGAGAGGATGTGAGGGGCTGTGCTCGGGGAAGGGGAGAAACGGAAGAGGCTGCTGCTGTAGCTTGGGCGACGACCTTCACGCCGGTTGCTGTCAATGGCTGCCTGCAACTCACCTGGGGAGCTCAGGCCTTTCCTCTCACACTCGTAAGGGTACAGGTATTTCATGTACCTAAACGGGGAGCAAGAACATGCATACTAATACATCAGTGGAGGAACAATGACCCCATACTTAAGGTTTACAATACATTAACACCATCTGCTCTTTTAGCGACTTCGGGGGAAAATCCAGATAAACCTGTTAGCACCACTATACTAATAAAAAGGCAGATGTTTTATGATAAGCATGCAAAAACAGACCACAAGTTTCAACCACACACAGAATGACAAGGAGAATGTATTTATAATTGGTTTCCCTTATTAGAAAATGACTTAAAAATATGAAACGATAGACAAAAGGGCAGAAAAGGTTTAATGGAGGTGTTTCATTCCTTAAGACAGACCAGATGGGGACAGTGTAAAAGAATGTCAAAGCCCAAATAAATATGTCCTACAGTTTTGTGTGACCATGCATACAGGCTGAAATCACCAGGACGCCACAAGTACTCTCAGTCGCAGTGCTGGCATGTTTTCTCCCCTATGAAAACATATTATGGATGCGTAGTGCATAATGGCAGAGCGCAACGCTGGAGATCAATAGGGAGATAAGCACAGCCTCCATTAGGTTAGGCCAGCAGATCGCTGCTGCACAATAGCCAGCCAACATTAAAAATACATAAAGGTTCATTTCGGCAATCTGCTGGTTGGAAAAAGATGTAGATGTGCTACAGATCTACAGAGGGGATAAAAAAAGAGGCTAGGCACGCAGCAGAGCAGTTGTCAGTCAAAACCCACCTTAGTCATTCTGAACTCTGACCCAAATCACATCAATAAATCTATGTAATCAATAGGTTGTATGTGTGACGCAATGGATAGAGGCACTGAATATGGGCAGGGGAGGCAGCTGGTTGGTGGAAACAAACAAACAAACACACACACACACACACACACACACACACGTGCACTCTCTTTCTCATGCAAACACAGCCTAAGGGGCTGTGGTTATTGCCAGATGGGCAGTCTTTCTCTTTCTTCCTCTTTCCCCCTCTCACAAAAACAAGTACACTTGAAATGCTTCTTATGAGTGCACTAAATGATAAGAGTCTCTCCAAAAGATTATATGATATGATAGAGGGACAGATAGACTGACAGAACCTGAGATAGTTACCATTTAGAGTCAACCCAGTTTTTAGTTGTGTGGCCTTTTCTTTTTTTTTTGATAGACCTGTGGTCCTGAACCCTCTCAGTAGTGGAAATGACCATAAGTGACCTATAAAGCTTCCTTCCGTACGGATTGTACTCTCATATGCCGACATATCTCCTGCTTATCGTGAGCTGGAACAGCCTGTGCTGCATACTTGATCACAGAGCAACAGATTTTATTTTATCACAGGCACATTGCAATGATCAATTTGTGATGAAAGAACACAATCAGTACAGAAACCTTATAGGCTGTTTTCAGCCACAGTAGTAACATGCACACATGCACAAACACAACACATAAGCACACGTAGGCACCTCAGCAATTGAGCAAGTGAAGCAGCTGCTCTACCACTTTCGAATCGGAGGGAGCAATCATACGCTTTGGCACCCCCGTTTTTTTTTTTTTTTTTGAATCGAACCATATTGTATTGCAGACTTGACTGTTGTTTTGCAAAAATAAATAAAACCTTACTCATATTCCTCATTTATTTTATCCTGTCTTTTGATTTCTTCATTTTAATTTGCTACTGCTGCGGTGTTAATGTTTTCTTTATTTATTGATTATTTTGTAATTATTTTTGCACAACTCTTTGCTGTTGACTGCACTCTGTTGTAAAACCCTGTTTGTTGTTGGATGTTGGATGTGTGTGTGTGTATGGTGGTGTCCTCCTTACTGAGGTTATGCTGGTGGTCACTCTACAGCTAACTTTTCAAGAAACATCTACTGCAAACAGAAACTAAAACACTTTTGAAGACAATTTTTTTTATATGTTGATGAAGCAGACATCAATACACCTTCCAACTCTACCAGTTTTCACAGGTTTATACTAGCTTTTAACACACACACACACACACACACACACACACACACACACACACACACACACACAGACCCTCAGACTTACTGTGTGCGCAGGGTGAACGCTGCACTGGTGATGGAAGTTGGCAGGTTGAGGCCCTTGGTGATTTCTCTCCAGATCTTCTTGTTGATGACCTCCACCAGACCTCCCTTCTCCGTCACCAGCTTGTAGAGCATGTACAGGTCCAGGACCTGCTTCGCCATGATGGGGATACGGTTGACCGGGGTTCCTATGAGGGAAGGACACCGAGGAGATAATTGAAAATCAACAACACAGTGCATTTGAATCAAAACGTTCAGTTCTAAAGGAGAGTAAAAGCACATACATGTCATTAAAATAGTGAATAGTGGGTCTGGTTGTTATGAAACCCACGAGTCAGGCAGGTTTGGTACCGTGCTCCACCTGCTGAGCTACAGAGGATCACTTTGTCATGAGTTAATTTGTGCAGAGACAGACAACTAAGGCAGTAAAATGTTAAAAGCTGCGATGATGAGAGTGATAATGGAGATAAAGATTACCATTATTATGTTTTTCATTCCTTCACAACACAGTCTGGGCTCACTTCATCAAGGTTGATTCCCAACATAAATGACTTAAAGGGAAACATTGACGATTTTAAACATTATCTCTCTATGTATGTGGCAGGGATAACACTCCTTTAGTATGTCTCTTAAAACTCTGCTAAAGTTTTGTCCGCGGGTAACATCACTGGTGGACAATCCAGGGCTAACCGTTAGCTGGTAACTATGGTTTTGTTACTGTAAAAAGTCTCAAAATCCTACAAATAATAATCTTCCTGACCATGGTTTCCGGCAATAATTCCATCCAAAAAAATATAGTTTTATGAAAATATGAAAAAAATTTCAATGGATCTATCCAAAATGTTGATCCCCTGAAATAAGTAGGCCTGTAGGCATGTAGGGTAATAAAACGAACGAACTTTCATTCTCGTTTTATCAGTTAGGCCTTGGGCGCTTGCACACTCAGACTGGCCTACACTAGCCGCGGCAGCCTAACTGTGGGAGGAAATGGCAAAAGGTCATCCTTTCTAATTTTTAATATTTTTGGATCGGAGTAGCCGCAAGCTATAAGCGGCATTCCTTTACTTTGCATTGCCGTTTTATTTTTTGAATTTTTCCCCATTTTCTCTACAATTGTACTTGGTCAACTACCCCACTCTTCCGAGCCATCCCGGTTGCTGCTCCACCCCCTCCGCCGATCTGGGGAGGGCTGCAGACTACCACATGGCTCCTCAGATACATGTGCAGTCACCAGCTGCTTCTTTTCCCCTGACAGTGAGGAGTTTCGCCAGGGGGACGTAGTGCATGGGAGGATCATGCTATTCCCCTTAGTTCCCCTGCCCCCCCCAAACAGGCGCCCTGACCGACCAGAGGAGGCGCTAGTGACACATACCCACATCCAGCTTTCCTACCGCAGACATGGCCAATTGTGTCTGTAGGGACGCCCAATGAAGCCGGAGGTAACATGGGGATTCAAACCAGCGGTCCCCGTGTTGGTAGGCAACAGAATAGACTGCCACGCCACCTGGACACCCTTTCCGCTATGTTTTTATTCATATAATCAGGCTACATTCTTTTTAAAAGGTACAATCCACAGTGGCATACACTGCCATGGTTATGTGTAGTGCAACATGACAACACGGGTGGCTCTACTGACAAGAAATAGGGCATACTTTGCCATTGGGTTAACACTTTGAATTTGAGTTTGAGAAATGGAGACAAACGAAAGCCTCAAAAGGAACTGAAAGCGGTGTGGCAGGGGCTGGTTTTCTCATTTTCAAGTAATAAAGTAAACAATGTTTACTGACCACAACAAAGGCAGAAGTGGGTTGGACAGCCAGAGTGTGCATCAATTATAGATTGTACCTTTAATTACACACACAAGTCAACTTGTGTCTTTATTTTGAATATTTGTTTAAAGGATTTTTTTTTCATTAAAATAAATGTTCTGTAAAATCTATGTGCATTGATGCTTGGTTCATCTTGTTTAGCGTACACTAGGCACAGATAATATGATCAGAATTTTTCCAGTTTGTCTGACGTTCTGGAATCTCCCCGGACACGTTGACCAGCACCGAATGTTCTCACCGGAAACTCTGCTGTGAACATGAAAACTTATTCCATGGTTTGCTCATATGTTGCACTGTATTAGAAAATTCAAATACAAATGTTACATACAACTGTATAGTATAATGTTGTTAATAATTTTCTTATACAACTATAGGTACTGTCGATATTTACATTTTCCTACACAATGTAGCCTATCAGCAAACCAGGAAGCAATTTTTCACAGTCACGGATTGTCTGCCAGCGACATCACCTGTGGACACGGGTTCAGCGGCATTTCAGAGAGACAGAAAACGGCTCAGTTTATGGCTGCTAACGAAAAGTCCTCCCTACAACAAATACTACAAAGTTAATGTTGTCATTCCCCTTTAACCACACAGACAAGGCTCAGTTTGGAGGCCTATGGATGTTGCGGCCCAATTACATTCATCTTGAAAACATATTAGCCCAGTTAAGGTAAACCAGCTTGACCTGGAAAACAGGATTCACAAACAACACAAAGCAAAGCAGCACCAGACTTTTGATACAGATTCATTAATCTTGTCAACGGCTTATCTGCACTAAAGCGTGCAGGGAGTGTGTGGGCAGGAGGTGTACTGGGGAGGGGAGGTGGAGGTGGAGGAGGGGCACTGGGTAGTAGGGCCGCAGAGTTAAAAAGTGCAACGTGTGTGCGATGCTGGTGGGGGAGGGCGGGATGGTGGGGGACTGTGGCGACCTGTTAATCTGTAGCCAGTGGGGGGGAAGGGGGAGGGGGGGCTCCTGGATAGGCCAGTATAATGAAGCTCATTTAGGGGATTTTGCTGAGTAAATCCACACCCCTCGGCAGTTCGCATTGCCGGGCCCAGCAGCATAGGGGAGACGGCCAGATTTGCGCCCGCAGTTAATACCAACCAATCCTTCAGCCCTTCTACAGTCTGCTCTTAACCTGGAATAGGACCCATTAATGTCTTTGTAAAATAGCAATGTGATCAGCCCACGGAGATTAGTCGTGATTCAATGTCCTTAGTTAGCAACATGTCTTTAAGCCATGTGCATGAGGCTTGGATGAACACATGGCCCATAAGTGTGGAGGTTAAGGAGACTTGGCAATATTGTCCATGCACTCGGGCTCTGACCCTCGTATTGCTTACTATTGTTAACCAATATCTTTGTGATTTACATAACATGGACCTAGTTTTCTTTCTACTGTGGCATATCAGTTAATTACATAAAATGTAAAAATGTGACACCGTAGTGCAGCCAGGGCTTGGACTGAGGGCAAGGTAAAATTGAACAAGAAAAAAGTGACTATGATGTCCCTCGAGACTGATGTAGGTCACCCTGGGTGTAATCGCTTAAGTATGTTTTTATTAGGCTTTCCTCATTTTTCTTGGGTTACCAAATACAGAAGTGTTTGGGGCACACAATGTAAAGGTTGACAAAAGAAAATGTTGAGGAGTCACTGCCGTGTTCAGTTGTGTACAAGGAAGTTGTTTGAACAACCTCCTGTTAAGCTATACTTGTTTCCTGTTCAAATGATTCATAATTGGGGAGAAGATGGTGTGTTGCAATTTTTCATGGGACTAACGTTGAGGTTTTAAAGTAGAGAGGTAGTATCTATATGTGAGCACATTCAGTGAGACCGACTTCTGTCAAATGTTGACCTGAAAACATGAATGTTGGAATGTTACCCCCATGGAAGTGATTTTTATTTTTTATTTTTTTACTGAGCTGTTTTAGTGTATTGTACTTGGAGAAAGTTCGTTATTGCTTCAGTAGCATTTATGTCAAAATTCTCTTGATTTCTCATTAGATGTTTCCCACGGGTATTTATCACTTATTGATTGTAATATATAGATTTCAGGGGCCAAAATGAACTACGCAAATGACTGTGCTACAAAAACGACAGTGACCCTTTGCATGATCAGTTATGCAGGAGCATTGATTAGAAGACACAGGGCCTTTTGACCACTTTCCCAACAACATAGGCCAAAACTTATGTTGGGATTCAATCAGTTTGGCATGATGTCGCGCAAAATGGATTCACATTTAAGGGCGTCCGGGTAGCGTAGCGGTCTATTCCCAGAATAGATCGCCGGTTTGAATCCCCGTGTTACCGGTGGCTTGGTCGGGCGTCCCTACAGACACAATTAGCTGTGTCTGCGGATGGGAAGCCGGATGTGGGTATGTGTACTGGTCGCTGTTCTAGCGCCTCCTCTGGTCGTCGGGGCGCCTGTTCGCGGGGGAGGGGGGAACTGGGGGAATAGCGTGATCCTCCCACGTGCTACGTCCTCCTGGCAAAACTCCTCACTGTCAGGTGAAAAGAAGCGGCTGGTGACTCCACATGTTTTGGAGGAGGCCTGTGGTAGTCTGCAGCCCTCCCCAGATGAACAGAGAAGGTGGAGCAGCGGCCGGGACGGCTCGGAGGAGTGGGGTAATTGGCCGGATACAATTGGGGAGAAAAGGGGAAAAAAAAGTAATGGCATTATCAGTGTGGGGTGGAAGAACAGACCGACAGCTTTCATTTGAGAGCACATCACATTGAATGCTCTGTTCAGGATTTATTGCACCTTTTGTACAGCCCCCCTATATCTCAATGTAAACTCACAATTGCCAGGTGTATTGTTTCTTTCTGTGTTCAGTGTTGGCTATCTAATAATAATCCGAGATAAAATGCCACGGTCTTCTTACCGTGGATACACTTCGGGCTTCATTGCTTGTGAATTAAGCCAAAGTTATAAATTGTTGGCGCATATAGGGCCATAACCTGGATCTAAAACTTGCCAAGGTCATGACACTTAATGCTCCACATGTTTTCGATCCATTTCAAATATAATAATAATAATACAATTTCATCTTAAATTAATTGCAAGGGACTTTTAACACCAAAGAATGAAATTAATCATGAACTAACTAACAACTAAGTTGGAAAACAAGAAAAAAATAACAACGCGGCATTTGATTAAAATGCAAAAAAACAAAACTGTGTTAATTACATTAATTACTAATCATGCTATGTAGTTGACCTTCAAATTCTTCAGTTAATAGTAAACACAGAGCCAATTCCATATTCTGATTGATAACATATTGTGGATAATATTTCGCTTACACAAGGGAGAAAGCATAAATTGCACTTCACAGCAGAAATGAATTCTTATAAAGGAAGTTATCGTCACCCCTTCCCTTTCGTCATTTAATCTGCGTAAACTAGATGCTCCAGTTATGCATTGCTACCCTAATCCTCCGTACATGCATCTTGAAACGGTTGAAAAAAAGAAAAAAAGATATTGAGGACACACCCTCAGTATCCTCAATGGTAGTTACCCTACCAGTCCTGGGCGAGTACATCCACTCCTGACTCGTCTGCTTTACATGAGGAAAAACGCCCATCAGCGAGAGAAATATGTTGCAGTTAGTGAGTAAAGCAACTGAGTACACATGAATCGATTTTGCATGACACCCCACCAAATTGATTAAACTCCGACCTTAGTATAACCTACTGAATCTTTGTCCATGTTTACAATTCATAAAACTGTAGGAAAAAAAAAAGCTATAGATTACTATAATCAAAATATATGACTATGTCAGTAACTGAATCAGTTTCCAGCACAGCCAGTTGAATATTTCACAGCTGTGAGCAGAGATCATTTAGTACCGACATCAAATAACTGCAGGCTATACATGAGGCTAAGGCTATACATTAGATGATAGTGAACAGCAAACACAGCAAAATGAATGGGGGCCAAGGGGATGTTTTCATGTAACCAACTCCGTACGAGATCTTTTTTTTTTTTAATCAGCCTGTTTTTGTAAATGCTGGATCCCAGCGTCAAGATGCATCATGCCCCCAAATTTTGTCCAAATTCGTATGTGACAGACGAATGAATGCACAAATGATCGAACAAAGGAATGGACAGACGAAGACCGATCGATCCATAGTCTCTCCCAGATTGCGCCGGTTGTGGGGGAAGAGGCCTATTACACACATATCATTGTGAATAGGACCATTTATAAGAGGGGTGGGCAATCTTAACCAGAAAGGGCCAGTGTGGGTGCAGGTCTTTGTTCCAACCAAGCAATTACACACCTGTGTCTCCTAATCAAGTTCCTCAGCAAAGACTCTACTGGTTGATTAGTGGGATCAGGTGTGTAACTGCTTGGTTGGAACAAAAACCTGCAGCTACACTGGCCCTTCTGGATAAGATTGCCCACCCCTGATTCATAGATCTTTACTCTGTAAAACATGAGGTCTCAGGGCCCAGTCACACCAGCATATATGACAGTGATATTTTGCACAAAAACAATAAATTTTGATGGAATGGTCACAGTCTGTGAATTTGCGTCCAATAGTAAAGTAATTTTGCATGATGCCTCCAAGTAGAGTTCAACCTAACTGAACTATGACACACAAGTTCTCACCATTAGCCAATAGCAAAACTGCTGTAACTGTGTTGACCCCTGACGGGGCAGTCACACTGGATAGTCCAAAATGGCGCAAGCCATCGACGTAGCAGTGCCAAATAATCCAATTTTATTCTTCGTAAGGACACGCAAAGGAATCTTGTTCAGCCAATTTCTGGTATGGTTCATAACCTAGAATTTGGGACCACCATGGGAACAAGATGGGTTTTGTGGAAAAAAAAAATCTTCAGTTGACTTAAATACTTTCAAATTATTACTTGCGGCTTCAAGGCTTCTTCCAATAATATGTCATTTTAAGAAGCCCAATGAGGCTCTCGTAATCTGATGTCAAGGTTCACTATTCCACTTGACTATTCCACTTGCCTGCAATGATGGGTCACAAACAGGCATAACTAAGATTTCCTCAAATTATTTTTTTTTTTTGATTTTCCCCACTTTTTTTTCTCCCCAACTGAACCTGGCCAATCACCCCGCTGTCTGAGCCGTCCCGGTCACTGCTTCACCCCCTCTGCCGATCCGGGGAGGGCTGCAGACTACCACGTCTCCTCCGATATATGCTGCATGCCAGCCGCTTCTTTTCACCTGACAGTGAGGAGTTCTGCCAGGGCGACTTAGCGTGTCGGAGGATCACGCTATTCCCCCCAGTTCCCCCTCCCCCCCGAACAGGCGCCCCGACCGACCAGAGGAGGCGCTAGAGCAGTGACCAGGACACATACCCACATCTGGCTTCCCACCCGCAGACACGGCCAATTGTGTCTGTAGGGATGCCTGATCAAGCTGGAGTAACGCGGGGATTTGAACCGGCGATCCCCACGTTGCTAGGCAACGGAATAGACCACCACACCAGTTTTCTCAAATTAGACCAAATGAGAACTTCTCTTGATCACAATACAGAACTCCCCAGTCACAAATTCTTTATGGGTTCTGCTCTGCTTTTCATGTTATCATTTCAGCATCTTTTCTTACTTTAATTTTTCCCCTCACTGTACATGGTACAACAGAGCTCATTAAGTTAAGAACCACTGACATAGGTATATAAAAAGAGGTATCGATCAGCAAGGCATGTTTTGTGATAAGAACAACAAAAGCAAAATATTAATGGTGAAATAGGAAGACAGTTGCTAAATCTGCAACAAGAGGAGGGTGCTCAAAATACTGAAACCCTGATAGAAAAGGGCAGTTCTCTTTACAAAATCGCTGAAAACAGAACAACACGATCAATATGCAAAATGTTTACGAACAAAGTATGCGCACTTAAATCCGCTAAAGCCCACGGAGAAAGCTTTTCCAGGATAACGGTCATCTTATCCGTAGAGCCAATTAACTATCGACAAAACAGGTGTCAACATGCCAGCTTCTTTCACATCAATCCTGAATTAAACAAAATGCAGAATGGAGCAGAAAAAGACGACAGACCAGATGACGAGAGGAAAGGTTAGGCGAGGGAAAGAAAGGAGAAAAGAAATGAGGAGAGCTGAGGAGCATCGGATGAGACGTGGGGCATGGAGTTAAATTTGTAGTGGAAGGGAGACCAGCTGATGTGACGGCGACCACATTATTACAGAGAGGAGAGGCAGTAGAGAGGCAGGGCACTACCGAGAGAGAGGAGGCAGCCGGCGTTTCCAGAAATTGGGAAGGATCAAAGTACCAGGAATGCCTCGCTGCCAGCACCCAGTCGCAGTTATTTAATGCGGTGCTGGACATCAATCCTGCATCAAACAATTAGTACAACTGGAGGGGTCACAGGTCAGCCAGGGGTTATTGATGTGTGAATTAAAGTGCAGGTCAGCAGGAAGCCATGTTTTCATACTGGCCTGGCCATCCCCGCGGACAATGAGAGCACAACAAATGATACACAATAGAACTGGCGCCGCAGTGACAAGCCAGCAGATAGTTAGGCTTTAATTCACGCCCAGGCTTTTATTTAACACCGTTGTCAATGTACAACACAAAACGAATAAAGAAAACACATCTCTTTTTTGCAAAACAAGGTCATCCATTATGCACAAAAAAAGGACACAATACAAATAAAAACGTGAAACGATTTTAATAATTGAAACCAGTGAGTTTGTCTGTAATGAAAGGGAAATGCATACAGCAAACAATACACCTTTAGTTAGGCAGGGGTTACTGTGAAAGCAAAAGCGGCATTAATTAGTCACCACATGACATCAGTCAAGCTTAGCTTTACAACTGGTTTGGCCAGATGTGAGAACTCTGGGCAAAGCACCTTTGATAATGGTGTAATTGACTAAAAAAAAAAAAAAAAAATCACATTAGCAACACTTGGGCAGTTAGCTACAGAGTTCCCTAATTTGCGAGAATCAACAGTCCACCGGCCTTTGGCGTCTAACATCTGTTCCAATTTTAACTCCCTCTTTTCTTTTTTTTCTTTTTTAGCTCTAACAGGCTTAATTAGACCATTTGAGAACTTCTCTTTTGATCACAACAGCAGAACTCGTCAGTCACATAATTCTTTTTTTTTTGTGGGCTCTGCTCCGATTTTCACGTTATTATTTGAGGATCTTTTCTTACTTTTTTTTTCTCCCCCCCCTCACTGGCTATCGGAATGCATTGTAAAACTTGAAATTCTAGGTGTAAAATCTACATGAAATGAATGCCAGATGAAATTTGAGCTACTCCAATAGATAAATAAATAAATCACTGTTGATGACAATAACAGAATGCCTCAGTATTACAGGACAGAGAGGAAGTTCATCTACAGGATATCCAACTACATATTGAACATGATAGGCATTAAGCCATGAAAGCCGAATGTAGGCCGCTATTGGCCATTTCATCTTTCTGTGAAGCCATGATTTGTCCACTTGGCCGTGGTGAGCCAATCTCTAATTGGCTGCAGGCTTCACCTCCCATCATCCTTTGCCCCGAACTGATTTTCCCCCTGGGACAGGGCCATCAGGAGCAGAGTGATTAATGGCACTTGGGGTCAGAGGTCGCTCTGGTGGGAAGTGCTGTGACTGAGGGCCCCTGAACCACTCCCTAAGTCCTTCCTCCGACTTCCAATGAGCACACAACAGTGCCAGGGGAGAAGTACCAAGCTGAGAGGGGCAGAGGGGATACCAGGCACTTCACTAGACAGCAGCCCACCTTTAACAGGCTGAGAATAGCCATTTAGCAAGGCAAGATAGAGAAATATCTTAAGAGATGAAGAAGAGATGGATAAACGTTGACACAGACAGGCAAAGATGGTAAGACTGGTAAGACATGCAGAAGGTGACAGCGAGAGACGCAGCGTCAGCTGTCCATCCGGAAGATTCGAACATGAAGCTGCTGTCGTCAAGTTGGTCAACTGCACAGCAAATTAACCCTTACTACATAACAGCTCCATAGATATCTTTCATCTCGATTTGACGGGAAAAAAACAAGGTAATTTCATCTGACCCCTGACCTATTTTTAGCGGGAAACAGCTGTTCACATTAAAGAGCTCTATAATAAATCCATCCAGTGTCCCTGACACCACTGTGGCAAATTAAATATCGCTGACTTCACCTGACTAGCATTTTCTAAATAATTGAGTGGCAGAGTGACAGCCTTCGAACAGACTGTGCCTGGACAAAGGACACAGGAAATGAATTTTTGACTAAATGAGCATTGGGGGTGTGAAGTTTTACTGCCATCGTCCTCCAACTGAGAGCTCAGGAAGGAGGGAAGGAAATAAAGCGCTAATGTAGAGAGGCAGAGGGAGGAGAGGGAATGCAAGACCTCCGCCTGTTGGATGTTTTGTAATGTTAGCAATTTAAGAAGGGAAGACTTGTTCGTCTGTTGCACCCAAGTGTTAAGACACTGTGACGCATCAGTGAAATGCCGTACATGCAGAGAGAGAGAGAGAGAGAGAGAGAGAGAGAGAGAGAGAGAGAGAGAGAGAGAGAGAGAGAGAGAGAGAGAGAGAGAGAGAGAGAGAGAGAGACAGACAGACAGACAGACAGACAGACAGACAGACAGACAGACAGACAGACAGACAGACAGACAGACAGACAGACAGACAGACTGAGACAGAGAAACATTGGGTATAGGTAGAGAGACACTGGGTAGAAGAAGATTAAAGGATCAGAGAGAGAGGGGGTGACTGCCCAACCTGAGAGAGAGAGAGAGAGAGGTAGATAGAGAGATAGATAGAGAGATAGAGAGAGAGAGAGAGAGAGAGAGAGAGAGAGAGAGAGAGAGAGAGAGAGAGAGAGACTTAGGGGAGAAAAGAGAATGAGAGACACACAGGAGCAGAAACAGAGAGTTGAGAGGGAAAAAAATCAAGCGAGAAAGAAAAAAACTAGAGACAATGCCAAAATTCCCTTCATCCCAACATTTTGAGGGAGGTTCTGGGATCTAGGAAGGGCGGGAAGGTTAAAAAGTGGCAGTAGAAGAGGAAGGAAGTAAGGAAGGGGGGTGGGGGGCGGGATAGCTTGCCACCCCAAGCCAGCTGGAGAAAGACAGGATTACTGCTGTAAGAAAGGTGTCAGCCAACACAAACAGCCCCTGGCCTCATGGCAGTGTCTGAGTCATTTCAAAGCCCACAGCCTTCCCTCTTTGCCCAATGCACCCCACCCCTCCCAAAAACACCACCACTACTCCAGATTGGACTAAACAAATACTACTCTCCTACATCCCCCACACTGCTCGCTCTCTCTCTCTTTGACTTCCTCAGTCTCGGGATAGAAGGGGCAGGGAAAGAGAGGTGCAATGAGAGAGAGAGCGAGAGAGAGCGAGAGCGAGAGCGAGAGCGAGAGAGAGAGAGAGAGAGAGAGAGAGAGAGAGAGAGAGAGAGAGAGAGAGAGAGAGAGAGAGAGAGAGAGAGAGAGAGAGAGAGAGAGAGAGGGAGTGTGTGTGTGTGTGTCTGGACTCTTACAGGCCAGTCTCCATACACTGAGTGTTTATTTTACCTTGGGCAGCCGCTTGCCATTGGGTTTACATGTTCGTATGTTGGAGCCGTCAATTGTCAGGGCCAAGCACGTCGGGGCCCATTTGTTTTATTTTTAATGCTTGGCCAGGGACATAAAAGGTAAAAAGGCAATGACTGTATGGAATTTGCTATCTTTAGTCCAGGCAGAACCACCACTCACATGACGGACCACTTCATATCAAGTGGTAAGAGATGCACACATGCCACCCCACCCCGACTCTATAAGGGAAGTTAAATGTAACATTACACTATAGATATATTGCTATTCCAGGCATGAAGCTAATACCACAGCTGGTAGCAGGACAGGGAGAGGAAGAGACCCCGAGGCAACCGGAGGTTTGATAGGGGGGGGGGGGGGGGAACTAGTCGAGGTGCTGATCATACAATTATGAATCTAAAATTAAAACAAGTCCTTATAACTTTTAGCCTTCGTGGAGAAAACTGCTTTGTATAATTAACTCAATGAATTCAATTACCTAAATCTGACACTGAGTCAGAATTAGTAATTAAAAAAAAAAAAAAAAAAAACAATTGTTCTCATTTTCAGTTCGCACTTGGAAAAGTATGTAACTCCGCTTTTCTCTGTCAGCTTTTCCACTTTCTCCCCAAGATGAATGTTTTACCAAGGAAAGTAGACTTAACAATTTCCTAGAGAAAGAAAAAGCCCATGTTCAGCAGCAGATAGCTCACTTTAATCTATATTCACTCAGAAAATGGCAGGGGTAGCCTCTTAGTGAGAATAATTACACAGTGCAGGCAGCCCATAAATAAAGGGACCTGTCTGCTAAGCATGTTAACAACTTCAGCCCGTGGAATAACACATAACAAATTGGCCCCTGTCCAAAGCGTCCACTCCAAAGCTACCATCTTTTTGACATTAGCTTGCAAAAGTTCAATGGGAAGACAGGTTGCCGGTGAACTGTTGACGATAATTATGAGCAGATGAATTTGGCAGGGACTCGTTGGAGTAGGACTGTCCTCTGTATTGTTTTGAGAAGTTGCTTTATGTATCGTGGTGTAACGAAAACCACTTTGGCAGTTTTTTTGATGGTCATGCCGCTGAAGTGGGTTGGAAAAAAAAAACCTGACGTGTAATACGGAGGGGAGGGGACAGGCAGAAAATAGAAAAAGAAAGATTTGAAACATGATCTTCATGGATCATGAAGATGGGTCACCTGGTGAAATTGGGGGGGGGGGTTAAATTGAAAAGGTAGGATAACATGAAAAGTGAGATGGGCTGTCTAACTGTAACCCAAGTCCCCTCTGTCCCCAGAGACCCAGCAAAGCCAGCTCAACTGACTGGTCCTTAATAAACACTTTGACTAATGCAGAGCTGACAGAGAGATAGATGGATGCATGTTGCACACCCACACGCGTTTGCATACATGCACTCGCATGCACGTGTCACACATGCATGCACGCGTCGTGTACACACACACACACACACACACACCTCTTCAAGATGGCTCAAGACTACACTGCTGGATGCCTGTGCTCCGCTGTCCCCATCGATCTGTTTATCAATCTCTCACTTCATCTGACAGGGAAATTGCCACCCAATACCCGCCAGGAACTGGTTAAGTCTGGCTGCGGCTCCCAGGTCAGTATGACCTACTAGCCACTTTGGAAGGTAACCTACCATTGATTTGATACCCTGGCTCTATAACTATATTCAGCTTAGCCGGTGACATGCTATAGCTGAGAAAGGTGCAGAGAAGAGCCCCGAGGCCAACAGGCAGCTAAAAAGAGCTCATGGGGGTTGTTTCTCTTTTATATGGGAACTCTGGGTTTATGTCAATATATTAAAAAAGGGTAGTCTAATAATTAAGCATTACTCTATACCAGACTCTGAAGTCAACGTTTTGATTATATTGTCAATGGTGGGGTTGTAAACACTCGAGTAAAACAGTCTGTATATCTTCAGCCCAGGTGACAGCCTAGGGTTCAAAAAAGTTCATTTTAAATCCAGTCAAGCCAAACTAGTCAAAACAATTTCAACCCCTGAAAACATGTAAAAGCCTGCATATGAAATCAGTCATATCTTAAGGATAACAAGGTGTTCTAAAGTCAACAGTACGTCTGCTTCACCAACAACTAAAAAGTGCAATTGTGAAAATAAATTATGTTTAGTTTAGCAAACAATGGCTAGCTGAAATTCAGCACTACATTTGATTACCCAGTTTTACTGCTTCTAAAGCCTCCGTTTTAAATGCTTTAGTTTTTAAAAGCTGCAGTGTGAACGTGTTGCACACACTGATACACATTTCATTTTTACGATCGTTTCATATGAAGATATTATTCCCGTAGTACTTGTCAAAGTAGTTGTCGCTGTATCTGGTGTCATTGTTCTGCGAACTCAAATATCAAGTAAGCTGCCGTATGGAGTTGCAATGAAACACTTGACAATAACACATAACTGATGGCCTCTGCCCTATATCCATGCCTCCATCCATCTCACTGGATCATCAAATGAGTGACAGGTAACCCGATAGCTAGTCTTATGAGAATCCAAGTCAGAAATTTTCAGACATGTCAAGAATGTATTTCTGACAGCGACAAGACAAAAGTCTGTCACGCCACAATAGAGGGAAGGGCTTGCTTTGGCATCAGCATTAGATTCCTGTGATTAAAGCATAAGGCTCGTCTTTTTTTTTTGTGCAAAGAAAGCTGGGGGATGTTACGTAAACCTAATAATAATCTTACAATAGAACAATGACAACAGAAGACGGACAGAAAAATAAGCCCTTTTCAAGCATGCGTCTCGAAATATTGCCACGGTTACGTTCTCGGCACCGCTGGTCATTTTCCCTGTTCACACATCCAGCTTCTATCGGTTTACCAATGGTGTTTGTTCACACATGATGTGACGGTGTCGTTTGTCACATTACACCCCACTCAGGGGTGTAACACACCCCAGGGTTGTGTTTTATTTTTAGCGTAAAATACTCCATCTCTAACTCTTATGTTACTCTTCCATTTATCTGTCTATTATTTTGGCACTCTCAATTTTCCATCCAACTGTACCACCAGGCGGACTACTGATCTCATCCTCAGCACAGACTTAAAGCAGCTCTGTTATTTCTAGGTCGGTCCATTTGGTAGACATTTTTAAACATGCTCTTGCTGGCTTACAAATAATTCTCTAGCGTCAGACAAATGCCTGCCATGAGCAAGTCTCAGCTACGCTGCTTTAATTGTTCCTTTGAGAGTGTCTTGTGCAAGATTGACACAGCAATTCTATGGCTTTTGTTCGAACCATTGCTGCTAAATATATAGTATATATATATATATATTTCCGTAGTGTTACTTGGTCCTGAGTTGGCAAATTGACAATACAACTTTCATGGAACAATGCCTCCGGCTCAAATTCACACATAAGCTTGAGACAGAGCAAGAGTGAAAGAAAGACAAAAACTGGAGCTACTCCTAGATAAATGTAAATAAGAGCGACTCCATGGCTGACACGCGGGACCATCTCACCATTTAAACCGGTGTTTTGCAGAGGGTAAATAGGGGACTGACAGCTTCACTGGCAGGTGCACCATTGACAGTGCTGTCTGTGAACACCCCCACCCCCCTTTTTTTCTTAATAACATAGCTAACTGGTTCAATCAATGGACACCTGCATTGACAGATAAAGCCGTCAGCTTTATCAGAACAAACTACAGAGGGGATGTACCCTCGCCATCATCTCTGAAATTCTACCTCCCATCAATGCTAAGTACGTTTTGGCTTTTGGAATCCACCGTAATGTAACATCAGCTAATGACTTGAACAACATATAAATCTAACCTTTACTTAAATCCAGGCGGCCATTTTATGCATCACTGTCAAGATTTAAAAAAAAAGGCTCTTTCAAAACGAGACCCTGTCATGAAAGCGCAACATGCAAAATGCAGAAGTGTGGCACAGCACAAAACTGTTTTTGATGGTTGATTGGATTGTAACAAACAGAAAAGGCACAGTTACTACTTGATAACTGCATGGATGAGGCACGGTTCACTTTTCCACCATCGTCTTTCACCCACTGCCTTTTGTTTTCCATTTGGCCCACTTGCACACAGGTCTTTGTAACTGCATGGCTTATGCAACCCTACTGCAGAATGGCACTGGAAGTGGGCTCAGGGCTATTGTGCTGGTCTAGGGCTCCTCTGGGGGCCATAATGTATTTCATACCATCCATCACTGGGCGTGGAGTTCAGGAAGCACTACTTGAAGCGAAAACACACAGGACACAGATGGAGAAGTAAGACACACAGACAGAGCAATGAGCTAAGGAGAGCAGCCTGGGCAGCTTAGGCTTAAAAAGAAGGCGTTTGTATGGCGGCCTCTGAAACTTGTGTATGGGAAGTCTGAAGGGCCATGTCTGTGGTGTGCCTTGTACAAACTGTTTTCCAAAACTGTTTCGCTTCCCTCCTGGCGACTTTTGCTTTAAGTGTTGAGCTTCTCCACAGCTCTCATTCACATCTATGGGTAACTGTGCTGCAGGATGGATTGCCCTATACTAGTCCTGTTACACCCAACATCATTGGTAAATAAGCTGCAAAATTAAGAAAAGAGTTCAAAACTTGAAAAGAATGACCAGTCCAACCAAGTAAACCATTTTACCCCTTCCGACCAGCGATGTCTCTGGGAACCGTGAATTTTCAAAAGGTCTGAACTCATCCTCTTCGCTGCTTAGTTACTTCTGAGCCTGGTGATTAAGAATCTCCAGCTCTGCAGCTTAAGAGTCTCAAATCCCTGTACAGTATGGTCGTAATTAAAGATGGATGACACAGTGGCAAACCCAGGACCATGGACCGATCTAGCTAAATGACAAGAGAAAATAAGAAGGAAGCGGTGTGGATGGGGGGTGGGGAAGCAATATGACCGAGACAAACAGAAAGGCATGAAAACTGGGCTTGGCTGGTAGCAGATAAAAGGCAAAAAGAAAAAAAGAAAAAAAGAACACAAAGAGTAAGAGCTTAATCACCCCCTCCCTACCCCCCCCCCCACACACACACACACTCACATCAAGAAAACTGCTATTTACTTTTGCTTTGGAGCCACGGTGGATGAACCCACTCCCAAAGGCTGACTTGTAATTTGCCGGCCATGGGTGGGGTTTAGTGAAGGCAAAGATAATCTCAACCCTCAAACATATCAACTCAACAACCACATCTTTGATCACAGGAACAGTAAAAAAAAAAAAAAGAAGAAAAAAAAAGTCTCTACTCAGAATAGTTTTTTTTTCCCTTCTTCTTTTTGGCGTCTGTCTTGGAGCAATGATTAGAAGGTGCTGGTTGCATCTATGGACAGTGTCAGGTTCCCACCCTCTCCTCAGACTTGGGGCCTGGGGGTTACCAGTTCCAGGTTGCCTGCCTGTCTTTCTGCCTGCTTTTGTCTCTCGTCTGGTTGGTTAGCTGGGTCAGCCTCTGCCTACTGATGGATCACTTGCCTCCAGAGGGAAATGAAAGACTGCGGCCTCATTTCCACATAAGTCGGCCTGATGCCTCACTTCACTCTCCCCCTCCTTCAGTGTGGCACCTCGTCTGCCCCTTTCTTCCAGCGTGCTTTCCAGGTCTGCCCTCTTCATCCTTCACACTCTCCCTTCTGTCGCTCTACCACACAGACACACGATGGTCTCTCCCTTGTCTGCTGTCCGTCACCGCTGCCCTATCAAAGGCAGGCCCCCACTTTTTAGGGGCTCATTAATCATCCTGTGTACGACAGGAGGCCCCTTAATCCACCCCCACCACCACCCAACACCCCCAAGCAGGCCAGAGAGCAGCCCTCCACCCCTATCCCCCATGGTGTTATCAAGTTTCAGTGGTTGTAACTGTAGCACAATAAACAGTGGAAAGAAAGAAAGGAAGAAACAAAAAGCAAGAAAGAAAGAAACAAAAAGCAAGAAAGAATGAAAGCAAGCAAGAAAGAGAAAGCAAGAAAGAAAGAAAGAAAGAAAGAAAGAAAGAAAGAACGAGAAAGAAAGAAAAAGAGAGAAAGAAGGACACAAATAGAGAAAGAACGAATAAGAGTTTGAGAGGCAGCTAACTGAAACTCGAACAAGTGACTTTAATTTCCAAACAAAGACAAACTACATGAAGTTAGCAGTTTAATTAATTCAAAAATACACAGGCTTCATTCAAACACTGCAGCCGCGATTTCAAAAAGATTTCGCTGCAATAAATAGCACCTGGACCCACACTCCAGCACCTCCTAATATGGACAGGTACAATTACATGACAATGTATTTTGTTGAAATAAACTGGGTGGAGCCATTTCTAGAAGTTGTGTGGCCAAAAAAAAAAAAGATAAAGAGGCAATATCAGAGAGCCAGAGAATATTCCTATTGTGGCAAAGTGTTTGTGCAGAGGGCCTGTGTGTTATGAGGGTGGTGTGAGGCTGACCGGGGAGTAATATAATGCATACATGGATCCCCCAGAGCCCATTCATGCTGTAATTGGTGTGGACAGAGCTCTTGGTCTCAGGGTTACAGTTAGAGAACTTCCTCTGGTGTCCTGCTGAGAGGCCACGGTTCCCACGCCGCTAGGCTGAGCTCTAGGCCAAGTACGGCCCACCTCCTACTCTGCCTTGCTGCCCGACTTCCAAAAACATTACCGACAGCCCGCAAGCAGTCATTACAGCAAAATACAGTGTCTTTGCTGACTTTGGAGTGGCAGCCCCCCCCCCCACCCCCTTTCTGTTTCTCTTTCTGTCTCTCGACTGCTGCGGATAAATGGCACAGAATAGTCCAGCTTACAGCATTATAACAGAGACCTAATTCTATCACCAGGGATTTTCCCTTAAAATAACTGTGGCTCTTGCAGAAGGGGCGATGGCGCACCATGTGGTCTGTCTTAAGCTGAATCTACACCTCACCCTAAGACTTTCACATTCAGACAAGTCTTCCCGCACTTGACTGCACTATGAGGGGGTTTCTGGCTGGGGGCAGCAGGGGTTTAAAACACTTGTAACAGTGAACGGGAGTCTCTCACACTGGCTCTGTCCATCAGAGTCTGGAGCCATTAATCATGCCAAGTGGACGCCGCTGACAGGCAGTTGGCTGTGTTTTGTTTTGGTTTTTTTCCTCATCCCCTCTTTTTTGTTTTATCAAGCAACCATAGCTATTGCCATCTCACTTACTGCCCCTTTTCCACCCTCACCTCAAACCCACATCCTAAATGTGAGAGTGCAGTGTCAAAATAATCGAACCCAAACAAAAAAACCCACCCATCTGCTTAAATCCAAGCCTCGGAGGCGGTTGACGGTGAGGACACAGCCTTGAAGTTTCTCTTCTCCTATACGTTCACAAGTAGCAATTCCTATAACGGATATGATAAATGCAAATACATGTGAGATGCACACATGCCAGTATCCTCTACCAAATCTCCTTACGCACACAGGACAAAAATCTGATTCTCACAATAACAAGCTTATTGAACTAAACATTGGAAAAAGCTTAATTTCCTGGGTGACTGACGTCATAAATGACCAATAGTTAGGAGAGCAAGGGACAGAATCAGTGTGCCCTGACAGAAAACGTAACAAATATATGAATACATTGCAGTGTGCAGTGTATACAGGTGCAACAATTACATCAACAACCATGCCCTACGGACTGACAAGGAAGCTCAGGTTGATGATAGATAACTAGCTCTCATTTTCTGATCGCAAATGAGGATGTCTGCCCTTCTGGTCACTTTGCTCTGCACGGCATCTGACATTTCTTGTCGTTCTAGCCCCATGTGCAGGACTTACTCCTGCCATGGTTAAACTAGGATGAGTGGGGGTGAGTGTGTGCAAATTAATCGCTTTAAGGAATGGTGCTACACAATTGATTTTCAACCTGCAAATAAGCACACACTTCTTGCTTCTCTAAAGCTACACCTGGTTGCTGACCACATAGTTCAAAACCATGTTGGTGGCCTTGCAGGCATTTCAGGGGACAGCAACGACTTACCTGCGAACCCACATCAACACGCAGACTACTGCTTGCCCTCTTTGTTCTACCTCTGCAGGGCTACTGTCTATGTCCCCGTCAAAAGGGCTGAGCTCAAGGTCCAGACTTTTCTCTCACCTGGCCCCAAAATGGTGGAATGAGCTCCTGTCCTCCATCAGGGCTGCAGCCTTGTTTGCTTCATTCAAGAAAGGCACAGAAACCTTTTCTTTTCCAGGCCTACATCAATCAATAGATGGTCACAAGCGTGACAGTAATAATTATTTGTGGCATTGTCCAGCAAATTTGGAACCCCCTTGACTTAAGGTTGCTATTGATGATCTACCTGTTGCATACTTAACTAAGTACACTAGACATGGCTTTGATTTAATTAGTATTCAGGGCTCTCTTGGTTGACACACAAACATATCTGCTCATTGCTGATTCTTCCATAAATTGTTTTTTGAAAAACTGTCTGCTAAATGAGACAATGTAAATATTACTGTGTCCAAAGAATAGTGTCTGATAAGGGTGCTAAGAAAAGAAGAAATGTGGAGAATTTCTTTTCCTTTTTTTTTGTTGGGGGTTGCATGCTTTCTGCCATTTCCGAAATACAGGGCATATCAATGGCCTTCTTAACGCATAGAGGGGATTTAGGACAGCTGCTGAAATTCCTCACACGCACACACACACACACACGCGCACGCGCGCACACACACACACACACACACACACACACACACACACACCTTTCTCGTGGCTGTTTTTGAGCATAGAGGCAGGAAATGGGAATCCCTTGCAAGTTTTCCTGCTGCTGTTGCTCCTCTCAAGGCCAGGAGGCCCCTTGACAAGGAAGGGAGAAAAAAAAAGGTGCTCCACCATTTGTCTTCCTCCGTACTTGACTCAAACAACCTGCTTACACTATACGCCTTCAAATGCACTGCAATTAGTCTGCTTCTGAAGATGAGGCTAGGCGTTTTACCCACGAGTTAATTGTTTTTCCTCATAAATACTACTTACTTCTAAAATAAAATAACAAAGGGGCCTATCCTTAATTTTGACAGGAAGTGGGCTAATGGAGCCTTGGAAGTTTATTATTAAAGGCTGGCGACGCTAGTTGCTTGAACAACCAGACGCTGCGTTTCGTTCCAAGTCTAGAGGAACACAGGCTAGAAGGCGCTAACAGCAGAGCGGGAATCCAGCCAAGCAATTTGTTCACCCTGATTAAGACCCGATTTAGGAGACAGCAAAGGTCAGCCAAGTACCTCTCATGGAAGGGGAGAGGGAGAGGAGGGGGGGTGGTGTGGGGTAGCTTAAAATTTTCTTACCTCCCACATACAATAGCTATGATATCCCTAAATCTTTTGACCCTACAGAACCATGCTTCTGTAATGTCAATTCAAGCTCACAGGTCACAGCCTGCATGACTGGTTCACACGGGGCAGCCATAGCTGGTTGATGTTCACCCTACTAAGAATAACTGCAAGCACAAATCCTCTCTCTGGTTGCCTTTTAACGTCATAAAAGTAAACTACGCAAAATCTGATTTAAAAATGCTGTCATCTAGTGGAAATTAAAAGGTACTTCCCTGTAATACAGGACGATTACAGCAGCACAGCGATGTTTGTTGTATTGTTAGGCACTCCCACGCGACTAGCTCTATGTGAATCTGGTGATCGAGACAGTTGACCCATGGAAACCGATTCCCCTTTTATTACTTATTTACTCATGCCAAGTTACTCTTGTTAAGTGTCAGCTAAATATCAAAGAAGGTTGAATCACTTCATCTGGATACAACGTTTAATGACAGATTGTATCCAGATGAACTGATTCAACCTTCTTTGATTTTCTTACCTGGATTATTGAGCATGCATCAAGACATGTCAGCTAAATACTTTGAAAAAAAAACGCACAATAATGGAAGCGCCCTCGTCATCGCAATCACTTCCCCCACCAATTTACTACACATAAGTCAACCTTTAGGCTATTTAATTTATTTACCCTTTTCATTTTCCGTCATTTTATTTTTTTTCAATTTATTTTACGAAGCTCCCTCTATCTCACCAAATACAAATTAGCCATTTGTTTTTCTTCTTTCGTTTGATACATCTTTGTAAAAAAAAAACCCAAAACAAAACAAAACAAGACACGCGGTAGTCAGCCATTTATTGGCTGTCCGGTGGTGTTTCAGTCGGCTTGACAGATCTCTCTATCTGACCGGCGTAGGAAAGGGGTCAGTGGACCACTCCCCGAGACTGCCACCAGACAGAAATGCTAACAGGGCCTTGACAGATCCTGTCTCTCCTGCTCTCTGTCTTGGCTTAATTCATCACCCTCTAAGCAGGACCTCCAGGCTCTCTAAACAGACGCAAAGACTCTAGCGAGGCTGCTGTTCTCACAGACAGGAGCTCCCCAACAGACAAATGAAGGCACACATATACACCTCCCGCCAACCACACATGTACATGGACAGTTCATATACATGTACATATACACACAAACATGCCACCATCCACCTTTGCTTGACATGACAAAGTATCCACAACACACATTTGTAAATACAAAAACACCCTTATGGTGAACAAGGACACACAGTGTCATCGATGTAAAGCGCTACTGCTATTGAACCCAAGGAAGTAAGGACTGGCAAAATTTGCATTCAGTAGACTTAGCCTGTGTGTTCACCGAAGACCTGTAAATAAGTGCTTTCTGTATTTTATTCTATGGAAAGGTCATACCTTGAGGGCTCTCAAACCAACTGACCATATTCACATGGCAGCCATTTTTTTGTCATGTGATGCTCAGGGTGGGAAGCCTAAAACTGAACCGCTATATCTTATTGCTGTGGGCCAGGTTGTAACTCATATAAACGTGAAGAACTGGACAAAAATCTTCTCATTTCATTGACACCAGCCAACAAAATCTAATAAAAAGGAAGCTTTACTAAAATTTGGACAAACATTGGGTCATATTTCAAGGGAAAATAATCTTCATTCAACCAACGAAACTGGATAGGGAGCATAATCTAACATCAATCATCTTTGTTCTTTGCAAAATGTATGGTTACAGTAACTCGTATGTCTATGGTTACTATAGATCACATCCAACATAAAAGTGTGTTCCAAGCACTTAGGCAGTGAGTATATTATGCTGCATGATGAAGCCAGTGAGATGTGTTTACTTCCAAGTGTTCTTAATCAGACCTGCTAGCATTAGTTAAATGACTGAACAAAGATTATTTGACCTGAAAATATGGCCTGACATCCTTCCACATCTTAATAATCCAATCCTTTCATTGGATTTTGTCAGCTGGGAACTGGTAAAATTAAATATTTTTGTCTGATTCTTTACATTTAGTTAGGGTTATAAGTTCCAACCCGTCACACAGCAGTTAAGACATAGCAGTTCACTTCAGGGTTCCTACCCTGAACATCACAGGGCCACAAAATGGCCGCCGTCTGAATATGGCCAAGAGACATTGGGAGAAGAAAATCTGCTCTGTTATAGCCAAAGGGGGAAATTGAAAGAAATGAAAACGAATAAATACATAGTGGCGATAACAGAAAACTATGTATATTATCACAACACAAATAAAGAGGGAGGAGGAGGAGAATTTATTTTGTCTTGAATCTTATCACTGCATGGCAACAACTATAACGAATCTCTTTCCAGCATTTAGCACCTGCCTTTCACACAGTGTTATCCAAGCAATCCTTCTCCATGGTTGTCACCTTGTAGTTGTGGAGAAGCTTGCGTGGTCCTGAGATCAATGCCGTCTGGAGCTATGCTCCTGGTAGGGTCACCCACGGTGGTAAGGTCAAGGGGGAGGTCTCTGACAAAGAAAAATCCAACCAAGACCTCAACGGAGGACCAGACAGAGGATGACGGCTGACTTTAGGGAAGCATCACAAAGGCTGGGAGGGCGGATGAAGGCTGCAGCAGAAATGGGCCCCCAGTCATCTTGGACTCCATGCCACTGGATCCTGACCCAGAACTGTCAAGGACTGTGTGGTGGCTGTCTGTGCACCAGTCTCCCCACGCTAAACAAAGTCACGCACAGGTGTCCTCCATCCCACAAGTAGACAACCCAATGGAGAAGACAGTCATACTTGCTTCGAGTGACTGCCGACGAGCCGAGCACTCACTTCCAGTGCTAGTGATGTTTCTTTACGAGAGGTCTCTGGTGGACACACAACCTTAAAAAACTTTCCGTGTTCCACGTCCAGACAACTGTTCCATTCATACTACAATTGAGGGTCCGCATCTGGTGTTCCATGCAAAAGCATTTCCTGACCCAAACCCCATTCCATTTGGTGGCAGTAATGCGCCATGACGTTGTTTGACGGCAGGCATTTTCATCTCTCCCAAGCGTATGTGTGATTTCCCACCAGGAGTTGAACACCATTTGGCTGTCTTTGTATTCTTTTAAAGACAAATAATATAGATGTGGGTAACAGCAGATCTCCTTGCACAACCTCTCTTCAAAACAAGCATACATTTTGTTGATGGTCATCACCTGAACTTGCTAGGTAGTCGCATGCTTGCTGGTATTATGCAGCTCTATACTCCACACGTGATTTAGTATTTACATCACACCTGTGCCTTCCTGAAACCTCTTCTTCCCCTATGCCCACAACAATGTCTGTCGCATCCTTTGCTCACACTGGCTCCCTTGTGGTATGATCACACTGCTGTTCGACCTCTTCCCATTCCTGACCGTATTACCAAAAGACATCATTATTCTCACTGTAACCACAACAAACGACAACCAGTCCAATTTTCATCAATATCTTTGACCACCTGGCAGTCACCATGGACATTGACATCCCTATTCCCATCCCAAAAATCAAACACATAATATCCTTCACAAATCTCAAATCTATCTCCCCTTCAGCTCTTTCTGCCTCTTGCAAGTAACAATGTCTGCCTCCCCTCCCCCGCAGTCTGATAATCCCTCTGATCTTGTAAAGGATTATAATGACACACTCTCATCCTGTCTTGATCAGCTGGATGCCAATAAAACCAAAACAGTCTCAGTCACACACTCAAGCTCCCTGTTATACTCCTGAATTCCATCAAATTAAATCTCGTAAGCACCAGCTCGAAAGACTCTCCAAGAAAACTGGTTTAACAGTGCATCTCAAAGCCTACACAGACTACCTTCAAAAATACAAATATGATCTCATCACAGCCTTGTCCACCTAATACTTACACCTCATACACTCTAGCTCCACCAACCCAAAGGCTCTCTTTTCCACAATAAACAAACTTCTCAAACCCAGTGACAATACCTCCAATTCCTTCAGTTAACACGTGCAACTCTTTGCTTTCATTTTTCTAAACTAAAATTGGTACCATCTACAAGAAACCTGACAACTTCCCTCTCCACCCCCACCCCCCTTACCACTCAGCCCCGTGTCAAAGTTCTCCTCTGTATCCCCAATGGAGCTGTCCAACCTCACGGTAGGAATGAGAAGCTCCACTTGTCCCTTGGATCCCATCTCATCCAATCTTGTCAAGGACTGTCTCCCAGCTATCACCTCACTCATCACAGAAATCATTAACTTCAGCTCTGGTTCAGTTCCCCATATACTTAAACTGGCTGCTGTCACCCCCATCCCTAAAAAATCTAGACTCGACCCTGATATCATGAGCAACTTCTGGCCCATCTCCAATCTCCCCTTTCTGTCAAAAATACTGGAACGTGTTGTCACTTCCCAACTCAAAGCTCACCTCATCTCCCAATGACCTGTTCGAACCATTTTAATCTGATTTATGCTCACTGCACAGCACAGAGACTGCTCTCCTTAAAGTCACCAACGACCTCCTTCTCTCCTCAGACTCTGGCCACCTCAGCATTCTCATCCTCCTCGACCTCACTGCATCTTTTGGCACCATCAACCACACCATTCTTCTCTCCTGCCTTGAATCCTCCCTCATCATCATCGGTACTGCCCTCTCCTGGGTAAAGTCATATCTCACAAACAGACAACAGATCATCAACATCAACAATGGCACGTCATTTTCCACTGCTCTGTCCCAAGGCATCCCCCAGGGTATGGTGCTCGGCCCTCTCCTATTCATCCTTTACATGCTCCCACTTGGTAACATCATACGTTGTCATTATCTCCACTTCCACTGCAACGCTGATGATGTCCAGCTTAACATCCCCACTAAATCCTTCACCATTACAACTTACTCCAGTCTGACCATCTAACTCACTAAGATTAAATCATGGTAGTTGCCCACCGGGGACCAGGGTTCATGCCTCAGTCTCGCCAGATCCGACTATGGCCGGAGTCAATGAAGCAGCAACATTGGCAAGTGCTGCTTTGGGAGGGGGGAGGAGTGGACTTGTGTTTGTTACATGATATACATCTCTGTGTGTGCCGGGAAAACAGGCGTTGGCTTGGTTCGCCTTGTCACGGAGGTGGCAAGGCAGTTCCTTTGACACCGCCAGTCGGAGAGATGCAGTTGGCGAATGCATACAGTATGAGGGTGGGAGTGATCTAGAATAGGGAGCAATTGGCCACTAAATTGGGAGAAAAAAAATCAGAAATAAATTTTAAAAAATTAAATCATGGATGCAAGCCAACTTCTTCAAACTAAATTGTGATAAATTTGACATGATCATCATCGGTCCCAAATCCCTTACCAAAACCACTCAACTTCCGCCTCACCATCGGTGATGCCACTGTCTCCATCCACAACCTCAGAATTATTTTTGACAGCAACATCTCCTTTGAACACCACGTCAATCAAATCACCAGAATTTCCTTTTTCCACCTAATAAACATAGCTCGTCTCTGCCCATCACTCTCCTTCTCTGCTGCCAAAACTTTAGTCCATGCCTTCATGGCATCCAGGATTGACTACTGCAACAGCATTCTCTATGGCTTATCATCCAAAGTCCTAAACAAACTCCAGTACATCCAGAACTCTACTGCTCACCCACTTCCATTCCTGTGACCACTTCACTCCTGTCCTCCAGAAACTCCACTAGTTAGTTCCCTGTCTCACAGCGGATCCAATTCAAAGTCCTTCTCCTCACTCACAAAGCCCTCCATAACCAGGCTCCCTCCTTCCTCACCTACTTGCTCCACTACCATACTCCTTCCTGCAGCCTTCGCTCCTCCAATGCCAACCTCCTGTCTCCACCACACAGGACCAAGCACCAGACCTGGGGTGACAGAGCCTTCTCCATAGCTGCCCCCTCCCTCTGGAACTCCTTCCCAAAATACATCAGAGACTGTACCGATCTGTCCATGTTCAAATCATTAATCAAGCTCACCTTTTCAGAATTGATTTTAATGTATGATTAATGTTGTGTCTTTCAGATTTTTGGTGTGTTGGCTTGTGTGTTTTGTTTTGTTTTATCTTATGTAAAGCACATTTGTGTACCTTGAAAAGCAGTATACAATTCTTTTTTTTTTTAAATTAACAGCAGCTCGATGCACAACCTCTCTTCAAAACAAGCATCCATTTTGTTATCTAGAGCATGCGTAGTGCACGCGCTTGCTATGCATATTGTCTATGCTGGCACAAAGTTTGGGCTGCACATAGACAACCGCATAGGGGTCTGCACAGACTCTTGTGGACATGGGCGGATGACAACATTTACATCAGGCAGACCAAAGTGGACCTTCGCGGACATGCAGACGCAGAAAGTATGAATTGGCCTTAAATGTGTTATCTAGGCATGAGGCTTACAAAGGCACATTTTACTAAATCTACTGGCTACATCAAAGTCACTTTAATTAACTAGATGAAAATTTTAACCAATTTCCATACTAATCAGCATATTGATGTTACACGGGAGAGAAAGAGCTGCAGTAGCGGAGAGAAAAGATGCTGACAACAATCGGCTTTATGTTTACAGCAACCAGACACCAAATTGACAAACTTTTTATGTATTTCCAAGAACTATATTGGTATTTATGGGAGCAACTGAGGAATAAGAAGTGGACAAAAATAACTAACAAAGAAATAAGCCTTTCCATTTCCAAGAACTATATTGGCATTTATGGGAGCGATTGAGGGATAAGAAGTGGAACAAAAATGTTTAACAAAGAAATAAGCATATACATTTCCAAGAACTATATTGGCATTTATGGGAGCAACTGAGGGATACTAAGTGGGACAAAAATGTTCAAAGAAATAAGCTTTTCTTTTTTTGAAAAGAACCACCCTCCAGTACAGATGGACTAGTTAACAATGAAAATGCAAATAATTGAGTGAGTGAGTTTCTTTCCAGCTGCATGATTTGCTTTGCATCTAAAAATAAACACACCCTTTCACCAATTATACAACTGACCAAATTTACAAAATATGCACCACACACACCTAACTACATCATAACCTACAACACAAAATTTGAAGTATGCAGCACTGTAATAACACTGTGTTTAAACTTGAAACATTTTACTTCAAGCATGCATTCCTCATGTAGAGCTGTTTGGGACCAGTCCTGTCCGATAAATGTCTAATTGCATTAGCAGCCTCTTTCAGAGGACTGTCAAAGGAGCAGGAAGTCAGCTGAGCCGTTCTGGCTGTTTGCCAACAAAGTGAGTTAGGCCAAAAACTGATCCTCTTGAGCTTTGATAGTCTTGTGAGTTAGGATCAAGAACCTACCTGCTGACCTGCTAACCACTTGGCTCTAAGGTAGGGAATTAGTGAAGGATTTGTGAGCCATCAAGTTAAAGACTGTTTCGAAGTCAATCATGATGAGAATTATATGTTGTACCACAAGTGCAAACAAATATTAACACCATAGACTAAAATGGAAATTGATGTTTGTGTTCCGTGTTATTAATTTGAGAAGCATGTGGGTTTTTAACATTATTTCTAACAGCAAAGTCATGTTAGTCTGTAGCTGGGATCTCTGCACCCAAACGCAAATCACTTGTAGATGTTATATGGTGTAATTTCCGTTGCCCTGGAGAAGAGAGATAACCCCCAGAAACAGGAAATGACTGAAGACATGGAAGTTGTGCTCAGGGTGGAGGGAGCATCACAAAAGCTCACCATACTCCCATTCAAATTTAAGACAATAAGACATTCATTGTCAATAAAGGCTTGTGGTTTTACATTTAGAAGATTTTAAATTATGGCATATGCCTCGTCGTAAGCAAATTTTGAGTGTTGTACCAAGTGCAACATTTGGGGAATCTTTTGTTTTACACTAGAGATGCACCGATCGATTGGCTGGAGACTGAAATCGGACCGGCCGGTCTGATTCTGTGCTGGTCAAATTTACACACATGCCACATGATGATTCATGTCATGCACACAGTGGCACAGACAGTAATGTCACAGCCACACACACACACACACACACACACACACACACACACACACACACACACACACACACACACACGCTAAAACATGCTGTTGAAAACCACTGTTTACTTTGGGAAAGTAAAATGTGTTAGATAAGTGGACTATACTGCAATTCATTTTCAGTTGGATTTTATTTGTACACAAAAGCTCTGTCCAATAACCTGCAGCACTTTTTTTTTAATTTTGAGATTTGTTTGACTGAGAGTGAGAGAAGGTCCAGTAATCTGGTGCAGTTTTGAAGAAAACGTAAAACCTATTTAATAGAAAATGTTTTATTATGAACATACAATTGAAATACCCATGAAACATGGAAGAAAAGCTACAAAAATTTTTGCATATGCTGTCAATTATAGTTCTTAGAATCTTAAGGGGAAAAAAAAACAACAAAAAACACGGAATCGGACGTCTGGGTAGCGTGGCAGTCTATTCCGTTAACTACCAACACGGGGATGGGCACTTCGAATCCCCGTGTTACCTCCGGCTTGGTCAGGCACCCCTACAGACACAATTGGCCGTGTCTGCGGGTGGAAAGCCAGATGTGGGTATGTGTCCTGGTCGCTGCACTAGCGCCTCCTCTGGTCGATTGGGGCGCCTGTTCGGGGGGGAGGGGGAACGGCGGGGAATAGCATGATCCTCCCATGCGCTATGTCCCCCTGGCGAAACGCCTCATTGTCAGGTGAAAAGAAGCGACTGGCGACTCCACATGTATCGGAGGAGGCATGTGGTAGTCAGCGGCCCTCCCCGGATTGGCAGAGGTGGTGGAGCAGCGACTGGGGTGGCTCAGAAGAGTGGGGTAATTGGCCAAGTACAATTTAGGAGAAAAGGGGGGGAACAAACAAACAAAGAATCGCCCAAAATCAGAATCAGCAGGTCAGACTTAAAAAAAAAAAATCAGAATCAGGCAAGAAAAAATTGCGTTCGGTGCATCTCTATTTTACACTGCTATGTTCCTAGAAGAGTCCCTTCATCAGGTGTTTGTGAACCTGAATAGTAGTTTCAGAAACCATTTACACTGTACATCCCTAAAGCAGCAGTAGACAACTTTTTTGCTTTAATGTATCATTTTGAAGTAAATGCTGATTGTACAGTGTAATGGCTATAGAACAATGACACCAGCATTTATATTGGTTCCCTATTCACTATGCAATTCTCTCTGCCACTGGGTACGACCTCACGGGAAAACGAAGGCTTGATTTACGGCACAAACGAAGTGTAACCATTGCGCAACAAAAATAGGAAGAGGATAGCACTTTTGTTTTCCGAGGTATCTATCAGTAGCTATCCCCAGTAGCGGAAATGGCGAATGGTGGAACAACCAAAGTGACAGTGGAAGCTACCCACCAAGAGAAAAAGAACCTCGTTAACGGAGGAGGCAAAGAAGGCGAAGAGAGAAAGTGATAGAAACAGAGGTAAAAAAAGAATGAACTAGGTGTCCAGGTAGCATAGCGGTCTATTCCGTTGCCCACCAACACGAGGATCACCGGTTCGAATCCCTGTGTTACCTCCGGCTTGGTCAGGCATCCCTACAGACACAATTGGCCGTGTCTGCGGGTGGGAAGCCAGATGTGGGGATGTGTCCCGGTCACCGCACTAGCGCCTCCACTGGTCGGCTGGGGCGCCTGTTCAGGGGGGGAGGGGGAACAGCGTGATCCTCCCATACGTTACTTCCCCCTGGTGAAACTCCTCACTGTCAGGTGAAAAGAAGTGGCTGGCGATTACACATGTATCGGAGGAGGCATGTGGTAGTCTGCAGCCCTCCTCGGATCAACACAGGGGGTGGAGCAACAACCAGGACGGCTCCAAAGAGTGGGGTAATTCGCCGGAAAAGGGGGGATCCCCCCCCAAAAAAAATTGGAATGAACCTTGGATGGGCATTCAATTGATGGAGAGAGCTCCGGGACCTGACAGGGTTCCAAACCGACATTCAGTTGGCATTCTTTCTACTGGATCAGCAAGTAACACAACCTGCCTACTTATTAATACTACCGGATGTTTTACTCTGCCTGTATCGTAGCACTGAGATTGGGGTTTCTAGTTCAAATTGGGATTTTTACAGCTATTTCTTGCTTTGGACTGTAGCCAGGCTGCTAACAAACAGAAAGTGATCTGATTGTCTTTGCGACAGCCGTGCAAACGATAATACCACTTGGAAACCCTGGAAGGGATTGAAAAGTTATCTACTGCAGTTTTTAAATAACCCTTAAAGGATTATTTTCCACATAAAATGTAAACTGGTCACATTCTTAAAGAGCCCTGAATGATCCTTTTTTAGTGCGTACCTGGTATCAAATATCACAGGGAAAATGTGTTTGCTTGCCTTCACTGCCCTACATAGCAGAGGTGTCAGTATGACTAGTAAGAAGGCATAGTTTAATCCACAATGGTTTCTGGAATGCAGTCTTACCTCTTTTCTGCATGAAAGTAAAAAGGTCATCCAGAAACTCCTTCCTGTTGGGGTCATTGTCCAGCTCATACAGCTAAAAGAGAAATCACGCAAATATGTAAAGGATCTATTCATAGCTCATTAGAAAGAAAACATTTCTAGCGAGCTGTCTCATTTAAAACGGCATCCATTTTGGGTTTCACAGAGACTGAAGATAAACATAGATCGAACAGGTGAACAGAAAACATAATTGCGGGTGAGTAATTTTAAGTAATATCAGCAGGTCACATCAGCACAAATGTCAGCAGTATCTAACTCAGGAACTTTTTTAAACTCAGCATACTTTCTTAGCAACGTCATTCTTTACACATTCAGATAATTTCCAACCTCTAATTCACAGTGAACTCTCGCCTAACCTGAAGGCTACTGCTACCCCCTGCAAATGAAATCGCTGTGAAATGTCCAAAACCTAAGGAAAAAAAGGACTTTGGCTTAAATTGTATCATTTCATTTGGAAGCCAATGATTTTTAAATTTTGAATGAAGACATATTGACCAGTATTTTTACATGTTTTTTCTTGTCCTTTTGTAAGGTGGTTTTTGTCCATGTACCATGTTTAACTAGTATACTCTACATACTGTACTGATGAGTCTACTGACGGTTACCAACCGATAAAAAGGAGCAGACATGTCACCGAATCCAATTCCAGACTACCTGGCAAAACGAGTGCTGTTGACCTGTGGCCAACCTATCCTTGAACAAGGCATCTCAAGTGAGGTTTGGTTTTATTTACTTTCTGACTTGAAATACCACGAATGTCTCTAAAAAAAAAAAAGTACAAATGTGCAGCAGGGCAGTGCAGAAAAACGGCATACATGTAGAGAAAAGAAAAACTAATTTTCCTGGAAAAGCACAGATGAAAGAAAGTCAGTCTTTTGTAACTATGTGAAATTCTTATGTGTGTCATTTAAAGGGTGCGATGATGATGATGATGATGATGATGATGATGATGGCCTGTTGGTTCAGTTTTAGGTTGTTTGATGGCCTGTTAGCTTTAGTCATTTGGAGCTCCAGATCCTTACCTTAGCAAAGTCCCTGGAGGCCTCTCCTCTTCCTCTGCCACCGTCAGTCTCATCGGCCCAGCCTGCACTCCCATTCTACCACAGACAGGACACATGGAAGAAGATCGGCATGCAGATAAGATTAGCCAGCAAAAAAACAGTCACGAACAGACAGAACTGTGAGGGGGAAATCTTTCCAGCGTGGCCACTGAGTGTTGGCAATCTGATTTAAAGCTGTTGTATATCCATTTCAGAAAGCTAAATTTCACCAGGAGTTCCTCTTTCAAATGCTCCAAAACCCACTATAAAATGGTAACATGTTGATAACCAAGGAATCGGGCTACCTACTAAATGCAGAATACCATTGCTTGTTTCAACCTTGTGCTATCCATTATGTCTTGGTAGTAGTGGGGGTCAACCTACTCTATAAGGTGGGGATCTCATTTTGAATTGAAACTCGTTTAGATGTGTAGTAGCTCATTTTCAGAAGATGAAGCAACCACATCGAGTCATCACGTGTACTGGTGTGCATTTGTACATGTATTTGTATGCATTTCACAGACACCATCACACACTCATACTTCAAGAATGTGGTTTTTCCAGAGGTTGGAGGAGTAACCTCTGGAATTATTGTGCCCCTGAGCTCCTGTGCCCCCCCTCCCCCCTCCATCCTCAAACATCTCCATTTGGCCTAAAACCATCTGCATCTGGGACTGCCCGGCCCTGCCCCCCACTCATGTCTTCTGACCCAGCTGGATACAAGGGCCCCCCATCCTTCAACCCAAACGCAGCTGCAACAGGCGGCCAAGTTCATGGGGTATAGCCGGCTGACAGAGGAGGAGTTGGGGGCTGGGGGGTGTTGGGGGCTGGTCAATAGCCTTCTCTCTCTCTCTCTCTCTCTCTCTCTCTCTCTCACACACACACACACACACACACACACACACACACACACACACACACAGGTGATCATGGTTGTGTATGTACCGAGTGTGTGTGTGTGCGTGCGTGCGTGCGTGCGTGCGTGCGTGCGTGCGTGCGTGCGTGCGTGTGTGTTTGTGAGTTAGTGAGTGAGTAAGCGAGAGAGGGGGGCTGCAATGGCCCCATAAGATGGGAAGGAGGGAGAATAGGGGCAGATGGGGGTGCACGGTATGTGGCAAGCAGGAATGTCTCCTAAACACAAAACCTATAAAAGCATCAGGAATCAAAACAAGATCCGTTTGGAGAGGGACGTTAATAGCTCTGTCCTGGGGTCTAATTTCAGCTCGGAGCCTATTGGTCAGCGTGGCAACTATGGGCCCTGAAACGAGAGCCAGGGGGGCAAAGGTTGTCAAGGCCCCTGAGAGCAAGACATTTTCACCCTCTCGCTCGCTCTCTACTTGTAAGGGTTGTCAACATTCGTGCTCCCTAAACAAATACTCATCAGCCATCAACTTGCAATGTGATTTGGATCTTGCTATGAATTGTAGGTTTCAAACTGGAGTGTTAAGTCAAGACCTGCTCCACATAAATATATGTCATCCATCTGTAAAAAGCCACACCTAACTATTACAAAGCTGTAATTAGAACTTCATAGAATAACTATTCAGCTATTTGCATTTGTTTCTCACAGATAATCGTCTGCTGAAGACTAATGTTTATGGAGAAAGATTATCAAATCATTGCTCAAAGCGGCTATGCAGTTTCATTCCAAAAAAATCTATATATTTTGGAAAGAAAATATTTGTATTTCATTATTGAACTGTTCACAAACAGGTTATTTCATCATCTAATGAGCTACTATTTTGCAAGCAAAGGCGCAGGCAAAGACTCAATAAATAACATGAAATTATATTCCAGTTAAATTCAAAAACACTTAGCAGGTTCCCTATCTTTTCAAGTGATAAAATTATTTTTTAGGGGAATAAAAAAGATTAAAATGAAATGCTACATATATGTTTCTTTAGCTAATCGCCGACAGTTCATTCCTTATCAAAAACACACATTTAGCTCTCAGCCTCTTTTATCTATCATAGAGATTACAAAGACTTTCATGGCAGGGTAAATGTATGGTACATCGGAATGCCTTGCAGACCTTTGCACAATGGTTTGGTTGCTTTTGTTAACCTTTAACCATTATAAATGATTATAACAGAAGGTTCTTCAGATTATAGAAATGTATTGCGGTGGTCCATATGGTTAAGTAATCGGACAGAAACCAACTAAAGAGATACAATCCTAACCCGAGAGGGAATAACTTGAGCTGCTAACCAATGAAATGCAGCTCAAATTATTGTACTTTTGTCAATGTCCCAGTATGATTCAATCACATGCATGCAATTTCCATTAAACTGGTAAACAATTACTCTTAAATAAACCTATGTTAGATTTGAGTGTTTTTGCAGGCTTGCAAACATTTCAACATGTGTATGAATGTCCATTTGTGTATTTCTGTGTCAATACAAAAGAGATAGAGGAGATATTCACTTTGAATTTACATTAATTTGTTGTGAACATTATTATAGTGAAATGTATATTGTACATTCTAGGTGTTCATTGAGAGTTTTAATGAATGCAGCAGTGGCCTAGTGAAACTCCTTGAAAATGGAAAATTAATATTAGAAGCAAATACATTGGCAGTGGGCTTCGACTCCTGGGTTACTGACATCAGTGTGTGTACACAAATGCACACACGTGTCCCTTTGGGGCACCATGTCTTGTGTGATTATGGGGGCCAAGGTGTTCCTGACATCACAGAGAACAAAGGTCTTAGGTGGCAGAATGTCACCGTCAGACTCTGCTCCCTTGATGTCTCCTGATACATCCCTAGTCAGCTGTGATTAACTCTGCAAAATATTACATGCTTTAGTTGACCCTCTTACCCAGATCAGCTAACAATGACTGGGGAAGGTAAGGAGCTCAGGTTTAGGAGGATACTTTGGCAGGACAGGCAGCTGTAAATGGACACACACTGGCAGTTGCAGGGACTGAAACCGTGAGCTTTCAGTTACAGTACTGCAATGTGAACCACTAAAGCTGCCAGCACAAGGTTGCCTATATATTCTCTGCTGAGAGGGATGGAGGTTATGAGGTGGTGAGGAGCTGGGATTGTGGTGGGCGGATGGTGCTCTTGCGGATCATACTGCAAATAAGCTCAAGAGCAGTTTATAGAAAAGTTAATATATCCTCAATTTGGTCCATAAAAAGACATGAAGAATGGTCAATGGAACATGGGAGCTATTACCCATGGATAGACATGTTGGCTCTTGAATGAGGACCTTGGTCAGCTGAGGAATGCTAAAACTATGTTGGTTTTTGACAAGTTAGTGTAGATCCCCATCATTTCAGGACCACTCCTTATGATCAGTCAACTCCGCCCCTTCATCAGATCCACCACACCACTTTTGAGTCCTAAAAAAAAAAACAACAGACCAGGTTTTGAAGTTCCCACACTATGCTTAAATACATAACAGGGTGCTGAAGTTATAATCCAGCTCCTTCCCTCTCAAATCACGTATTGAGGCCTGTGTGTGGTAACTGCCACTTTTAATGCAACAGAGATTAAGGTGTTTGTAAGATTAATGTCCCTGAAACAAAACAAAATCTTGCTAATATTTGAACCTTAAGACAGTGGACTCAAATAAAGTAAATAATGTGTGCGTGGGTGTGTGTTTGTCAAAAAAGATACATGCTATTTTACATGCCTTTAAGTAGCCCATATTTCTTTTCCTTCCTCTCCCTCTCACAGCTTAACACTGTTAGAGGGTTTATTGGCCAAGGGGTGGGCGGGCTAATCACATTATGGCAGTATGTGACTGACGGACACAGCGTCCAATCAGGGATGAGAATGAGGTAGCCGCTCAGCAGTGAGCTGTGGAGGGTAATTACTAAGAGGGGAGGAGAAAGGCTCTCTGCACTTTAAGATTCAAACATGGCCTCTGTGACTAAAGAGTGCTTTCTGGCTAAGTGGCTGTCAAATGGGATCAAAGGACCCCCTGGGATGCCTCAGGGTGGCCCAGGTGGCTACCAGTGAAATGACATATAATATGAATAGGATGTTTGGTTTACTGGAAGTTAAGCGCAGTGATATGTCTTAAAATATCTATTCCGATCATAAATCGAACTCTTCCCTTTTTTTGCCGCTGATTGTAAGGTTGTGCCATTTTTTCCCCCCTGCATAATCAAACTCATCTTAAAAAGAAAAACAAAAGCTGTCTGGGTATTTCTAAATATTACATTAAGAATGTGTTATCAAGAAGTTCCCAAATTAAATAGGTGCATTTCATTAATTCTTAAAGGCCACATTTAAGATACCCACCACGTCATCAAAACTACCAATTAACATAACCACACCACGTGCAACTGCCTTTGAACAAAGATCATGTGACATTACAACTGTGTATCCCAGCAGAAATAGATAAGTATGCAAAGTATGAACAGTTTTTGAATATACCTCCATCCAAATTCGGCAAGTCCTGCAACTTGCTCTGCCCCGCTTGAATGTCAGCGTGTACCTGGGGAGGCATTTCAAAGCAGCCTTCGAAGAGAGATGTCTCGAGTGAGGCCACCATTTTAATGAGGCCAGGCAAGCTGGAACAGGAAGGGTTAATGGCTGCCGCTTGAGGAGAAGGGATATGGTGGATGGATGGCATTGATTGCTGAGGATGTTGACAGCACTTCTCCAATTTGATAGTGGGGCTGTTATTAGATGAAGAGGCTTGTTCTTAATAAAAGCATCATGTGATTTTCCCCTCAGTCTTCCTGCGGGGGTGGGCAGGCTGCAGTGGCGTTTAGAGTGCTGGGAGAATCTTCCCTTATATGAAGCTCATTTTGAGCAACCTCTCAAAATGTAAAAAAAAAAAGGCTTATGCAAATTATAGTAAAACAGGTCAGCCTCTATAGAGCACATGGACCAGGCAGGGTTGATCCCATCTGAAGTGGGTCACAGTAATTCTATGGATAACCTACTGGTTGACATTGGGTGCTGGAAAGGCAGTGAAAACAATTGGCTCATTTGAAATGTACGACACAACAGTTAATGTTTTTTTTTCTTTTTTTTCTTCTTTTTTTTGCAGTCCGCTGATGTGATCTTATGGGGCAAGTGTACAGAGGCACATGTCATTGCCATATTAGAGTCATGTTAGCTTTGAGCTATGCCCCTAGCCCCCTTCCTTTTTCCACAGCCAACTCCTGTCATAGCCTTCTCTGTGCATCCCTCTGCAGCCTCACGCTGCAGACTGTGTCCCCTGGGCTGAGGCAGCCATTGAACAGGGGGCCCGATCAATAGCCCTGGATGTGCAAACACGGGGAAGTCCCCAGCCCCCTCTGGACACAATCTCACGGCACACATCAATACTCATCATCCTCAGCCATCTACAGCAATGGCCAGGGGGAACCGAGCTGAGGACAGGATCACAGCTACGGCGTGACCTAACCCTTTCACCTCCAACAGGACATCCCAACTTTGGCTAATGCAGGGGACGTTTCCATGGGGAGCCCTCATCAGAGTACAAATAGTTGGCTATGAAAAGGAAGATGTGTGTTTAGAGAGCAACAGCTATCCACAGTGAAAACAAAATACATGTACCTACAGGCAATATCCCTATAGTAACCCCAGGCAATAAATCATGGTTAGCAAAATGTCACAATGCTCTCAGCATGAGCTTTGGCACAATAGATGCAAGGGGGTGGGCTACGTTAGTGAAATTCACAGACATTCCAGTGTTTACACCAGTAACAGGACCTCACAATAACAACGGAGCCCCATTCGTCCCACAGGTATTCTTAAACATCTCATTCCCGGGCTAATCTTTTTTAGCAAAATTACTGGCTGTCAAAACAGTCCAGTGAAGGAAATCTTTTAAACAGACACAGCGGTGGTAATTTAATTACAATCAAGGAATGCCACAAGGCTTCCCGCAGAATTCTGGATCCGAGCCAACACTGGTGAAAAATGGAGAGTAGCCAGCAAGGAGGCGACACGCTTCCTTTAATTAGTGCTTGTACAGTGCACTGGAGAGAACAAGCCATTACAGCAGTTCAAGCTGTTTGCTCCTCCCTGTATCTGATATATATGTTCTTTTTACTATAGTGACGGCCCCTCCCACAGACTGATAAAGATGTACAGAGAGAGAATTAGCTGATTGGTACATATATATATATATATATATATATATATATATATATATATATATATATATATATACACACACACACATACATATATACACACATACATATATACACACATACATATATACATACATATATACATACATCTACATATATGCATACATACATGCATATATACATACACACATACATCTAAAATGGACATACATATAAATATCTGGGGGAAAAAATCAAACCTTAATAAGAAGAAGGGAAAAAAATGGAATGATATCAATGATTTAACCCAGCTCCGGTTTGTGAATAGCACAGCAACCCAACTCAGATCAAATCAGGTTCATTTACAATATGCAGGCTTCCTGCTGCATTGTTCAACTATGACTGCACTAATGCCGACAGTTTGGTCCCACTGCGAAGTCCAATTCTCTTGAAAGGGAATCTGCTGCCTCTCAGCATGCCTAGAAAACAAGCATCGTGGGGAGCCAGCAATCTTTAATCCAAATCAAATAATTGGGGTCTTTATCCCTCCGCGGGACCTCACAGAATCATTTATAATGCCTCGCTGGGAGGCACGGAGGCGGGGGGAGTGGGCTGAGCGGGAAGGGCCCTTTATCTGCTAACTACTGTAAAGGCTCTCATGGTGAGCCGGCCATACGCTACAGCTAAAGGCTCTCGCTAATCACGATTCCATGTGCACAAGGAGAGCACATCTCACTGACGCTCAGCCGTATGGTGCATTTACTGCGCGCACAAAACAAAACCACCATGATTCCTGTGCTCTCTCTGGAGTTACCTTGGAGCAAAGTGCACAAAAACCATCCGACAGAGTGCAGGACCCAGGAGAGGGGGGGCCGCCTGCTCCCCTGCCTCTCAATGTCCGGTCATGTTTAGAGATTTCTTTCTCCTGAGTAACAGACAGAGTGGCGGGACAGGGATCTAAACGTCCAGGGGCAGAGCGTGCCGCTACCTGCCCCATCCTTGACGGTGCTGTACCTCTCAACAGGCCTGTGAAAGGGCAGCAGCCCCCCCCCCCCAGGCTAGACCACCCCTCCCAACATTAATCACTCCAATTACAGAGAGAAGGACTGAGAGAAACAGGAATTGGGGGGCGTACTAAGTGAACAAGAGAGAGAGAGAGGTAGGTAAAGCCGGCTGACAGATGGATCCAGAAGAGAAACAAACTAACACACTGACCAACTAACTTTTTCACCCTTGTCCATTGTAGACTCAGAGAGAAAGGGAGAAAGACGGGGAGTGACAACAAAGACCTATGTCTTAGAGAAAAGGGTGGACCTACATATCTAGCTCCTAGGTAAATATGTCTGTTGGTAACTAGCAAGTCTGGTTTGCCAAATAAACTGACTGCATTTGTTCAGCTCCAGCCCTTTTACCAAGACACCACATTCCAGAGGCAGAGGCCCCATCCCCCATACACTGGCCCCTTTCGCTGCCTCACACAAATGCAACGTTTACAGGCTGGCGTGGCCAGAAGTTCACACTCATTGGTTCAAAGACCCTTTCACAGGCAGAGCAAACATTTTAGTGAATCACATCTGTGCCACGACTTACAGTGCGAGAGCTTTATTAGAACATGAGAATCTAGCCCACACAGACTAGCTTTCCCAATCAATGTATGTTGCGTAAGGGTCACATTTGGTTTGAAGTTCTCTGAAGAAGTGTAGAATAATATAACTTAGGCAGTGTATGAAATGAAGACAACCAACCAGCTCAAGAGAAGGGCAATACAAATGGATCAAACTCTAAAGGACAATGGCACTCACTCTTTCTCGCTAGAATAAACTTCATGAGTTTGCACAAACAAACCTTTATGCAATATCCCCGTAAAATAAAATCTGCTTTCCACCAAAAGCTGTAGCTCTGTACTCAGGTCAAAAAGGAGCCATTAGCTTTTCTCTCCTGGGTTAAAAGCTTTGGCTAAAAATACCTTGCATATCTCACATCTTTCAGAGAGCAAGCATCCACTTCAAGCCCATGTTAATGGCAGCTGGCGACGTCGCACAGACCTGATAGGCCTTTATAGACATTCTCATTGTACTGACAGCCAGGGAAACTGGATACATTCACAGATCAACAAAAGCCTCCACTGCTATTAAGCCACATCACATCTAATTACATATGAAATGACGGAGGTCACAACGCCAGCAGTCAGAGGAGAAAAAGCCTTCTTTGTCTAACGCATAGTGTTGGGGAAGGGGGGGCATATAAATCAGATCCCTCATTCGAAGGGTTTTCTTCATCATAGAAGTGAAGTGTTATGACTATCTCTCCAAATCTGCAGTATCAAATGTTAAACTCATAAGCACAATTCACAGCTTTCTGCAAGGCATAATCAATAAGTACCGATTTTCCTGTTGAGGGGCAGAGGTATCTGGTTCCTCTCAGCTAGCGATAAGTGTGCAGGGGCATTCCACCTCTGACAGGCCAGCACCCCCCCCCCCCCAGGGACCCAGACTGGGATCCTGGCGCGGGTGTTGGACAGCAGCCCCCTTCACTCCTGGATGGTGCAGCCCGTCACGCATCTGGAGCACATCTTCCAGCAACCATCGTGAGGGTAAAGGGGCACAGTGCTACTCTGCTGAACACTCAATACATTTACGCAGAGAGGTACAGATGCACTTAATGGAGGAAATTAGAAACAAGATGCTAACAGGGTACAATCTCCAAGATTCTGATTCATGCTGCATTCATGGGTCATTATTAGGTCAGAGCCAAACTTTTTTATTTATTATTTGCTAGCCAGTCATTACGTTAGCCATGCTGAATTTGCATCGTTGACTAACTCCAACGTCAAGATTGTAAAGTGCAATCAATGAATAAATGTTCAATACTAGCGAGGCATTAAGAGAGTCTACTAACATAGCAAGTTGGGCTGAAAAGGTTAGGGCAGAGAAATGGGATTTGCTACCAAATACAGAAGAAATTCCTTTTAATTGGAGAATGATTTTAAAGACCAATGTAACATTTCCAGAATGTCATATTTTCCGCAAGTCCAATCAAGACATCTGACATTTACATTATAGGCATCTGACCGTCACTCTTGACCAGAGCCACTCAGAAGGAAAGAAACAGTGGAATAATCTTCAATTCCTAGATCATCAGCATTAAATGCACACAATAAGTAAGGTGTGAGGAGTGTAAAGGTCTGGGCCAAAGTGCATTGTGGAGAGTATTTTTACTTTCATGCACAATCCTATTACAGCCTATTAAAAAGGAAGACTTAGCGATAATAGAGAGATATGGAAATGGGTCAAGAAATATATTCCAAACCAAGTTGACAGGCATTGGCTGTGTTATTTACTCCTTATGTCACCATTCTGGATCTGGCGGTTTAAAAGGGAAATGGCATGATATCTTGCAGGCAAATCATTAAGCTTAATCAAACATGATATTTACATTGCTGGGAGCTCACAGACAGGTATAGAAAACCCACCATACAGTGGCTTTTATACTAATGTATATTGAAGTTATGCCATTAACTAGTCCAGTATATTAGATTGTGTGAGACTTTAATAATCCACATTAAGAAACGGGGTTATTGCAAAAAGACTGGGTTTAGATGTAAGGAATACAGGAAGACATACGAAGTATTAAAGAATACAGAAGTAATTTCAGCCAAAAAAAACAACCCAAAACAAACATACTGAGGATAACGAGACCTCATTTTCTTATACAAATGTACAGTTTGCATATTTTTGCGTAGAACTACTTTCACATTTACCCACGCCTATACAAATCTAAATCTGTCATAACAGAAGTAATCCAATGTCTTACATAAGCAATGTGATTGGGCAATGACGCGATCAGACTGTGCCTATTCCTCCAGTAAGGCACAGCCTATCATTTTTTTATTGGCTGCTATACTGACCCTGGTGATAGCCATGAGGTTAGCTAGTTATCTCTTCCCCCCCCCCTCCTGTTTGTGTACGCGATGCAACACATGGACCTGGAAAGGAACTCGGTTCACTCCCTCACACATTCACGGTTGACTAGTTCATCACCATGGGGAGGAGGTGGGGGTCGGAGGCAAAGAAAACAAAAAAGAAAATAGCTAGGCTTGAAAACAAAACTAAAGAAACCATTGAAAACATTTAACAATTTCAAGTGTAAAGTAAAAATGAACAAATGAGTGTTTAGTCATGAGTCACCTTCAGATTTAGGCCAACACACATCACCACAGAAGCTAAGCGATGAGTCAAATGACTCGACTGAAGAGCCACAGGCCTGTAAAACACACGGGAAGTGCTGGTGGATGACCGTTAAATATCAAAGCCACTGTATTTAACATTGCTCTACAAAACCAGCAAAAACCTTCTTGCCATAGGAAAGAATGGTGTGTGGGAGTATGAACGCCTGGGAATAGGATGGTGACCTAAGAATTCACAGCTCATCAAGCGTCGACACAAGGCTTGATGCCGCCGCTGTCAAGAGTTTATATGAAACGAACGGGCGTGTTCCTTTTAATGAGCGTCACCTGGTGCCGGTGTGTGCTGGCCTTCATACCATTTTCACTCCTACCATGAGCTGCTTGCAAATCCCTGTCGGTAACTTGGTGGCTTTGTCACTAATTTAGCAACTTTAGAACCCACATGGCAACTACAAATAACAACTGGAGACAAAACTAGCATGTTTTTCTGACCTTTGGGAAATCCTTGCGTTGACACAAGTACATCTAGCAACAAAGTGATGTCAAAGGACATAACATAATGTTCACCTGCGATTGAACCCCCCACCCACGCTAATGAGAGTCGTGTCTGCGCTGAGGCCAGCCCCACAGTGCTCATCCAGGCTGTGGATAGAGCAACTGATCCACATGACTGCGAGCTGGTAAAATAAGGTTAAATAGGTTGTCCGGGTAGCGTAGCGGTCTATTCCGTTGTCTACCAACACGGGGAAAGCCGGTTCGAATCCCCGTGTTACCTCTGGCTTGGTCGAGCATCTCTACAGACGCAATTGGCCATATCTGCGGGTGGGAAGCCAGATGTGGGTATGTGTCCAGATCGCTGCACTAGTGCCTCCTCTGGTCGCTCGGGGCACCTGTTCAAGAGGGAGGGGGAACTGGGGGGAATAGCGGGATCTTCCCATGCACTACATCCTCTTGGGGAAACTCCTCACTGTCAGGTGAAAAGAAGCGGCTGGCGACTCCACAAGTATCGGAGTAGGCATGTGGTAGTCTGCAGCCCTCCCCGTATTGGCAGAGGGGGTGTAGCAGCGACCGGGACGGCTTGGAAGAGTGGGGTAATCGGCCTTGTACAATTGGGGGGAAAAGGGGGGAACCCCCCCCCCAAAAAAGTTAAATAAAGTCACATGGCAAAAAAAAAAGTAAAGGATAAACGACAGCCTTAGTGTAAGTTAATATGGTCATAGTTACGAGCATATTATACAACGCCTGTTGTCTATAGTCTCTTTTCGTGTCACTTTTGGTCGCCATCCTCCCATAAACGCCAGATCGAACATAGTTCTTGAGTACGAGTGAATTGTTTATTTGATTGCGGTGTCTGTTATCTGTAAACATATAGGCTATTTTGTCACGTTTTCTCTCGATGTAACTTCATTACTTTACAGATAAGAATGCAAATTAGTTAATGTTGCAATATAGGAAAATAGATTACAGTAGTTTACCAGATTACTGTTGCAGATTACAACTGATCAATAGCTACTCTCCTTACTAAAGAGTTGGCTGCCTTTGCTAGGGTTGTCAGGATAATGTAAGCAGCACAAAATTCAACAAAATATGAGAACAATTTTCACTGAACAACTATTGACAAAATTAAAAAAGACATCTCTTTTCTGTATGACAAAACAATATTTCTCTTTTAACAAACTTAAATGCCTTTGGCCATTTGAGTTTGACTGAGAACACTGTGGGCTTTTGTTTCCCCTCCAGTCCCCCCCATCTTTCTTTCTTATTGGCTGATGAAACGAGAAGTAACATTGCTTTGCGATTCAGCAAAAATTAAATTGTTTCAAATTTATGAAGAGGTGGGGCTCTCATGGCACAAGGCTTTCAAAAGATGCCGCATGACATGCGTTGGGTTGACAGCACCCAAAACATGATCATAGAGAACAATATAAAATGCAGATGCACTTAAAAACAACAACAAAAGGACAAAGGACACAATTGGCTCAGTTCTTACTACTTTGGATTCAATAACAGCACTAATTCAGATTTATGACACTGCCACCCACCCTGTGAACACTACTTTGGCGAAACAAAGAAACTTTTTCAAAAGACAACACGTGCATCCAATCTTAACCAACAAACAGAAGCTGCTCCTCAAACCATTTGACAGTTTAGCTCTAAAATTAGATCTAAATGGTAAATGGCCTGCATTACCAGTCTAGTCTACCAACCACACAAAGTGCTTTACAGTGTATGCCTCACATTCACCCAGTCACACACACACTCATACACTGATGGCGGAGACTGCCATGCAAGACACCAAACTGCTCATCAGGAGCAGTTATGGGTTCAATGTCTTGCTCAAGGACACTTCAACACGCTATCTGGAGGAGCCAGGGATCAAACCAGCGACCTTCCCATTACTAGATGATCTGCTCTACCTCCTGAGTCATGCCGCCCCAAATTTAGATATCTACAATATTAAAGCTTAGTGGAAGCTATTCTTGCTAAGTAGTTGTGACTTAAAATAAAAATAAACTATTTGATTTGATGGAAAGGTTTTGTTTTGTGTTTCATTTTTGACAAGCTGCCTGATTAGGGTAATGAAAATAAGACATCCCTTTAAAGAAAATCTACTGAATAACCAGTATGCTTTTACTTTTAAAAAACTAAAGCGCAAATAACATTTCTAAAAGTTAATCACCGAACAAAATACCTCCAAAGTGGAAAAAGATTTTTGTAACTTTTTTTTCATTTAAATTAATGACTGAAGTTTAAAGCGGTGTTGGTTGCCCCTCACTCTTATTTTATCTTTGTGTGTGTGTGTTTGTGTGTATCTATATATTATTTATTATTCTTTTTGACTTTTTATCTTTACTATTTACTGTTGATTTTTCCCTCTTGCAGCAACATACCAAGACAAATTCTATCATTTCATTTATTTCCATTTATACCATGGTCATGGAGAATACTGGTGTCTAACTGGCTGGACGGTGTGCGTTAAAACCGTATAACACACCCATAGTTTGACTTAAGTTTAATCACCGTTCTTAATTAATGAGCTGGCCACAGCATGTTGCTATGTAATCATAACAATACGCTGATTCAGTAGCAAGCACAGGAACAGTCAAAGTTAGCTTAGCGGCTAACTTCCACTTCATAACCTTCTAATTGAAAAAATCCAAAATGTCCAAAGCACAAACGAATTAAAAAATAAATAAAGTGAATGTTTTTATTTCAATTCTTTGCCTTTGCGTCCTATGTTAAAAACCTTTGACGCACACCTTGTCATGGATTATCCCTTACTTGAAAAGTACTATGAATTATGTTATAATTTGCTATTTCGAAAATATTACAAATCTCATTCTGATGTCTCCAGATGAACGAATGGTCTTGCCTGTGCTGTAGTTCTAGAGCTTTCTCTTTGGTAATCACATTGGGGACGGCAATGCTCTGAGCAGATGGCTTTCTAATCAAGGTTTATTCCACAGGGGGGTTGGAGCATCCGAAATGTACTACTGATATTATACAGTAATGTCTCATAGGTATACACCACTTTTTTCCAGGGTCTTTCTTCCTTTCTTCATTGTTTAAGAGAAGGGACTGGTACATTGTTAGAAAATATGCAAATGTCAACTGTCGCTCATTGTCCTTATCAAGTGTTGACTACTGAACTGAGACCAAATTCAAATACGTTAAGTTTCCTATTGTTGTTGAGCATTTAAGTGCAAATTGATTCAAAAAATAGTTTTAAAAAAAGTGCCCTTCAAGATACTCAAGAAAACTCCACAATGGGGTAATGTTTCTTATAACGGCATCCAAAAGTCTGTTGCTGCATTGTGTAGTAAAGTTCTCAAGGATTACAAAAACCTATATGCATACTGCAGTCCCACCCTCAAAGACCGGCTGTTAATAATTCAATTTTCTGTGCTACTCTTTAATCATTTACTAACGTGGCTTTTGAAATTATTGACTGCAATTGACATGGTCCATAGTACTATTCACACTGTGATTGTCTATTAACCATATCAGCAAAAGGACGAAACCTTATGTTTTTGCTCGTCTGAAATTTTAAGAGTTGACCGTCTCAATTCCTTAGCATGTGTACTTTGATATCTTGAGCCCGCTGACTTGTAACATGTGATTTCTAATATGCACATTTGAAAAAAATAAACAAGTGGTATCCTTGCCTATCACTGGCACAAAAGGTGTCCTTGTTAAGCAAGTCTGAAAGACAACCCTTAGTTTTCTCCAAAACAAAATGCCATAATCTCTCTTTCTTAGTTGCTTATAATATTTGCAAGGAATCATGGGAGCTTATTCCCCAGAGTATTAACATGCTCTGGACACGAGGGTTAGCCGTGTGCCTAAAATGTAAACAGTAAATCTTGGAAGCTGGGCAGAGAAGACATTGCATTGATTCCTACAGGGTATATGATGTCCCCTTTGTAGCCACAAGCCCCCCCGCCACACCTCTCTGCTGGGGCCCGCTGCTTACAAGTATACAAATATCCACAGCTTGTGTGTGAATACTTGGCGGAAAAACAACGTGCCTACAGGCTACTTTAATCAGCAGAGGATGTTGGCAGGCAGCTCAAGTGTAGAGGCAGCAGAGCCTAAGGCAGCGACTGTGGGAGGAGGACAGACGGTCAAGCAGGCAGTCTAAAGTGAAAGGAAAGGCTCCTACACCTCTGTCCCCTCCTTACCCCTCGCTCTATGGCTTTGCGTCGGGTCCACTCAGCCGCTGGGGTTGCCTCACTGTTGTACTGGTCGCCTACAGACCCCTGCTGCTAAACCAAAGCAGTACTGGGGGTCGTACCCAAGAGTACCCCTAAACACAGGCCAAAACATTTTACTTTGTTACAAGATTAGATTAGATTAGATTGTTTTAGATTATTCTATTGTTTAATCGGGTCCTTTCTAGGATTTCAACGAGTTGCAGAACTAAGGGCACTATTTGGGATGCCTTACTGATCTGAAAAATAACATTTTAAATTGCAATATCCACAACTGCGATTTCCAAATCCAAAATAGCAGGCATCAACAAATTTATCAACATATAAGTAGCCATCCTTGTGCAAACTGTAGCTATTAACTGTAGCTATTATGGAGAGACTTACAATCTGTATATTAATTTGGATTAAAAAGGGACACTAGCCTATATTTTATCTTTTTAGCTCTTGGTGCCCAACCTGAAACTCTATACTTTTTTAATGTGGCAAATGAATTTCACCTCTAGAATGAATAGAACTCATCAAGTTGAAGTTAACAGAAAAAAAGTCCAATTACACATAGGTCAAATGCACAAGGCATTAGCGTTAGTCTAATTTCATCAAAATTCAGTATTAATTTAACGCAAAGCACCGTACACAGCCACAGAGTGCACACATCACTATGTGTCCAACTATACTAAGTATGACACTGGTTCCACGGTGTCATATGATCTAGGGTCCTCTCTCCCTGCAACCGCCCAAGGCGTTGGTGGATGTCTTTGTTTTATTCAGCCATTTCCCCTCCTCTGTTTGCCTTCATTAGAGAGCAGGTGTTGAGATATGCTGAGTGGGAGTGGTCGTAAAGGACGAATGGAAACAGCAATGGTGGGGGGCTTGTGGTTTTGCTGCCAACTGATCAGATTACAGCGGCCATCAGTAGCTCAGTTTCCATTAGAAGGAAGGACGTCAATGCTCCAGTCAATTTGGGGGGGTGACAACCCTAATGCACTGTTTGCATTTAAATGTGAGACGTTTTTGCGTTTCAATTTAATTAAATGGAGAGGAGCAATGTTACCAGCAGCGACAAACTGCATGCCGAGTGATCCAAACAGTCATTTGCACTGGCACTGGAGGAGCCATTGCCTCAGTTGCAAGGCAGACACTGCTTGGACAAAAGCAAGACCTTGTCCTCACAATAGCTACACTGAACAAAAGAGACTGAATAAAAAAGGCCTAAAGCGCTGAAACATACATGTCTCTTTTATCTTGATATATTAATTCTGACCTTGAAACTTATGGAATGAGAATAGCAAGCGAGCGTTGTTTACCCAGGTGTGGTCTATCACAAACTTAGAATCATCGTAAACAAATTTGACAGGTGAAAAGCAAACATTTGTTCCACAGATATGTTCAATATGTCAAGCTAAATTGGCAAGTGGATCTAAATGTAATTTAACTCTGGTTTCTGGTCAAAACAGCCCTGCAAGGGTGTGCACAATCAATACTTGTCCTTATTAATACATATAAATCTTGACCATTGGGACCACAGCTACTCTTCAGCTCTGTGAAAATCTCATTTGAAGTATTTTTAACCAGGGATTTGCTAACTTTATCATGTCAACCCAAAGTAAACACACTTGATTTTGGGACAACCTCATTTGATACATGGGGTTGTCCCAAAAACCCTCATAAAAGACTTACGTTAACCATCTCTATACTGTAGGTAGGAAGACAAGAGTATTGAGGCTGAAAAGTTCGATCAGAGTTGCAATTCTGCATGACTTTAAAGTTATGAAAAAAAATTACGCTAATCCTTATTCCCACTGCCCCCCCACCCACCCACAGGACCACAGTGGGAAAAGACACTGTTCTAAATTGAACAGTTTTAAACAACCAGGTGTGTGAGGCAGAGCCATTACACCAGACTAGACACTGCAAATTAGGGAGTGAGTTCGGCTGGACAGTGGTGTGGTGGAGGCCATCCTCAGGCCAGTATTGTCTGGCAGATGAGCAGTGAGGGGGACTATGGACCCACTCCCGCCTGCCAGCAGCAGATGTGCCCTTTGGGACTCAGACAAATAAGTGTCTCTGCTTCCACCTCAACCCTCCCTTACTGCTCCTCCCATTCGAGTCCTTTTGCTTTTTCCCCCCCTCCTTTTACAGCCCCTGCAACCCTAAGTGAAATGAATTAAAAGATCACCATTCAGGGCCCAGCTACAGCATGGACATGCCCCCCCCCCCAAACACACTCGTCCAACTGTCTCTTGTTGGGAGACCCCGATGGGAATGCTCCCTGTTTGAAGAGTTAACTCTTTAATTCCGTCTGGAATGTTTCCTCTGGGTGGGGCAGTGTAGTGTGTTGAGACAGACCAATAACCCCCCCCCCACACACACACACACACACACACACACACACACATCACCCCCCCAAGCCACCCCCCCCCCTTCATCTCCTTACTAAATTCAATACCTCTATTTCTGGGTTGGAGGAATCTTCAACACTGGGCTGTTAGGGGCAGGATCGCACAAGCTCAGCCAGCACAAAAGGAGCCTCCTATCGACTCAGATGATTTCACCTTTTCTTTAGATTGCTGCAACAAAAGCCTGCTTAGCAATAGTGCAATTTCTGTGCTGTACAACACATTGAGTATTGACCTCAATAGCTCTGCAGCTCTGAAGCTATAAACAAGACTAAAATTATACCCTTGGTTATTTTTGTTGAAATACTGTGATCATGACTGATGATTTAAGGAACCAAGTTATTTTGCTGCATTTTATTTTCCTTATGTTGAAAGCCTGGATCATTTTAAACTCCAGCGGACAAATGTCTCGATATTGCTAAACCCCCACCACCTACTTGTGTCCATACCTGAACAAACAAAACATGCCATAACAGTTACAACATCGAGCACAGGCCAGCCGCCATGAGGAAAAATGCCATTAAAGAGGCAGCCAAGCTCTAAAAGTCTCAATGCCTTCCATCCAACCCAGCCAGCCAGCCAAGACCAGCTCTAAATGAGACAAAGCAAACACAAACAAGGCTCTGAGCCACAAACACAAACAAAAGCCACTACGTTTCACGTTAAAAAAACAAAACAAAACAAAACAAAGGCTTAAGTCTGTTTAGAAAGTTTAAAATGCTACAACCAGGACTAAAGGTCAGGAAAACCCAGATTTTTGAAAAGGGGACAGTTTAAGAGTTGAACCCTTGATAAAAAGATACGGAACAAAATAAAAATCACAGCTTTCAACATAACGTGGTGAAGGTATGAACATGAGCAGTTCACAGAAAAAGACAAAGGGGTGAAATTATCTGTTCTGTTCAGTTTACATGGCAACAGGCTTTAATACTGTCAAGGCTGCATCATGTTAGCCTATTAGCCTCGTCCATCCTCACGCTCATAATAGCGTTTGTGATCCGCGCACATGATCACATGATTAGTGTTGGCAGGTGCAAACAAAGCTGCTGACGTATAAAGGTAAAAGCTAAACATCAGAGAATTTAAACCCAAAATGGATCCTTAAATGTCCAGCTAACCTGTATGGTGATCTATGCTGTAGATGAGCAGCCAAATTTGGAAATTAGGTTAACCATTTAGTGTCCAGCGCATTAATCACAAATGCCATTACTAATTGCATTTTCCTGCCATGAGGTCATTGCGGATGACAAAAACCACCCCTGATGAGGTAATAAGATTAAAAAATAAAAATAAATCATTACATTCAGAAGCTGTATCTCCTGCTCCTCCAAAGGACATTGAAAAACAGCCCATCAAAAAACAAAAATCCTAGTAAGTACCTTAAAAACACTATGAGAAAATGATCAGTTGCAGCTGGTCCTAAACTTGCAAACACCAACAATCCCTCATATAGACAGCCCCTAAGACAAGTGTGCCTCGTTTGCAAACAATTGTTTTGAGGTAAGCTATATATTTTAGAAATTAGTGTAGACAGTCTGCACTATAGGTGAGAAGAAAAGAGTCAGAAAAGTAAAGCTCTGATCAAAGTCATAACTAATATATTCGCTCCCGCTTATCATGTTCATTGCATGAATTAATGAAATGAGAAATATTCTACATTCTCCTGGGGATGCCCTAGGAGTCTTCACAAGGATGACACTCATCCACAAAAGCTTACCAAATAAACATTCAACAAGGCATTAGAACACCATTTCATGTTGTTCTTCAGGTAGATAACTTACTGCAGATAAGTTAATGATTACCTAATAACTTTAATTTCTATCAAGAGAAAGATTGGGTAAGTGAAAAGTGCCTAGTGCCTATTCTGTTTGCGTAATAGACTTATTAACAACTATCACACCATGAAGTGAGTCTATTTGCAATAGGATACTGATGCAATGATAATGTGTAGCTGCAATGAGTGGTAAAGATTATGCAAATATGCTAAAAAAAAGTTCCAATTACAACACAAAAATGTGCGCACAAAAATATTTTGTACCAGGAAGTGATGAGACAGATGTATTCATGACGTATTCAGTATAAAGCTTAATAGTTAGAGCATGGCCCCAGAACCTCCATGGTGAAAGACCGGAGTCTGATGACAACACACATGCTAAGGGTGTAGCCTTTCATCGCACTGTAAAGCATTTCGGATTTTGTCTGTGAATGTTTTCATTCATCCAGGTAATGGTTATCCAAAGGAGTTGAATCAAGTGCAACTGGACTGGTATATATCCGTGAAGACGTTTTGCCTCTCATCCAAGAGGCTTCCTCAGTTCGAGCCTTTCTGACTAGACCAAGCTAGTCTGACTGGCTGGTGATGAGACTCAGTATTTATCCTCTAGGAGCCGTTGTCAGAGCATTTTGGATTTTAAATGCTAATCTAACATTACAGGTCTTTATGTACACAGGTATGTGTTTTCATTTCCATTTACAGTGAGTATCGTCATGCACTTCAACTGATCTCAAGTGGATGATAACGCGGCTTCTCATGTGAACATTTTTCAGTTTCAAGGTTTGGATAAACGAGGTGCTGACTTTAACTTCAGCCCAGTTACATCACCACAGCAGGAAATGTAGTAAACCTTGAGTGTAGCCAGGGCTCCCGACTAACTTTTAACATTGGTTGCACTGGTGCACCTAACTTTTTCATTTAGGTGCACCAGCACATAATTTAGGCGCACCCAACATTTTTCACCGTGTCATTTGAATCGTTAGGATTAGGCATCTTAGAACTGGGGACAGATGAGATGGGTGGAATGGTTACCTCCGCCGATGATGTCGGGTCTGGGCTGGGCCTTTCAGGGCCGGGGACAGGTGTAACAAATGCCAAAGCATTTTTCTTGATGAAAAAATAATTAGTAGTGCTTTTCGTTTTGAATTACAGGTATGTTTTAAGGTTGTGATGTCACTCGAGGAGGAGTAGAGGGCACGGTCTCACACGTACACATAACTTATTGTTTTTCCCCATCAGCATTCCACGAAGACCCACCCTACTCGGCCTCGGCCTGGCTAGTACTCAGTCCTTTCGTTGGTTGGATTGCTTAGGTTTAGGCATGAGTGAGATGGTTAGGGTAAGAACATAAGGGTCAGCGCCAATCAGAGGCAGAGTAGGATGCAGTAGGATGTAGTCGCAGAATGCAAGTGGAGGAAAAAAAAACACAGCACACACACACACACACACACACACACACACACACACACACACACGCATGCACGCCGCACTGGCCACCAATGTCACCACCATATTGGACCAGGCAAGACTGGCCTGTAAACAAATATAAGCAAGCAAGGGAACTGCAGTTTTTCTGGCTAAAAAGCACAATAACCTTTACATTTCTCAACCAATATCAGTGAGTTGTTTTTATATTCAAGGGTTTATGATCTACATGGAGTACAAAAAAAGGTTTTGTCTACAGTTACTTAGAATCTCGGTAGTGGGGCTATAACCACTGCGAGACATTCAAGAGAGGACTGTGTCACGTTAGGCTTACATCAACTGAATTACTTAAGTGGTGGAAACTATTTCATTGTCATAAAATGCCATAATTTCATGATATCTCAAATGGCCCTTGAGTGTTACACAGTATCAGTCTGTTGTGTTGTTTAGTAATATTGATGAATGCTGATTTTCATCCCATATTTTTAGGAGGAAAAGGAAAGCCCTTCACTTTTTTAACCAGTCAAAATATTGTAGCGAATTCTGGGGGTAGCCGGGAACCGCCGCAGCCAGGATGCGAAGCCGGGTCTCGCGGATCACGCACCACGGGCAACTCTGTTAACCAGTCGACTAAAGGGTCGGACCCTTTCACGTCCTGGCTGCGGCGGTTCCCGGCTGCCCCCCCCCCCCCGAATTCGCTACATTGGTGTCAGAAGTGGGATGGTGAGATCGTGAGGCCATCGGAAGCGTGTGCGCCCAGAGGTGTGAGGGAGCTCGTATGGTGACGCGTGGGGATGTGCTTCCCTAAGGACGGGGGGTAGTGTAACGACCAAGGATAAGTAGACTCGCTAGCCCTTGGCTAACAGGTCGGACCCTTTAGTCGACTGGTTAAAGTAGTCTCCCGTGGTGCGGGAGACACGGGTTCGCGTCCTGGCTGTGGTGGCTCCAGGGCTGCCCCCCCCCCCCGAATTTGCTACAATATCTTAACCACTTGTTGACTTTATTTGACTTATCTGAATCAATATCGAATTGAAAACTGACTTTCGCAATATCTGGAGTATAACTGCATAATATGCACAACATTATCATATTTGTATTTATATATACACACACACACACACACACACACACACACACACACACACACACACCTTTGTTTAAAGAAACACTCAACGGTAGGGAAAGTGCTCAACAAATAAGGGGCAAAATAATCCAGTGAGTCAAGTAAATTCTTTATGAGAGAGTACAAGCCTGTTACACGCCATAAGTAATCACCCTATATATATATATATATATATAGCATTTTTTTTCTCCAGAAACCATCAATGGTGTTGATAAAAGTGCTCAACAAAGAGGAGCGGAATATGAACATACCTTAATATATATAAAATGGTATTATTTTTATTATTATTTCCTTATCTTATACTAATATTACTGTACTACTTATGTTGTGATACTGTCTTTATGCATTCTCAATAATCCAGGTAAGGAAATCCACAGAAAGTTGAATTAGTTCATCTGGACACAACGTTTATTGACCTCTTCAGTCTCAACTGACTGCAGGTACCTCCACCCTTATAAACATTACAGTGACATAATGACCAAAACCAACAACCAGTTTCAAGAAGAAGACGCCCAAACAGTGCACCAGCCGACTAAACAGAGGAGAAGGACAACAGCTGCCTAAGCGTAAACCAATGGTGATTCCATATGTGGAGGAAGTGTCAGAAAAGCTGAGATGCTTATTTTCCAGACACCGCATGTCAGTTGCTTTCAAACCCCAAAACATGCTGCGCCAAAAGTTGGTCCACCCCAAGGATCGGGTCCCCCGGCACAAACAGAGCAATACAGTGTACGCTGTTAAGTGCCAGGAGGATTACCGTGACTTGTACATCGGGGAACCCCAACAGACGCTGGCCAAGAGGCCGGCCCAACACAGAAGAGCTAACACGCCAGGCCAGGACTCAGAACTCAGGACTCAGACAGTCTGCATCCATCTACAGGCCAGTGGCCACTCTTTTAAGGATGAGGATGTGCACATCCTTGATAGGGAGGAACGCTGGATTGAATGGGGAGTCGAAGAGACCATCTTTGTTAAGAGGGAACGACTGTCCCTGAACCGAGGGGGGGGGGGCTAAGAGTACATCTGTCATCATTTTATAATGTTGTGATTGCAAACATTCCCAAATGCTCTGTGAATAGTACACATGGCCATTATTGAAATTTTGGTTAATGGTCACACCAATTTGCATATGAAACCAATTGTTGTTTTTGGTCGTTATGCCACTGTGCTGTTTATAAGGGTGGGGATACCTGTAGTCAGCTGAGACTGAAGAAGTCACTTAGATGAGCGATGAAACTTTTCTCTCGATAAACGTTGTGTCCAGACGAACTGATTCAACTTTTTGTGATACTATGATACTATTCACTACACACTATTTTATTTACTCTTTTTACTTTATTACATACTACACTGCTCAAAAAAATAAAGGGAACACATAAGCAATGCAATGTAGCTCCAAGTCAATCACACTTTTGAGATATCAACCTGTCCAGTTAGGAAGCAACACTGATTTGTGAATCAATTTCACCTGTTGGTAAATTGTCTAATTTCCACCAGGTGGAAATTAGACAATTTGCAAGACAACCCCTATAAAAGGAATGGATTTGCAGGTGGTGGCCACAGACCATTTGCCTGTCCTCATCTTTTCTGGCCGATCTTTGGTTAGTTTTTCATTTTGCTAGTGCCCTCACCATTAGAGGTGGCATGAGGCGGTATCTCCAACCTACAGAAGTTGCTCAGGTAGTGCAGCTCATCCAGGATGGCACATCAATGCGTGCTGTGGCAAGAAGATTTGATGTGTCTCCCAGCACAGTGTCCAGAGCATGGAGGAGGTACCAGGAGACAGGCCAGTACACCAGGAGACATGGAGGGGGCTGCAGGAGGACAACAACCCTGCAGCAGGACCGCTATCTGGTCCTTTGTGCAAGGAGGAACAGGAGGAGCACTGCCGGAGCCCTACAAAACGACCTTCAACAGGCAACTAATGTGCAGGTTTCTGCTCAAACAGTGAGAAACAGAATGCATGAGGATGGTATGAGGGCCCGACGTCCACAATTGGGGCCTGTGCTCACAGCCCAACACCGTGCAGCCCGATTGACCTTTGCCAGAGAACATCTTGGTTGGCAGATTCGCCATTGGCGCCCTGTGCTCTTCACAGATGAGAGCAGGTTCACACTGAACACATGTGACAGACGTGAGAGAGTCTGGAGACGCTGTGGAGAACGTTCTGCTGCCTGCAACATCCTCCAGCATGACCGGTTTGGCGGTGGGTCAGTGATGGTCTGGGGAGGCATATCCTTGGAGGGCCGCACAGACCTCTACGTGCTAGCCAGAGGTACCATGACTGCCATTAGGTACCGGGATGAGATCCTCAGACCCATTGTCAGACCATATGCTGGTGCAGTGGGCCCTGGGTTCCTGCTCATGCATGACAATGCTCGTCCTCATGTGGCCAGAGTGTGTCAGCAGTTCCTGTATGTCGAGGGCATTGATGCTATGGATTGGCCTGCACGTTCCCCAGACCTGAATCCAATCGAGCACCTCTGGGACATCATGTCTCGTACCATCCGCCAACGCGATGTCGCACCACAGACTGTCCAGGAGTTGACCGATGCCCTGATCCAGGTCTGGGAGGAGATCCCTCAGGAGACCATCCGTCGTCTCATCAGGAGCATGCCCAGACGTTGTAGGGAGTGCATACAGGCACGTGGAGGCCACACACACTACTGAGCCTCATTTTGAATCGTCTTGAATAATTTCCACAGAAGTTGGATCAGCCTATGTTCTCATTTTCCACTTTGATTTTGAGTATGATTCTGAATCCAGACCTTAATGGGCTAATGATTTTGCTTTCCATTGATCATTCTTAGGTTATTTTGCTCTAAACACATTCCTCTGTCTAATAAATAAAGATTTTCAGCTGAAATATTTCATTCATCGAGGTCTATATTGTGTTTTTAGGTGTTCCCTTTATTTTTTTGAGCAGTATATATTATACTACTATTTATACTACATATACTATTTACTATTAATCTATTATATTTCTACTATAATATTAAACTCATAAATACAATACTTTGTAGTATACGCTATCAATAATAATAATATGCTATACTCAAAGAAGGTAATTCAGTTGATGTAAGCCCAACATTGATACACTCCTCTTGAGCGCCTAGCAGTGATTATAGCCTAACTATCAAGATTCCAAGTAACTGGAGACAAAACTTTTGTTGTACTCCACGTAGATCGTAAACCCTTGAATATATAAATGACTCATTGAAATCGGTTGAGAAATGTAAAAGCTGTGGTGTTTTTACCCGTTTACTTGTATTTGTTTACAGGCCAGTCTTGCCCGGTCCAATATGGCGGATGCGTTGAGTTATCGCAGCAACGGACCAAAGCGGCACATATATATATATATATATATATATATATATATATATATATGCATACATACACACAGACACAGACACACATATATATATATATATATATATATGCATACATACACACAGACACACACAAACACACACATATATATATATATATATATATATATATATATGTCTATGCACACACAGACCTGCTAAATTTCATGTAAACATGTGCAACCAATGAAAATGCTTAGCTGCACTTCACAGCTTTTTGGTCACGTGCGACCATTCACACCCTGGAGCCCTGGTAGCTCAAACTGAATAAGACTCATGGAGGGGGGGGGGGTCGATACAGCATAGTATGTTAATATTTTGCATGGCAATATTGTATCGATACATGGATGCCAAGTACTGATCTTGTATAGTATAAATAATGTGACAGGTTTTTAAGACAGTGTTGGTCAGTCTGTCTGCTTGACAATACCATTTTGCTGCAATAAAAATGACTGAAGTGTGATGAACAGACTGAAAATTGTATCTTATTAGATGAAAGGAGGTTGACAAGGGTCTGCTTTGGGGAGAGACATAATTTGCAGTCGAAAAAAGGTTAATAAACCGCAATATGCCACAATATATGTCTCACAATACTCAGCATATCACAATACTATCATGTCATGACTTAAGTATCATGATAATATCATATCGTGGGGCTGATTCCCACCCCTACTATCTGAACCATGTAAAAATCCAATAAAAAGCAGTGGATGAGCAAGTGTGTGGACGAGAAGTGTGAGCAACAGACAGGACATTTTACAAGTAGGAAACTGGCTCATGATGGATTATACACCTGGAAGCAAGGCCCCCTTACTCCCATTGCAACAGTGTTCAAATGTCACGCTGGGATGCATTTCTTACACTTTCAGTGCCCCCTCAAACCAGCTCTCCAGCAGTGGGCAGATGTATCAGGGCACATTTGTTCCACATTCCACTGTCAAACTACATACTTGAGTCCATCTTCTAAATACAATGTCCACCTCATTTAACATAAATAAACCATCAAGTAAGTCAAACATTCCCTGCTCTAGAAGCTCATACAAAAAGCCTCATCGATCTCCCCACTGCAGTTGTGCAGTTAGCCACTTCCTGGCTGATTGGTTGCTGGAGCAACAGCTAAATTATGCAACAGCCTTCACTCAACAAGCAGGTTTCCACGCCTGGGCACCATAAGCGGTAGCCCGGCCACCGAGTTAAATGATGCGATGATAGGTCTCCTCATGCCTCTCCCTGCTTGCGTGGTCATCTCCGTAGCACTGTGATCACAACAATGCAAATGAAGACCTGCTCTGCTCTGTTGGCTGCCTCCATTTTGTCTCTAACAAATGACACGGGGCGGGGGGGGGGGGACAGAAGGCATGTGAACGCTACAAGACTGGTAAACCAGGGACACAAAAACAACCACCACCTTTACTTCCGTCAGCCTACCATAGGAAGCCTATCAGCTAAAACACATTGCACAAGTCAGATGCCTTACTTTAAGAGATGCTTCCGCCACCAGTGGGACATATGCACTATCCGGGGTCTCCAGGCATGATTAAAACTATTAATCACTAGGAGATTAGCACAGAGAGAGGCGGGGGGTTACATGCCTGCGCTCACATGTGCGTGCGTGTTGGTGGGAAAGGGTTGGGGGAAATTAAAGGGGTCATTAACAGTCTGTATGTTCTGCTGTAGTGTAGGCCAGGGCAACGCGGCCTGCTGACCAGGGCCTGCTGACCCTTCCTGGGTCTCTCTCCACGCGACGCCTTTGTCTGTCCCCTTGTTTGACAATTATTTACTTTGCCGTTTAGGGCAGGGCCGAGGTCACCACACATACATCACCGACACAAAAACACTAGTAGCTACCCGTGCCCGTTCCCCCCTCATCTGCTCTGCAGTCCCCCGTCACCCACATACACTCACTGTATGGGATTGGAAGAGTCTTACATGGCGATAACTTAAATGTCTAACGAAGTGTTGCTTCTTGTAGATGGTTACATCCAACAGGACATGGTGCTACATTGCGACAACAAATACAAATCCTGGTTCTTTTTTTTGTAAAAGCTGTATGTTATATTCCTTTCATCCAGTGTCCTAGTGCTGTCGCTGGACCCTCACAGTCTTTACTATTGGTGGCTCGTAATACCACTGAGCTGGGATTTTAAGCTTATGCTACCGATGAAGCCATTGTAAATTCCTCTTGATAAGAGCATCAGCTAAATTCCTAAAATGTAGACCTCTGCTGGGATCAGGGGTTTCTTTCCTACTGGAGATAACCACGACCCCAAAAAAAAGCATCAAATCTAAAAAGAAGGGCCCACTGTTCATAATATACATACAACAGAAATATTAACATACATAAAATTGATCTTTTGTTTACTGGTCATTTGCCCCCCCCCCACATCACTGCTTTTAGAAGATAATAACTGTATGCTCCCCGCCATTATGTGAGGACGGTATTTGCGGCATCTGCAGGGCTTGTCTCTGGCCCCTCGAAGACAATGACATCAACAAAAAAAAAAGAAAAAAAAAAAAACAGTTCCCCTGCCTCCACTGTCCCCCTCCCCCTACAACGGTGCAACCTGAAACTGCCTGAAGAGATGAGCCGTCATTAAATACTGCAGAGCTGACATAATGACAGGAAAGATAAAAGAGAGGAAACAAAAAAAGGCCAGACCAATTCTCGGCCCATAATGCTGCCTCCCCCACCCCCCAGGCTCAGCCCACCTCTCCCAATAAAAGACACAGGGCCACAGATAGGGCTCTGGTCAGCTACAACTTTTCTGCTCTGATCTTCTGTTCTGACACAAGGTTCACACAAAGCACAACCACCTCGCAGGACAATACCACCCCTCTTTGTCTGACACCTTTAGAAACAATACCCGGCCCAAACAATGCAGATAAACTCCAGTTCATTCACTTTCCACTGTAGTACAGTGGCGTTCTCGATGGGCTCCGTCCTCTCCGGCTGACTGACGAGTCGAATTGAAAACGGATCGCTTTCGATCCACAAAACAGCAAAGATACTACTTCTACCTCAACTTGGACTCCCACATACTCCCTACTGCCACTAATTGCGGTCCATGTCCTTGTCTTTCTCCTCCTCCCCCCTTTGGACACAGCAATCCAACCCATTCTGCTGTCCTTTTTGAACTTCCCCATCCATCATCACCTCAGTGCCAAGCAGGGGCTGAATTTAGCGGTACGGGGCTTGCAGAAGACCCCTTTCCAAAACACATCCCTTTAAACAGACACTAATGACATTTCTGGTACATGATAGTGCATCCCACTGATCAGCCACAGCTTGTTCCTGTGGCACTGTCAACTCTTGTGCAACAATGGCTCTTTATATTACTTGACTGCCAGATGACTCCCTCCAAACTGCTACTTCCCTAGCGCTGATGCTAAACCACATGGAGTCAGGCTTGGCTCCCAGTTAGCATTCCAGCGCACTGTAACACTACAGTGAGGCAATATTTACCTTCAAAAGGAAAGAGCACTTGGCGTCGCGCCGAAACTCTTATGCGGGGTGTGTGTGTGTGTGTGTGTAAGAAACTGCTACTGTGCACTACCTCTAACCCTCCCACCCCCCGAGCGCCGCGTGCCGGCCCAGCCAACCACCCACAGTCTGACAGCAGCAGTCTTGCCTTGACTGACTGCACTACCTGGACCAAGGCCAAAACAGAGCCGAGCACAGGGCCAACAAGAGAGAGAGAGACAGACAGAGAGAGAGACAGAGAGAGCGAGAGAGCGGGGGGGGGGGGTCAGAGAGAGTGTGAGAGTGCAAAGAGAGAGTTAGTGAGCGTGAAGGCAATGCGCCCCTGCCTGGCCCTCAGCCAGGACCCACTTAGAGGATTTTTGGCCACAAAAGCCAATGGGCGGTCAGCCCTCCACAGAGATTTGAAGTGTCTCACAAAGATATCGCTTGAGAGGTTTGTGCCATGGTCAAGATTAAGCCGTCGCTCACAGCAGGGGGCGGGCAGAAGTGCCCAAATCAAACAAAACACACTGCCAGAGTGGGGGGGGAAAGCGAAAGGCTCTTCCTCCCCTGGTGACGCGAAATGATAGCAGGGCATGTGTGTTTTCATTACACGGCTTTCTATTGACCTGCTGTGTTTCAGGAATGAGGGCAAGACTTTGATGCCTGATTAAATGGGTAGCACAGGGTATCATAAGACTTAATGGACAAAAATGTTTTTCAGATGGGACTACTCTACTTTTCTAAACATGTCAGGCATGTCCGGGAATTGGGGTCTGGGGTATTTTTACTGGACATAACCAAGAACAGACCAAAACAGGAATTGATGTAATGAGGAGGAAATGTTTTGGCAGGGAGCCAAGGTGGCAGCTCTAACCTGTTTGAAGTGATCATCAAAGCTCCAGTCGGCCTGTCCGTTGGGGGAGGTGGCGGAGTGCGGTCCGGCTGGAGAAAGGCTCTCGTCGGGCTCCTGCTTCACTCTGACCGGGGGTGAGGCCGCCTGCTGGGGGGCCGATGCCGAGTAGCTGCCAAACGGACGAGGCGGGAGACGCGAAGCGCTCTGCTGCAGAGCCAGGGTCTGCTTGCGGAGGAACTCCAGACCGCTGCCCTCTTCATCATCGCTGCCCTCATCCCCCTCCATCATCTCCTCCTCATCCTCATCATCCCCCGAATCCCGCCCCCTATCCTCCTCATCCTCCCTCTCCGAGTCCACGCTGCTCTGGTTGGAGACCCGGGGAGGCAGTGCCCCAGGAGCGGGCACCCCTCCAACCAGGCCCTTACCCATTAAGCTGGCCCCAGAGGCACGGGCGGCCGCCAGGATGGCCTGCTGGGCCGCGACCTGCTGGGCATACATGATGTGAGCCTCTCGGAGCCGCCTCTCCTTGTGCTCCATCTCCAACCGGGCTTGCTGCTGGCGCTGGAGCTGCTCCATCACCGCCTCAAGCTTCATCCCTCCAGTGGGGCCCCCCTGGGGATAGCCGCTCCCCATGCTGGGCTCCTGAGACATACTGGGCTACATATGGGAGGAGAGGGAAAACAACTGTGATCAAGAAAGAAAAGTTGAATAAAACCAGGCAGTTCCCAAGATCAGAGGTTATGCGGGACTGTGTACAATATGAGCAGAAGTGAGATGAGGGTCAAAACAGACAGTGCCGAGCAAACACAGAAACGCACAGAGACAAGACGCAGAATTTGATTAAAATCACTTGATGGAGCAATTCGGCAACCCTGCTGAGTTTTACCTCTTTCGGACTTTTACTTCAGTTTAAACTCGGGACTTCGGCGGTTTTTAACTGAGCGCCGAAGAGGCAGAAACGCAGGTATTGGCGTCGGCACAGCTATAAATCCAAAGCGGGCTCGACGATACAAAGTGTAGAAATGATTTATTCGCCACAGCTTATAAACGCTCGCCTCTGCTACGGTAAGTCCACGGGCTGAACGACACCGACGTGGGCGAGAAACAATGAGGCGACAGTAGGCTGGGAAATTCAATAGCCAACTGTAATTAATGTAACTAGGCCCCAGACCCTCGCAAAAGTAGTCAAGCCAAAACTGTTGATTGGAAACTTGAAGCGTTGGGAAAAAAGCCCAAATTGTGCATTGTGCACCAAATTCGGGCTGTTTGGTTTCATGCAAGACACGGGGAGGGAAATCACAATTTGTTTAAACTAACTTTAGGCGGATTTCTCATAGTCTGCAGAAGAGGCGTGATAATTAATGCGCAGATTAACTCCACGGAAAGAAAAGAAACAACCCTCCCCGGCCCCGCCGCGACCCCGGTGTATGGCATAACCGCAGCCCGGGTAGGGCACGGCGCCAAACGGGGGAGACGACTCACCATTTGCGCCTTGCTGCTACCGGAATTGTCCACCATCCCTCCTTCCTCGGTTGTTCTCTTCCCTCGTTGCTGGCACTCGTCACTTGTAAACACACAGGGAGAATGTGCATACACAGAAGATTTGAATGGATCGGCTCAAAAAAGGAATCGGGAAATGGTCTCGTCTACCTGTCAAAACGGTCTGGGTTTTTTTTTTTTTTTTTTTTTTACAATCCCCTGAAGTGTTTCCTTCTTTAATATAAAAAAGGACCGACACGAAAATAGCCCGATCTCATATCTCGAAAAGCGTTGAGGTAACTCCCCTGACTCGATTTTCCTCCCCTTCAATTACACCACCAACACCACCACCACCCCCTGCATGAACACACAACAGATTAGGACCCGCCCAGCCGCAGCAACAAGTCCCGGAGTTGAAGCGCTGCGTTCGTATGAATGCCCCGGGTCCGAATATAGTAGCAAAAACCCTCAACAAGAGCGGTCACACACATCGTTGTTGCCGATTCTCCTACGAGAGATTGAATAAAACACAAAAGTCCAACACCATCGTATCAAACACTTCACTGGACAGTGATTTTTAGTTAATGTATCGACCACTGTGACTATATGCCATTACAGTGTCTGCATTCTGTTCAAATATGAAATTAATTCTGCTGAAATGCGAAGCGTAAATCAAATCACTCAACAACAACAAAAAAGACAATGTCGAATGACAGTTGCCGTTGCGCCGGATGCGCCGTGGATAAATTCTGCCCCCCCGTGGACAGGAAAGGTGCCGCACGAAGACCTCACAAGGAGCTGATAAATTCCCCTTGATTTCCTCACAATCACCTGGGATCATTTTTGGAATTATATTTCATTGTTTGACGATCCTCAGATCCTTGGATCGTTAGATAGCCAGGACACACAAACCTTTTCGCGTATTCATTCCAATGCTGCTTTGTAATTAGCACCATTTTTATGTAGTTGTCCCAAAAATTCCTCGTCCATATATCCAGTTGTGTGTTGGCTCTGTGATGGCCTGGCGGCCTGTCCAGGGGTGTCTCCCCACCTGCCATCCAATGACTGCTGGGATGGGCTCCAGCATTCCCGCGACCCTGAGAGCAGGATAAGCTGCTTGTATAATGGATGGATGGATGTTTATAAGAAGTAAACACATCAGGATGAGCATTACTAAATTTTATTCAAGAAAGTAAACCAGTAGACATAATCAAATAAAAAGGTGTTGGTGTTTCCCCATTTAAAATAACAATACTTCAAGTTATTGCATTAACACTCAGTAACACTTGGTAAATAGTCCCGATGTTGGTTAATAAAGCAGATTGTCCCATTAGTTGCATAGTGCAGGCGAGTCAAGTGTAACTGCTACTGATCACTGGTGATGTGCAATATTTATATACTTTTACATAAACGACAAAATCCTGCACCAGAGCTTGGACCAATACGCTCTGAAGTCAACCATCTCAGTGGTTTATTGAGCTTTCAGCTCAAGTCACAATCCAGCGTTATCATGAGAGATGAAGGGAAATCAAATTGCAAACACAAACATTCAGGGTTTTCATTTTCCATTATTTTGTAATGTTTTCATGCCAAACGTCCACAACCCCCCCCCCCACACACACACACACACAATCAACTTCTTCAACTGACTGACAGCATATTGACCCCAACCCTGTGGGGCACATATCGGAGTTACTACATATTTTCAACTATATGTCACACTTTCCTCCTCTAACTTCTCAAATGGGGTCCAACAGTCTAGTCAGTGGTGCCTATGATGTATCATGTATAATGTTTGCTGATATTTTCCGGGAAATACGACAGTTAACTGTGGCTGTAAATTAATCTTGCAAAACAAAAGGAGAAAAAAAATCCTGCAAAGACAATGGGGTCCGTAAAAACATAAAATATGCAGTCATGCATACATCCAGAACAAACTTTTCTGTACATTACCAGACAATTTGTACAATCCCTTAAATTTTCAGGATCTGGAATCTCAGTTTCCAAAGTTGTGTAGACACCCTCTAAACTATCTACAAATCAGCTTTGACAAAGTAACTCACACACTTGCTGTCTTTGACACATGCACACCTGCAGAGGGTCTCCCGAGGAGGGATCCCAGTCACTTTCTCTCATACTGAACTAAGTCAATATTCTTACATGCGCAATTTCATAATCATCAATCACAAAAAAAACTAAAACATGAACCAGAATATAAGTGTTCAAGAAATTGTGCAGAGTAGAAAATAACAGGAAAGTGGGCAGATTTCACTTCCATGTGTCTACCACCATTATTTTTCCAAACACCAGTAAATAGTTCACAATAGTGATGGTATATAATGACAGCTAAGTGTTTTAAATGTGGTAAAATAAAGATCTGTGGTGCCCAAGTCAACACACACATAAATGACATCGACATTTGCACATTTGAAATTTTAGATCCTTTTCTTTCATTACAGGATCATCATTTCAATTCTGCTTTCTATTTTGCAACAGCCTTATTCCAAAAAAAGGAGCTTATCAATGCTTAAAAGAATGTGAGTCCTGATATTCATTAATCTGCATTTAGAAACACCAACGACACCCAAAAATGCAAGTGTTTAGATTTAGTCATTAGCTGATAACAGTAACCTTTCTTCTGGGCTTTTGGCCACAGCAAAGCCTGACTTCCTGACTTGAGCGCCGATATTGACATGTAACATTAAAGCATCCATTCGCATCGAAGGGAACATTGTAAATACCAAATCCAGAGGAAGTTCAGTTCAATAACAGTCATCAAATTAATTGAATTACTTAAAGCTGCACCAGGTAACTTTTTGGATTTCGTAAACGTCTTTCATATGTCAACTGTCGCAAAGGAAACCGAGGGGCTTTTTTCTTTTGTTTCTTCATAGCGTAGCAACAAGATTCCTTCATTTATTTTACAAGCTGTAGTTCACACGACTATTGCAGAAGAAGAGGAGCTGTGTTCACAGCTGAGGTAAAGTAAAATCGCCATACATTATAAGTGCTGCAAAGCAATCCCTATAGTTCGCAGGACATTTCGTGCATGGTGTTAGACAAAATGCACAGCAAAAACAAGGCTTCTAGGGAACTGATGTGAACGGCGACCGAATCGTTATTCCGCAGCCATCTCACCATGCGACCAGAATGAATTTAATATGTTAAAGCAAAAGAAAAAGGTACCTGGTGCCACTTTAACCATAAACAAATACAATTGTCACTCTAAAACCTCATACCTTTTATAGAAAAATGTTAATTGCTGTAGATGGTTATAATATCGAAAACATCTTCTGTTAATGGATGGCTAAAATGGCATAACAAAATTCAATAATAGTCATTGCTGAGTTTTTCTTTCAAGACAGCCACTTTTCGTAACAGTGCGTGTCACATTTGATCAAATAGTGGATAACTCCTTCTGAAAAGAAACCCTTTATAATAGGAGTTTTGAACATAGTGCAGAGGGAGAATTTAAGCAACACCAGCAAGGGAATGTAGATATTCAAGTGTACTGTCAATTCAACAGAAAAATAAAAAATAATAAAATGAACACTTGTGTACGTCACACTAGGCCTGTATGCATGTATTGCATACCCCTTTACCATATTAAGGAAAAACACAGTAACTTTGAGTCAAGGATCATAAGACAGTAACTGGCTCTCCACTGGGTCAATGAGTCTTTTTCCCCACAAAGTCAATCACGCTGCCACTTGATTCAGAGCAGTGACATAGTTTGTTTCGAGTAGTCCTATAAAAAGAAAAAAAGGTCAAGCTTTGGGGTCACAGTGGATAAGGCCTGGGCTGATGTCCTTAACATGCTTCGATGTGTTTTGAGCGACAAGGGTGCGTGCAGCCCTGTATAACAGGGACTTGGCTTGTGCAGAGTTGTGGAGGGCTCCATGTTCAGGCAGCGCTGTGTGACTTGGGTAACAAGGAGGCCTCCGTTATCTGCCAGGTACATCAGGCCAACGCCAAGAGTCACACCGTTTTAGCAGAGCCGGCCCATCATCTTAAGGTCATGGCACGGTCAGCACCCTCACTGCATGCAGCAGGATGGGCTCTCTGAGCAGCAGCACACTGAGGACCCCATGGCTTTGGGAGGAATCAGGTCCAGGTCCTCGTCATCAGGAATCTCGTCCAGACGGTAGCCGTCCTGCAATAGCTGCTTGCTTAAATCAGGATGTACCTGGATGGACAAAAGACACACCACTGACAGATCCAAACAGCACATCTGGAAACTTGCTGTACCCCGCAAGTTGCTAAATGCTATCAATCTCTCTAAATGCCTGTAAGCATTACAAACTCATTCCTTCTTACCATTTGATTCTTTTGATGGCAGAGACAAATATGTATGTAGGGAGTAATGCTACAACAGGCTAGCAAAAATACAACAAATTTATATTGAATCAGAAGTTTAAATTACATACACACATTGAGAAGGAATTTACTGTGTCCTAGTGAGTAATTTCCTGGTTTAATGTGCATGTGCTGGTGTGCGGTTATGGTATGACATGAATTTTATGGTTATGTGGTAACAACGCATGAAAACAGACAACAGTTATAAAATCGGTTGACAGGTAGCTTAAACATGAATGCCGTTTTAAAATTTTCTGGCTATTTGAAGTCAAGCATCAACTGATGCCCAGTGTGTGACATTGCCACAACAGGGATTTACACACACACGCGCACACATTCTCATTCACACATGCACACACATGCACATTCTCACTCATATACACACACACACACACACACACAAGCACTTGTTACCATTTCCTAGAGTTTGTGATGCAACTTGTTTTATCTTGTTCTTTTCCCCCTTGTCATACTTCCCCCCCCCCTTTTTTCTCCCCAAATTTATCCTGCCAATTACCCCACTCTTATGAGCTGTCCCGATCTCTGCTCCACCCCCTCTGCCGATCTGGGGAGGGCTGCAGACTACCACGTCTCCTCCGATACATGTGGAGTCGCCAGCCACTTCTTTTCACCTGACAGTGAGGAGTTTCACCAGGGGGACATAGCACGTGGGAGGATCACGCTATTCCCCCCAGTCCCCCCCCCCCGAACTGGCGCCCCGACCGACCAGAGGAGGTGCTAGTGCAGCGACCAGGACACATACCCACATCCAGCTTACCACCTGCAGACACGGCCAATTGTGTCTGTCAGGACGCCTGACCAAGCCGGAGGTAACATGGGGATTCGAACCACCAATCCCAATGTTGGTAGGCAACAGAGCAGACAGCTATGCTACCTGGACGCCCCTCCCCTCCCCCCGGTCATACGTATGCTTGCTGCTTTCCTCTTCTCATCTCTGTACGATTGTTACAGTTTTATATTCAAACTGTATAACAAGATATAAGGATATGTAACTGAATTTGTCATGCAGTCTATTCTGATGCTCATTTCTTCTACCAAACAACAATGGCAATATAGAGAATGCAAATACACGGATCCAGGTGGCAACAAAACAGGGTGAAGCTGAAGGAAAGACAGACAGGAAAGCAAGACGAGGCTCTCTCTTGGTGAGGCAGCTCTGAGAGATGAGGGTGAAAAATAAATTATCTGAAAATTAACTTTTCCATGAACAATATATCAGTCATGTGCTGAATGACCCACTTATGGCGGTATGTCAGTTCAAAGGTCCAAACTGTTGAGAAACTGACAATGCAATTTTTTTGCAGCAGGTAAACATAACCAATATTGCAATATAGGACACAAAACATGAAGAAAAGACTTTGTTCCTGAAAATATTAGGATTAATAAAGTTGATCAATGACTACAGTAAGAAAAGTTATTCCATTGTTATGTAGTGTGTGCCAGCGAGACACACAATATCAAAAAATGAACAATGGGGTTAACTTACCTCAGCTGAAGAGTAGCCCGAGGAATACTGCTCAAAATCTATTTCTTCATCACTATAGAGGGGAAAACACACATGAAGGCCACAACAGGATGAGTTTTTATTCTGATGTAAACAACAATTGACATGGGCTGCATCACATACAAACATACTACTCAAGGAATATCTTGATGCATGCTCAATAATCCAGGTAAGGAAATCACAGAAAGTTGAATCAGTTCATCAAGGGGAGGGACATCATTATGGAGGCAGATGAAACAATGGTCTCTTGTGATGTTACGTCTCTCTTCACGTGCATTCCTGTTGACGATGCAGTGGAGGTAGTCCGTATGAAATTACAAGACGACCCAGAAACATTTCATCACTCGTCTAATGCCCCTTTTCCACTACATGGTACCATAACAGTACCCCCTAAGTGTAGCTGGTCTGCATTGATTTTGGTACCTGCTCCAGTTTTTTTGGAACCTCGCCAAAGGCGGTACCAGAAAAGTGGTAACAGTTACCAAAATGATGGTACTTTCCAGTAATGGAAAACGAAAAAGTCGAGTCAAGTTGAGCCAGTACCATGTAGTGGAAAAGAGGCATAAGTGATCTCTTTAGTCTCAACTGACTGCAGGTATCTCCACCCTTATGAACAATACAGTGGCATAACAACCGACACCAATGATCAGTTTCATATCCAAACTGGCATGAGCAGTAACTAGAGTTTCAAGAGGATTTGGGAATGGTTGCAATCTCAGCATTGTAAACTGGCGACAGCTGTACATTTAAACCCCCCCCCCCAAATTCAGGGATGGTTGTTCCCTCTTAACATAGATGGTCTCTTTGACTCCCCGTTCAAACCAGCGTTCCTCCCTATCAAGAATGTGCACATCCTCATCCTTGAAAAGAGTGGTCACTGGTCTGTAGACGGGTGTAGACTGCATAGTCCTGGCCTAATGTGTTAGCACTTCTGTGATGTGCCATCCTCTGTTTGGTTTCCCCAAAATACAAATCACAGCAATCCTCCAGGCACTGAACAGCGTATACTATATTGCTGTCTTTGTGCCGGGGTACCCGATCCTTGTTGTGGACCAATTTCTAGTGCAGTGTGTTTTGGGGTTTGAAAGCAACTGTGTTTGGAAAATACATGTCTCAGCTTTTCTGACATTCCCGCCACATACGGAATAGCCACTGGTTTATGCTTAGGCAACTGTTGTCCGTCTCTCTTCAATCGGCTGGTGCACTGTTTGGGCGTCTTCCTGGCTTTGACAAACACCCAGTTAGGATAACCACACTTAACCAGGGCCTGTTTAATGTGGGATTTCTCCCCTTCCCCAGCCACTGTGTCGGTGGGGATGTTGTCAGCTCAGTGGTATAGTGTCCTGATGATTCCCAGTTTGTGCGCCAGTGAATGATGAGAGTCAAACCTTAAGTACTGATCAGTATGTGTTTGTTTGTGGTAAACATCAACAATCAAATGTCCCCCATCACCAACTGCAATTTCACAGTTTAAGAAGGCTAACCTGCAATTTTTCACATCCTCCCTGGTGAACTTGATGTGGTTGTCCATAGAATTAATGTGGTCGGTGAAATGTGGTACGTCCTGAGATTTAATTTTAACCCAGACATCGTCCACAAATCTGAACCAATGGCTAGGTGGTGTCCCTGGATAGGACATCAGAGCTCTATTTTCCACTTCCTCCATTTACAAGTTGGCCACTACAGGTGAGACTGGGGAGTCCATAGCACACCAATGACTCTGCCTATAGTACTGCCCCCTGTATGTGAAGCACGTGGACTGAAGATACAGCTTCAGGAGCAGACACACTTGGTCCGTGTTAAGGGTGGTCCTATTGCTAAGGGTGGGCTCATCTTGTAATTTCATATGGACTACCTCCACTACTTCATCAAAAGGAACACACGTGAAGAGACATAACATCATAAGAGATCATTGTTTCATCCCCCTCCATAACACCCTCTAGTTAATGCTCACAGCAATTTGCATATGAAACCGACTGTTGTTTTCAGTCGTTATGCTACTGTATGGGTTATAAGGGTGGGGATACCTGCAGTCAGTTGAGGTCACTTAGATGAGTGAGGAAACATTTCACTCTCAGTATTCCATTATTAAACCATGTGTGATAGAAAACAGTCCTAGTTTTATATTGGATGTCTTTGATAAATTCAAAATACCTATAAAACCAAAAGAATATGCTATTGTTTTCGATGCTATACCAGAAAGTGCCCTTATACTTCTACAAAACTCTGGTGTGGTAGACGTACCTTTTCATTTTGAAGATTGTGTGGAAAATATTTATATTGGTGAAACCAATATATTGAAAGAGAAGTGCTCTAACAAAAATATTAGGAACACACTGAGTGGTGTCACTGTCCCATCTTCTAGATGTTTTTGGTCCTCATTATTTAATGATATACAGTGGAAGAAAGCATGGACAATCTGTTATAAATACTGTATCAATAAAACTTTAAGAAAGTGTCTTTCGAGATATTACATAGAATTTATCCGGCAAAGCTTGTGTTAGAAAGATTCAAACTTGATATTGATTATAAGGTGATTTTTGTGGACTAGAAAGAGAGAGTATTACCCATCTATTCTTCCAGTGTATAGTATATACAAGAATGTTCTGGATTGATGTATCCAACGTTCTAAAATAAGAGACTTAACATGAATATTGAAATAGATATGTCTGATGTAATGCTATATTTTCGTAAAGATAAGATTGGAAATAACATGCTGTATATCACACAACTAGTTATTATTTTTGGAAATGTCCATATTCATAAGAAAACCAAGCCACATTTTCTGCACTTTATTACTGAATTTAAACAATATAGCGCCATTTTATTTAATCTTAAAAACAAAAAAGCTATTAAGCCCTTTAAATTACTAGGCAAATTTAATATGCTGCATATAACACAAAACTCTGGCATTGTAAAATGTAATCTTTTTTGTTTATTTTTGTCTCCTTTTTATTTTTGTTTTCTATTGTCTATGTTTGTACCATTGTATATGAAAATGTGCTCAATAAAGAATGGAAAAAAATTAAACATTTCACTCAATAAACGTTGTGTCCAGATGAACTGATTCAACTTTCTTTCTTCAAATTAAAAAGGATATTTTGAGGACTAAACAACTGCAAGCTAGATGATTTGTGAACATTTCTGCTTGTCCATTTGTTCATGGACATTTTGTGCTTTTTGGATGCCAAAAGAAAAAGAGGAACAGAAAAGAAAAGAAAGCCTAAACCTGTTTAAACTGCAGTATACTCTATTACGTCCCACTTTGGAAAGACAGTTCGTCAAACTTACAAAACCCCACCTTGTCTCTAAACATGTCCCTTACTATGTCCCGTATGTGTGTATGAGTGTGTGCATGTGCTGAACAGCCTGGAGCAAGCATCCAGGCTGTTCTTCCACATAACATGAGATTGAATTTTGCAGGCGCCACTGATTAAATGTATATGTATAAATCACATTAGTCGTCTGGGTCACTGCCTGATCAACCCGGAGCAATCGATAAGTGAATGTCTGCTATGTGGACCTACATTTGACAGATGTAATGAAGGCAAGATTCATTGTGAGGCATCTGTGTCCATCTCATAACATTGGTTGCATTCTCAGAAATTCTTGCAAATACACCCAGGCACTCCTCACACACACAGAATGTATATATTGTATACATTGTGTGAACCCACCTCATAATTATTTGATGCAACTGTTAAAATTACAATATTATGACTTTATAGAAGAGACCTATGTCAAAACAATAAAATGTAGACTCTGGCACAAGTACCAGTCCAGCTATTAAAGTTTTAACTACCAAACCATTTTAACAGAAGAAAAAATACAATAAACTGAAATCTCTGAACCTAAAAAAAATAACCACACATAACGTGGAAAAATTTAGTTATTTAGAATGTTTGATATGTAAGTGTAATTCGTTTTGCACTTTTTAGCTTCTAACTAGCTGTGGATAATTATTTTGAAGATTATGGAAAAGAACAGATAATTTCTGCTACAAATTGACATATTTTGCTGATGCACAACTCCCCTCACTATAACATAATAGCAGCACAATGCCACGATCATACAAACAGAGCACATAATAATCTTACCTCATCTGAAGCATGACCTTTAGTAAAATCTAAAGAAAACTCAATCTGTGAGGATTTAAATGAGTTTTGCAAGGTTTCTATGTGTGTTTGAAAATTTCATTTAAATTTGATATATTATGTATAACATGTAACACAAACCATATAGTAATATTTCTCAGAAAAAAAAATCAAGTGCAGTTGTAATTCTCAACTGGGTACCATAGAATCTTTTTTTTGTACCAGAAAACTTGCAACACAAAGGTCAATCTATTGTTAAAGGAATTGAAGCCTTACCTGTCTGACTCCAAAGCAACCAGCGTATCCTCAGCATGCTGACTCAGAGCAGTGTAGCCCTTGTTATATTTCACTGCTCTGAAAGAGAAGCCGGAAAAACGTGAAATCACTCAGAGCAGAGACCGATCAAGTGTATACCAAATAAAGTAGCTTTCTTATTCTCAATGTCTGTCTCTTCCCCATCTCCCTCCCTCCTCCCTCTCAATCTATCCCTTTCCTCCTTACTCTCCTCCACTCCTTCTTGCTCACTTCTCACGCACTTTTTCCACTCTATGCCCCTCTTTCCCTAGATCTCCTCCTGCCAACATTACCCCCCCCCCTTCCAGTCTCTCTCTCACTCAGCGCCTTCATTCCCTCTCCTTCAGTCCCTTACCTCTTTGCTGCTTGCTTGGGCTGATGCACAACGGGAGCACCTGCAGTGAGGGCTTTCTTCTTCAGTGCTTTGCGCGCCATCTCCCGGTGCTTCTCTACAAAGAAAAAAAAGTCAGTGACTTTGGGCTGATGTGATTGTTTTTTATGACATTATGTAAAGCATCAGTTCTTACTCAAACGGAAAGAGAACCTAACATCATCCAATCAGCTATAGGGGAAAGAAACTTCTTATCCAAGGGAGACTTGTCTATCTAAATGGTTATCCCTGGGTAGGACTTTATGGAAGAAATTGATGTCAAACGCTATGTGCTGTTATATTTCTTAATCTAAACAGTCAATATGGCAGATAGAAGTGAGTTGAAAGTAGAAGCAAAGTTGTTGTAGCTAACAAGCTAGCAAACCATAACAAAGTTTGTAGATGACCCATACTGTCAAGTCAAGTTTCACTTTATTATCAAAAACATATAAAAATTACCATGTACTTTGCATGTACTATGCATTTGAAGAAATGCATGTGCCCTGGCTCTCAGCCCTTAAGAATTTAAATAAGGAAGTAATAAAAAAACAATAAATAAGAAATTAGAAATTCCACAAAATAAATAAATCACTAAAGTTATGTAAGGTGCCTACTGTTCATTATTCTGGTTGCCTGGGGGTAAAAACTATGTGATGATACAAGTGGTGTTTTTTTCACCCCCCATTTTTCTTCGAGGTTTTTTCAAAGATAATACATGAAGGACAAGTTCCCTGTGCAGGAAGAAGAAGCAGTTGCTGGAAACAACTGGTTGAAGTGAGGATCTCAGCTGACACTGAGATGGAGATAGAGCATGAGGCAATTGGTGGGGCCGTAGGCATCGAGGGTGCAGGTGTCAGGGTCCTAGCCATCTCTGACCTAGCCAACATCCTTCATGTCAATATATGGAGTATGAGAAAGCAGCAAGCTTGAGGCCAGAATTGATCAGGAGGCTGCACACAAAGACCAGAGGTTCAAGGCACTTAAACATCAATTCAGCCTTCTCCAATTATAGGTCCAGGCTAGCAACTCTCCAGTATTTCATCCACCCTTGACATAGCAGAATCCTTTAGGGGTGGAACTTATGGAATAAGAGCCAGTGGATTATATTTCGCAACCTGGAGCCGATCAGTGGCCTGAAATTGGATACTGTGGTTATACTGGGCAGCTCCCAGGTGTGAATGTGTGTTATTGTGTTATTGAATGTGTGTTACTGTGAGTGTGAAGCAGGTTATTGCTTGGTGAACCTAACCTGGGTAAATTAAGGAAAAAAAAAATTCCCGCTCACTGGAGGCATCCCATCAAGATGATTCACCAGCACTGGTGACTATTTCATTTCAAAATGAACCTCTGGAATTTTGATAGCGCAAACACCACAATAATTACAAGGGTTACAAAAGGTGTCAGCCGGTTCAAAAGAAACAACGATATTCGGACAACAGTATTGAGAGGATTTATGCTAAACTAAATTTGAGAATTCACAAGTAAAAAGTCAGAAAGACAATTATTTTAGTCTGCAAAAAAAGAATGCACAGGAATTTGTCTCATTGACAATGATGCAACAAACCATTGACTTTTTATCAAGATACACAGTACATGCTACCACACAAGATAAAAGGACAAGAGAACCTACAAGCAGCAAAGTGACAATGCAACTCATACTGTGGATAGTAGACTATCCATGTATATCATGTACAAGTAGCGTGTCAAGATATGACACACAGCCAAACCAGTGAAAACAACAGTTACGGAGGAGCCCTGACAGCATCACGGAGCTATAAACAAGTACATTAATTCCCTGTTTATACACTAGTAGTATGTATCAAGGGAACACTCACGTAGTTTGAGGTGGATGGCTGGAGCTCTGGACATAATGTATGGTCCCCTTTTCTCCACAGGCCTGATGGCTCCATCAGTGGTCTTGGGTCTTATGCTGCTACTGGGGCCCTGAGGTTGTGAAATTCAAGGTAAAGTTATACCAGTGATAGTAGTATATGTTCTCAACTCCTGATGAAATATCCTCATCCAGTAAAGTTTCCCGTTGTTACATCTGTGATTTCATTTCAGTCCAGATTGTGCAATGTAAACCAGTATCAACGGTGAAGCTAAGTGGATCTTCCTCCTCTTACAGCTCTGTTTTCGTGAGTTTATCAGAGTTGGAGTTTCGAGTTACTCAGTGTGTTTGTGTCCGTGTGTATGAGAGACAGTATAAAACCTTGCAGACAGTCATGAAATCGATATGTACTTAGTTAAAATTCTCTGCTGCATTTTAAAAGCAGATTTCTTACCACCTCGTCACATTTGACCGAGACTGTATCTGCAGTCAAACGTCTTACCAATATTACGCGATCATACCCCCAATTTCTGAGGACGTATTCTTCTAGTTAGTCAAGCTCTTCTAGTTACTTAACACGACTTAAGGATGTTTCGGCGATATTACACTCCGAAAATTGATTTTGACACGAACTCAACGGAAAGGATAGACCAGCATTCCCAAGAAGTAACGGCTGATCATCTTAACCGCTTAACTGAAAGTTTAGATCACACATTTAATGAAAAAACGACAGCGGATGGTTAGTAGCTGTAATGCTCTTTCGCCCCGTTAACATGTCAGGGAAGCCGACGTTTCGGCTTTCTTTTAAGATCAGACAGCATTCCCAGCAAAAAGTACCAACGTTTTCTGAAACTGTCAACGTTAACGCAAGCAAGCAACTACCTTTTTCTCATTGTCATGTTCTTGCCGGACCAAGGGAAGGGGATGAAGATTAACTGGCTAGTTAGCGAACCAACTGTCAACTGTTGTTGCTGGCCTAAACGTTAGCAAGTATTACCTTTAAAACTTGGGGCTCGGGCAGTGCATCAAGAAGGCTATCCTTCTCTTGTTCCTCTATTATGTCGTTCATCATTTTAATCTTTCCTGTCACACTTTGAACCACGGCACAGACATGTTTGTGGATATCCCTCTGTCGAGATATACGTGGCTACTTTCTCGTTGTTCACTTCGGCAGGAGGCACTTCTCTTTGCGCTGCCGATGCTAGCAGTTAGCTCAGCTGTTTCGCCTACATAACAACACTACTTCCGCCTCCGGTCACCTGTCAAACTGCAGCCTCCGCTGCCCCCCCCCCCCGCCCGCCAGTACTCTCGGATAGTGTTCATATTGTAACGTGCACGGATGAGTAGACACGTTACAACATTGTGTATCATAAGCGGTTAAGATAATGGATGGATGGATGGATGGATGGATGGATATGTCGTAATAATTAAAAACAAACAAAAATCAACAGAAAACGTTTACCAGGCTTTAACTGTATTTGAATAGTACCTCCTGGTGGACCAGGCCAATACTTTATATATTTTATCATCTACTCAAAATGAATGAGCGTCATCTCGGGAGTTTTTTTTTCTTCTTTTCTCTTTTGATTTTCCGCATCTATAGGGAAGTTGAGTGCAGGGTCGGCTATACAATTCACGGTCGCGTCCACGTTTTGTTTCATGGTAAATGGTACATTGACTGCATTTCTATAACGTTTTTTTCTAGTCCACCGACCGCTCAAAGCGCTTTACAGCGCATGCCTCACGTTCACCCATTCATTCATACACTGATGGCAGAGGCTGCCATGCGAGGTGCCAACCTGCTCATCAGGAGCAGTTAAGGATGTAGTGTCTTGCTCAAGGACACTTCGACACGCTCCCCGCAGGAGCGAATAGAGGGATTGGGAAAAGGGATTGATAATATTTACAGGTATTAATTACTACTGTTTAAATTTTCACAACCTCTGATGAGTTTGGGGCCCAGCACTGCAGTTAGACAGCCGCCCAAATCATCACAGCACCCAAACAAATTCTATTGCCATTAATTAGATTATAGTTTATCATGGAGATGTTTAGGAGAGATGGCAGTGGAGTTTTTAACTAGATTGTTTAACACAATCCTGGAAAGTGAGAGGATGCCTGAGGAGTGGAGAAGAAGCATACTGGTACCGATTTTCAAGAACAAGGGCGATGTGCAGAACTGTAACAACTACAGAGGTATAAAGTTGATCAGCCACAGCATGGAGATTTGGGAGAGTAATAGAAGCTAGGTTAAGAGGAGAGGTGACGATCAGCGAGCAGCAGTATGGTTTCATGCCACGAAAGAGCACCACAGATGCGATGTTTGCTTTGAGAATGTTGATTGAGAAGAGAAGGCCAGAAAGAGTTGCATTGTGTCTTTGTAGATTTAGAGAAAGCTTATGACAGAGTGCCGAGAGAGGAGGTGTGGTATTGTATGAGGAAGTCAGGAGTTGCATAGAAGTATGTAGGAGTGGTGCAGGATACGTATGAGGGAAGTGTGACAATGATGAGGTGTGCGGTTGGAATGACAGATGGGTTCAAGGTGGAGGTGGGATTACACCAAGGATCGGCTCTTAGCCCTCTCTTGTTTGCAATGGTGATGGACAGGTTGACGGACAAGATCAGGCAGGAGTCTCCATGGACGATGATGTTCGCGGATGACATTGTGATCTGTAGCGAGAGTAGGGTGCAGGTTGAGGAGAGCCTGGAGAGGTGGAGGTATGCACTGGAGAGAAGAGGAATGAAAGTCAGTAGGAGCAAGACGGAATACCTATGCGTGAATGAGAGAGAGGACAGTGGAATGGTCAGGATGCAAGGAGTGGAGGTGACAAAGGCATTTGAGTTTAAATACTGGGGGTCAACTGTCCAAAGTAACGGGGAGTGCAGTAGAGAATTGAAAAAGAGAGTGCAGGTAGGTTGGAGTGGGTGGAGAAGAGTGTCAGGAGTGGTTTGCGACAGAAGGGTATCAGCAAGAGTTAAAGGGAAAGTTTACAAGATGGTTGTGAGACCAGCTATGTTATATGGTTTGGAGACAGTGGCACTGACGAAAAGACAGGAGGCGGAGCTGGAGGTGGCAGAGTTGAAGATGCTAAGATTTTCACTGGGAGTAACGAAGAAGGACAGGATTAGGAACGATTATATTAGAGTGACCGCTCAGGTTGGACGGTTTGGAGACAAAGCAAGAGAGGCAAGATTGAGATGGCTTGGACATGTGTGGAGGAGAGATGCTGAGTATATTGGGAGAAGGATGCTGAATATGGAGCTGCCAGGGAAGAGGAGAAGAGGAAGGCCAAAGAGGAGGTTTGTGGATGTGGTGAGGGAAGACATGCAGGTGGCTGGTGTGACAGAGGAAGACGCAAAAGACAGGAAGAAATGGAAACGGATGATCCGCTGTGGCGACCCCTAACGGGAGAAGCCGAAAGTAGTAGTAGTAGTTACAACACAATTGATTTAGCAGTTAATGGTGATGGCCTGGCGGCCTGTCCAGGGTGTCTCCCCGCCTGCCGCCCAATGACTGCTGGGATAGGCTCCTCCAGAGGGCTCCTCCAGCATCCCCACGACCCGGAGAGAGCAGGATAAGCGGTTTGGATAATGGATGGATTTTTTCTGTTTTTTTTTGTAAATGAATATAGTAGTTAATCTTCATCCCCTTCCATTGAAAGGAGCCAGTTCCATCGAAAGGAACCAGTTGAGATGGTTCGGGGATCTGATTAGGATGCCTCCTGGGCGCCTTCCTTTGGAGGTTTACCGGGCACGGCCAACTGGGAGGAGACCCCGGGGTAGACCCAGAACTCGCTGGAGGGACTACGTGTCCAATCTGGCCTGGGGATGTCTTGGGATCCCCCAGGAGGAGCTGGAGAGCGTTGCTGGGGACAGGGACATCTGGAGTGCCCTACTTAGCTTGCTGGACCCCCGAAAAGCGGCTGAAGATGACAACACTATTTGCCTACTGGTAAAGTTACAATAAAGAAATAAATGAACTGCTTGGAAAGGGAGGAATAATTTGAGGGGTGGGAGCTTCCAAGTACAACACATTCATATATATGCTGAATATGGTATAATAAAATAAAATACATTTACTTAACAGGTTACAAAGAAACCTTTCCCCAAAGGCAAAAAAGCACAGTTCTCTCTTTAAAGCTATTGAATACTGTTCAGAGATCCATTCGAAGTGAAACAGTTGCCAATGCTGTTGTGTTAGCACCTTCCCCACCAGGAAACAAAGAAAACATGGTTAAAGCCATCTATTGAGATTGTAGTGTGTCGGTAGAGGTCTTCTGCAAGCCTGTTCTGCCATAACTGACTGTGTTGGCCACATCGGCTTGGCTGCTTCTTCAAACTAGGTTTTATCTGATTTATTCTCCCACATTTGTTAGCTATGGTGATGATGTAAAACGCTATGCTCTGTATAATTCATTTGTGGGTAGGCCCAATCAAACAGTAACCATTAAAATTAACTGTTCATCATTTGGCCATTTGTGGAAGAGCTGTTGGCTTAAATATGACAGTGGCAGAACGTATATAAAAGGGTATTTGTGGGCATTTAAAACTTCAAGGGCTGTAAATTTTGATTTCTAACATGAACAACAAAATATCTCAATGGAAGCTTCGTATGCATTTTCCCCCCCATTATTTCAAGGGTTTCCTTTAAGGAAAAAAACAAAACAAAAATTGATCAAGTATTGTATTCTTTATTGGGTCCATCAATTTATACACAACAGCACGACATGGATACAGTCAAAATCAGAAACATCGGGACAGCAGAGTTAAAAGGTGAGGAATTTGTCTCTTCATACACCGGATGACCTGAGGAGAAAAGCAAAAAAAAGTCACTCCAATGTTGTTCCTCAGTGAGGGGTATTATAAAAAACAACACACACACACACACACACACACACACACACACACACACACAAAGATATTTCTAGAAAATGGACTGTTTTTCTGATAAAATCATTGATTATTTATCTTAATTTTAGATGCTAAACAGGCACCAGAAACAGCTACTTAATATTTGTCTTTCAAGCTGGATGCACATACTCACATGGGGGGGTTAGGCACACTTATTTATGCAGTCTTAAGCATTACCAGGAACTATCGACAGAAATGCTCAAACCAGCAGCTTTTTGACTACCGAGTGGCCTCTATAACCAACCTGTCAAGAGTGAAGTACAATCTCACCTTAACAGCACACATGTCGTCTATAATTTATCAATGCCCAGCTCCTCTGGTGTGGAGATACCAAGCTCTGCTAGGGTGGGCTTCAGCTCTTGGATCAGATATGGATAAATTTCTTTGTGAGGGCCTGCTTTGTCCTGTGAAATCAAAAATCAACATAAAAAAGACAATCAAAATTTCAAACACAAGTTCAGAGTGTAGCCTATTGCAAAATGCTTCTCGTCGTATTATTGAATAAACTATCACATATCAATACTTAAGACAAACCACAGCAAATGGGATGGGAAAATATCTAACAGTCATAACCTTGTTGCAGTTAAACATCTAACATTTGAAATTTCAACAAGTGTAATAAAAAAACAGCCAAGGGATGGATGAATGGATAATAAATAAAAAATAAACACACACACACACACACACACACGCCCCTCTTCAAGAATTCTATTTTACAGGTCTTGACTTCCAGTGGCTGGATTTATGGGAGACCTTTATATTTTTCAAACAAGGAAAATTATATGCCTCTACATTTTCTTGAGACTCCCACTTACTGGCACTATGTTTTACCATTATAGAATAGAACCACACCATAATATAGGGGAAAAAGGGACCGTTAACTGAGCCCCAAGGGTCCATGAGCAGTTTACATAGTTCAGAGTTCATGATGCTCATGTGACTCCACGTTTATGATGACACAACTCCATGGGAATCTGGGTCAGCACAAGTCAAACTTAGTAATGCATTGAAAAAAAAAGAGAGGCCAAAGCCCAGATCACTGTTCTCACCTTGACAGCCTCTAGGATGCGGATTGCACTGGCCAGGTCGTTCAGTCTCCGACAAGCCCTCAGTGCTGAGTCCAGGATCTTAGCCTCAGGTACCAGGTCGTACCCAATCAGAGTGTTCATACCTTAAAGTCAGAATGCATGAAACAGATATAATAAATATGAATATTCAATGCTTATATATCTTTACAGAGCTGCATGGTAAAGGTAGCCCAATGCAACAAATCTCTTTATTTGTTCAAAGGGAAAGTGGGCTGAACAATGCAGGCTATTCTCATTATCTACTGTTACTTATCAAAGTCAAATAGAGTACTTTGCTAGTTGACCACGAATGAAGGTCTCATGGGAAGGTAGAGCATCGACCAATCACTTGCCACCAAGTCTCCAGATACAATCTACTAATCTGCTGACCACTGGCTACTGCTACATCCACATTAGAGCCCCTGCCCCAACTTCATCCCCTTCCAAGTTTGGGTAATGGATTTAGAGCCGCAGCTAACAATTATTTTCATTATTGATTAATATAATTATTGATTAATCTATCAATTATCTTTTTCTGTCATTTAGTCTATAAACTGTAAAAAATACTGATAGGTTGCCCATCTTAACTTCCATGAGGTCAACATGGCATCATACATTGTCTGACCAATAGCCAAAAAAGCCATTGAGTATTAACTGTATAATTACATCAATTAGAGAAAGCCAAACAAATCTTTACCATCACATTTTCAATATTTTTACTTGATAAAGGACTTATTAATCAATTTGCCATCTTTAAGTTCAACTCATAAAGTGCTAGTTTATGTTTACAAAGAATTGGTATATTCACTCAATTTCACCCTCCTCATTACGGACTTAGCATTAATGAAACTACTGCTGCTGGACATCTCAACGTTTCATAGAAATTCTTTCAAGACTAAGAGGACTTATGGTTTTAGTGATTACCTATAGAGCCTCGCACGGTCAGGTACCCTCCTACATTGTTGACCTAATTTGCCCCGACACAACATCAAGATCACTTAGGTCGTCTGATACAGTTTTATTGTCCGTAGCTCATACCAGAATCAAAAACAAGGGTAATCGAGCTTTCACAGTAGTTGCCACTAAACTGTAGAACACTCTCCCCTTAGCTTTGTGGTTTGTTGACTCCAGTTTTAAAAAGGAGCTAAAAACCTGTTTAGTCTTTAATTACACTGTTATTGTTTGACTTATGTATTCTCTGTATATATTTTACATCTTTTGTTTAGACAAATTTTTCCCCTTTTCTTTCATTGTGAAGTACTTTGTGACTGTCTGTGAAATGTGCTATATAAATAAATTTTACTTACTAAAATACCATTGAGAGGTACGTAATCAGGAGTAAAAAGTGCGAACACCAATCAAATAAAGCAGCTCAATGTACTACTTAAGTACTGTTCCTTTCTGAAAGTTTTCACTCTGTTCATTCAACAAAGAAGCACAGCTAGGACACCACTCCCATCAAACTTCAGAAGCATTTAACCAAATTTAATTTTGATGCAAAAGGCTACAGCCCTTTATTTATAATTAAATATTTAAGAAAAAACTATTTGGCTCTGAAACCTGTACTAGAAGCAGGATTGGGAATGATGTCGAACCACAACTACATCTATCCCCAAAGCATAAAGCAACCGTGCTGCATGAACTTTCACAGAAAACTCAAGAGGGATGTTTTCAAATATTTTAAATCAGAAAGCATCACACAAGTCTCGGATAGGTGAAATTTAAGTATTGAAGAACAGCATTGATAATGAGGAAAAATTGCAGGCATTTATAGTTGCGCATCCTTTGGGTCAAAAAGGCATAACATTTCAAAGACATTATAAATGTAATGAATATGTAATGAATATGTACCTTTCTTCAACTCCCAGGCATCAATGTCTGGCTTGCTGAAGTAAGTGACCCAGCGAGCATCAAACTCCTCATCTGACTCCACCTTTCCATGGGAGTAGCATCTGGATGCCAAGCAAGCTGGAAAATATAACGATGGAATCAGACTTTTCCCTCGTGCACCCTATGCATTGCTAGGTCCAAGTCCTATTGGATTTGAACCTAGTTTTTTGGCACTTATTTGTGTTGTTGTCTCCTGTCTAGATCCTTGCTTGTGTTGTATTAACTCTCAGATGTACGTCACTTTGGATAAAAGTGTCTGCTAAATGAAACTGTAACATCTCAAACAGATTAGGGAATAATTTGGGCTACATTCAGACTACACATTAAATCTGGCCCAAATCCAACTTTGTCCTCAAATGTGACGTTGATCAGATTTTTTTGTGTGTAAACACAAAATAAAAACCAGCCTGAAAAGGCCTCTTTTAAATTCTTATGTGGACCAATTTCATATGTGGTTCTAAATCAGATCGATATCTAATATGTGGCCATGTGACTCAAGCATATGAAATTAGAATTCATGTGCATTTCACATCATTCCTGGCACAGACCACCCGGACTGGCCGCCTTTGTGTTGGTATAACGGCTCGTCTTTCACGGACCTATTACTGTTGTTGTTGGACTGTTTAAAAACATTGCTAGTGTAATGACTGAATAGTTACAAGATATAATTTATTTTTCTTTGCATATGCAATTCCTTTCTAGATGAAGGTCTGGTCACATCATTTATCAAATATGGGTCACTTCCAAAAATGAATGTTAATAGTGAGAAGAAAAATAGTTAGATCTCACCAAAAAATCTGAACTGAGCATTAAGGCCTTCAGTGTTAACATTTCTTTAACAAGCAATGCCAACTCAAGTCATTTATTTATCATGGGCATGTCACAAACAAATAGACAGTTGCATGGCAACAGACAAAGGTAAAGTAGTGGGTTGTAAGATGAAAGTCAAGTTGACAGTCATTGGCTATAACGAATTGTCCTTGTATTAGCCAGGTTAATGTGAGGGTCCAGAAAGGAGATATTTGTGTTTCTTTGTATTTTAAACGTGCTGTGTGGACCAACACTGTGGATGGGAAATAGAATAAAAAGGAAAGTAATGGAAGAGACTGATATGCCCTACTAGCGCTTATTTTAGATACCAAGCTGTGCAGGCAAAAGACCCCAGAGATTTGGCCGGGTGTGGAGTCACGCTGTACGACTGTTAAACAAAGGCAACACATTTCAGCAAGGTGACTGACATTATGTTTCCGCTACATACAAAAGAAGGGAACAAGAACGGAATATATCCGTGTAGAAGCTGCGTTAACGTTTAAATTAAACTAATACTACCATGAGCGAGGCACTGTTGTTTGCTATAGTGGGAGCTGCCAGGTCAGCGAAGGACAACTAACTACCTGGTCCAATAATAGCTCAACAAGTCACAAATTGAGCGGTCAATCATCAAGGTTATATCATTCAACGGATAATTTTAAAAGTACATGAAAAAAAAACTCGATTCGTAAGTTATAGTTAATTTCACAAATTTCAGCTCTATCAGATGCGCATGTTAGTGTCGCTATTGACGCTCATGAACGAACATAGCGGCGGGTCATCGCAAGGTCATGACACGATTAAAACAATTCCTTTGGCGCGTAATGTTTCGGACGGTGACAGAAGTTTGTATGAAAATGCAAATGTCACAAATATTATCGTTCACTTCGGAGCCGTAAGAATAATGTCAGAAAGGAATCTATGTCATCCTTCAATCGCTGCCCTTCCCATTGACACATGCAGGCTACAGTAACCAGCAAACCCGACCGGAGACATATCGGGTGTTTTCTATGACAGATCTCGACTGCGGACCCCTACCTGAGTAAGCAGGTGGCGGCCGTGCCAAACTTCGGACCCCTGAAGCTGACAATCGAAACACGGCACGGAACATTGTGCCGTCCGGTACGAGTCGGTGACTGACCGTATGCTTAGGAAGCGGTTTACAGGAAACTACGTCATCAATTTCCCCCTTCCGTTTCGTGTTCTTCTTCGTGTTTAGGGCGGCCGGCGTCCAATTCAAATATTGCATTGCCGCCACCAATTGGTTGAAACCAGAACTTCTGGCCCACATGCTATTGAATTTAATGAGCGCGTCGGGATACAAATTGGACACTATAGGTGAAACTGGGGAACCCATAGCCCACCTATGCTTCTGCCTATAGTACTGCCCCCTGTATGTGAAGTACGTGGACTGAAGACAGCTTCAGGAGCAGACACTTGTTGGCCAGTGTTAAGGTTGGTCCGAGAGACCAAGAGAGGCAATATTGAGATGGTTTGGACATGTGTGGAGGAGATATGCTGGGTATATTGGGAGAAGGATGCTGAATATCGAGCTGCCATGGAAGAGGGAAAGCGGAAGGCCAAAGAGGAGGTTTATGGATGTGGTGAGAGAGGACATGCAGGTGGCTGGTGTGACACAGGAAGATGCAGAGGACAGGAAGAAATGGAAACAGATGATCCGCTGTGGCGACCCCTAACGGCCGAAAGTGGTAGTAGTTAACGGTGGTCCTATTGCTAAGGGTGGGGCCGTTTTGTAATTTCATACGCACTACCTCCACTACTTCATCAACAGGAACGCACGTGAAGAGAGACGTAACATCATAAGAGACCATTGTTTCATCCACCTCCATAATGATGGCCCCCACCTTATCCACAAAATGCACAGGGTTCTGTATGTGATGTTCATTATTGCCTCCCAACGGGTTAAGAATAGATGCCAGAAACTTAAGAGATGTCATAGGTCACTGAGTTAATCATACTAACAATGGGCTGTAATGGCACCTTCTGTTTATGCATCGTAGGTTAAATACACAGACTAGGTGTAGCTTCCCCTGGGTATAACCTATAGTACAAAATTATGTCAATAGCATTGTCCTATTCTAACAACTTCAGACAATCTACCACCTTTTTCTTGTAACCACTGCCTGGATCTCATTTTAGGGCCTCATAAGTATTTATATCGTTAAGTAACGTCATAACTTTCTCAAGATAGCCTGTCTGGTTTAATACAACAGTGCATCTGCCTTTGTCTGCCGGAAGGATGATGATGATGATGATGATGTTATTGCCCTTACTGAGAGTTGTGACCGCTTTCCTCTCGTCTCTGCTGCTGTTGGACGGCGGCGTCCGCAGTTGCTCCGCTTCCGGGTTCGTGCGTCGTTACGGATAGCCGATTACGTAACTGTGATCAGTTCCGCTAGCGGGATTTACCTCTCGGCGTGACAGCAAGAATTCAGCCCTTCAGCGAGGATGTAGGTAGGTCTTTATTTCAAACATAGTAAACAAGCAAATGTTATTATAGTATAAGCAAATGTTACATGTCCTTCTCCGCTTGGGTGAATTTTTTTTTTATTGGCACTTTTTTTTATTGACACGTTTAAATTCTACATAAAACATAAAACAAAAGAAAGAGTGGAGAAGAAGAATGCTACGGAACTCTTATGACTTGACTGAAGAATCCGCTACGGTGAGTTGTCGGACAGATTCTTCACCCGCTTATCCCCATCACCGGCGTGTGTCTGGCGTTCGTCTTTTCTGTCTGGCTTTTGCTACCTGGTTTTCGAGAGTACATTTGAATCTGTACATTTCGAAGAGTACATCTGTCGCCATCTTACAATACAGTGATTGCAACTATTCCCCAATCCTCTGTGAGTAGTACACATGGCCACTGTAACTCTAGATAATGGTCTTGTTTCCGGTTGTTATGCCACTGTATTGTTTATAAGGGTGGGGATACCTGCAGTCATATTAGACTGAAGAGGTCACTTAGATGAGTGATGAAACGTATCTGTCAATAAACGTTGTGTCCAGATGAACTGATTCAACTTTCTTGGGTTATTTTACCAGGATTATTGAGCATGCATCAAGACATGATTGTGTGTCATTTCCAATACGTGTAGCTGGGACGAAGCAGGTCATGGGCTTTCTGCTGAGAGACCTGTATGCCCAAGGCTGAACAATTCTTCCTGTACACCAACACACGGTGCTGCTCATGCTGTGATGGGCCAGACTTTGACAAGATGATCCGCTGTGCAAAGTGCGACAGCCATTTGCACTACAAGTGTGTTGAAGTTTAAAAAAAAGCCCTTTAATTGATTTTGCAAATAGTGTAAAAACTAAAATGTGCTCTATAGTTCCACATAGACATGGTGTTAAGATGTTGCATTACATAAAGATCTGTGTTCAAGACGTTCCTGTGAAGCTGTAAAACTTGTTTTTCCCTCAATACTCCATGCACAGCCTTGTGAACGTTTACCAAAAGATATTTTTCTTAGTTGTAGACAGTAAGAAACGCAGACTTTCAGGCAGACTCATTTATCATGTCATGATGTACAGTGGACATTTATCCACCAAAGCGAAGCCGTGTCCAAAGATTTATGTAAAAGATGTACAAGGATGTGCGCAAGTACATGAAATGAATGACAAATAAAGTGTTCCTGATTCCTGATTCACCAGGTAGGTTTAGCTGTGAGAGCAACTAGGTAAATAATAGACCAGACGCAAATGTAAGTATGAAAATTATAATTATAAAAAAATAGGAAATAGAAAATGCTCACACATAGAGTACACTGCAATATAATGTAAACTCAGCACTAAATTATCAATAGCAATATTGAATGTCAATCAATAATCAAATACAATTCAAATAAGTCGGATTCATTTTTTGCTTTTGCACTTATTACTGGCCAGGGTCATGGGTGCTGGAGCCTATCCCTGCGTTTACTGGGTGCAAGGCAGAGAGACGCTCTGGATGCAACACCTACTTCACAGGGCATCAAAGTGCACAGTTAACAGAAACCCAACCCACAATTACCCCCAGTGAAACTCTATGAGCGTATGAGCATATGGCACCCATCCCATGTCACCCTGTAATCCCTTTATCCATTTCCCCCACACGTAAGGTGTATTCATAGATATCAGAATAACTGAAGCTCAGTGGCTACAGAAAGAGTTTGAACACATTGACCAAAACATGTTGCATGAATATTGTGAACGCTGCCTTATGAGCGTGTGTCTCTATCCTTTAGGCATGACACGCTGGCAAATATTTGTTAATGCCCCAGACACCATCACCATATTTTACAGGGATGGGCAACATGATCCAGAAAGGGCCGGTGTGGGTGCAGGTCTTTGTTCCAACCAAGCAGTTACACACCTGACTCTAGTTGTCGACCAATAGTCTTTGCTAAGGACCTTGATTTGTAGACTCAGGTGTGTAACTGCTTGGTTGGAACAAAGACCTGCACCCACATCGGCTCTTTCTGGATCATGTTGCCCATCCCTGAAGGTCTGTCTGGCTATGTGGAGTTACAGATGTTAGAATGTTGAACTTCTTTCATTGGCCAGTGACTCTTTCCACATATATTTTAACATTTGACAGTTGTCTTGATGTGTCATCTTCATGAGCAGAGAGGGTTTTTTGCCTTGTGTGAAATGAGGGACTTTAAGCCTGGTTCCGTATGCTGCGAGTTCCTCCCTGATTAAAAATCCTCGATCTTCTGAAATCTCATCCTTTGGCTCCAGCAGTTCCAAAAATCATGACTGTGATGTGATTTGTTTGTTGGAGACCCCCCCCCCCAGCCCTCAACCTGGGGACAAAAAGGAGGTTGGTAGGTGTATCAGTGAAACTCTATTACCTACCAACATGGGGATCTCCGGCTCGAATCCACGATCCTACAGGCCATGTCTGCGGGTGGGAAGCCAGATGTGGGTATGTGTCCTGGTCGCCACACAGGAGAGGGGTAACTGGGGGGAATAGGTTGATCCTCCCACGTGCTACGTCCCCCTGGTGAAACTCCTGTCAGGTGAAAAGAAGTGGCTAGCGACTCCACATGTATCGGAGGAGGCATGTGGTAGTCTGCAGCCCTCCCCGGATCGGCAGAGGAGGTGGAGCAGCGACTGGGACGGCTTGGAAGAGTGAGATAATTGGCTGGATACAGGTGGGGTGCCACCATTTCATTCCTAAAATCTCTAACCTTGACAAACTGGTATTTAAATGGAAACAAAATGGAAGTAGCTGACATTGACTTTAAGTAGTGAGGTAAATGTGTAGGTAACTAAATGTTCCATTACTTTGACCTTCATTTGCCATGCTACTGATGTTGTCATCAAGAACACTTAAAAACCATTTAGACATATAAGTCAAACACCTGCTTACCTGTTGACTTTCTCTTTCCATGCAGGCCGTGCTTTGTTGTTTGGGTTTAGTACGTGGAGAGGTCACTCTGGTAGCGTCACTACTATGTATTGCTATGTATTAATGGCATATATTCTACATTACCTCACTCTGTGTGTAATTTGTGGTGGTACATTATTATTCTGTCACTTATGTAGTCATTCGACTTCTATTGCATGGCTGTCCATCCCGGGAGAGAGATTCCTCCTCTTTTGCTATTCTTGAGGTACTTTATGATTTTCTATGAGAAAGAGGAACTAGAGAGGGTATGGAAAGTGAAGGCAAACATGGTCCCGGTGGCAAGGCTGGACCAGGACAAAAAAATCAGCCCTGGCATTTTTGGACCAGACCGACTCCCACAATCCACCCACCAGTACGCCATCCTTGTGGTCTCATTAAATATTAATACTGTACTATTCCCCCAAACCACTACAAAGCTGAGTAGTAATTGTCATGTACAATTGTAATAGAATAGAATACACTTTATTTGTTATTTGTACATACATACTATGAAATTCACGCTCTGCATTTAACCCATCCTAGCTGTGTAGCTAGGAGCATTGGGCAGCCGCCGTGCAGTGCCCAGGGACCAACTCCAGTTATTTCTTCCTATTGCCTTGGTCAGAGACACAGACAGGAGTATTAGCCCTAACATACATGTACTTTAAAAAAAATCTTTTTGATGGTGGGAGGAAACCACAGCACCCGGAGGAAACCCACGCAGACACGGGGACAACATGCAAAGTCCACACAGAAAGGACCCGGGATGGCCTGGGGTTCAAACTCAGTCAGGACCTTGTTGCTGTGAGGCAACAGTGCTAACCACTGGGCCACCATGCCAGCCATTATACCAGTGCAACTGGTTTGCCAGTGCATCTTAATTGGGGTGGGGATTTAAGAACGCCTGCATCATAGCAGGCTAATGACGGGCAAAGTGGTCTACAGCTTCTTGTTCCTTCTCCTCTATTGCTACCTAAATATGCCACCTAAGCAACCTGGCTTGACTAGACAATGATGTAAGGAGAGAGGGAGAGATGATTTCAATTGGGTGGGGTATGATTAGAAACATGACTATAAATTCAGATCCAGAATTGTTGGAATTCCTTCACAAAGGTGTGCAGAAAGTTGTACAGTTTAAACAAAACCATACCGGTACCATACAAAATAGTTGTTTATTCGGTTAATTCATGGAGCTCTTCCATCTTATTTCATTGGATACTAACTACCTATTAAGTTCATACAGATTTCAAGCACCCAAATATTGATGACCATTGATAAGGTGTTCGCACAAGTTAATAGATCACCTTTTTGTGTTGTAGTAATGTTCAGAGAGGAGTAATAGACCTGTGTATGTTATAAGGCAGTTAAATCAAGGGTGTGCTGCCTTTTTGTTTGGGGAGTTTGAACTACAGCTGGCCTCCTTTGCATGCACACTGGTGCTCACATGCTTACCACATGAACATGCATGCTTACTGGACCGCAGCACCAAACAGTTTGAGCATAGTGTAGGTGGAGAAAGGCCTGGAGTAGGCTGCATGTAGGCATACATTACCCCACAGATAGTAATAACAGCACCATACCATATATATCATAATAGTTACCACATACCTGAAAATAAACATAGGATAACTTTGTTGCCTGTTGTTGGGAATTAAATCTATTTCCCCCCCTGTGTTAGGCTAATACATAAGCAGGCCTATATTTTAGCATAGTAGACCTACAGATGTAGCCATCATTACTTCTGTTTCTCTGTGAAATTCCCCACAGGATCTTTTGCTAGATCAGTTTCCTTGTTTCCTTCAGCTCCATCACATCCAGATCCACAGCTGTGGAGGCAGGCAGCCACAGAGCCACCGCTGGGAATACTACAGTCGGCCAGATTCCCCTTCCAAATACCTGCTCCTCTCTTGCAGTGATACCGCCCTTCCGGCTAGTCCTTGCGTTTTTGGAGTTAACATGTTTCCAGCATGTTTCTGGCAGCCTGCTCTTAAAAGATAACTACACAAAAACAACAAGAGATGTAAACTACTGAGGCAATGCACAAAAACCCCATGCAGAGTTTATGCACCGGGGGAAACTATCAGCCAATGATGTTTGGGACAGGGGTTACAAAACTGGGACGGTGGATTCATTGGTCATCCTTGCAAGAGTTAACGGTTGGCCTACTGCACAATAAAAAAGAGATAAACGTATTTCATTCACAAGATCAGTGCTTCCCAATCCTGGTCCTCAAGCACTTCCAACGCTGTTGGTTTTCCATTCTGCCTGGTAGTTCATTGTGTTCACCTTTTGTATCAGTCCAACAGTTAATCAGGTTTTTTTTTCCTAACCTGGAACAACAGGTAAATGTAACTGGACTGGGATTGGGAAGCACTGCATTAGGTTTTAGTGATGGTAAAGAATTACAGCTTTATGTTTTCACTCTTTCCATTCATTTATCTTCACCTCTAATGCAGACAGGCGAGGAACACTTTGGACAAAGTAACTCCATCCTACCTACCCACAAACACACCCTCTTAATTATATGCCAGATCTGAGACTACACACTCTAAATGAATTGTTAGTTTTTGCACCCTTAATACTCTTGTTTTTTCATCTGAAAGTTTAGGTAAAATAGACCTATCACATGGTGAATTGTTTAGTTTCCCCCAATAGTCTATCTATATCAGAATCAGAATCACTTTATTTGTCATAGACCTTATTTGTGGGTCGTCTCTTGCCTTTTATATATAAAGGACATTTTGTTTCTTTCAGATCATATCCTAGGTCAGTGTCTGACCCTGCCCTCCTGAGAAAACACTGGTTCATGTACTACTTAACACATTTTCCACGGATGCGACTATTCAGCTCCCGTCGCTAGGGGGCAGAATGACCAAAAAAAAAAAGCAAGTGCGCGCGCGCACGTGTGTGTGTGTGTGTGTGTGTATGTACACGTAACATGTCTCTTGAAAAGTTGCCGAGTTGTGTAAGATTTACCAAAAATACTTGCACAGCATGAACCGTGTTGTTAGTCTGTAGTCCGTAAAGGAGGGTGGGTGGGTCACTTTTTTTTTTTAATTCTGAGGACCGTTGTAGAACTGAGAGGTGTGTGTTGTGAAGGAAACCCAGGAGAAAAGGTTTTACTGGGATTAGTTCTTTGGGCCAGCGTGTCAACAATGTATCCATTTTTCAAATGGCTGATTTAACATTTTGGAATGAAATTGTTAATCTCTATTCATCTGTTGTGCACATGCAAGCTTGCATATCTATGTGGACAGGCACAGGGGCTAACTAATGGACTTAATCAAGGCTCTGATGATTACCATTTTGCACATATCTGTTGTTGATTCAAGTTGGTGTGTGTGTGTATGAGAGAGAGAGAGAGAGAGAGAGAGAGAGAGAGAGAGAGAGAGAGAGAGAGAGAGAGAGAGAGAGGGAGGGGTTTGTGTGTGTGTGTGTGTGTGTGTATGTGGATGTACTTAGTGGCGTGGCTGCCTTTAATCTGTGTTAAGCCGAAGGCACCACAGTGGATGTCCATTAGTTTAATATGCTGCATGTCAAGCCTCTCTCTCTCTCTCTTTCTCTCTCCCCCTTACTTTTACTTTGGGAGAACAGGAATCCTTAGTTTTGCTATAGGGTGCGAGACATGACACACTTCAAATTTCTGTCATATTTGCAACTTGTACACAGATCTTAGTCTGGGTGGTGTAGCCAACAGGGGTACCCAAATAGAAAAAAAGGATTTCCCAATTTGGATCAATGACGCATCACTTTACTACTATTATGCACGTGAGTTGTTGGTGTATTCACACACTATTCTTCATGGTGGCTCTGAAGTGCAAAAAAAAAAAAATTGCAAAAACAAAAACTTGCAGCCCTGAGGTGCAGATGCAACACACAGAAACTAAAACATGCAGCCCTGAAGTGCAAAACACAAATACAAAAAGAAAATGCAAAAACAATATGCAGCACTGGAGTGCAAATACAACACACACACACACACACACACACACACACACAAAAGAGCATCCCTGAGGTGCAAAACACAAACCTACAAAAACTTGTAGCCCTGCGGTGGAGATGCAGCATGCAAAAACAAAAGCTAGTAGCTCAGAAGTGCTAAACGGTGTTTTTGTATGTTGCATCTGCACCTCAGGGCTGCAAGTTTTTTTGTTTGTGTATGTTGTATTTGCACCCCTGGGCTGCAAGTTTTGTTTTTCCATTTCCTTTTTGTATTTGTGTTTTACACTTCAGAGCAAAGATTGAAGCGGTTTTAAGAAACGGTTGCCTGTCTTCACAGTTAAGCTTGAAAGCTTAGGTTGGATTACCTCACCCTTTCCAGACAATCGTGGCTTCAGGTAATCAGAGAACTGAGAGCAACCTCTGTTCACGATCAGCAAATTTGGAGCGACATGATCTGAAAGAGAAGAAACGGTTTCTTCTTTGTTAAAACTCAGTGTTATTTACACCACCGAAAGAGGCAAAGTTAGTGTCTGACAAGAAGACAAGGGAGGCTAAGTTCATAGGAGATCTCCACCAACAGATTCGACATCAACAGCTAAAACTGAGGGTTCAACCATACTTCTGTTTTCAGATCGGTGGTGGTAAAGAGAATTGTTTTTTTTCTATCCCCAGGTCCTGACCACATGCATCCACAAGCGCTTATGATTGGTCAAAGGTTAAGTTTAGGCCTCTTGCGCATCCAGGTAGTGTGGTTGTCTATTCTGTCGCCTACCAACATGGGGATTGGCGGTTCGAATCCCCATGTTACCTCTGGCTTGGTCGGACGTCCCCACAGACACAATTGGCCGTGTTTGCAGGTGGGAAGCTGGATGTGTCCTGGTCGCTGCACTAGCGCCTCCTCTGGTCGGTCGGGGCGCCTGTTTGGGGTAGAGGTGGAACTGGGGGGAATAGCGTGATCCTCCTATGTGCTACGTCCCCTTGGCGAAACTCCTCACTGTCAGGTGAAAAGAAGCGGCTGGCGACTCCACATGTATCGGAGGAGGCATGTGGTAGTCTGCAGCCCTCCCCGGATCAGCCAGCAGGGGGTTGGGGGGGTGGAGCAGAGCTCAGGATGGCTTAGAAGAGTGGGGTAATTGGCCGGATACAATTCAGGAGAAAAAAAGGGGGGGGAGTTGAGGCCTCTTGCATGATGGGGTTTAGGTCAGGAAGAAGGGCGAGTGACAGTTGTGAAATAGCACGCTCTGACAGACTGACCAGTCCCAGATGTGGCAGGCAGGGCTAGCCCTGACCTGGGGCTGGAAAAACACCCACACAGTCCTGACTCAGCAGCTCTGCCGTCGCTGGGATTGCTGGGATACAGTGATTCATTACCATCACAGGTGCCAGTAAATTCAGCTTCAACAGCAATGTTGAGGGTGGTATTAACTTTAATGTTTTTTAACAAGCACTTTTCACATATGTCAATCTGTTGCTAATTAAGAGCTTTGTTCACACCGTTGGAGCAAAGAAATACCTCCTGCCCCCCCAGCATGTATCCCTTTCCCCATAACACCTTCCCTACTTGTTCTACTGTGCTGCTGGAGTTACAAAAGTACCTTCTACTACAGGTCATCCAGGGGGGCCTTGCATTTGAAGGAGTGGATGCAAATTAAGCACAAGGAAACCAGATGGGAATGGAACCCAAAACCTGAGCACTTGCACCACTCCACTTTATCCATTCAGGTATACAAAAAATGCAACTTTTTTTTTTCTCTTAATCTTTTTTTTTTGTGGCATTTTCTGTTTTATTTGACTGTGATAGTAGAAAGACAGGAAAGAGGATGGCATGCAGCAAAGGGGGCCCAGGCTGGATTCGAACCCAGGCCTCTGCAGTAAGGGACTCAGCCTTAATTTGTGGTACTCACTCTACCAGGTGAGGTACCGGGGTGCCCAGAAAATGCAACTTTTATCCCTGACCATATTAGTGCCATGTTGCACATATTTCACAACAAGGACTACTTCTAAACTACAGCTAACAACACTAAAAAAAATGAGAGCGCACGCTATTTGTTCTATAGGTTTGATGTTTTTATTGGCATTTTCCATGGTATTATTTTACAATGACAATCACAATCTGGAAAGGTATACCGCATATAGTACGTGAAACAAAAAGAGTGGCACTATTGCAATGGGCAGGAAATATGGCCTCTCCTCTGCGTGGCCTCCATAACTGAGCATGCGATTGCGCTGTTGACGTTATTTAGTCTGGCTAAATGAATTCATCAGTGCTGTCTAGCAGCTGTTGCACATGCATAACACACTCAATGCACAGCTTAATGTTTTTAAATGGACCCGTGTATTATGTTGACTGGACCAGCTCTTGCCGGGGTTGTTTCCCTTCTGGTAAATGTGTGTGACTGTGTATAAGACATGTTGTCTGCAGGTCTGATATTTTGATGACTGCCATTGCGTTATCTTTGAACTCTGACTCCCGTTTTACTGTCAGTCAGCATCAAGTATGTTGGCTAATGTTGTATAAATTTCTTATGATAGCACAGTGCGCCCACCAACAATCCCTCCCATCATCTGCCACTTCTCCGCGGTTGGGTCACAGTGACAGCAAGCTAAGTAGGGCACTCCAGACGTCCCTCTTCCCAGCAATGCCCTCCAGCTGCTCCTGGGGGATCCCAAGGCGTTCCCAGGCCAGATTGGACATGTAGTTCCTCCAGCAAGTTCTGGGTCTACCCTGGGATCTCCCCCCAGTTGGACGTGCCTGGAAAACCTCCAAAGGAAGGCGCCCAGGAGGCATCCTAATCAGATGCCCGAACCACCTCAACTAGCTCGTTTCAACGCGAAGGAGCAGTGGCTCTACTCCGAGCTCCCTCTGGATGTCCGAGCTTCTCACCCCATCTCTAAGGCTGAGCCCAGACACCCTATGGAGGAAACTCACTTCAGCTACTTGTATCCACGGTCTCACCCTCTCGGTTATTACCCAAAGCTCATGACCATAGGTGAGGGTTGGAACAAAGATTGACTGGTAAATTGAGAGCTTTGCCTTCTGGCTCAGCTCACTCTTCACCACAACGGCCCGGTACAACATCCGCATTACTGCTGATGCTGCACCAATCCGCCTGTCAATCTCCCGCTCCATCCTACCCTCACTCGTGAACAAGACCCCAAGATACTTTTTGAGATTGTGTTTGATAAGTTCCCTTGTGTTCCTGGAGTGGGCCTAATTGTTGGGATACATAACTGTATTAACTGTTAAAAGTTACAATATATCCAGTGTTCAACCCTTTCTTTTGGACGATCAGATTTCGCTCCCTGAGGAAAATAATACTGTACAATTAGTCACATCATCTGCGTAAACACTACCCAATCAAAAAAAGTTGGTTAGAGTGCCAATATTAACAGTGGTGGCCTCAAGTCGTGTTTTCCCTTCCGGTTGGCTTAAAAAAATGTTTTGTCTTTTTTCTAGATTCAGTGAATAAAGAACCCGAAGCTCAATGTGTTGTCAAGACCATGTGCTTTATCAGCTGGTGTGTCAGGTTTGCTTCTAGAGATGTGATATACATCTCGGTAGCTCTACATCGCATGGTTGATGGGTTTGCGGTGAAGTCGAGGGGGAGCGTAGGGACTTCACGGTGAACCACTGTGATCTTACTGTTTTATCACCACAACATCAACACCAATAGATATGCAGTGTGTTTTACATGGACAACACCAGAATACTGACACGGGGAGAGGACGGCATGTCAACGCACAGCTCCTATAATGAGTACATACAATTTATATTACACAGACTTAAAAAAAAAGAAGAGACACAGCAAGATGGAGAAAGACAGAGAGATTAGAGTGACAGGGAGACGTACACTATGAAGAGAAGTGGACGAGTCAACTAAATCCATAAAGCCATCGAAGACGCACTATATACAAACTTGGAAGGGACAGCTTGGGGGGGGTTTGGGGATGGGTGTAGACGTTGGTAACAGGACAATCATTTCTTAACAAAAGTCAGAGAGAGACGACACAGAACAACGTTAACAGACAGGAGGATGAAGAGGAGAACGAGGCAGAGGGAACACGGGCGGCGGATGGTCGAATATGTGCATGTGTGCAAACCTCTACAGAGTACCACGATAAAAGCATGTTTCTGCGCCGCCTGCTGACGAGCAAGGGAAGGGGGCGCTGGGCATAGGTGGTGGGGGGGGGGGCTGGATTTGATTGGGTTTGGGTTTTGGGATTTTAAACAGGGATGAAAGCACTTTTTTTTTCCTCCACCGTTTAGCCACTTCCCAACATCTTTGTAGCACGCTGGTTGGCCTCGTCAATCCTGGTCTTGTTGGAATCAGCCTGGGGGGAGGGGAGGAGAGAACATTTCAGAGTTATGGACTTCTGTAGCTGTACAAGCTGCCCGGTGAAACAGATGCTGGGGATGGGTGCCAGACTTAGGAACTTACTTGATCCGTACTGAATGAGCATTGTGACTGCATGAACTCAACATTTTGGTTGGAATATATAAATGATTGGGGTTAGTGATCCTTTCATCGTAGATCATTAGATATAAGCAAGGCTCAGCGTTTTCGGTTTTTACCGATTTTCACCGAACAATACCCAGATTTTTAAATTGATTTTCACCCGGATTTTATGTTTCCACGGACCCAAAAGTTGTTCGTGTGAGGTTATGTAACAGTGTCTTCTTGTGGTGAGATTCGGCATGCTGGATGGCTTTGAGAAATAAAAACCGAAAACGCTGAGCCTTGGATATAAGCAACATCTGAATTCTGAGGTGGTCCCGTTGTTCTGTCCACATTACGTTTCTCTTTGAGCACTTGCTTTACCTTATCCATGATCCTGTCGATTTGGCGGTTCTGGGTGTCGATTTCCTGGCCCATGTCCAGGGCCATGTGACGTAGGTTCCCAATGATCCCGCCCACCTGCTCCAGGTTCTCATCCATCTCATTCTCCCGGGCATCGTCCGTTACCCTGGAAACGCACAGGAAGAGGATATGGGAATATTTTTTGCCCAATTATGGCACCACCAAGTCAATTTTATTTGTATAGCCCAATATCACAAATTACAAATTTGCCTCGTGGGCTTTACAGTGAGACTAATGGCTAAGTCTCCTTGCTGCGTTGTGATTACGCTGCCAGAAACGACATTTACAAAAAAATTGTGATGGTCTCTTTGAGGGTGTGCTACCACGACTTAACCTCTGATTCGAGACATGCGTGATTGCACCCCACTCTGCCACAGTGATGCACACAATCATGTCTACACACACACACACACACACACACACACACACACACACACACACACACACACACACACACACACATACACACACACACACACACACACACACACACACACACACTACATTTGTGTGTATGTGAAGGTAAAGGGTTAAATGATTTCTTAGAAACAAGTGAAATAAATGATGCTACAGTGAAATTATAATGAAATCATTCCAGAGAGACGACTGACTATACAAAAAGCATCTTCTCGTCCTCATGACCCAGCTATTGGTTACTGTGGAAACAGGACAGAATTCGGTTCCTTTTTTGGAGAGTCCTGCAATCTGTTGGTGAAAGACTTCCACATTTCAGGGCTATCAGTTTCTCTGCATATCGAAGATGAGTGCAGCTAAGTGCAGATACTGGATCAGATTGTCTGTAAAGGTTTGTTCCAGTTTAAGGTCAAATTAGCAAGCTATCTCAGGCATCTGAAAGAGCACTTCTCCGCTTCTCAGAAATAAGAATAACATTGGATTGTGGACATGATAAAGGGAATTATTTTCTGCGACTATAAACAATTATTTTCCCACCTTTTTCTCCCCAATTGTATCCGGCCAATTACCAAACTCTTCCGAGCCGTCCCGGTCGCCTCTCCACCCCCTCTGCCGATCCGGGGAGGGCTGCAGACTACCACATGCCTCCTCTGATACATGTGGAGTCACCAGCCGCTTCTTTTCACCTGACAGTGAGGAGGACGTAGAGCATGGGAGGATCACGCTATTCCCCCCAGTTACCCCTCCTCCCTGAACAGGCACCCCGATTGACCAGAGGAGGCGCTAGTGCAGCGACCAGGACACATACCCACATCCGGCTTCCCACTCGCAGATGCAGGCAATTGTGTCTGTAGGGACGCCCGACCAGAACAAGCCGGAGGTGACATGGGGATTCGAACCGGTGATCCCCGTGTTGGAATGCAACAGAATATACTGCCATGCTACCTGGACGCCCCGACTACAAACAATTTCAATGTAACACTAAACACAAATGCACACACTCAAATTCATACATACGCTCATGTGCGCACACACACAGTACACACACATAACACACAAATGCAAACACTATACACAAACAAACAAACAACAAACTAGTATACACAAACACATAAGCACACATATTTAGCGACACACATTTAGCCACACACACACGCACGCATACACAAACATCAACCTCACATACAGAAACACACACACACACACACACACACACACACACACACACACACACACACACACACACACACACACACACACACACACACACACACACACACACACACACACACTCTTACCTGCGGATGAAACCCCCACTGATGGCCATCTGTTCACGTTCGTCCACCACACGGGCCCCTGGCTGGCTGTTCACTACGCCATCCTGGTTCGCTCCCCAGGCCTGGCCCCCGCCCTTAATCCTACACCGCACACATTTAGCAGTCAGTATGGAGGTCTGGGCATGCATGTGCATTAGTGTCCATGTGCATGACTATGTGCACAGGTGCGAGAACGTAACGTGTATGTGAGCGTGCATGTAGGTACGTGTGTGTGTGTACCAGTATTTATTTCTCTTTGCCTGTTTCTGTGTGCTTGAATGTATATGTGTGAGTGTGTGTACTTGATGTGCTTGGATGTGTCTGTGCATGGGTATGAGTGTGGATATGTGCATCTACATGTGTTTGTGTTTAGTTGTTTAATCAAACATCAAATTAGCATATTTACAGTGCCATACAGAACATGCCGTCAAGCCAATTTCCTACCAAAATAACATGCCAGCAATGTATGTCAAAGTCACATACATGCGGTTTAGACCTATGTAAGGGGTAATGTACAGAGAGACGGCCATTATTGTGAAATAAACCCCGACAGGGTGATGCAGGTCCTGCTTATTACACGGCTGCTTCCTAAAGGAACCGATAATTTGACACAGAATATTGATTTAAAAATAATGTTATTGATTTAAAAAATAATTTTACTGCTTCTGCTTCAAAAAAAAAAGTCAGTTAGATTCGTTAGTCCCGTGGAACTGTGTCCATAGCAACAGTGTGTTATTCAGAGCAGCGGCCTGCTATTCAGAAATAACAGACAGTAGAATGCCATAATTTTTTTTTTTTTTTTATAAATTTATTTCTGATTTTTCCCTTTTTTCTCCCAATTTAGTGGCCAATCGATCCCTATTTTAATTCAAACACCCACCCTCGTACTGCATGCATTCGCCAACTGCATCTCTCCGGCCGGCAGTCTCGAAGGAGACCGCCTCCCCACTTTCGTGACAAGGCGACTCCAGGCCGAACCACTGTTTCCTCCGACACACACAGAGACACATTCACGTGACGAACACAAGCCGACTCCGCCCCCCTCCCGAAGACAGCGCTTGCCAATGATTGCTGCTTCATCGAGTCCGGCCATAGTCGGATCTGACGAGACCGGGGCGCGAACCCCAGTCCCCAGTGGGCAACTGCATCGACACAAAGCCGATGCTTAGACTGCTACACCACCGCGGACCCTGTAGAATGCCATAATTGACCAATCAGAATCCAGTATTCAACAAAGCCGTGTAATAATAGTGCGTAATTGATCCAGTGTGCAGATCAATTGAATCTGTGCGCAACACGCACTCATGTGGCTTGTGTTAGAAAGTAATAATGGTCCCGAAGGGGTGCAGCAAGACCCTCTCCCACAAGCACATATATAGAGCAGCACAAACACAACACATAGAAACAGGACACACCGCAAACACTAAATATAGAAACAGGACTCAGGACAAAGGAGAAACAAACAAAAGAGAGAAAAGCGTGTGCACGTGCGCATATACACACACACTCACACACACAATAGGAGGACACATGGTATACACACAGAGAGACCGGGGCGGGAACATATAAAAACACACATGAGAAGAACGGGATGAGAGCACATCATATCAGCATCCTCAGTCTACTGACAGAAAGTCAACCAGCCGGATCCACTGTGCAAAACCATCAACACAAGCCATAGTGAACAGTGATTATTCAACGGTGACTGAGATTAGCCCTTCATTTCATCTGGATGGATAGATTTGTGTACGGTGACACGTTGAATACCGTCAAAATGTTGAAAATAATTCTTGGCGTTTGCTTTTCTGTGCTTTGAGCTGTGCACGGGATGAGTTTACCACACCGGACAATAAAACAAGTGCCGTCAAGTTCAGGTTGGGTAAACGTTGGTTAATTTGGCTTCTCTGTGATCAGCAATCTGACCTCTATCTGAACAGCTCTGATGGCATAAATTTCACTCAAATGATTCTCCAAGGTACAAACACCAAGAGTTATTTTTGCAATTTGATTTTGGTATATATATATATATATATATATATGCATATATTTTTTGAATACATCCAGTTGCATTCAAAAAAAATAAGAAGATCATCATGACATCTCCAGGAGATGACATAAGAGGTGCATTTCAAAACAAGGCAGAAGAGAGATAGATTGGAGGTATGGAAAAGTCTTTTTTTGGATAACCAGAGCCCTATCAGGCCAGAATGGGATCCCCTGACACCTGAGATATCTGTTTTTCACGTAGAGAAACACATTATAAAATATTTGCTGGTGTAATAGTAAGTAAGGGTATGATGGCAAACCACTGGAGGTCAGGGTATATTAAGGCCGATGCTTGCAAAAATAGTCTTTCTTTTGTGAAAGGAATGAGCGGGGGTCAGGAGGCAGGAAGAGACATGACAAGTGGCTCAGCTGGTAAATGAAACGCACCTGAGGCCAAATAGCCCCTCTCCAATGTACTATATATGTGTCTGTGAGAGCAGGTGCATATGCAGAGGCCCAGAAAGGCCAGGATGCTGCTTGCGACGCGTGATGGAGCAGCTTATTTGATTCCCCGTAAGTGGAACTCTGCAGATAAACGGTGCACATGGCCCCGAATTACTGGCCGAAATGTTACTGATTTGGCTGCAAATGAATAGGCACGGTTTGCCGTAACACTCCTTCCTCCACATGTCATTCTCGATAGTGTTTGGACTTGTTATGAGTCATCTGTGTTATGATGTTGAGTTAAATGCTGACTTGACTCAAGTAAGATGAAATGCTGACAAAGGTTTAGATTTAGATCTAGTTGAAAAATCCAAAAACCTTATAGGAGTTTGTGTGCAGTGTGCTGACTCACTTCTTCATGAAATTCCAGCAAGAAACATTTTCCTCTGGCCTCTTTCCATTAATCTTGTCATTCCCATGTTTTAGGTCTGTAGACTGGTATAGGACAGATAAACATGCATGTGTAGCGGCTGCACATAAGAACTCGAGACAGTCACCTTAACGTTCTGTGGGCCCTTTAAGAGTTGAGGTTGGACGGGCCTCGCAAGACGACAGTTCCGGGGGGGGGGGGGGACACGGTTAGCTGGTAGCTGGTTAACACGCTACATGCTGATGTGTCTTGTTTTTAGGTGGAAGGAATAAAACGACCCGGCAAGGGTCTTAAAAGAGAAACAGTCTCGTAGTCTCTTCATTCCTGCGCTCCCGCACATGAAAATTCAAATAAACATTGTAGAATTAAGATTTTTCACTGTTTTTTTTTTTTTTTTTTTACTAGAAACACAACAAACAACAAAGGAGATATATGAGGATTCAGTTTGGGTCGGTCTTCAAGAAGTCGAGATAACCTATTCTACATTGACACCTGAATTCATAGATTTGGCCCATACACTGAATTTGTATAAATCATGATGGTGCATCTTCATTCAGGGAGGTTAACTGAGCACATTTTTTGTTTCAGCAAAAAAAAAAGTGCTTTACACTTACAATACACATGATTCACAAACTCAGGCATCAATGTAGTGTTTCATTTCACAGCCTATCAGCGTCTTGGCGAGTATGAACAGAGCAGTCACACTGTGTAGAGTACAGTCAGCTCAGACATGGCTCAGTGGCCATAGTTTGGCTGTTGGGATCCCACACACAAGTTTGGCAGCACTGGTAACAGGAGTTTCTTCATGATATCTAGCTTGTAGAATCATAAGCGGTGCAGATATTATGATATGGACACGTTCGTCTATTCTAACTCCTGTATGATTTCTGGCTCGGAGCAGGGGATTTTAATAAAGGAGGGAAACTAAGGTGTCGCGTGTTCGTACCCTGTGATCCTGTTTACACTTGGTTTTCAAATCCGTTTTGGGCGCTCGGATCACAAGTGGACAGCGAGACACAGACAGCGCCGTTTACACCTGTCTATCATGCGTCTCCAAATGTGTCCTGCTGACCACTTGTGATCAGATTTCGTTACTCAGAAGAATCAGAAGAATCAGAAGCAGCAGAAGAAGAAGCAGCAGAAGAAGCGGAAGACGCAGAAGAAGAAGAAGAAGACGATGATTACCTGTTACATCCTTGCCGGGGACGCATCAGGACGCATTAGCGTTTACACTACAGAAGATATATGGTCAAATAAGTCCCAGACCACCTCAGCAAGTGGTTTGAGTAACCGGTTCACAAAACGTTTTGGTGGTCATTAACACTTGTATTTAGCGCTGTCCACTTGTGATCCAATCGCAAAAAGTGCATTTTAAAACCAAGTGTAAACGGGGTCAGTCATGACCGTTAAAGAGAAAACGAGATGTTTTAGGAGGTTGCGTTTCTTTATCGCACATTTGATCATAAAGCCGCTTCGACTGTAAATGCTTGATCAAAAACAGACACGTTCAGTATAAAATGATCTTCCTATTGACTGCATCGACGTCACTCATAATCCCAGGACACCCTCAAAGGTCATTTCGCTTTTGAACTATGCTTACTAACTCATGCACGTGTTTGAATTTCTAATTAAAGCAGGGCCAGCTAATGTTTTTGCTCTAACATAGCATATCGAATCATCACTGAATTAATTTTGGTGGCACAGTGTGATGGCTATAGGAGAGTGGCACAATCACCTGTCAGATCAGTTGCCTGGAGGCCTTGGGTTTCATTTTGTCTGCCATGGAGCACGAAACCTCCTGGTAAACAACGGCTTTGCTTTACAGCGCACATGTTTGCTGTACTTCCTCTGTAAACATAGCTCCTCTTCTCCTGCCATCGTTTATATAGCTACATGAATATGCTCTGTTATGAATATGCTAAATGAATATGCTCTGTTATGAAAGCAGATGATGGAAAAGACGTTGGCAAAATCCCAAAAGTTACTTGGTGCCACTTTAAGAAGTTAACATAAATGAGTGGAGAAAAAAAATAGAAAGTGGTTTGAAGTAGCACAGTTATCATTTCACACCAGAGTAAAATGGACTTTTCAGTATGGTAGAACTATGTATTTGATCTTGTTCGGAAGTAATATATCCCTTTTGTACATATATTTAATTTACTTTGAATCTGTGTTTGATTGTTGATTATTTTTTCAACAATCAGTAAATATTATAACAAATCTAAATAACGCTGCTATCTTCACTTGACAATCACTATTCTTTATAAAATCAGGGAAAATACTTAATATACAGTTGGTATATTTAAGTCAGGCCTTGAATCAAACTTTTATTTAATCAAAAGTTTAATCAAATTAATCAGTTCAATCAAGGGCTGACTCAGCCTCCTAAGGCGTCTCGTTGTCTGTTTCCATGGAGATGACTCGCCAAAGACGAGTCCTGTCTCAGAGTTCTTCGCTGACAGGCATGCACGCTACATGTGCCTTAACGTGTCACATTCTAATTAAAGTCATTTTATCACCCAGTATATTAAGCAGTGTCCTGCTTAAGCTGTCAGCATTTTTTTAGTACTGTTTCCGGAGTGCTGAAAATTTTGCAATTTATTTTCCGCTTTGACGCAATTAAAATACCCCCCCCCCCAAAAAAATCTGCTGACAAATGGCCCTTAAGGTAAGGTGAAGTCTGAAAATGTATTAGAAAATGGCCTTATATAGCTAACCTAACCTTCAAGGTAGTCGCAAAAAAATGATATATACTGCAAACTAAACTAAAATAGTAGCATAATAAATCAAATCAGCCACTTCTTATTCTTTTTCCCCCCAAACCTTTTATGTATAATTTCTCCCAGATCTGCCATGGACCTCATATCAAATTCATCCTCCCCATTTCATCCCTGCAATGCTCAAGTTAGCACATGGCAGGAAGGCCAACCATGTAGTATTCAATTTAACACTGATTCGCAGATGCTGCTTGGAAGTGTCCTACTTCTTACTGCATGCTAGCACAGCTTTGGCTCAAGAGGAGTAATTCTAAAATATAATGAATAAATGATTCTTTTTAGATGAAACGGTTTAGTTCTACTGTATGACATGCAACAAAACATTATCTGCAGGTTTAATAAGGGGTAGGTAAAGAGTAAAAGCATGAAGGTGGACTTTCTACAGTGGCTAGAACAAGAAATAGTAACTTTTTCTTTGTCCATCAAACTAGAAATATATTTGTATATTTGTGGTGAAAACTGTTAACTTTTACTTTACGACTATATATATATATATATATATATATATATACACTACCGTTCAAAAGTTTGGGATCACCCAAACAATTTTGTGTTTTCCATGAAAAGTCACACTTATTCACCACCATATGTTGTGAAATGAATAGAAAATAGAGTCAAGATATTGACAAGGTTAGAAATAATGATTTGTATTTGAAATAAGATTTTTTTTACATCAAACTTTGCTTTCGTCAAAGAATCCTCCATTTGCAGTACTACTCCCTTCAGAGGACAGCACAAACAGGCTCTAACCAGAGTAGAAAAAGAAGTGGGAGGCCGCGTTGCACAACTGAGCAAGAAGATAAGTACATTAGAGTCTCTAGTTTGAGAAACAGACGCCTCACAGGTCCCCAACTGGCATCTTCATTAAATAGTACCTGTTAGAGCCTGTTTGTGCTGTCCTCTGAAGGGAGTAGTACACACCGGTGTAGGAAATCTTCAATTTCTTAGCAATTTCTCGCATGGAATAGCCTTCATTTCTAAGAACAAGAATAGACTGTCGAGTTTCAGATGAAAGTTCTCTTTTTCTGGCCATTTTGAGCGTTTAATTGACCCCACAAATGTGATGCTCCAGAAACTCAATCTGCTCAAAGAAGTGCCCATCCAACCAATCCAACTTGTGGGAGCTGCTTCTGGAAGCGTGGGGTGCAATTTCTCCAGATTACCTCAACAAATTAACAGCTAGAATGCCAAAGGTCTGCAATGCTGTAATTGCTGCAAATGGAGGATTCTTTGACGAAAGCAAAGTTTGATGTAAAAAAAATCTTATTTCAAATACAAATCATTATTTCTAACCTTGTCAATGTCTTGACTCTATTTTCTATTCATTTCACAACATATGGTGGTGAATAAGTGTGACTTTTCATGGAAAACACGAAATTGTTTGGGTGATCCCAAACTTTTGAACGGTAGTGTATATACACACACACACACACACACACATATATATATATATATATATATGTATGTATACACACACATATATATATATATATGTATGTATACACACACACATATATATATATATGTATGTATACACACACACACACACACACACACACACCCCGTATTGCCTGGACTAAAGGTCAGACCTGAGTATAAGTCGCGCTCAGCAAAAAAGGCGTTGTTGTTAGGAAAAAAACATAAAAGTCGATACGGTGTATAAATCACGTGTGTATGGTGGTACAGTATTTTCAATTGATTAAACAGATTAAACAGTGCCATCTAGTGGCCTTAGTTGAAATGCAGCGCATTCGTCCGACAAAATTACATTGTATAAATCGCTTTGGAATATAAATCACAGGACCAGGCAGACGAGTAAAAAAAAAAAAAACCCAAAAAAAACAAAACAAAACAGCGATTTTTAGTCCAGGAAATATGGTATATATCAAAACTAAAATATTTGGTTTTGAAAGAGTTTAGTAAACCCCACGGTCATCAGGCTTTCTCAACCCACAAAGGACCTTTTAATCCTTTAATCCGTTTGAAAACATTAAAATCAGCAAACTCTTTGAATCCGAGGTCTGACTCTGTGCCTGCTGCAAGTTATTGGGCTGAAAAGGTCGGGTCACGGGAGTGGTGGGGTGGGGTAGGGTGGGGGTGGGTTCCAGTTTCTGGCCCCTGCCAGGAGAGAATGTCTCATCCATTGATGAATGAAGGGCTTGTAAGGGCAGCCATGATGTTGGAGAGCAAATTTAGTAGCATTTGATGTGCCCTGCTGCACATGTGTGACAGTTGAGAACGATGCACATTCACACGCGCTTGTATCCACATGTATGTGCACATATATGCTCACATAAATGCAAGTGGACACATATAGTCGCACACCCATAGACACACAAACTTGCACACTCAAAAGTGTCTCTTATTTGAACACACACTGACTCTCATGTTCACACGCATGCACACATGCATAAATTTGCACACAATTTTTCTTGCACTCCCTCTTATTAACACTTATACACACTAGAGCACATACTATTTCACTCAGTCACAGACAACACTCTTCTTTTCCACTCTTTCTAACAGTAACACACACACACACACGCACACATACACATGCACACAATTTGTTGGTGAAAAGGAGACCTTTTCATTGAGTGTTTACTGGTGGCTATGGACCTGGCTGCTCACACCACAGTTCACCATGGTCTATATACACCATAAGGCTCAAGCAGGCAGACAGAGATATAGGCAGGCGCTGAAACACATGCAGTCAGGCAATGCAGGCTGCACCTACTTGTTACAAGGACATGAACATAGACCACAGAACTGTCCTAGATTGTTCAAATTCTTTTCTGCATCCTTCATGTCCTTATTGATTTGGTCCATCCCCTCCTCGATGCGCTCCAGTTGTTCTGATTATCAACACATTGTCATTTATCCCACCATAAGAACGAAAGCACGTGAGAAGAAAGGGAGAAGAAGAAGAGAGCAGTTTGGGAAGAAGGAAAAGAAGGGGGTGGAGAGGGAAGACAAAGGAAGAGGAGACAAAAAGAGACATTGACTGTGACAAGAGAGACATCAGACATCACCATCACCACCACCAGCACTGGACAGGCTAGAGCACGGGGCTCCCAGCCGGTACCTACTTTTTTACACATGGGCATATCAGACCACAGCATTGTCCTAAATCTTTTAAATCTTTCTCGGCCTCCTTCAGGTCTGCGTTGACCTTGTTCATGCCCTCTTCGACACGATCAAGTTGTTCTGGTGAGGACAAAGGCATGAGAGCAGTGAAATGAATTTGACTGGTTTTGTTTGAATGGCTCGCGCTTCTAGACTAGGATGCAAGAGGCAAAATATGTTGGCAAGATGCAAAAGGAAAAGCAGGCAAAAAGCATTAGCTATGTGTGTATGGCTCATGTGCACACATACATTAATGCATTTATGTGTCTTTCTGCAATTGCATGTTAGCACTGACTGGCACATACCTACCTTTTGAAAGTATGTTTTATCCTATCTATCTGTTTACAGGGAGATGGCCTGAGTGCCACTATCCAAAGAACAAAAAAGACACTTTTTTGCTACACAAAGTGATCATCGAATAAACAAAAAGTAACAAAATACTGTTTATTCTTCAAGGGTGACTAAATTGGACCTTGTTTTCACTTCACTTTCTGCAGCAGATTTGTGTCCTTCCTCCATCCAAATGGACCTGTCCTTCACAGTGAGTACCTGCTCCATAAGGCTTGTAGTACCTACTGTTAATACTCGCCATATGAAACAGTGAAACTGATTCTACGCTGAAAGCATTTAATCAGTCTGAATGCTACTTTACGTCAACAGGAAACAGAAAGAAGGATGACTCATAGAATGGTAAAAAAAAACAAAAAAACAAAAAAACAAACAATAAGAATGGTAAAGAAAGAAGAAAGACAGAAAGAGGCTGGAATGAAATACAAATAATTTGGATGATTCAAAAGAAAGATGAAGAGAGAAGATCCTACAACAGGTAGAACAGGTTTCTGTCTGTATAAAAGGGCTGAACATTGTACAGACGGGCAGGGTTAGTAACCGCAAATGACTGACTGACTGATCAATGATTGAATGAATGGATGGATGTACAAAGCTTAATAATGAATGAGTTGAAATGCATTATGGGAGACTGAGGCACACGGAGCGATGTCTGCTCCGTGTCCCTGGTGGTCAGCATGGTACCGAGCTATAAAAAGCTCCTATTCAAGGTTAAATCCGCCTTCAGTCTTGTTAATGGTTAACAGCCAGGATGAGGGGAGCAGTTAACGTTATTGAAGGTCAGCAGCGTCTCGCCCCCTGGAGGTAGAACTGAGCTTAAAAGCCTTGTGACGTTAGCGTCATATCACTCCCATTGTAAGGCAGGTCTGATGGGAATTGAGCCAAAAGCATCAGATGTGTCCTTTTGCATGTTTGTTTTCTTAAATTGCTTTTTCCACATGTTTTCAACGTCCTTATACCAACATTGGCTTATTACCTACATTGTGTTTGATTCCAGCACTATCAGGGAACATAACGACCGCTCTGCAAGGTTTCCTGAGCTGCAGTGAAAACGGATCCTGGTCCTTTTTTTCTCTCCCCCTTTTCTCCCCAACTGTACCCGTCCACGTACCCCACTGTTCCGAGCCGTCCCGGTCGCTGCTCCACTCCCTCCGCCGATCCGGGGAGGGCTGCAGACTACCACATCGCCAGCTGCTTCTTTTCACCTGACAGTGAGGCGTTTCGCCAGGGGGACGTAGCATGTGGGAGGATCTCGCTATCCCCCCCCCAAACAGGTGCCCCGGCGGACCAGAGGAGGCGCTAGTGCAGCGACCAGGACACATACCCACATCCAGTTTCCCGTCCGCAGACACGGCCAATTGTGTCTGTAGGGACACTCAACCAAGCCGGAGGTTGCACAGGGAATCGATCCGGCAATCCCCGTGTTGGTAGGCAACGGAATAGACCACTATGCTACCTGGATGCCCCCCCCCCCCAAAAAAAAAAGAAAAAAATGAATGCTTTTCAAGGCACAGGCACACAAAACTTATATAACGATCATGGACTGATTGCAAATGACACAAAGTGAATATCTAAATTTGCAGATTTATCAATGCAACATAATCTCTGTGTATTTTAGCATATCGTTAGGACGTATAAAGCAGACTGATTAACAAGCCTAAAAAGTGGTCTTATGTCATTCTTAAAAGAACATTACATAACAAGTCACTGAAAGCAGTGGTGGATTATGAATGCCAATGCTATTGATGCTTCAGTTCTCCCACTTGCACTGCACCAAATACTTGAATGTCGAACTAAGTACACAGTGTGTTGGGGCTTTTAAAAGGGAGGGTCCGGCTTTTTAGAAGCCTTTCGTATTAATATTTAACGAGGCCCCCGGCTCAAAATTTCAACAACCTCTCACAACTGCAGCGGTCTTCATGAGAAACTAGCAGCGGTCTCCTGTTAAGCGCATCCCTGCAATACAAATGCAAATGTACTGTGAAGAGATCAATCCCCCAAATCAGGGTTTTTATTGTTTTTAAGCAGGTCCAATGCATATTTTATCAATACTACAGCTGCAGAAGTGCATGGAATGGCGAGTAACCCCACACACGCATGGCACTGCTAACAGCTAAGAAGGAGGCTGTTATCAGTTTCTCAGAGGCAGAAACTTATGCAGTGAAATATAGTTGAATTTCCTGAGCGAGGGCTTTACCTTTAAAGTGGGTCTTACGTAAGTCGCTTGGATGTTACAGGACAGAGGGGGAATATGAGTGTTTACGTAACAAGGGCCTCCCACCATAGTTTTTGACTGAATTAAACCCGTATCACTGATAAAAGACTCAACGGGGCCAACACACACACACACCTTCTCTGATGATGTATTTACACTGAGGCTTCGACTAATCTGCAACATCACACCCAATAATTCCAGACCTCGACGTTAATCCAAAAAAATGGGACAATAAACTCCTCCATCCACTTCCTGTTTAGCAGCTCAAAAGCTATATTGCACCATTACTGAAATCCCCATGTTCTGGGTCTGGATAAACAACAAACATGCAGGGGCTCTATTTCGCATATGAGACACACACACAACCAGCCACGAGTCGAGTATTTTCCACGCAAAATTCTCTCTCTTTCTCCGTGTCCTCCATTCTCTTTGTCATTTCAACTCATGCCTCCTCGCTAGACGCTCCACAATGAGCTTTCGCTCTCTTGTTCTCTGCTGCTGTCAGTCTTTGATGCTTTTCCTGTCCCTGTCCCCCCCCCCCCCCCTCTGAGATATGTGCGTCCAGCACGGAAAAAAAAGCGAAGCAGAAAAACAGACTGCCTGAGTGCACTCTTTTCTGCAGATATATTCCCATGAAAAATATTTCCCATGAGTGCCTCAGATGTCTTTTACAGACTCTGTTCTGCTTGCTTTCAGCAGATTGTAAAACGCCGAGTGTTTGTGTGGCATGTGGCGGCGCGCGCGCTGTTTCGGAGGCAGGAGGAATGAGAAGCAGCTCATCTGGCAAGCAGCATTAACCTCTCTCTCCAATAAATGTGTGTATTTGAGTACCGCAGAGGAAATGAGGTTTAACATTGTGTGGTGTATACGAGTCCAATCTGGCAAACTGTTGCCTAACAGCCCCCCGAGAAGTCAATATTATTCCCAGATTCAAGACCGGCCCTGACAACGCACGCTTCCTGTGTCCAGGTCAATAGAGCTACACAGATCGTAGCCGGAGGCTCCTCTAACCGCGTGTGTGTCTGTAGAGTAGACAGACATGTGGACAGTCTCACCTTACATGGAAAACGCGGGAAAAGTTATCGCTCCGAGTTCAGCAGTACTACACCACACACAACCCTTAATTGGCCTTTCCCTCTAATCCCACGCAAGGATTGTGTGTATTGGAGGGGAGGGGGGGCAAGTGAGAGTGCGAGAGAGAGAGAGAGAGAGAGAGCGAGAGAGAGAGAGAGAGAGAGAGAGGTTTATCTACTGAGCGCCTGATGGCCATGTTTGGGGATTACTGTAAAGAGAGGAAGCTTCAAGTTGCTGGGGGATGAGTAATAACAATAACAACAGCAATGGCAGAAATCTCCAAATCACATCTCTACGCTACTAATGTACATATTAATTGAGACGGTGACTCAGTATTGTTTAAATAATTATTGGTGTTGTTATTTAGTTTGCCAACAGGGTAGTGAGTATGGAGAACGCCCTTCATCAGTAAGGTGTAGTAGGTTTAAGCTTCTGTAACAGCACGAGTCTGCCCTGATGAAGTGTCCCTGAGTAAGACACTGGACCACTACCAGTTTATGGGATGCTGCGCTGTACCTCCCTCTGACCTCTAACCTTTTGGAAGGGGACAAATGAAGGATGCGTTATTTTACCATTCAGGGGTCAATGGAGGTTAAAACCAATGTAGGATATTAGATGGGTGGAGTGTGTGTGTGTGTGTGCGTGTGTGTGTGTGCGCGCGTGTGTGTGTGTTTCTACACTGAGTGCACAAAATACAATGGGTTGAATTTATGGATTGCAAATATTGGCAATGATTCCTATTTACTTTGCCCAATACATGAACCTAAAGCGAGGAAGATGTGAGGAGGAATTTTTGTCATCCTTAAAGTAACCGAGGCAGCAATTAATATAAAGCAAGCTGCAATTTTAATTCAAGAAATGTCTGCAACATCCTTTTACAATGTGCTTTAATGCTTCCACCGTTATCAAATAGTATGTCTGAATTTGTGACACAAATGAAAATAAAGATTGTGAGTTGTATAGACTTGAGGAAACTGAAATCATTTCCTCTTCTGCATCATGAGAAACCCTGTTCGAACAGGACTAGGATTATGTGGACCCCTCGTGTAGGGTAATTAATGGATTAACCGGTACAGCTTGTCGAGTACCTTGATGTGGAATCAGAAATTTGCTGAAATCATCAGTGTCCTATATACGCTGGAATAAATTCAGACATCTTCAGCGTCTTACATCTTGACTAGCCTACATCCTAGGATCCCAACTCTCTGAGTGGGGGTTTTGGGTGGGACCTCTTTACATATAGTCTAGCGGTTGTACTGTCCTGCCAGACCATTCAACATAGGAATACATTTAGCTCTATTCTATGTTTATACTCATGCTCGTTTTTTTTTAACTTATCTTTAGCTTTTAGTTTTCATCTGTGTATATCTTATAATATGTATGCTGTGTTTGTCCATGTCTGTCTTGCACTGTTTGGCGAAGCCACAGCCCTTATTTCGTTTTTAACATGTGCCTGCACATTGTTTTTAATGACAATAAATTGAACTGAATTCCTCTCAGTTAGATAAATTAATATGAAGACGTAGTTCCCTTTGACAGCTGAAATTAAATAGATAGCCATATTACAGCTGATGTGCATGTTGATACCAGCCCATAATGCACTGTGTGTGCATCATCTGCCTGCTCTGGTCCTGATGGCGTCTCACATATTGTTGGCAAATGCTTGTTTAGTGCTTGATTTACAGATTTTGGTTTGTGGTCATGTTAAAACGCCATATGGTCATGTTATTGTCTAACTGAGCTTAGGTTCTTATGATGATGCAATATCATCAATTCACTTATAACCAGCGAATGGCAACACATGGTGATTTCCTTCTTTCTTTCTTTTTTTTGACTTATCAGGAAAATTACTTAAAAACTCCCTCCATATCTTAACAAAATTACAGCTTGTGTGAGTGTGTTCGCATCTACTGTTCCAAAGGTATATTATACTTTTAAAATGGTATAAGTTTTCAGTGAACCTTTTCAAAAATTTTCCGTCTGTTTTTTCTGGCTAGCTACCTGTCTGTCTATGGCCTGGCATCTGATTTAGGCAGCAGACCAGGTGTGTGTGTGTGTGTGTGTGTGTGTGTGTGTGTGTGTGTAAGCGGTTGCACGCATGAGATTTAATGAGTGAAAGATGTCTGCTTCATTCTTGTGCTCATTATGAGATATCATACTGCAGGGGCCAACACGTAGACAGATCGCACTGTTTATCCCACCAAACCCTTTCATACGTTCAGTTGATCTCATTATCTTCTGAGACTCGGTTCTGAGATGAGCTTTGATTTGACTATCTGTAGAAATCAATCTCCATGCCTACGTAGGTCTAGCAGCCACTTTTCATCACAGATGAAGGTAGGAACCATGTGTTTGCAGTTGAAAGCACATGTGATTGTTATTTTAAGAGGACCTCTGCTTCCATCAAAGGTTAGTGAGAAATTTCATGCTGGTATTTTTAGTATTTTTAAATGGCAGATAAGGCAGTGCAGCCCATCTTTGCCATTATTAAATTCTGTTGACTTTTTTTAAGGTATTACTATTCCAATGCAAATGTTGAGAACATGCTCTGTGTATAGGGGAATCATATGTCATCCAGGAGACTCTGCCATTTTAAGTAGACCTTGAAAATCTTTGCCTGCTTATCACCGATAGAAAGGGGGCAATGTTGTACTGTACATTGCCAACTACACTGAGAACATAGTATGTTTCTACCTGTATGGCTGTTATGAGGTTTTCTATGGATGCTATGAGGTTATCGTATTTCCACCTCTGCCCGCAGAGCGCCACACCTCAAACAGGATTTCACCAGTGCGGGTGGAGCAGCAGGAGCAGCAGCCATGACCAGCAGCTCTCACAGGCATTAGTTCTAGTAGCTAGCATCAAGCAGAGGTGTGCCGTGAACACCGGACCGTTACGGAGGTAATCTATCAGCCCTGACCCACGTGTAATTTAGGTCAATGTTCATGTAGCAGCCGGGGAGGGACCCATTAACTGGGTTGGTGTGCAACACTTTCCGAACGAGGTTATGGGAAGACTCAAAGGGTGCAAAAGAAGACGCTAATTAACCAGTTGCTGTAGGTTAAAGGTATTTTATCATCTGAGATAACTGTTAGCATGTCTATTCATCTGTTTAGGTCACTGGCTTTTCATTCTGTCTACACAGATGTTTGAAAATATAGTAATCATTTCTGTTACTTTTTTTTATCCCCCCCGTTTTCTCCCCAGCTGTACTTGGCCAACTACCCCACTCTTCCCGAGCTGGGTGTAGCCGCTACTACACCCCCTCTGCCGATCCGGGGAGGGCTGCAGACTACCACATGCTTCCTCCGATACATGCGGAGTCGCCAACCGTTTCTTTTCACCTGACAGTGAGGAATTTCGCCAGGGGGATGTAGCGCATGGGAGAATCACGCTATTCCCCTCCAGTTCCCCCTCCCCCCCAAACAGGCGCCCCAACAGACCAGAGGAGGCACTAGTGCAGCGACCAGGACACATGCCCACATCGGCTTCCCACCCGCAGACATGGCCAATTGCGTCTGTAGGGACGCCCGACCAAGCAGGCGGTAACACGGGGGATTCGAACCAGCGATCCCCGTGTTGGTAGGCAATGTATGGGGAGATAGACCACTATGCTACTTGGATGCCCATAATTTCTGTTACTTTTTGATGACTATTTTAATACATGTTTTGAAAATAAAGGTGTGCAAGTGACAGGAGTAGCAAGTGAAGAACAAAAAGCACCCTAGCTCGCACCTAGCATGATAGAAAAAGAAGACAACCTGCTCCATTGCTAAACTAAACCAGCAGTTTTGCTTAATTTAGTCATTTATGACAGCTTGTGATGTTGGGCTCTTGTTATGTGGAGATGCTTCCTAAAATTGGACATAAAGTCCTTTCATGCGGATCATATTTTCACAGCTGGTGGTCATATGATGTTCACACGATATGAGATATGTGTCTCTCACTTCATTAAAAATTATATTTGGTGAATTTCTATTTAGCACAAGTGTTTTAGTCCAATGATATGCTCGCCTTGTGTCTTCCAATCTACGCGGTAGAGTTCTGCAGCACTTCCATACCCCACCTCCATTTTATCCTTCACTACTTCATATGGGGGTTCAGCTTGCAAACAAAAGTATGTGAAATGCACTGAATTTAGATTTTTAAGTTAGATTAGATTCAACTTTATTTTCACTGCACAGAGTACAAGTACTGTAAGACAATGAAATGCAGTTTGGCATCTAACCAGAAAGCGCAAAATAGTACAGTGAAGTGAAGGGTATAATGAATATGAGTGTACAGAAGTAATATGGAATGTCAATAAATATGAATATGCGGTATATAATGAAAACTTTACAGTATGTATGTAGTATTTGGATAAATAAACTAATGAAATTGTATATAGAAATTAGATAAAGCTATGGGAATAAGTAAATGCAAATAGAATAAATATATAAACAGAGCATAGGGAATGTGCACTCGTCTGTACACACATGCATGTATCCATCCATTATCTGAACCGCTTATCCTGCTCTCAGGGTCACGGGGATGCTGGAGCCTATCCCAGCAGTCATTGGGCAGCAGGCGGGGAGACACCCTGGACAGGCCGCCAGGCCATCACACAGGGCCGACATAGACATGCACACACACACACACACACACACACACACACACACACACACACACACACACACACACACACACACACACACACACACACACACACACACACACACACACACACACACACACACACATTCATACCTAGGGGCAATTTAATACAACTGATTCACCTGATCTACATGTCTTTGGACTGTGGGAGGAAACCAGAGCACCTGGAGGAAACCCAAGCAGACATGGGGAGAACATGCAAACTCTACACAGAGGACGGCCAGGGATGACCTCCAAGGTTGGACTACCCAGGGGCTTGAACCCAGGACCTTCTTGCTGTGAGGTGACCATGCTAACCACTGCGCCACCCGCCCACGTGCATGCATATATATAGTATATTTATATATATATTTTTTTTCTATGAGAGATTCTATGTTATGTACCCATGTGTGCATGGGTGCAGGCATGTTCATCTTCCTGCCTGTATGTATTTATGTCAGTGGCTGTCTGTGCAAATGTGTATATGTATCTATGTGTATATGTATTTTTGATTTCCTTGAAGGGCAGGGGGCCCTTCACTCTTTGGTAATAACAAGTCCGTATTAATGACTAGGGGCTCAGAAAACCTATTTCTTTTCCCTTTTTTCCCCACACCTCACAGCTGCTCTTCCTTCTTTTAAACATACGTTGTTTGTCTGAGGCTACAGGCTGAAACCTGACATAAAATAACAAGGCTACCATCTCACAATGTGTAACAGAGGCATTTATAGCTCAGTAGTTGCTACGGCTGTTAGGGAACAAAGGAGGACAGAAAGAGGGGAGAGAGAAAAACAAAGCAAAAAAAAAAGGTGGGCCTGAAGAGGAAAGAAATTGATAAGGCAAACAGAGGAGGAGAGAAACGGGGGGCAGCGGGGTTGTATGTCAGCTGCAGAGGAGATTTGCTAAGGGGCAGAGGTAATTTGAATCGAAATTGATTCTTGTCCTTCGTTAATAGCACCGACTGCCTTGGTCTGTCTGCTATTACTCAGGAGAGGGAGGGAGGGAAGAGAGGAGGAGAAAGACGAGGAGAGAGAGAGGGAGGGGAGGGGGGTGAGGAGAGAACAATATGCTCTTTTGACAGGCAAATTAGCCTGCTCTTTCACGCATGTAACAAAGTGTGACCTTTTGGTCACACATAAATATAAGAATACACATAGAGACACATGGGAGCTCGTGTGTGTGTGTGTGTGTCTGTGTGTGTGTGTGTGTGTGTACTCTCTCTCTCTCTCTCACACACACACTCTCTCTCAAACAGACACACTCTCTCTCTCACACAGACACACTCTCTCTCTCTCACACACACAAACACTCTCTCTCTCTTTCTCACACACACACACACACACACACACACACACACACACACACACACACACACACACACACACACACACACACACACACACACACACACACACACACACACACACACACACAGATTGACCCTCCTCCACAGGCCCATGGTGAAATCCAGTGTTGTAAGATGGACTCTCAGAAGTGTGTCAGGGTGCATTAACAGGTTTTGAATGTAGAAGACGTGCTGACGTTGGTTGTCCATATTCACTATATTCAAAGTTACTCGTTCGTGCCACTTTAAGATGTGTTGACATCAGACAGCCAAATACACAAATATATACATGTCTTAATACAAGATAATCTCTCAATTCGCCAGCCCAAGGTTTGCTGACTGTTAAGATGACTTCAAAATCATGCTTAGCTATGTGCCAAACTGGCTGGCTAAGTATATAAAAAGCCACAGACACAGTTTAGCAGCCGTTTGGCATGTGGCTGGATTTAATATATCCCTCCTTCTTCCCATTTCACATGCATTTATCAGACCGCTTTCATTCCACAGCCGAGCTGACAGTGTCAGGCTCTTCAAAGGACTCAGTGGCCACAACCTACCAGATCTAAAATGAATCTTTAATCATGTTTAATATTTTACACGATGCTTTAATATTTAAATCAGCGGATTATATTCAAGTCTAAAAAAAGCTGTAGATGAAGTGTGAGGTTGAGCCCACTCCTCTCCAACCTAAGTGCTTGCTGTGGGCTCCTGTGAGAGCTCCAGCACCAAGAGGCAAGTCAGGACCGTTCGTGAGAGGAAAACATCCTGCAAGCACTGCTTGAACCATGAGGGCTGCCGATCAATTAAACAAACATTTACTGATTAATCACACAATTTGCTGTGATTAATCATGATTAATCACTTTTTTCTTCAAAAGACTGAAGCTTGTAACAATGGATGTTTGAAAGTAAAATCACAGAATTAATGTAGAATCAACACATCCATCCATCCATTATCCAAGCTGCTTATCCTAATTAGGGTTGTGGGGATGTTGGAGCTTAACCCAGCAGCCACTGGGCGGCAGGCGGGGAGACACCCTGGACAGGCCGCCAGTCCATCACAGCCCCCCCCCCCACCACACACACACACACACACACACACACACATTCACACCTAGGGACAGTTTAGTATGGGCGATTCACCTGACTTACATGTCTTTGGACCGTGGGAGGAAACCGGACGCAGACATGGGGAGAACATGCAAACCCCACACAGAGGATGACCTGGAATGAACCCCAAGGTTGGACAACCCCTGGGTTCGAACCCAGGACCTTCTTGCTGTGAGGCAACCACGCTAACCACTGCGCCACCGTGCTGCCCAGAATCAACATGAAGGAAGTATATTGAAATTCAAATACAGTTGTTTAATTGCATATTTTTAACCTTTGAACACTGATTCTCTGCAGTGAACTACAGATTTCCAATAAAACCATCAAGGCCATCAACACCGACTGTCAGCTTGAAAAGCATAGCTCTTATGTGCACTAACAGAAATAATAACAAAACCCGGGCCTGTATATTAAAGTGCCAGTTGAATTTCAAAACCATCAAGGCCATTAAAATTAGATATCAGCTAAGAAAGCAATAATGTCTTGTATGCATTAATATAATTGATAAATGTCTGTAACCGAGCAAGGCACAACGTCGTGACAACCTCATCTATGGGACCAAATGGGGACATTCACGTAAAAAGGTTGCTGCAACATCACAAGAACGTCTCCAGAAGGTACTGTCACCTAATGTCAGAGGTAATGAACCAAACGGGAACTCGCTGGAAATGATGCTGCAACATCTGGGCCCCCCGCTATGTCAAACAAAACAAAACACAGCTGCGTTAATTGCGTTATTTTTTTTTCAACGCATTAAATATTTAAAATTAATCACAAAAATTAACGTGTTAATTCTGACGGCATTATTGACTATAAGAGGTTTGTGGAACTAAAAGGATTTATGAATACTTCATGTGAGGAAACTTCAAGAGACCCTCTATGTAATCCAAGGAGCCCCTAAAGGTTTTCCAAAAAGCCCTTGTACATTTTCTTGTATAAGCCAAACTTGTGCATTCAGAGAATGCACCCCAAAGGTTAGATTACAAACTATGGGTCCGAATTGTTGTCTCTGATGTAGAATGCAACCTTTTCCCCCTCTGTACTAGTACAAAGCAGAGCATAATACTTGCTCCTCATTGTTGTTATCTGTACTTAATAGTGATGGATGCTGCAAAGGTAGATTGGGACAGGATGGGGAGTGAATGAGAGAGATGCGTGTTTGTCATTACCAGTCAAACTTATCATCGTGTCCCTTCTCTAAAGAGGATAGGGTTAAACTATGCACAGCTGGCTGCCCTCTGACCTCTCGGTCTGTCAACGGCTTCTTGGTAACCATGGTAACAAGGCTCTTAGTGACATCACTGATGAACAACTTGAGATAAAAGCATTGACAAAGTTAATCTAACATTTACCTTTGAATGAAGAAGGCTGTTAGCATTATAATACAGTTCTAAAACATGATAAGTAATACGACTTAAATTACATGAACATAATATACATGCTGCATGTCACACTATATTATGTTTATTTTCCCAAGGACGCTAAAAATGTGTTGCATAGGCAGGCAAAGCAGAACGTTAGCTCTTGTGACATATCCAGTATCATTAGCATTAGCCAGATTCAAATGGACACTACAATCTGATTTTTTTTAGCAAATGACTGCACAACAGAGAGCTTAATTAACGATAGAGACAAATTGTGCAATTTTGAGAATGTCATATAAATCCTCCTGTGCATGTCATAAATTGGAATGGGAACCTAGGAATTCTGTACTGGATGTGATGCTGACCTCAAATTACTTGCTGCATAGCATGGGATAGCTGCAAAAGAGGATCAGGGAAAATAGAGCAGAAAACAGCCAAACGGCAGCTGGGACAGAACTCAAAGAGCCAGTGTTGAGTGGTCTCTCCGCCTCAGGACTTACCTCCCTGCTCATCCAACATGACCAGAGTTCTGATACCGGCATCTTTACTCTAAGAGACAGGACATGAACAGAGGGAAGGATGGAAACAGAAGGAACAGAGGGAACAGAAGCAGGGGGAAAGAAAAGAAAAAAGGTGACAGATCAATGAAGGTCAATAAAGCAGAATAGAAAGCCAAGAACAGCATGGCTGGGTCAAATTACAAATGGATATCACTTTTTGACCGACACCAGCTATACTGTTCGGAAAGTGTAAACTGCAGTCATCCCAGTACATCCCAGTAAAATAAAGCAAAACCCTCGACAAATCCAGAGTGGAAAAAAGGAGATCCTCATGAATCTTGATGAGACAATCTAGAATCTACTTGAAAAATATGACACATCTACACCCAATGATCCTGGATCCCGTTTTTGTTATATTTTGTAAAGGTTTCACTTAATGTTGCTAGCTAGGACCTCCAATTCCTTAACTAAATGGAAGTGGTCACATTCAAGGCTTTGAATGAGTGTGAAAATAAATGATTTTTGACCACCTCCTATAATAGCCTAATAGGTAAAGCATGGCACTTACAGTACTATGGTTTGCGGTTAAATTCCTTACAGTATGTAGTTCAATTCTCTGTGCAAACCAAGGGGCAAAGGATGGCAATGACAATGTCAGGGGGGTTTGAGTTTCCACTAATACGGGTCGGGCCGGATCTTGCTATGAACTCATGGTGGTTGGTAGGCTACGGTAGACCCCTGTGTGGATAAGATGTGTTTCGTGTGTTGTCTGTTAATGGACTGTTTCCCAGAGATTTGCTGATGAAGTTCCAATCATTGACAATCTAATTTATTCTTCAATATTGGCACAAGCACAGGCATCCACATAAACACTCAACCACACACACACACAATCAAACATGCAGAAGCACACACGCGCACAAAATGTGCAACGTGCATTTTAAGAAAGCATGCTTACTGCTGATGGCAATAACATTTAAACTACTGCTACAACATGATTCAATATGAGAGCGCTCCTCAGAAGGATATTAAAGTTTAAAGTTCATTCAGTTTATGCATCAGTTATTTTGAATCCAAGAGTGCCTTGACCCCTTTAAAGTCGGGCGCTAGTTTACAGCCAGTTTAACACAACCAATGTTACGACTGCCCGCGTAAATGAGATGAACCGTGAAAACAAAAACTCCAGCTGACCATGAATCTATAATCGATGACTTCACGTAAAAGTAGGGATGTTGCCTTCCAAAGAATGGGCTGGGCAAACATGTTCCAGATCAAAAAATGATCAAAACAAATAATCACAGTAAGAAGTGGAAAAGGCTCTTTATTTAACAATTGAGCTTACTATAACCAAGGACAAAAATAATGTGATACTTCACTTTTCTTGACAGGGAGGTCAAAGCCAATGTTTGGCTAAAGAACCGCACCAATCGAGTTGGCAAACCACTCAGTTTCTTGCTCAGTAGGGTGGTTAGAGACTCAGCTTTACTCAAGTCGTGTGGCGGTCAACAGAGCACCATATCCAACAGATACAAGAAGGGGCAGGACAGACAATTTAGGATAATAACATATCATTCTCTATGTATATAGTATTTGGATCAAGTCACCCATTGAAAGGCAGTCTCTCCAATCACGAGGGCCACCCTGATGGCCTTAAAAATCTGCTCAAAACTGTAGGAACCCACACCAGTGCACAGGAATGCAGGGCCATCTGCAGCAGCACAGTTACAACACAGAATATCTGACCTCGCTGACTGGCATGATGTCATCTGGTGAGATCATCTACTTTCTGCATGGATGCTTCAAGCTGCATGTATGCCCGGAGTCCCACACACAGAGATATGTATGTAGGCACACACACACATGCAGATAGGGGGCACACACAAATACTTATATGTAGATATGAGAACACACACAGTTGCACATGCACAAGCACTCATGCATACTCAAAAATACACACACACACACACACACACACACACACACACACACACACACACACACACACACACACACACACTACCAGTCTATGCTGTCATACTACGAGTCACCAGATTCTTTGGTAAAAAGATGGTGCATGCTTCTCCCTAAAAATAAAATTATTCATCATCATGGCAGATGGAAAGAAGTAGGAGCATACTGCTTGAAATAGACACACTTGAGATTCAGAGAGGAGATGAGCATTTCAATACAGTTCATCATCAAAAGTTTCTTTAATTATCTCATACTTTTTGTTTCTCTTTCTTTGATTACACACATTTGAAGACCCCCCCCCCCCCGAGCTCAACAATAGAACATTTTAACTAGATAGTACATTAAGGCCAAATGGCATATTAGATTTTCATGTACTGCAATGTCAATCAAACCTTGGACAACAAGAAAACATCTTGACATCCTGGTGATTCAGTATGTGTGTCCAGTTTACTCCTCCAAGCCAAAGGTAAATTCTCTTTAGAGAGTTCACCAGGTGAAGAAAGGCATTTCTATCAATTCCCTGTCCTCTTCAAGGTTTGTGCCATGATTTCATATATCTGAATATGTGATTTTTGTTATGGAAACCCTCCCCCTCTCTCCTGTCTTTCCTGTCTCGCTCCAGTAATGAGGGAAGGAGATCAGAAAACCTGGTTACTTGTCCCTTGTTGAATTGTCTGACCAGTTGGGGAAATCTTTTGCAAGGAACTATTGTCAAGATGACTTTGAGCAAGGCCACATATGTGTTTAAAATAGATCCAAGAGAAGGACAGCAGGAAAGAGGACAGAGCAGCACCCAAAGCAAGCAACAAAAAGATAACTAGAGGTCTACATACAGTATGACAGTCCTTGGCAGATTGGTATTGATCTTTTTTTTATCTTGGTGGCCACAGTGCTGTCTCCTGGTCCTGAAATCTATTTTAATTCACTTGCTGTAGAGATGATCTCACCTTGCCCCTGACCTAAATGACTCTCTGCAGCCCAGGTGTTGGCCAGTCTAAACTTGAAGTAATATGAATCTCCTGGAGGTACGTATTGATGGAAAAAAAGCTTAATTAATCAGTCAATAATTCATTGATTTGGACAATTCTCTCTCAGTTTCAAGCAAACTGTCTCCATATTGCAAATATGGTCGATGTAAGACCGTGTGCACAACCTTTCTCAACCTTCAAGTGAGGGTATTCCCACAGCTACAAACCTTCATCTCACATATCAATATTTGAGCCATCTGCCTTTGGATTTGACAGTGTAACTAGTATTTTCTACATCAGTCTAACAATCCGTATCACTAACAGTGTAATCTCATATCCATGTTGTGCGATGTAAACTCTGAGATACGGCCCATCTCTGTTGTCAGATCTCCAGACTATCAGATCTTCTGTTTGACTGATTGTCTGGTCCATGCAGACATGGGATCTGCACTGATGTCCTGCAAATGCTCTCTCTCTTTCTCTCCCTCTCTATTTTCTTTCTTTCTTGGTCTCATTTTTCATGCCTCGGCCAGCATTTCTATAACTCCTATTCTGTCTCATCCCATCTGTCTCTTCTCCTCTCGCCCCCCCCCTCATTTCTGTAGTCATCCTCCCCCTTAATCACCCTCTCTTTTGCCCCTCTCCATAACAAATAGACCACCAAACAGGGACAGCAGTGATTGTATCTCCTCCTTGGAGACCTAGTCTGAAGATAACAGCTTTCATATGGCTGACTTTAATATGTCGAGGAGCCTTGATAACCCCTCAATCACACTTTATGAGGTGGGTGTTTTCCTCTCCGATGAAGTTGATTCACCTCAAACGATAGTATCTGCTGCCGCCGTGGATTCTCTCGCAGATGAACTACATTAAGTTTGAGTGTCGCACATCCCGGATTCATTCTACTCACGCAATTCCATCACGCACATACACAAACCAAAATATTATTCACCCCCTTTTTGCCAGCTCTCTGAAATTGTCAAGATAAAAACAATCAAAGCAGCATTAAAATGCTGGTTGCAATACTATTTAATGTGATTAAAGAACATCATTATAAGCCTCTATGTGTTTTAAACCAGGAATCGACAAGACAAGAGTTGCAAAGTGTTTCATGCCAAATATTTCATATGAAAGACAAAGACCAGCCGAATTTTTAATCCATAAATACAGTGCTCACGTATCCTCCTGCCTGTCTACAATGCTGAGATTGTTGCATTATAAAACTGCTTATGGGCAAGTGGACATTGTGTGATAGAGGAAAAACGGAGATAGTCATATTAAATTGCTTGTGACTTACAAGAAAGAGGTGGAACACCTGAAATAATAATAATAATAAAAAAGATACTGGGGGCACCGTGGACTAGAGCTGAGAACTGCTGCAGTATATGTTATGTTGTGGATACCTTGGGAAATTTCCCATTGCCTTGCAACTGTAAAAAAAAAAAAAAAAAAAAATCCCCATCCCCATTTATACTGCCGCATAGAATTGCAGGTCATATCCATTTTATTGTGGCGTTAATAAGCCTTTGTTACAACACTGCTGTCCAGGAGGGTTTTCTTTACTCACACATCCTATTGACAGTCAGTACCAAAACTCTTCAGTCGTAGTAATCAGTATGAAAATATGCATCACCTTTTCAGTCACATCTCAAAACAATTTAAAACACCAAGACAGACTATGGTATATTTGTTTTATTTTTGCATCTACTTATTATTTTTCACCTTCAGGTCTAATTATTATTCATATCATGTACATTAGCTAAAGTGCATTGCATTTGATTGTGCACCATAGAACGACTGCTTAACAATTGGGTACCATAGAAAGTAGACACACTGGAAGCATCATTCTCCTTAAATTTAAAAAAAAAGAAAAGAAAAACACTTACAGATATTTAGTTTGACAAAGCTTTATCTGTGATGGCATTTATGCAGCATCAGACGTGGGGGTCACATTTTAATTTGAGCAGGTATCACAGGGCTGATCTCTGGGAGAATGTGAACGTGTGGGAGAGGGCGAACGTGCTTCCTGCTGTGACTGATCTTTCCACATTAAATTACAGTGACCCTTTCAGACAGCCTCACTGCTGGAGGACACAAGGTAGTGGTAAAGCTTGCAGCTGCCTCCTGCAAACGGTGTAGAGTCAGATTCAGATTTGGTTAGAAGCACAGCAAAATGTACAGGAGTGGCTGAAAATAGATTTTATAATGCACTCCTCCTTTAAAAGCACTGGCAGCACAGAGAAACACTACTATTTATCACCTCTTCATTCCTCATAAATCAGAGAAGGTTTCTAATTCCTGTGTGGTTATTATGCATTGTTTTACAAATCTATCTTTTTTTCCCCTACTTCATAATTTGACTTGAGCAACCCACTCTTACTAAAATACGTCATTTTCTTTCTTCTGTCAACCATTGCCAGCCAGTATCAAAATATTTCATGAAAAGCCTCTATTCAGACTTTACAGAGGTCCCTAGATCAAGCAATTGAGAAAATGTCATTGTGCCATTACGTCTGGGGGTTAGCTCTGTCCTTTAACAAAAGCCAGAAAGTCAAGCCAGATCAAAAAACAAAAAGATACATCAGATAGAATCTAAATATTTTAAACATCGTTTCAACCAAGAAGCCAGAAATATATCACATGCTGTCAAGAGTTGCTCATCCATAATGCATGCTGGGATATTGCTCCCTACCAGCGTATCCAGCCTATCTCTCCGGAGAGATTGGAGAGATGCTAAGTGAGAGGGAAGAGAGAGAGCACCTTGTCAAGCTAGACAGGGAGGAGATGTGAACATCCAAACATGACTCAGTTGTTATTCATCTCTTTCTCTCCTGGCAGAATGAGGGCCCTGGACGAGAGTACCCTGGAGAGCGCACTTTGAGCCAATGAACCGCCCGACTTCTCCAATGGACCGGCTCATACTGTAAGTCAACAACTGGTATTCCTTTGGTATTATCTTCAAAGGTCAAGTATTCAACCACTGCCAGTAAGGAGGCTTGTCTGTCTGATAGACCAGCGTGGATATCACCCCAGAGTCTCTCTATGACCTTTGTCCTTTTATTGCATTGAGGAATAGATGTCTGTTCAAGGGTCTGGAAAGGAGCCGAGGACTTTGAAGCTGAAGACCTTTGCACACCAAGTCCAATTTTTTATTTGAAAATGTTGCACGTTGAAAAATAAATAGCACCTCATGTTTTGCATGTTAGGCTAAGCACACTAACTCTGAAAAAGCCAGCTGTTGTCAATGTTTTTGGAAAGATTTAGATTTTCTGTGTTTTTGCATCCATCAACAAGCTCTCTGAGACTTTTAGAAAAATGCATATGGTGTGCAAAGGCCTTAAATCTCAACAGATGGGGGAATGAATGTTGCTGTAGTGACTAGAACTAATTCATGCAAATCAATGCTGATACGAGTGTCAATTATTGATTTAAATACCTTGGTTTTATTAAATGTTCAGCTGTGATGAAAGAATCTAACATAGCAAAAGTGATAAAGGACACTGTGATGGGTCTTTAGCAGAGCATATATAGATAAACTGCATATCTAATGTGGTGAGCATTACATCTTCACCACAGTCTAGCTCTCTGTGGAGTTCTCATCATGAAAAGATGTCATGTGTGACTAAGTTTGATTTGAATGAAGCTCAATAACATAAATGGATCAAATGTGTTTTAACTGGTTATCTAGAGAAGGTGTCAGAAAAAGCAATTGCCTTCATATGGAAAGGACAAAAACCAGACATTAACCGGCAAATGCTTATTTATCAAAGACTTCCATCTACTACATTAGTTGATCAAACATTGAATCCAAACATAGTACTTATAGTTAACTGACTTTGTTAGATAATCTGATGCTTTAAAATGTAGGACAAGCAACTTGGTCCACTTGCTTTCACTGGTAAGTAAAGGAGTTGGGACTGAGGGGTTCCTTCAGTTATATAAGACTTCTTTTGCAGCGAGGCTGCTTTAGATTCACATCACTGCTTTAGAGTAACATCATAAAATACCCAATGGCAAAACATTACCACCATTTTTCTTTCCATGAACTGGACTGACCAGTGGAATACAGACAAACAATGATGTCACATCAACTCCAGCTGTGAAATACATCTCAACTATGAAGGTTTATGAGCCTTGAGAAGATCGCTACATGGACTGCAAGATGGGGATAGTACTTTTTCATATTGAAGAAGGTCACAATGTTGTGTACTGAATACATACTGAATACATAAAAAGAAAGGCATGGCTTTGAATACCAAATTTCAAGTTTTATGACAATGAAGACATGCCTTGTGCAGAAAGCATCATTAGTCAATATCGGGAAGGCCCACGTATGTTGTATACTCTCAACAAAGGATGAAGAGGAGACAGGGAATAGAGCAGGCTTTTCAATTATTAATTATTTAAATAGTGATGAGTGATTTCATAGTGATTTTCTTACCTAAATTATTGACGCAATTATAAAGCCACTTTATTTTCTCCCTTTTTCTCCCCAATTGTATCTGGCCAATTACCCCACTCTTCTGAGCTGTCCTGGTCACTGCTCCACCCCCCTCTGCCGATCCGGGAAGGGCTGCAGACTACCACATGCCTCCTCTAATACATGTGGAGTCACCAGCCTCTTCTTTTCACCTGACAGTGAGGAGTTTCGCCAGGGGGACATAGCACGTGGGAGGATCACGTTATTCCCCCCAGTTCCTCCTCCCCCTCGAAAAGGTGCCCCGACCGACCAGAGGAGGTGCTAGTGCAGCGACCAGGATACATACCCACATCCTGCTTCCCACCCGGAGACATGGCCAATTGTGTCTGTAGGGACGTCCGACCAAGCCGGAGAGATACTCTTTAAATCAATGCAACCCTAACCATCACTTGACACATCACAAGAGCGATGTCTGTTAATCCATATATCATCATCAGGTGATATCACTCCTGTCTGATCAACAGGACCCAGCAGGTCTGAGTGAACCAGACATTATCTGAGTCTACAGTCATTAAGACAGGTGTTCCTCAAGGATGAGTGACTTCTCCCATTGTTTACATCATATACAAATGACTGTACAAGCAGTCATCCCAGCACTTGGGTTGTCAAGTTTTCTGATGACACTGCCATCTTGGGTCTTATAGATACCGACACTGACATTTCTGTCTTTAGTTTACAGGTAGAAAAGTTTGTACAATGGTACGATGGCCATCATCTCATTGTAAACACTAAGAAAACAGAAGAGATGATTTGTGATCCAGGACATCTGGGGGATCCTTCTCCACTATTGATCCATAATGCTTGTACTACCCAGGCTCATTCTCACAAATACTTGGGTGTACATATTGACTTTAATCTATCTTGGCATGCCCATGTGAATTCTGTATGTACAAAGATCCAACAGTGACTCTACTTTTTGTGCAGACTCAGGGTGTTTGGGGTTGGACAGAGGTTAATGATGTTATTTTATCATGCTGTTCTAGAGAATATATAATGTTACGGAATTTCAGCTTGGTTTGGTAACATATCAGTTAAGTTAAAATCACAAATAATCAGACTGGACCACACAACAATGGAAGTAATGGGGGTGAGCGAGCATCCCTCCCTCCAAATGCTCTTTGAGAAGACAATAGCTAAACAGGCTATGGAAATTATTTCTGACTCCTCTCATGTCCTGTATTCAGAATATGAACTGCTCCCATCAGGTAAAGATGCTTCGGGACTCCAATTAAATACAGGGAAGATAAGGAGGGGGTGAAATGAGGGGCTGTGTTGCACGTATTTGAATGCGCTTTATGTCTGCCGTTGTCTGTGCTATGCACTTTATGTCTTTTACTGCACTATATTGTTTGTATTTTTATGTGGCAGCCTTTATGTCCGAGACAGATTTCCCTCGGGACAAATAAAGTAATCTTGAATCTTGAATCTTGTACAAACGAGGTGAACCTCAATAATAGGGAGGTAGCTTCGCCCCCAAGCTTTGTGTTTGTTTTGAGCAAGCTCTTAAGGTGCCATGCAAACATGTGAATCATGAGGCAAATCACTGTGCAATCATGTGAGTATTTTCCTGCTGTGGCTGTCGAAGTGATGTGGGTCATTTTACTCACCTCTTCAACCAGAGCCAGCATACGCCGAGTGCTCTCCAGGGACTGCAGAGAGGGAGGGAGGGAGAGAGAGAGAGGGAGAGAGAGACTCTTTAGCTGAGGACCAACACAGAGTGGCACTTCACTCATTTTAGGAAAAAAGCTGTAATTAGAGACAATAAGACAATAAAAGCTTGGCGTTTTAGTGCAGACCTTGGTTAGCCTATCTAAACAGTTAAATACAAATGGAACTATTTGAAAATTTTTTTACAAAAATGAATTGCTGACATTACTAACAAAGTTTGCACATACTGGTTAACTGTCAAGATTATAAGACCATAACTTGCAAAATACTGTTGTTTTCCCAGCTTTTTTCTTATCTAGGAAGATGGATTGAGCATGTAAATTCATTTTTTAGTGTCTCCCTTCTCTATATAAATTAGTATACATAATCACAGCCAGGAGCTGCACGGTACAGCCACAGTCTTCCACTTTTGGCTACAGAGCAACATCCCTGAACAGCCTTTTATTGATTGTATTATGAAAAGGGTTTAAAATGGGAGTGAAACTGTAAGTATTGTATGTAAAACTCAGAATGATAAACTGTGAATTAAATGTGCTCATCCTCTTCTTACCCCCTTCACCTTGCCTTACCTTCTTCCTTCTCTCTCTTGCCTCCTCATCTGTTCCCCTATTTTCTCCTCTCCTTCCTCCTCATCGCCCTTCCTTTTCCCACCTCCCCTCTCTCTTACATTGATCCTTCTCCTTCTCACCCCTTTGTCTCTCTGGCCCTCCTCCACCATCTCATCTCATCTATCTGGCATTTCTCTTTGTTCAGTTTGTTCACTGTTTAATGTGAAACTGACACCGCCGCGGTGCGACACAGCGCTGACTATTGAGCGAGGGGCACGATAAAAGATTATACGAGTCATCATTTCATGTCTCCGGGGAACAGCAGCGCTCTTAAATATCAATATGCTGTTCCTAAAGAACACTGACTGTTTACATTTGGTGTACACATAAGTCGCACATAAGAGTTTGATTCCACAAATTGCCCCAGACCTCTCTTTCTTTCCTTCTGTCCTCTCCTCCCTTCTCACCCCACATCACCCTCTCCTTTCATCTTAGGAAATATAAGCTCATAAGCTCTTTTATGTTTTTCACTGATCTACTTTTCCCACATCTTCTGCTGCATACCGTCCCATTCTCTCACTCAAGTCACTCCTTCCTCTCCATAATTTTCTTATCCACTACTTCTCTTTCCTTTTCCCAATCTTAATCTCATTTTCTTTCTTATCTATCTATCTATCTATCTATCTATCTATCTATCTATCTATCTATCGATCCATCCATCCATCCATCTACGACTCTCTTTCGTTTTCCTCTAATCTTCCCTCATAACCGAGCAGCCTCTTGGTCCTGCATTATCGCTTCATGAATGTTTAATGTGGCCATTTGAGCTGGTCTGTTATTCTGCTGCATGGAGTTATCTGTCCTTCCAAGGCTCAACTTGTTAGACAGAGCAAGGTTGCCAAATCCCCAAATATAGGCTGTCTTGATGTAAAAGTCCGGGAAGGAACTTCGAAAACAAAAAGAAATCCAGTCTCCTTCTCAAGTTGTGGCACTCTCTTGAAAGAGTTAATATGTCTGTCTGGAAGCCGGGACCCAAACACACAAGAAAGCATGCACACATAGCAAGCACAGGCTGAAAATGTGTACTCTATCAAGTTTTTTTTTTCCTACAAACCTTTCAAGATTATGTGACCCGCTATAAACTGAAACGCTTTATGACCAGTGAGCGAATGGAAAACTGTCCTGATGATAATTGTTTACTTGCCGCATTGTTTACCAACGTGTGGCTATTGGCTGTTTTTTTTTTACCCGATAATGTGAGTGATTTATACAAGACACAAGATGGGGGTGGGGGGCCAAAACCCCCCCCAAAAACAACAATGTATGACTTTGTTTTGTGATGCACGTGATAATCACTTTTTAAGCATAATTTAAAGTCATAGCCCAAACATTTAATGTGCTGGTACTGTTGAAAGTGGCTGGGGATTTTTTTTCATTTGTAATAATTCAGCTGCTCCCTCATAACATGCATATGTTTAAGTAATATACTATAGGTTTATTGTCGTCTGTGCAAAGGTCCTTTTGTATGCATGCAAGCAACACTGTGTTTCATGTGTGTGAATGTGTGTTTATCTGTGTGCCTGTGTGTGTTTCACATCTACCTCATCAGCTATCTGGTCTGCACGTGTCTGCAGGTCGGCCAGCTCGTTGCGCATGTCCGCTTCATCTGCCATGGTGACTGATGAACCTCGACTTCAGAGAAGGAAGACTGTGTGAGAGGTAGAGGGAAGGATTATGTCGTGCTAAGCAACCAGTGAAACATTGATACAATAAACTAAAATGAATGCCACTTGAAAGTAGAAGAAAGAGACAAGTCAGGTGGAAAAAGCCGTGTAACTCCATTTTCTGTGAAATCTGACTTGAAAGGTAAACCGTTCCATAAATTTTGATTCTCTGAAGTCCAATGTTTAAAGTGTGAACCGTTATATAGCTTTTCTGATGCTTTGTTGACGGCTTAGGGCATGAGGAGGGATTTTTTTTCTTGCTGGTGCTACGGGGGTGCTTGATTATTCTGCAACAGTGCCCCTGCAGCACTGATCCAAGATTTATAGATACGGATAGATACACAAGGCAAGACACAAATATGTCATATTCACAAGGTATAGATGACAGCTTTATACATTGCCTGCCTACCTGCAACAAGGACATCTCTAAATATGAAAGATCATACAGCTTGCTACGATACAGACAGTGGTTAGAGCATTAACATGGGTCCAGCATGCACACACAGCAGGGATTCAACACAAGTGCTGCACAATTCAGCCCAAAATGATTTAAAATCACAAATGTACACAAGCCATATAAACAGACTAATTAATCAGTTAGCGTCATTTATGAGAACAGAAGCAACATTAGTTTGCAGTCTGCACAAAGTGCCAGGCAAATTAAGTTGTTTTACTATTGTACTGCTCTATTTGGTTGGCTGCAACAAGCATCTCTTGAACACACAGAGTTTAATTCTATTTACTTCAACAACACAGATGCCAACTTGGACAAAAACAATAAACACACACACACACACACACACACACACACACACACACACACAGAATCAGAATACTTTATTCTCCCCTCGGGGAAACTGGGTACTGGCTGTAGGTCATTTTAAAGGTCTGTCTCCATTGCTGCATAGTGACTCTACAGTCACACTAGATATCCTTTTGTTTCGTTATGCAGCTTTTAAATTTGTTTACTCCGGCGACAGCTTTAGTAGTCAAGCATGAATTGTAGAGTCATGCCGTCTTTTTGAAATTAGCTTTGTAATAATTTATAACACAGGAGCTTGGAACAATATGTTCCCAAAATGGCCTGACAAAAAAAATGCATTGGCGGGGCTCCACAGCTCTGACCCATGGCCACCTAATAATTAGGTTTTTTTTGTAATGTTGGTAATTCAGGAAATTAGGCTTGGTCCCCTGGGAAAAGCGTGTTAGCTAAATGGCTACAAGGTCTAATCAATAACATATAGTAAATTCAAATGGCACACAAACTTTAGCACCCAATAAATGAGCTTAGCTTCGCTCCACACGGTGGAAAAGGAGCATGCAAGCTAGTTCATGAAATTTTCATAAGCATCCATTGTGTTTACGCTTATTTGTGTCCTCTGCTGACATCAGTGCCTCGACAGGGTGACCTAGCGGCAAGAGGGACGGCCCTGTTACTGCTGGGTCACAAGTTTGACCCCCCCTCCACCCCCACCCTGCACCAACAGCTAACCAAGTGTCCTTGATTTGATTTGATTCGGTCTCCCAGCATCATCTCAAGACCTTTAACTGTAATGCTCCCTTTTGACAAAAGTGCAACATCAGTTATCTTATACACTTGTGTTTTGGGACATAAGGGTGTCTGTGGTGTGAATTAAAGAAGAAGAAAAAAAGGAAAGGAAATGGTTAATTCATCAGGATATGTGATGAATAATTCACTGTTTTGTCACCGCACTTTGTCTCAGAAACATGGCTCCATACTCTCTGTTTTGGTTTAGCACTGGAATGATTAAACAAACAAACACAGCTGGATGGTTGAACGACAGTAAAGTCATTCTACCAGAATCGAGGAAGACATTGGAGCCAATGCACTGAGCAGTAACAAGACGAGGAAGAAGAAGATGAAGCAAAAAAAAATAATAAAAAAACAGTATCAGGACAGAGACATGGTTCTATTTTGGTTCCCTGAAGTGCTGCCAGAAACTCAGTGTTTCATAGACTCACACACAGGGAAAACAGGAGATATGGTCTATGAAAACTGGGAAGAGCCTTTGGTGACTGCTGGATAGAAGTACACACTGCTGCTAATCGGGATGGAGAGTCAACCTCACTGTATCTCATCCAGCTCCTTATCCCAACTCTGTGGATCAGTGTCCTTATCTCGCTGTCTTTCTTCATCCATCTCTTTCTCTTTTTTTCTATTTCTGTTCGCTTATCCTGCTCTTTGTCTCTACCAAACGCTATCTTTGAGGCTGCGCTAGTCCATGATCAGTAGAGCTGAACACGGTCACTTTGATAGAGGTCTTTAAATAGTAATCTTATCTACTTTAAAGATAGCTCATTTTTAGATCTAATCAGTTTTTTTAGTTTATCTAGTGGGCACAAATATCACAAGGTAGTGTCTCTGTAATTCCTCAGCATGAGAGAAGTGAGAGCTGAAATAAAAGGAACAGAAGGGGTATGGACTGAGTGGGTATTTACTTCCAGCCAAATGGTTGTATTTATTTGGCTGCAGTTGATAAAGGAGAATATTCACACTATCCCACGTTCTGTCTATTTTGTCCTTTTTTGGTGATTCTATAATTCCCATGTTGCATTTCGTAAGCGACTACCGGCCTCGCGCATGTGCACACGGAAGCTAAGTGCTTACCATGTAATTTAGCAACTTTGTGTATCATGTCGGATCAGGACAATGAAATTGAGACTTCAATTTTTTCCCCCTTTTATTGTTGTATGCGTGAGGAGGCAAGATAAAGCAGATTGCTTTCTGGGAGCATGCCATTGTCATGCACCATGTCTGGATGCAGCAGTGCGAGGAAAGATAAGAAAGGAGTAAAATGTCAAACTCCCACCGGCTTTTACCTTCACAAGCAATTGTTAAGGGTGATAAAACACTTTATTTATGACGAAAACGCACTGGCAAATATGGTTGAAAATATGAGGGTATACAGCTTGCATTTCACCCAGGCTGATTATGATAGGGACACGTGAGCAGAAATGTTTGGTAGAGAGACAAGAACCTGAAGCCAAATGCTGCTCCCTCAGTTTCTTTTTCCGCTGACAAAGATTGTTCTTCGGTGACAGCAGGGAAGTGAAGTTGAACTCGTTTTAGTCCGAGTAGTATTGACCAATCCCACCCCCCTTTCTCCCCAATTGTACCCGGCCGATTACCCCACTTTTCCGAGTTGTCCCGGTCGCTGCTCCACCCCCTCTGCTGATCCAGGGAGGGCTGCAGGCAGGTGGAGTCACCAGCTGCTTCTTTTCACCTGACAGTGAGGAGTTTCGCCAGGGGGACGTAGTGTGTAGGAGGATCACACTATTCCCCCCAGTTCCCCCTCCCCCCTGAACAGGCGCCCCGACCGACCAGAGGAGGCGCCAGTGCAGCGACCAGCACACATACACACATCCGGCTTCCCACCCGCAGACCAAGCCGGAGGTAACACGGGGATTCGAACTGGTGATCCCCGTGTTGGTAGGCAACAGAATAGATTGCCACGCTACCCGGGCGATTTGACCAATCACATTTGAGTAGGCAGTGGTTTCTACAGGATCACGCCTTGGTTGCATGTTGTTAACGGTCCATGTGGGGAATGAAAGAGGCCGAACGCATTAACCGAAATGTCGTCTGGAGCTAAAATACCTACAAAAAGTATCGATGTTTGTATATTGTGTGGAGAAATTCTCGATTCGTATCGACTACTTGTGAAACAATTCGGCCGTAAATGCCGTCTCTCAACTTGCCAGCTTAATAAGTAACGGATAGTCAGGAGTGGATGGTCAAAGCCATGTCCAGAAAACAGATGTAAGAAGAGTTACCACGTAGAACAGGGACAATACTCAATGTAACTGGTAGGAGCAGAAACGTAGAAAGATCTTCTTCTTTTGGCTTGACCCTGTTTCTCAGAGGTCACCACAGCAGATTTTACAGTTTCCATCGGTACCCTGTGAGGGCACAACACCAATAGCGGCCATTGTTGTCCCCGGCCTTGACCAATCCGGTATGGAGCCTGGACCAATCTGGTATGGGCTTGTCATTCTGTATACTGATTTGACAACATTTTATATCAGATGTCCTTCCTGACACAACCACTAACCCTTTGGATGGGGGCACAGGTAAAGCGCTGGGTGCCATCCCAGTTTTCATGGACTTGCACCCATGCCTGTCACTACTAAGACATTCGGATTGTTTCTTTTTCCTTTAAATGATCAAATCATCTTCCAAATTCCTCCTATAAAATCATAATAAAGGAACTTATTATGAATGACTAAATTATAATAAAGGGACCTATATCCTGAGATAAATAATGTTTCAGAATAAGAGGCATGTCAGGAGACATCTGGCCACGGTGGCCAGTGGGTTCCAAAATGTACTCGTTTGACTAATTATCCAATCTTCCAACCATTTTTTTGATAAATAACCTCCCGATGACAAATGTTACAGCAAAAATATACCAGCTTATGATCACTGTCCATTTCCTCATCTTGTTTATAGCTGAAGTTGTCTACAAGGAGGTTTTTTAAAAGCTTTAAGGAAAATTTAATCAAACCAGGAGAATATACAGGCATATGAAAATCAACCCTCACCTCAGTTGCATCTCATTTTGCAAGCATACTGATGGTCTGATGACAGGCACAGTATGACCTTTGTAACATCTCTGGAAAAGTTATAAAAACCACTTAACTAAAATAAGTTTAATTTTGATGTGCTGGAAAATAAACCCTTTACAAACAAGTAAATTCAAAATTCTCCAGCTATAACAGCCACACCCAGCCTCCTAAACACACAAATGCATGTAGACATGCCAACACCAGACACAAAACCAGTACCATACAGTAAGACTCCAAGTGTCAGTACAAGTGGATAAGAACAACTAAGATTAAAATACCATTAAACCCTTCCCTCCCATCCTTATTATTGCTCTCTGTAGCATCAGAAACATTTCAAAATGTGACAAAAATACATGTACTTCTCTCTAAGGCACCGCACAACATCCTTGTCAACACTGCAGCAGAGTCTCTGGGGACCATGCCTCTCTCCTGTCCTGGCCAAACAACATAAAATCAGTAATTAACTTAGCTGAAGTGTCTTAATGTGTATAATGGATCCACGGCACACGTCAATCTTGCCTCGCTATGCCTCGTCGGTGTTGCCTTGCTCACATCTTTTATTTCCCCCCCCTCGCTCATTTCAACTCCTGCCCCTCCCCCATATTCGTCTTTCCGATGTAATTTTCTCCGCTGTTATTGATCCGTCAATAGCTCATCTCTCTCTAGCCGAGCTGCTTCCTGTTCATTCAGATACATCACTTTCTTCCCACCTCATTTCCTCTCACTTTATTTATTGCTTTGCCTGAGCTCTCGCTTTCTCCTCTCTCGGTTATCATCCCCCACGTTTCTCAGTGTCCCTTGCTCCTTCTCTCTGTCTGTGTGTATATTCATGGACCATTAGAGCCTCTCTCTCTCTTATATATATATATATATATGCATGTGTGTGTGCGTGTGTACATGCACATGTGAACATGGCTGTGTGTGTGTGTATTTCTACACTGAGTGCACAAAATTGGTTGAAGCTATGGATTGCAAATATTGGCAATGCTTTCTATTTATTTGCCCCAGTAAATGAACGTAAAGTGAGAAAGATGTGAGGAGGAATTTTTGTCATCCTTAAATTTCAAATGTGTTCAATCGTTGTTCAAAGGCGGCAATCTCAAAAGTGTACAATGAAGACACCTCATCAAGATGTTTGCTATGTGGGAGGCAGCCCTTCATAGAGGAACATGGGAGACCTCGGCTGGCCATAACAAGTAGTCCCCAGTATGACAGTTAGCTTCACAATACAATTGTGGGGCAAAATGATGAATTTCATAATGCATGATATGTTGCACTGTTGCCGCTCTGGGGTATAACAGCAGATGCCTATGCAGAGTATCTCCTCTGTCCATATTAAACAACTGAAGGCATTTGCAATGGGCTATGAAACATTTGCACTGGCCTGCTGACTGGAAAAAGGCAGTCTGGTCTGAAAAATCCCCCTTCCAACTGTACCACCCTGATGGTAGACATAAGATGTGGCATAAACAACATGAGGCAATGGACCCATCATGCATAGTTACAACTGCGCAGGCCAGTTGAGGAGGTGTAATGGTTTTGGGGGCTTTCAGCTGGCATACCCTGGGTCCATTAATACCTGTAGATCAATGCCTTGATACCAGAGCATACCTTAACATAGCAGACCAGGTTCATTCATTCATGGTCATCATGAACACCCAAGAGGATAGGCATTTTAACAAGATAATACTCCCAGTTATAGTCCAAGAACCATCAGGAATGGTTCGGGGAACATTCAAATGAAATGATATTAATGATTTGGCCACCACAATCTGCTGACATCAATCCCATTGAACACCTTTGGGATGAACTTGAATACAGCATTCGTAGAAGGGCGCATCACCTTAACCATTTGTGAGATGCTCTGAGGTCTACATGGTCAGCTTTAACACTGGGATACACACACATCTTTTTTTTTTTAAAGAAATACTCAACGGTTATGGCACAAAACAGGCTTGTACCGTTTCATAAAGAATTTACTTGACTCACTGGATTATACATTTATTTATTTGTATTTTATTTTGCTACTTTATTAATCCCATGTGGGGCAATTCTCTCATTGCATTTAACCCATCCTAGCTGTGTAGCTAGGAGCAATGGGCAGCCGCCTGGGGAATTTATATATATATATATATATATATATATATATATATATATATATATATACACACTACCGTTCAAAAGTTTGGGATCACATTGAAATGTCCATATTTTTGAAGGAAAAGCACTGTACTGTTCAATGAAGATAACTTTAAACTAGTCTTAACTTTAAAGAAATACACTCTATACATTGCTAATGTGGTAAATGACTATTCTAGCTGCAAATGTCTGGTTTTTGGTGCAATATCTACATAGGTGTATAGAGGCCCATTTCAAGCAACTATCACTCCAGTGTTCTAATGGTACAATGTGTTTGCTCATTGGCTCAGAAGGCTAATTGATGATTAGAAAACCCTTGTGCAATCATGTTCACACATCCGAAAACAGTTTAGCTTGTTACAGAAGCTACAAAACTGACCTTCCTTTGAGCAGATTGAGTTTCTGGAGCATCACATTTGTGGGGTCAATTAAACGCTCAAAATGGCCAGAAAAAGAGAACTTTCATCTGAAACTCAACAGTCTATTCTTGTTCTTAGAAATGAAGGCTATTCCATGCGAGAAATTGCTAAGAAATTGAAGATTTCCTACACCGGTGTGTACTACTCCCTTCAGAGGACAGCACAAACAGGCTCTAACCAGAGTAGAAAAAGAAGTGGGAGGCCGCGTTGCACAACTGAGCAAGAAGATAAGTACATTAGAGTCTCTAGTTTGAGAAACAGACGCCTCACAGGTCCCTAACTGGCATCTTCATTAAATAGTACCCGCAAAACACCAGTCTCAACATCTACGGTGAAGAGGCGGCTGCGGGATTCTGAGCTTCAAGGCAGAGTGGCAAAGAAAAAGCCATATCTGAGACTGACCAATAAAAGAAAAAGATTAAGATGGGCAAAAGAACACAGACATTGGACAGAGGAAGACTGGAAAAAAGTGTTGTGGACGGATGAATCCAAGTTTGAGGTGTTTGGATCACAAAGAAGAACGTTTGTGAGACGCAGAACAAATGAAAAGATGCTGGAAGAATGCCTGACGCCACCTGTTAAGCATGGTGGAGGTAATGTGATGGTCTGGGGTTGCTTTGGTGCTGGTAAGGTGGGAGATTTGTACAGGGTAAAAGGGATTCTGAATAAGGAAGGCTATCACTCCATTTTGCAACGCCATGCCATACCCAGTGGACAGCGCTTGATTGGAGCCAATTTCATCCTACAACAGGACAATGACCCTAAACACACCTCCAAATTGTGCAAGAACTATTTAGAGCAGAAGCAGGCAGCTGGTATTCTATCGGTAATGGAGTGGCCAGCGCAGTCACCAGATCTGAACCCCATTGAGCTGTTGTGGGAGCAGCTTGACCGTATGGTACGCAAGAAGTGCCCATCCAACCAATCCAACTTGTGGGAGCTGCTTCTAGAAGCGTGGGGTGCAATTTCTCCAGATTACCTCAACAAATTAACAGCTAGAATGCCAAAGGTCTGCAATGCTGTAATTGCTGCAAATGGAGGATTCTTTGACGAAAGCAAAGTTTGATGTAAAAAAAATCTTATTTCAAATACAAATCATTATTTCTAACCTTGTCAATGTCTTGACTCTATTTTCTATTCATTTCACAACATATGGTGGTGAATAAGTGTGACCTTTCATGGAAAACACAAAATTGTTTGGGTGATCCCAAACTTTTGAACGGTAGTGTATATCCATTATCCAAACCGCTTATCCTGCTCTCAGGGTTGTGTGATTTGTTTTCACACACACACACACACACACACACACACACACACACACACACACACACACACACACACACACACACACACACACACACACACACACACACACACACACGAAAACAAATCGACTTTCTGGACATCTCAATGGACCTTAGGAACAGCACATACTACAAGCCATACATTAAGCCCAACAACACGCTGCAGTATGTCCACAGAGAAAGCAACCCCCCCAGCCTCCATCTTGAAGAACATTCCAGAAAGCATTAATAAAAGATGCTCAAAATTATCATCGCATGAGTCCATCTTCAATGAAGCTACACCCCCATACCAAGACGCATTACAAAAGAGCAGGTACAATTTTAAGCTCAAGTACAACCCACCATTAAATACCGACTGCCAGCAAATCAATAAAGGTGGCAGAAGACGAAACATCACCTGGTACAACCCCCCCCCCACCCACACACACACACACACACACACACACACACACACACACACAGGGACACCGTGGCCACAAACAGCGGTGAGCACTTTTTTGAACTTTTGGATGAGTGCTTCACCCCGGAGCACCAACTGAAGAAGGTGGTCCATAAGAACACCATCAAAATTAGTGACAGCTGCATGCCTAACATTCAACAAATAATATCGTCCCACAACACAAGAATCGTGAACAAATCAAGGACACCTTCATCACAATCGGACTCCCCCGACTGCAACTGCCGTGTGAACGACTCGTGCCCCCTCTAAAGAAAAGGCCAGAAGAAGGGAGTTATCCACCAAGCTGCGGTGGCGAGACAGGACAACGGTAAAACAGAGACATACGTCGGTCTAACGGAGGGCACATTCAAAAAGAGGTTTAATGCACACATGTGTAGCCATAGAAACAACCGCTTAAATAATGTAACATCTTTAAGCCGTTATATGTGGCCATTGGCGGACGGAAACATTAATTATTCAACCTTGTAATGGAGGAGTTGGATGCGCCTTCCCAAAAACAAACTCTTACTGTGGTGCTAAACACAAAAATCATATACTTCAAAAACCATGTCCAATGATGTAGGGTAGCACTCACCAATTTGAAAAAGGACAGAGACAGTGCCTCATTTTCACCAATTTATTGTGGCCAGCAAAACATGCTAACTTTCCAGCCTACTCCTACAGGCCCTCATCAGAGCATGAGTGTAACTAATGGCATGTGAGCGACATAAGGCTTCATAGTGGTCACATGATACAGGACATGAAATGGTCACATGACAGGCCAACAAGGTCACATGCAAAGGTTACATGACACAGATCCGCAAAAGTCACATGACAGACCAATAAAAAGGTAAAAAGGTTCAAACTTAGTTCATACTAATACATTCCTGAGGTAAGATCAACATCCAATTCAGCAATTATTAATCACAGAAAAAAGATTAGGTACCTGGGGAAATAGACAGTATAGACAAAAATACAAAAAAAAAAACACAGTAGGATACTGCTACTGATTTACAGAGCATGCAGTAACTATCAGCAACCCTAGGGGGCCAAGTACGAATCCAAAACCACAAGAAATAGTGGCCAGCAACAAAGCAACAATTCAAGCGGCAAATCACAACCATTACTTCCATTGCTGCTGAGTATATATACAATAAAGCTGAGTGATACAGTTAATAATTGATAGTTCTTTTGTTTTGTTTGTTGTTGTTTTTTATTACATTTAGAAGAAACAATTCAAACTGAAGTCATAATTTAAGCCAGCGGAAGCCATTGTATTGTAACGTGCATGGATAAGTAGACACGTTGGTCCTTGACTAACGGGTCGGACCCTTCAGTCGACTGGTTAACATTGCGGAATGGGAGACACGGATTCGCGCCCCGGCTGTGGCGACGGTCTCCCAGACTGCCCCCCCGAATACACTACATTGGTGTCCGAAGTGGGATGGTGAGACCGTGAGGTCATCGGAAGCGTATGCATCCAGAGGCGTGAAGGAGCTGATATGCTTAAGCGCGGGGACGCGCTTCTCGAAGGAAGGGGGTGTTGTAACGTGCATGGATAAGTTGACACGTTGGCCCTTGGATAACGGGTTGGACCCTTTAGTCGACTGGTTAACGTTGTCGCTTGTGGAGTGGGAAACACGGATTCGCGTCCCGGCTGTGGCGACGGTCTCCCGGACTGCCTCCGAAATTCACCACAGTATTTAGCGTGTAAATCCAAAACACCTCTCTTTGAGAGAGTAGCTTTGCAATATTACCACCTCTAACTGGAGTGGAAACCTGTTCAAGTCCAACGAAGCCGGGGAGCCATGGCCGGCTTCATGGTAACGTTTGGCCATTGTATCGTCCATGTTGCTGGTGCGTATAGCTGTTTTGTGCTAAGACACCCTTTGCTTCAGACAGCGTTTTGTCTGGCCAGCATAGGCTTTCCCACAAGGGCAGGTTAGTTTATACACCACAGAGGTGGTGTTACAGTTAATGAACTGTTTTATATAGAACTTTTTCCCAGTATGCGGGTGTGTGGAGAACTTCACATCTGTTGTATTGCAATGGCTGCATCTACCGCATCTGTAGTTGCCCTTTAAGTCAAGCCAAGACCCTTGTGGCGTGTTTGGTTGAAAGGTGTGAACAACACTGTCCTTGATGGTAGGTGCTCTCGAAAGGTGAAGAGGGGAGGAGTTTTAGTCAGTTAATAAAGCGTAGGCTCAGCTTGCAGAATATGCTAGTGTTTGGTGATGATATTGCACAATTGTTGGTGGCAATGATTAAATTCTGTAATGAAACATAATCGGTTTGCTTTTGAAGGTCTTTCTTTTGACTTGAGTAGATCAGGTCTGGAGACACTGGAGGCATGCTGGTGAGCTTTGTTTATCGCTTCAGATGGATAATTTCTTTGTCTGAAGCAGTAGTCTAAGGTGTTTTTTGTATTTTTTGTATGTCTATACTGTCTATTTCCCCAGGTACCTAATCTTTTTTCTGTGATTAATAATTGCTGAATTGGATGTTGATCTTACCTCAGGAATGTATTAGTATGAACTAAGTTTGAACCTTTTTACATTTTTATTGGTCTGTCATGTGACCTTTGCTGATCTGTGTCATGTAACCTTTGCATGTGACTTTGCTGGTCTGTCATGTGACCATTTCATGTCCTGTATCATGTGACCACTATGAAGCCTTATATAGATCACATGCCATTAGTTACACTCATGCTCTGATGAGGGCCTGTAGGAGTAGGCTGAAATGTTAGCATGTTTTGCTGGCCAAAATAAATAAGTGAAAATGAGGCACTGTCTCTGTCCTTTTTCAAATTGGTGAGTGCTACCCTACATCCTTGGATGTGGTTTTTGAAATAATTAGTCAACAACCTGGAAAATTCCCTCAAAAAATAAAACATATTCAATCAGTGGCAAATGTGCGATCTAGTATGTCTAACTGAAAAATATTTTATCATTTGCAAACCAGAAGTGTCTACATTAAATAACAGGAATGCATTGGTCAGCAGTTGCAGACATAGATATAATCATCTATTTTGTAATTATAAATAAATCATGCCAATAGACAAATATCATTAACCAAGTGTGTATATATATATGTGTGTGTGTGTGTGTGTGTGTGTTAAAAGAAACACTCAACGGTAGGGAAAGTGCTCAACAAATGAGCAAAATAATCCAGTCAAGTAAATTCTCTCTGACAGCTGATGATTACTTATACCATAAAACAGGTTTGTACTGTCTCAAAGAATTTACTTGACTAGCTGGATTATATATATAACTTTGTTTAAAGAAACACTTGACCATAGGGAACGTGCTCAACAAACAAGGAGCAAAATAAGGAGGCAGTAAATGGTATGTCCTTTCCTCAAGTAGTTTTACTGACAGCTGATGATTGCTTATGGCATGAAACAGGCTTGTACTGTCTCATAAAGAATTTACTTGACTCACTATCTATGTTCTGTTTTAATATATAGAGTCTGCTTAGAAATAAATTCAGACCCGACAGCTCGACTATTATGAAATTGCAGTTTTCTACCTGCATTTTACATTTTTATGTTTAAACCAGGGGGTGGCGTGGTGGCATAGTGGTTGGCACGGTCGCCTCACATCAAGAAGGTCCTGGGTTCAAGCCCCAGGGTAGTCCAACCTTGGGGGGTCGTCCTGGGTCATCCTCTGTGTAGAGTTTGTGTGTTCTCCCCATGTCTACACGGGTTTCCTCCCGCAGTCCGGGGACATGCAGGCCGGGGACATGCAGGCCAGCTGAATCGCCCATGCTAGATTGTCCGTAGGTGTGTGTGTGTGTGTGTGTGTGTGTGTGTGTGTGTGTGTGTGTGTGTGTGTGTGTGTGTGTTGGCCCTGTGATGGCCTGGCGGCCTGTTCAGGGCGTCTCCCCGCCTACCGACCAATGACTGCTGAGATAGGCTCCAGCTTCACTGCGACCGTGAGAGCAGGATAAGTGGTTTGGATAATGGATGGATGGAGCTATATATATATATATATATATATATATATATATATATATATATATATATATAGACACTTTCCCAATGTAATTGACATGTGATGCAAGCCCTGCCTTCCCCAACCCCCTACAGACCCGAGCTGCTGTCCATCAGCCTGAATGACAGCTGCCGTAAGGACTGAAACACCAGGCTCAGCCCACACAAAGATTAAAGTCAACTGAGAAAGAGGATTTACACAGGAATGTTCTCTCTCTCTCTCTCTCTCTGTCTATTTATCTGTCTTTTTACTCATCCTCTTTCCTCTCAAGTCAAGTCAAGTCAATTTTATTTGTCTAGCCCAATATCACAAATTACAAATTTGCTTCAAGGGGCTTCACTCTCACCAGTTCTTCCTTTCCTCTCACTATGTAAATCTCTAGCTTTTTCTTTTGTTAATTCAACAGCAAAGACATATTCAAGCCTAATACAAGTGTGAGCAATGTGAAATTCGGTACATGATCTATCTATCTATCTATCTATCTATCTATCTGTCTATCTATCTATCTGTCTGTCTGTCTGTCTGTCTGTCTGTCTGTCTGTCTATCTATCAATCTATCTATCTGTTAGTTAGTTAGTTAATCAATGTCCATACATGAAGACAATATAACAGGCTTAGCAGGATTGCATCCTGGACTTTTTCCAATGTTTTTTTTTGTCCCCATTTCACACTTCATGCCTCCCACCATCTCTGTCACAGCCAACATCACTCCTTATCAGTCTCTAAACAAAGTGTAATTCCATCAGGCACCTCCCAATCACAACATGAAAGGACATGCTATAATCTTCCCTATCATGGTGTGGAGAACGTTTTAAACAAGCTGCTGGTTCAGTGGTGTGTGTGTGTGTGTGTGTGTGTGGTGGGGGGTTGCTGTCACACAACAGGGCTTTTTGCATTTGTATGTGTTTTTGTGCACTTGCATGTTTATGCATGCATGCATGCGTGTGTGTGTTTTTGTGCACTTGCGTGTTTATGCATGTGTGTGTGTGTGTGTGTGTGCGTGTGTGTAGATGAGCGCAGCTCCAATGCAGAGTGCCAAACTGCTCCAGAAGGGACGTGGATTAGCAATGTCATAGGCTGACATGATTAACACACAGCCACGCAGTCTCAATTGTTGAGGAATCCGACAGCAAGCTATTTCAGGCTTCAAAGAGAAATCCTTTCAAAGTAACAAGTGGAAAATTCCACTCTGTGAGTCTTAACACCTAATTCAAAAGGTATTGTTAATTGTATCAACATGAGGCAAAATAATTGAGGGGCCTGTTTCCAAAATGCTATATTTTTGAACTGAAACATCATTAAGGGAAATCCAACATTAAATATTTAATATTCACACATAAAAGGTCTGCAAATGTGTCACCACTTTGTCAGCCAAGCCATTAGATATCCAATTATCCCTCCAAGAGAGCTTTAATGCGTCACCATAATTCTGTGCTTCATATTCTTTTGAGACTCGGTGTCCTTTAGTGTAATGGTTGACAATTATGTTTTGCATGTTCTGCCTGTGGTAGGTTTATGGTGAAGAAATTCATGCTCTTCCTAGAGAAGAAAAATGCTTTGACTATACAGTTCTTTGAACTCCATATTTGGAACAAGGAAACAGTGTCATACATGTGAAACACGACGGTGAATGAGTCAAAGTGAGGGCTTGCTGAATTTGCATTGAGTAGACTTGGGCTTTGTGCCCAGCGATCTTTAAAAAAATATAATTTTTCCCCTGTATAATTCTCTATAGAAAGGTTGTGCTTTGAGCATTTTTGACCAAATAGACCTGAACCAGGGGACCTGACCTCTTCAAACATCCTTCTATCATGAATACGTCATCTCTTTCTTTTTTGGGGGATTTATCTCTCATCTCATCCATAAACCTCATCTTTTCCTCTTCCCTGACAGCGCCGTATTCAGCATCCTCCTCCCAATATACCCAGGGAGGATCACGCTATAGAGGGTATGCGGGTGACGTCACAGATGCGGATCTGACAGCGGGACGCGGCACTGAGTGGCAAAAAGACGGCGTGGCAGCTTTAACGTCCAGCTTGAATACAGCGAAAACGCATCTAAAATGGGGAAGAGCTGTTGTGCGATAGACTGCACTAACAGATTTCACAAGAAATCGGAGTTATCTCTTTACAGACTACCGAAAGATAAGGTAACGATAAGGTAAAGAGAAACAAATGGATCGCTGCAATTCACAGAAACAACTGGAATCCAGGCACCGAATCGTGGGTTTGCGGTTCCCATTTTGTGTCAGGTAGGCTAACGTTAGGCTATGTTGGATTTTGGGGTAACGTTAAATGGTAAAATCAGAAAGTCATATACTGTACTGACTACTCATCAATTAAATATTTAGCATCTTTCATAAGTTTTTGTCAGCATTTAAAAAAAAAGTCCTTGTGTTGTGTTCTACAAACAAAGGGGTGAATGGTTGGCTTGACGTTACAATTTTCATAGTTGTGTAACCGGTTATTTTCTTGCCCGGTGCGGGATTCGATACGGGGTGTACTGTACTAAAAGGCGACATCACTATCCGCTCGGTTAAAGGGTCGGACCCGTTAACTAGGGGCTAACGTGTGTTATTAGTAGTTTACAGTCGTCACCCTCCCCGGAAGCGCGCCTTCGCTTTTTGTCATTCCGCGCTCCGAAGAGACTTCTGAGGATCTGCACACTTCCGGATCCCACCGCTGCCACCAATGTAACCGGTTATTTTCTTGCCCGTTGCGGGATTCGATACGAGGTGTACTGCACCACAAGGCGACATCACTAACTGCTCGGCTAAAGGGTCAGACCCGTTAGCTATGGGCTAACGTGTCTTATTAGTAGTTTACAGTTGTAACCAAATAACATAAAATAAATATTTGTAAAAACCTGTCCACATTCAACCAGAATGTCCATCGGTTTCCTCGTGACTTTAATTTCGCCAACAAATCCCGCCTTGAAGTACGACCAACGTCAAGACTTTTGTATACCTTCAGGCTTTGCTTCGCGTATTTCCCCTGGCGTAGAAATCAAGTACATATTGTAGTGAATTCGGGGGGCCGTCTGGGAGACCGTCACCACAGCCGGGACGCGAAACCGTATCTCCCGCTCCGCAAGCGACAACGTTAACCAGTCGACTAAAGGGTTCGATTCGTTAGTCAAGGACCAACGTGTCAAATTATCCATGCACGTTACACTACCCCCCCTGCTTCGGGGAGCCCTTCAACATATCAACTCTCTCACTCCTCTGGGCGCACGCGCTTCCAATGACCTCACCATCCCACTTCTGACACCAACGTGGCGAATTCGGGGGGGGGGGGGGCAGTTCGGGACCGTCACAGCCGGGACGCGAACCCGTATCTCCCGCGCCGCAAGCGACAACGTTAACCAGTCGATTAAAGGGTCCGACCCGTTAGTCAAGGACCAACGTGTCTAGTTATCCATGCACGTTACAATATAAATATCAGGAAACTCGATTTGTGGCCAAATGTTAATGTCCATAGACCACTGGTTACTTGGTTAACTGTACAGGTCACTGTCAAGTCCAACTTCCTTTAATTTAAGCAGATAATCTTGCGTTATAATCCCGGTTTCACTCTTTCCCCTACTAGAAGCAGCCATGTTGCAGGATGTTTTGCCACTCACTGCGACTGAGGGGGCGTGTTCCAGTGCGAAAGTGACGTCAATGCATACCACCCTCCCCCTGAACGGGTGCCCTAAAAGACCAGAGGAGGCGATAGTGCAGCGACCAGGACACATACCTACATCTGGCTTCCCACTCGCAGACATGGCCAACTGTGTCTGTAGGGACGCCCGACCAAGCTGGAGGTAACACATGGATTCGAACCAGCGATCCGAGTGTTGGTAGGCAACGGAATAGACTGCTATGCTACCCGGACAAAGATTTCTAGAAAAAAATCCCTTTTTGCTGAATCCACTTCACTTAGATAAGAAAAAGAGAACAAATCTCTCTGACCAAGGCACTCCGTGTAATTAAAATGTCTTTATTGGAACTTAAGACATATCCAAAAAGGACCTAAAAATGCCCACGCGTAGCGGCTCGGGCCTTCTTCAGGGCATAGTGAGACAAAACAGGAGTGAATGGTTTTTGTGCAGGCACAGAGCACAGGTGGTAGTTGCTTGATTGGATCTGAAGCAGCCAATTGCTAAGACCCGCCCCTCACACAGATCCTAGAGCGCAGTCACACGCCAAACACAGTTCTTTGTAAAAAGAAAACAAAAACACAGATTAAGTGTACACACACCCACAACTATAGCACAATAAAGGTACATGTTCACAGTGACTCGGAAAGACAGTAGACTATAAATTAGACATTTTTATAAAAAAGGCCTATTGTCTATCTCCTCGGTCAAACCGGGATATTCCATTGCCTTAAAATTCCAGATCCAAAAAGTTTCCTGCAGCAGCAACTTTTTCAATCTATCCCCCCCACGTACAGATTTCTTTATCATCTCAATACCCTGGACTCTTAAGGATGAAGGGTCGCTATGGTGTATTTCTCTATAGTGTTTGGCCATTGGATAATCTTCATTGTTGATCCTTATTGCGTATTTGTGTTCAGAAAAACGTTCTTTTAATTTCCTCTTTGTCCTACCAATGTAAAAGCACCCACATGGGCACTGTAGGCGATATACAACAAACTCAGAATTACAATTGATAAAGCCATTGGTTTTGTATTCTTTTTGGGTTTTCAGGTCAACGACTATCTGGCACTGAATGACACCCACACAGTGTTTACATGACCCGCACTTATAAGTTCCCCAAAGGTCTTTATGCAACCATGTTTTTTCTTTTGAGCCTGGCAGGTAACTCCTGACAAGTTTGTCTTTTATAGAAGGTGCTTTTCTGAACACTGTCATAGGTGGATTTGGGAAAATTTCCTTTAGAAGTGGATCACTATTAATCATTTTCCAATTGGATCTGATTATTTGTTCCATCCTGGAGGAACAGTGGCTGTATTGTGTGATGAAGCATGGTCTTGGATTGTTTTTAACCATATTAGTTTTTTTAATTTTTCGTTAAGAGGTCAGACCGATTTTGGAACTGGGCTTTTTTGAACGAGGAGATAGACTATAGGCCTTTTTTATAAAAATGTCTAATTTATAGTCTACTGTCTTTCCGAGTCACTGTGAACATGTACCTTTATTGTGCTATAGTTGTGGGTGTGTGTACACTTAATCTGTGTTTTTGTTTTCTTTTTGCAAAGAACTGTGTTTGGCACATGACTGCGCTCTAGGATCTGTGTGAGGGGCGGGTCTTAGCAATTGGCTGCTTCAGATCCAATCAAGCAACTACCACCTGTGCTCTGTGCCTGCACAAAAACTATTCACTCCTGTTTTGTCTCACTATGCCCTGAAGAAGACCCGAGCCGCTACGCGTGGGCATTTTTAGGCCCTTTTTGGATATGTCCAAGTTCCAATAAAGACATTTTAATTACACGGAGTGCCTTGGTCAGAGAGATTTGTTCTCTTTTTCTCATCTGAAACTACTAACCTTGGACCAAAGAGCACCCAACAAAAATATATTACTTAACTACAGAGAGGACTGAGCACGCCACTGACTCCAAACATATGCTACTTCACTTAGACTTCCAACAAATAAGGAAGAGGGTGGTGTGGGACCAGAGAGGGGAAAAAAAAATCCTAAATCTACTTGGTCAAAGCAGGAAGGAGAATCAAAAACAAACAAAAATGATTTATTAAATTGTGTTAATGAATGAAAACCCATTTACTTAACATTTTATAAGTGTGTTATAACAATATGAATAAAGAGACAGCAGGAGGACTATTATTTTTGTTTTGAAGCCTATCTCCATTGGTAGCAACATCTACCAAGTGTCTCCTAGGTGCTCTCCAATGTGACTTGAAGAATTGCCAAGAAATGCAAGAAATTCCAAGAAATTTGTTCCGATACGCAAAATTATTTGCTGGAGTCAGCTGCCTCATTCCTATGATGGAAAATAAATGAAACAACTGGCATTTATTTCATAATTATAGCTGATGAGTACGAGTTGAAAAGGGAACCATCTGTGGTGTGTATCGGGTATGTTCACTGGGGGCATTAAAGGAAAGGGCTGTTGGTTTTTGGCCATCGATGACATGAGTGCAGATGGCATCTCAGAGAAGAATTAACGCTGAGTGGGATCTCTCTCAATCCTTCCCTGCCAGTCAAACCATCCCTGGGTATGTCGACACAGAGACCAAGTATCTCGAGTCAGCATCATTAACTTGGATGGCGACACAAGGTTTACCATCCTCCCGAGTGGGAGGAGTCCTCTTGGTGTGCTCTCATAAGTATAAATGTGGGAACAGACAAGTTCCAGTAAATGATACCCACTGTGGCTGAAATTCTGGATATAACTGAACCATTGAAGCTAGACCCTTCTGTCCGTGTTGGCTTCAACTTTAACAGAGCTTTGGATATGCCTGGAAATAAAGGGGGAAATGAAACAGACTTTTCCACATGCAGTTTTTATGCACTGTAATCTCATCACCTGAAACTTGTACTGGCAGCAGCACTGAACGTTTTGCACATTTTTTATTTTTTATTTCTTATTTTTTGACATGCTGAACGCTTTACATGGCTTCATGATGGGGAGCAGCTGACATGCTTGGTTCATGGAAATACAGAAAGAGCTCTATCCAAGATGCCCATTTCTTGAGCGTGAATGTCCATAGACATACAATGGAGCTCAAAATCTGGGTCAGAGAGAAAGGTACTGAATTTGCTTGATGCTATTTTAGAAGTCCTTGCAGTTCACTGAGCTAAAGAGCTGTTTCCAGGAGGACCAGCATGGAATAATAAAAGCAGCCGCGGCCTGCCAGCTATGGTCCGGAACATTTGCTGAAAAAGAAGCCACTGGAGTCATTATTGGATAAACACTGAGGATGCAGAGCTGACTGTGTTTACTAAACAGCTGTGTTGGAAAACTGAGGACGGACATAAATCCCACCGCTAACTCCCCATTGCTAATGGAAATCATGAGTAGTCATAACATATTCCCCAACACGAACAAACTTTAATGTGCCATCATCACTCTCACCATGACCTAATCTAGCGTAGAGCATTTATTTTTCACAGTGGATACGATCAAGACAAATCCAAGATCCTCCATGGGGACTGCTCGCCTAAAGCACCTGGTCATTCTGTCTCACGAGCAGGAATTGACTGAATCATTGCTTATGATGAAATTACGTATAGCAATATACAATGAAAAGCCCCAGTGCTTACCTCTTGCCCTTTGTCATGCTGGAAACAAAGGTGAGCAAGAATAATCGTATTTATTCTATGCACCTGTGCAGATTTTTAGACAGAGATTTGCTGATAGGGGGCAGGACCCCCCCCCCTCCAGGTAACTCACTCTTTGCTTCAGCTTTGACGGGGCATGATTAATTTCTGGAAAAAAGGGCTTTAATTATTAATTAATTAATTAAGGGGTAATTTTGAAGCGGACTTTTCCACATGCTGTTTATCTGCACTGTAATTCCTACCTAAATTTTTTATTGGCAGCAGCATCACAAGTTTCTGTACTCTGTGGTATCCCTTTAAATTGGTCAGATGATTTCTTGTTGATCACTAGTTTGCTGGATCACTTCTGCTTGATGCAAGACTATGTGCAAAATGTCGAACATTGTATTTTTCTCAGTAGGCATAAACATTTGTTCTGTGTTATCATACGGTATGTGATTTTGCTGACTGCCTGTTACCCTATACACACCTTATCATGAGGCATGACAAACTTTTGCCAGATTAACTTTAATGTTGGGCCTATCTGGCTTGCAGTTCTTTTGTTCCAATGCTGATGATTTACTTGAAAAAAAAAGTCTTGCTGACAATAAATCATTGCAAATTTGCAACATGAATGTGTTATTTTTATTAGAAGTTTTTGACCTTGTAACAGGAACACATTTTTTCATATAGGGAAAAGAAGTAGGCTACATGTTAAAACATTTATGCTGAAATTTGGGAGTAGAGCCAGACAAATGGTCCATCCATCTGATAAGCTCCACTCACTCAGAGATTTCTGGCCTTGCTACTGCTCTGGTAGGCACACCACCTCATTGTTACTGGACTTTATCGGACACACAACCTTATTCTAGATATCTTCATTGGGCATGAAACTTCACAAGGCATTTCACAAGAGTTGCAAGCAGTGCATAGAAAGAGGAACAATAGTATGTTGTTCCTCTTTCTATATGAGCTGGATTTGCAGGATGCTGAACATTGAGTTAATTGAGTTAATTTGTATGTTAATGTTTGTATGTTAATTTGTATGTTTTACATAAAACTGTTAAAAGTTTTTCCACAATTTCTTTCCTTTTATTTTCCAGCTTTGCCCCTCTCTAACCCCCCCACCCCTTTCTGTTGAGATGACTAGCTAGCCGCAAGTATGAGGATAAGTGAATACTTTTCCAGATCCATTTAGTTACTTCAAGTCTAAAAATACCAGCTTCCTGTTGAAACTTAACCCTGAAGGTATACTTCAAACTTTGTATTATTTTTTTTCAATAGGCAGATTTTTACACTAGTTGTACAGCAGGCTGATCTCTATACCAGAGATGCTAAACATATTAACACTATTTCTTAAACCTCTCTTTCAGGGACAAAAAGAGAGTTTTCTCCTGATGTGTTAAGTACTTTGTAAAGAAACATAAGCTTTATACCAATACAGTTCTAAACTGTGAATGGTTCATCCATCCATCCATCCATTATCTGAACCGCTTATCCTGAGCCTGTTCCAGCAGTCATTGGGTGGCAGGTGGGGAGACACCCTAGACAGGCCACGCCCCCCCACCCACCCACCCACATTCCTACCTAGGACAATTTAGTATGGACAATTCACCTGACTTACATGTCTGTGGACTGTGGGAGGAAACCGGAGCCCCCCCGGAGGAAACCCATACAGACACAGGGAGAACATGCAAACTCTACACAGAAGACGACCCGGGGTGACCTCCAAGGTTGGACTACCCAGGGGCTCGAACCCAGGGGCTCGAACCCAGGACCTTCTTGCTGTGAGGTGACCGTGCTAACCACTGCGCCACCGTGCCACCCGTGAATGGTTCATATTGTTCCCAAAGCCACTTGAGTAAAAGGCAGGGAAATTGATTTGGTGGACAGTTACTGATTGATTGATTACCTGGGAGCTGCTGTTGTTGACAGCACACCATCTATCCTTGGTGCTATTTAGAGAGCATGTCTAAATTGATACCAGGGTTGAAATTGGAAATTTGGTACTGGCTCTGTGGGCACTTCCTACCATAAATTATATTGGCTGAGTTAGGGAGCTTTCTCACTAAACATGCAAAATCCACCCATATGCCATCAAACTCATCTATGGCTTGTGCCATGTATAAACAATTTTACGTTGCACTAAGCAAAGCAGAGGAACAGCTGTGGCCTGATTCCACACATGCAAGAAAAAAGAAGCAACATTATGGCGATTTGTCAAGCTTTATGACACAACAATAAAATTATACTGAGGCTGGGGAGGAAGCAGCTACCCGGTAGTATTTTCCAATCAAACGTGCATGCTACCAGGGGTGTTTAAAAATGCATATTGGCAAATTATGATAAACAGATGTTAACGCTATTTACTTCTACAATGACAACATCCTTGTTTCATTCAAAACAAAATGAAACAAACATACTTGAACTAAAACACAACTTGAATTTTATTTGTTTTCATTGTCGGAAACTGCTAATTTGGCATGTTCTCCCAGCACTGGATGAGCAGCATCTGGGGCGTTATGCCACAGCAAGCACAGCACAAAACACATTTGGTGCAAAAGCTTCTCCGGCCTAATGATGCCTCCAGTAAGATCTGGTGACGAAGAGAAGACCCCTATCATCACTCCCACACTGATCACACATCTACATAGCAGACATTGGTGGAGAACACTAATCCACATTTAGACACACACACACACACACACACACACACACACACACACACACACACACACACACACACACACACACAAAGTACAAAATCTAAAGGCGAGAGGAGATACACCTTTCATTCTTTCTTTGTGCGCCGTCCCCACTCCAGTCCTTTTGTTCATTCAGCCTACGTTTTCCTCTATCAATATTACTGAATTAAAGAACTTATTCAGCCAGCATACGACAATGACAGTACTCCAAAGTTCAATTACTCTATCAGTGCTGGGAAATGATAAAAGAGTAAGATTGATACTCTGGAATAATATATAACAGAGGAAAAGAGGATGAGGAGAAATGAATAGAGGGATGAGGGAATGAAAGAAGAGAAGGATGGAGGAGAGAGAAAGGGATGATGACAATGATGATGATGATAATGATGATGATGATGATGATGACCATAATGATGGGGTGCACATTAAAGAACATTGTAGAAAGGAGACACCTAGGTAGAGGGAGAGGGGCATTAGGACATAACAGATGAGTAGATGAACTTTAGACCACTGTGTCCATACAGGAGGAGACATGAGAGTTGATGCTGAGGTTGCAAATGTTTTTAATTGTATGAATATTGAGCAGGCTGGTGCTGGAAAAAAAAACCCAAACAAACAAATAAAAACATTAAATGGCCTGGCAAACCCCTTTCCATGGACCGGTAAGGGTAAAACGAAGCAGATACAGGAACTCTGCATCCAGATGGTTCCAAGCAACATCCATCATTACCTAATAGACTTGGAGGCCGCAGTGGCAATGTTGGTTAAACTAAATCTACTATAGGCGTGTACTTCAGACTCATTGGTGGATTTAGTACATGAATGATGGTGATAGCGGTGCCGTGCCAATGCTTGCGATGATCTAAAGCCTCTCTAGCAAGTATCTATCCACAAATAAAGTCATATAAGGTCACCGTTCTGCTCCGACCTCGGACAAATTATGAGGATCAGTTAGTCAGGTAGGCAGTTAGTCACACTGATTCCTGCATTGCTAATGCAGGATACGCGCTGAATAAATGCATGAGGAGGGGCTCTAAAGCGGCTGCCGCTGAAGAAAATCATCAGGTTGTCAGTGATGAAGTACCTTCATTACCAAACCCCCAAGACCGCTATCAATCAAATGCCTTACTCTGTTTGGATAAACAACGTTTCTGGAAAAAAACAGGGACATCAGTGTCCTTTTGCAACTAGAATCCCATTGAATATGCGTCAAGGAAAGTAGGTTAGCTTGTCAGTCGTTGAGCTTTTTTTTTCTTATGGTTTAGGTAATGATGGAGCGCTGACCTGAATATGTTTGATATTTGGATACTCTTTGCATTTCATTTATTGGACTTTGCAGACCAGTTAAAAAATGCGGGGACATTATGAAACCAGGTGGTGTATTCATGAATGTAAATGATCCTAGTTGTGTGAAATTAGTCTGCATGGTTATTTTATATCTACAATTGTGACAAATGCATCCTTGTAAATTTCCATCTTGGTTTGCTATCTGAGAGAAAGATGGGTAGTGGGTTTTTTTTTGCCAGTTTGGGGGGGGGGCACAACGAACCAGTGCAGACCTCTTCCACCCTACCTAAAATGTGCAAAATTATTAAGATACAATAAATGAGATTAGATCATATATTACAGGCGGAAAGAGCAATCTTGACACAAACCAGGCGGGGTGGGGTGGGGGGGGTGGGTGGGTGGGTGGGTGGGGGGGGGGTGACCAGAATGTACCAGTGCCGACCTCTTCCACCCTACCTTGGTCAGTCAATCATTCAGGGCCCTTTCCTGCCAAGCCTTACCTACCACTCATTTGTCAGTTATTTACTCATGCTGTCATCTCATTCATTTTTTCATTGTGAACACAATTAGCAATAATTAACAGTTTGAAATAAAACTATTGGAAGAGTTTTATTTTTTACTGCTGTAGTGCTGGACAAAAAACAAACAAAACAAAAACGAAGGCATGAAAGGTGAGATGTGTTATTAGACTAAAATGAGAACAGGGCCTCTTTAAGACATTCTGCTTTCTCCTGCCTCCAACCTCTTAATTGCTCCTGACCTTGGTCTTGGTTTGTACAAAGCGAATCAATTTTCTTTATGGCTCTTATCTCTCTTCAGCACTTTTCTATCAGATGTGAATATTTTGGGATCTAAGCTCTCAGGAATTATGTTCTATTGTCTGGATGCTAACCACTGACCTTCTTATTTCTGACTGCTTATTTATAGTGATTTCTGATCTTCAGCTAATTTTGTCTTTGCACACATTCTGAGTCACTGTGGAGAACAGCTCCAAACTAACTAGTGGTGAGTCAATCCACTGGCTAACTTTGAGGAAGACGTGGATCCATCTTGTATTCCTTATAAACAGTAAAACTGAAGATCTAGAGCCCGTTGACAGAAACATCTAACGTCTTATTTCACCTGTATAAGTCAATACTTGTATATATATATCTGAAGATTGTTGTGTTGTAGTGTTGTTATTTTATGTTAAGTACACTGAGAGAGCCACAAAATTCAAATTCCATCTATGTGCAAACCTACATGGCCAATAAACATGATTCTGATTCTGAGAGAGTACTTTGCTTATGCAAAGGTCAAACTCTTAAGATTTTCTCTGGTTGGCTCCCTGTCTCTGCTACACATCACCAGGAGGAGGACTTTGTTCCAATTCAAAACGTGCCACTACATATATAGCTTTTGAATACACATTTACAAATAAATCCATCCACCAACCTGAGTATGCATTCTCTTGCCCTGTATAGCTTTTCAAAAGTTGTGATTGTATTTCTATAAGTGAGCCTCAGCTAGCACAAGCACTATGGTAAGCAATGTGGAGTCGGTGTAGAGATAGAAATAGTCAAAAATTACTATAACAAGCTATTTTACTGGGAACACATTAGCTAAAGCAACTTACTTGCTCTGAACTGACCTTTCGCAAAGTACCGCCCCAGAACGGTGCTTGTCCAATCCTACCTTAGCAACGGTCTGTCAAGCTTTCAAACACAACAAAATGCTGAAACGGTGTGCCTATGGGATCTGCAAATCGGATACTAGCTATCTGAAAAGTTTGGAGGGGGTGTAATTTTCTTTCCCTTCCCGAAACCCAGAACGCAAGAAGCGCAATGTCGGCAATAGATTTCGCAGTATAGCAGACCCCATGGCCAGCTTAATCCATCCAAAATCAACAAAAATACCTGTCTGCTCCAAGCTAAGCTTGCTACTAGCTATTATTGATAGCTAATACAGCTAACGTATTATTACTGTTACTTTTACCCACACAATGCGCTGATTTCTTCCTTCATCTTTTGGTGTTTTCCGGCTACTTCCTGGATAGTTCTGAAATGCTTGACGGGCATAGCAACAGTAACTAAGGGGGGCGGGACTTTGCGAAAGGTCAATTAAGAAAACTAAGAGCAGTTGCCGAGTAGTCAATAATCCCTGTTGCAGCCTCTGTACTGCTGTAGTTATCACAGTATCTTTTACTTATTGTGCCTTCTGTTTATCTCAAGACTACCTAAAATGTAAGCGTTATATGGAAATATATTCAGAATTATATAATCACCAATAATTACTTGAGTAATGGATTGCCCTTATTTGTGAAATTGTATGTTTTGTTGGGCTGTGTATGTGTTTATATTTGTGTGTTTGTCTCTGACTGTATCTATGTGTAAGGTGACCAAACCTGTCTTTAAGGGTGTCTCAATCTATACTGCTCAAAAAAATAAAGGGAACACCTAAAAACACAATATAGACCTCGATGAATGAAATATTTCAGCTGAAAATCTTTATTTATTAGACAGAGGAATGTGTTTAGAGCAAAATAACCTAAGAATGATCAATGGAAATCAAAATCATTAGCCCATTAAGGTCTGGATTCAGAATCATACTCAAAATCAAAGTGGAAAATGAGAACATAGGCTGATCCAACTTCTGTGGAAATTCCTCAAGACGATTCAAAATGAGGCTCAGTAGTGTGTGTGGCCTCCACGTGCCTGTATGCACTCCCTACAACGTCTGGGCATGCTCCTGATGAGACGACGGATGGTCTCCTGAGGGATCTCCTCCCAGACCTGGATCAGGGCATCGGTCAACTCCTGGACAGTCTGTGGTGCGACATCGCGTTGGCGGATGGTACGAGACATGATGTCCCAGAGGTGCTCAATTGGATTCAGGTCTGGGGAACGTGCAGGCCAGTCCATAGCATCAATGCCCTCGACATACAGGAACTGCTGACACACTCTGGCCACATGAGGACGAGCATTGTCATGCATGAGCAGGAACCCAGGGCCCACTGCACCAGCATATGGTCTGACAATGGGTCTGAGGATCTCATCCCGGTACCTAATGGCAGTCATGGTACCTCTGGCTAGCACGTAGAGGTCTGTGCGGCCCTCCAAGGATATGCCTCCCCAGACCATCACTGACCCACCGCCAAACCGGTCATGCTGGAGGATGTAGCAGGCAGCAGAACGTTCTCCACAGCGTCTCCAGACTCTCTCACGTCTGTCACATGTGTTCAGTGTGAACCTGCTCTCATTTGTGAAGAGCACAGGGCGCCAATGGCGAATCTGCCAACCAAGATGTTCTCTGGCAAAGGTCAATCGGGCTGCACGGTGTTGGGCTGTGAGCACAGGCCCCAATTGTGGACGTCGGGCCCTCATACCATCCTCATGCATTCTGTTTCTCACTGTTTGAGCAGAAACCTGCACATTAGTGGCCTGTTGAAGGTCGTTTTGTAGGGCTCCGGCAGTGCTCCTCCTGTTCCTCCTTGCACAAAGGACCAGATAGCGGTCCTGCTGCGGGGTTGTTGTCCTCCTGCGGCCCCCTCCACGTCTCCTGGTGTACTGGCCTGTCTCCTGGTACCTCCTCCATGCGCTGGACACTGTGCTGGGAGACACATCAAATCTTCTTGCCACAGCACGCATTGATGTGCCATCCTGGATGAGCTGCACTACCTGAGCAACTTCTGTAGGTTGCAGATACCGCCTCATGCCACCTCTAGTGGTGCGGGCACTAGCAAAATGAAAAACTAACCAAAGATCGGCCAGAAAAGATGAGGACAGGCAAATGGTTTGTGGCCACCACCTGCAAATCCATTCCTTTTATAGGGGTTGTCTTGCAAATTGTCTAATTTCCACCTGGTGGAAATTAGACAATTTACCAACAGGTGAAATTGATTCACAAATCAGTGTTGCTTCCTAACTGGACAGGTTGATATCTCAAAAGTGTGATTGACTTGGAGCTACATTGCATTGCTTATGTGTTCCCTTTATTTTTTTGAGCAGTGTATATGTGTATGTACACTTGTGTCTGTATCAGTGGGACTGGGTGATTGGTATGTGTGTGTGTGTGTGTGTGTGTGTGTGTGTGTGTGTGTGTGTGCGCGCGTGCATGTCATTGTGTAAGCATGTGAGTGTGTTTTAGTGTGTGATTACAAACTATAGGACGGCCGCAGTGACATTAGTCTCTGCTCGGACCCCAGGTTGTGAAGGTTAACATGCCTCTTGTGCTGGAGAACTGAAAACATCACGCAAGGAAAACTGTGTCAAGAACGGGGGGGGGGGGGGGTGTAGCAGAGTGGATGAGGGCAGGGAAAGGGGAGGGGCCAGTGAGGAGACAGTAGGGGCCACCGTCTCACCATGTCACATCTGCCTGGCTCACATCAAAGCAGAGCGATGTTTCATTATTCACGGCATGGAGATGGGTCATCATCATTAATGCAAAAGCTGGGGGTGCATGTGTGCGGGTGTCGGGGTGTACATGTGTACGTGTTTTGGCTGCAAGTGTGCATGTGTGTGAGGGCATGCAGCACTTTCACTACCAGCTCCCCATAATTACTGCGGCAATATATTAATGTGTCTGACAATACATTTTTTTATTTTTTTTATTTTAACACACGGCTGCTCGCACACAAACAGGACACGACACACCACACACATGAGTAGCGCCATTGTAGTTTGACAGTTTAGCTATTGACTCTGCCTTTTAGTTTGACCAAAAAAGTCAAAAAGGTGGTTAAATCCAGTTGCCTTCAGCTTCTGATTATTTCTAAATAAGTATTTCCTCTTGCCCTGGAAAAAGCCACCCATGCCTTTTCCTCTTACATACAGTGTAGTTGATTTCCCTGTATACTGGTAATAGACCTTGACCAAGAGTCCTACAGCTAAACCTCTGATGGGTTACAGCAATAAAAACGATATCAGTGCTGCTGTGGTCTCTCCACAATGTCATTTAGTACACATTAGAGCCTAATTTGTGTCACCATCGCTGTTCGTGAGGAATCTGGCTCAATAATTAATGATCTGATTATCTGTTTGGCTGTGGGCACTTGATGCGTTTCCTATATAATCGTGTGTGCCTCTGCTGCAGTTTGCTTAATCTTGAGGAGCTTCCTAGAGGACGATGCCTGCAGACTCGGTCGAACCTGCCTGTGCCGCTTGTCTGGCGGTTCTGCACCTTGATTCAGTATAGCGTAGTTAGTATGCAACATGGGCAGTAGTGTTTGTTGTTTTTAATCCCCTGCTTTGGTTTTCATTAAGACCCCAGAACCATCAAACTGCCTCTGTGAACGCTCTGTGTCAAGTTTCAGGTTCTGTGTGTGCAGTTGAAGACAACAGATCTAACATTTTAAAGGCTCAGCAGGCCATATGTCACCTACGATGAGCAGACACACACACACACACACACACAAACTACATTGAATTAGATGATACTTTTATGGTGTTTATTGGGAAATTGGACAGTGTGTCTCCTATTTAGTGCAACTGGATATACAACTTTAACCGGTTAACTTAGCAACACCAGAGACATATTTAGCAAGATAATTAATTTTGATCAACTAACATTATAAATACAGGTTGCATCCATGCAGCCAACATCACAACACTTGAGAATGTTAACCAGAATATTTTAACTGAAATTTGCAAATACAAAAATATTATTAAGATAGAGTGAATGAGGTTTGATCATATATTAGAGGTGCAAAGAGCAATCTTGACACAAACCACCAACATCACAACAGCAAAACATAAAAAGTGATGGGGAGGTCTATGTGAATATATCACATGAATAGGCTCGTATACGCACCCTCATAAAAAGACATACACGTGCACACACATATACACACCCACATGCCTGTACACCCAGCACTCGCAGTTGCTCTCTCTCTCTCTCTCTCTCTCTCGTTACTGACCATGTTGGTCTTTGTGTTGTCATTTTCTTGTGATTTTTATTAAAGTATTGTTGAAAGTCTCTCTCTCTCCCTCTCTCTCTCTCTGCATTTTACATATACTCACACCCACGCAGGCAAAACAAGATAATCTCTGATGCTCAGACATGGATATGGATTGTCAATTTGTCAGCATGTGAAAGTCTCCATTGTACAGTTGTACAGTTTAGTCAGTGCACAGCAGAAGGACATAGTCCTAGAGTTTCTGTTTCTGAAAAAACATGTTCAAGCTTTCTGTTGGCATTTGTATGTTGCTAGAATATTAAACCAGTGCACTGATTATTTGCAATATATGTAAGTGATCATCGAAGCACTGCTGTTTAGATTTTCTTGCAAGTCTAAATAAGGGTAAATAATAATAAAAGAATAAATCATAACGGCGCAGTCATGCAAATAGGGCATGTGTACAATGCATGCATGAGTATATGTTCAGCCCTCTCAGCTATTACACGCTGACCTATATGTACACATGTTTAGCACATGTGACCGGGAGCTGTACAGACGTTACTGTCCTGGAAGTGCCAGCTCCAGAGACAGAGCTTATGCAGACAGCCTATTCAACATCACACCACTTCACCCCTGGCTGCACGTGTACTATAGTTGGACACACATGTGTGTAATTCACCCATTTACACCTAGTCTACATATAAAACATGGGTACAAAAGAGATCGGCATTCACACAGACTCAAAATGTAAACACAAACAAACACATGCACACATGCACACACACACACATACACACAACCACCCACACTCAAGAAAGCCCGTGTACCCACACATAGGCCTTCCTTACCTACACAACACACTCACATTCAAAAGCATGTAGGATTTTTATTTATTTTTTTCAAAGGCCCTTTTTATCTCTCACAGACTGTTTGTAGAGCTGGAACAGATGCTGCCATTGCGGAAATGTTATATGAGATAAGAAATATATTGATCCAATCATATTCTGAAAAAGCTAGCATTCTGTATATATGTTTGGATAAAATGAATACACATTTTAATTTAAGGGGATATTTGATGTAATTCTATACAGGGATAATGAAAATACTATAAATGAGAAACTTTATTACATCAGCAGCATAGTGGGCATCTTAAGAACTTTCCATAAGGACAAGTTCATCATCATCATCATCATCATCAGTATCCTTATCTGTCATTGGGCTTCACTTGTGATTGCCTATGGACCCATTTTGCATGTGACTAACAGCCTCCACAATTGGTATTTGTGATTTAACTGATTACTAGTTGCTTCTATATAAACAAAAGTAAATAAAAACAAACCATAATGAACAGGGTTAAATTACATCAATCTTACTCTATAGCCGACAAACTATACCTAAATATACATGTATGTGTGATATGAATGCTGCTCAGCTGCAACAAAAACTAAACTTACAACTAGGAAATCTTGGTCAGTCTATTCTTTCATAAACAAGAGCTCGACTGACTGTTGTCAAAATCCCCCACAAGTTGGCATTATGAGCAAAAAAAGGTCACATGATTGACAGCCTCCACCCTGGTTTACTAATGTAACGTTGGCTATGTTATCTCGCTGTAGCGCTACCTAACTGGCCAGCTAGTAAGTCTGTTCCCTAAAATTAACTCATTCCTAAACCAACTGAACAACTTCCAAAGGCGAAGTGGGAAGTATCAGCAAACTGACTGAAGTCTTGTCGCTCATCTGTGAGACACATGTTCTGTTTTACCAGCTATGTTCGCCTTCTGCCAAGACCCAGAAATTGCCTTGAGCTACGTGTGCCCACGCGTGTCATCACCGATCAAGCCTCCTCTGTTGACAATGTGCAGCAAGTGTCTGGTGCACTCCACCCGCTACCGCATCCACACCTGTTACCTGTTGTGTCCAGACAGGTGGACAAAGATGTTCTTCCACTGTCCTAAACCTTGCCAAGTACTGGGGAAGGAAGGGTCCCCAACAACAGGCTGTAACTGATGGCAGTGAAACAAAAAAAGTGCTTCCCTTAGAAGTTCTCTATTAATAATAATAATAATAAATCAATCTTATATAATGCTTTTCTAGCACTCAAAGTTGCTTTACAATATTAGTATAAGTACTCTATTGCTTTACAATATTACAATAGTACTCTATCACTTTACAATATTAGTATAAGTACTCTATTGACCACAGTGAAACTGACCATAATCATTGTCAATGTTGGGCAAAAATCACGTATCTGCAAATGAAATAACTTTACCGTAAGTGGAAAAAACCCAGCAGGAACACACAGGCACCCACAAGCCTTAAAGACCACACGAAACACTGGTAAGGGTGTAGCGAGCTTTCACAATGTCATGCGTTTTAGAAAGAAACAAAATTATTTATTATTCCTCTTAAGAAAACAATAGTCGATGGGACTGTCGTTTCCTCGAGGGAAATAAAATCTGATGAGGCCCTTCATGTCTGAGAAAATGTTGGTAGGGCAGTCTACACTAAAATGCCTGTTGCTCAGGTGATCATTTTCAGAAATGCCTCCCTCGGCAAAGTGAATGAACGGCAACCATTGTTTTTAATCGGCACTTTTCCTTTTTTGGGGGGAAAGGAAACAGTGTTTTTGGATGAGAACAGCCAAACATGCAACTACGGCTGCACGGTGGCCCAGTGGTTAGCGCTGTCGCCTTACAGCAAGAAGGTCCTGGGTTCGAACCCCGGGGTTGTCCAACCTTGGAGGTCATCCCAGGTCGTCCTCTGTGTGGGGTTTGCATGTTCTCCCCATGTCTGCGGTGGATTTTCTCCGGGTGATCCGGTTTTCCCCCACCATCAGCATGTTAGGGTTTATACTCCTGTCTGTGCCCCTGACCGAGGCATGGCAAGACGAACTGGAGTTGGTCCCCGGGTGCTGCACGGTGGTTGCCCACTGCTCCTAGCTACACAGCTAGGATGGGTGAAATGCAAAGCATCATTTCCCCATGAGGATTAATAAGGCAGTAAAAAAAAACAAACTACGAGAGAGTGGACGTGCACATTTAGAGTTTCATAAGGTGGGGAAATTCAAATCTAATGGACCGCATTTTATATTGTACTTTTCCAACTGCAACAGCCACTTAAAGAACTACAACGAGTTAATACCCCACATCCACCCATGCATACACATATGGCGGTGTCCACCGTGCAAGGTAACAACCAGCTTATCAGGAGCAGGTAGGGGTTAGGTGTCTTGCTCAGGGACACCTAGACATTTTTGCAAGGAGGAGCCGAGGATCGAACCAGCAACCCTCCAGTTACCAGACTACCTGCGATATCTCCTGAGTCACTGCCGCCCCAAACGACTGCTGGACTTGGTGGTGCCTGCTGCCGTACACGTACAAAGAGACGTTATTATGAATTTGATGCCTTTTCCAGGAAGAGAAAACACAGAATTCTCTAGACACAAATAAAAAGGGCAATGTTTTTTGTGAAAGTTTTTGGCACCTAATAAGACACACCGAGAACTCAGTGCAGATAAAAGGGGCAAAATGGAGGAAAATATATTTTTCATTTCATGCGGGCTTTAAAAGGGTACATTCATTTTATGTGACAAAAAGAAACTTCACTGAATTTATAAACGTGCAGTTTTCGCCCGGCAGTAAAGTTTTTTTTTTTTTTTCAGAGGCACACAATATGAAAAAAGAGCAGTCTGGTCCTGCAGTGAGTCATCTTCCAACTTGTGGAAAACTTTCAGCTGTGTTGAACATGAGGCAATCTTTGGGGAATGCAAATATTGAATGCGAAAGATGACATGATGCAGCCACTGTGTTACCAGACCTCCACAGCAGTCTGCTCAACACACAGCACCAGACGATGTGGCACATCTGTGCTGTCACCACTGCTGCAACATCTGACACTGTCACATTTCCTGACCAAATTAAACCGAGCTACAGATTGTTCTTTTCATAACTTGTAATTCGGGGCATCTGGGTAGTGTAGTGGGCTATTCCGTTGCCTACAAACACAGGGATCGCCGGTTCGAATCCCCGTGTTACCTCCGGCTTGGTTGGGCGTCCCTACAGACACAATTGGCCGTGTGGGTATGTGTCCTGGTCCCTCCTCTGGTCGGCTGGGGCGCCTGTTCAGGGGGGAGGGGGAACTGCGGGGAATAGCGTGATCCTCCCACGTGCTACGTCCCCCTGGTGAAACTCCTCACTGTCAGGTGAAAAGAAATAGCTGGCAACTCCACATGTATCGGAGGAGGCATGTGGTAGTCTGCAGCCCTCCCCGGATCGGCAGAGGGGGTGGAGCAGCGACCGGCACAGCTCGGAAGAGTGGGGTAATTGGCCAAGTACAATTGGAGAGCACAAAAAAAAAAGAAGAAAAAAGGGGGGGGTCCAAAAAAACCAAAACACAAAACCTTGTAATTCTATAGTACAGTAAAACAGGGGGATTAGTGTTTAGGTATTCATGATTAGTGGGAGGCCGGCCCATTTCTAGCTACAGTAGAGGAAACATATAAAAATAATTATGCATAGTCAGAAAAGGGTTATAAAGAGCCGGTTTGATGTCCTCCCATGGTTATGCTATGATCCTGATTCACTGCAGTAACAGGTGTTTTAGTGGTGTTTTCAATTAATCTCACCAGTCTGTGCTAGGTATTGCATAGAGTCTGTTATATTAGAGGTTTGTGCAGATTAGTGTGTGATCTCAGTTTTTGTGTTAATAGCGTATAGTTTCATAATTTCAGGAAATGTGTCTTAACAATTGGGGAAAATTATAGAAAGTTAATGTCGAGCCCTGCCCATCTCCACACACTGCCAGTGCAACTACCTGGTCAATGGTAGTTTGACTGATTCATTCATTTTGATGCTTTATCACCTATGTGATTTGTCGTGTTGAGTCTGTTGTGTTGGTGGACTCCTCCTGAATGGAGTCTCAGCAGGTTTAACACTGCTACCTAGTCTGATAATGACCAGTCCATTTTATGAATGACAAAAACAGTCAGGGTGAGGGAGGAGCATGAAAAGCATAAACATAAGCAGGTTGAACATTGATGGAAACAACATGGGGAACAGATGACGGTGGATGGGAAGAGGGCTGCAGATACACAATGGAACTTTCTTAAGAAGTACCAAGACTTCGTTTTATTAGTGTGATAGTGACACTAATTGCTATCAAATTATTAATATCATTATTATTATTATTACAGGTCATTTTGTGGATTTTTTGTGTGTCCCTGTCCTTTTGTTTTCAGGGTCCGTTGTATTATTTAGGGTTAGCTGTGTTAGTTTGTGTTATTTAGGGGCATTTTTTTGCCCTTCGCCCTCATGCATTTTCGATGGTGCAAGCAGATACACACAGCATAGCACTTAGTCTTAGAAACACATAAGTTCAAGTTTTCACACACACACACACACACACACACCTGGTCTGCTAAATCAGACACCTGGCCATAGACAGACAGGTAGCTAGCCAGAAAAACAGATGGAAAATTTTTGAAAATATTCACCGAAAACCTATACGATTTTAAAAGTATAATAGACCTTTGGAACAGAACCTCCGGTTGATGGCTGTATCCCTGTCAACACATCGGGTAGGCTGCCACAATAATCTTTCACCAGAAACGGTAACGGTGGCGATGTCCCACCTTGCCCTCTAACTCTACCCTGGCATTTAGCATGTGCTGTGCTGGCTGAGCAGACTGTTTATAGGACAATCAGGCTGTAGAACCACCCGAAACTAAATATTTGAAGCTGTTTGAATTGATTATGTATGTTTGAGATGAGGCACATTAAATGTAGAAAAGCTGGAGGAAATGGGCTAGGAAAGCCTCTTTCTTTCTTTCTTTCCTTCCTCGGTTCCTTCCTTCTTTCTTTTTCAATTTCTCTTCTTGTATTACTTCTCATCATTTCTCAAACATCTGTCTGTCTGTCTGTCTGTCTGTCTGTCTGTCTGTCTGTCTATCTATCTATCTATCTATCTATCTATCTATCTATCTATCTATCTATCTATCTATCTATCTATCTATCTATCTATCTATCTATCTATCTATCTATCTATCTATCCCTCTCTGTGTGTTTCATTTGTTTTTTTCTCCCAGCGTTTCCAATTTCCCTGTGCTCCTTGTCCTGGTTTTAAATATTTGAGGCTGTTTGCCAGAGAGTGATGTGATGGAGACCATCAGCGAGCTGGGGTGGGGGGTAGGGGGTAGGGGGGCCTGACTGACAGAACCATGTTACTGCAGGAGCTAAACCAGAAACAAAACAATGGCTTTCTTCTTTATTTGCTTGTTTGATTGGTGGGTGTCTAGAAAAGCGCTTTAAAAATGTAATGATTCTTCTTCTCCTTCTTCTTCTTCCCTAGTTCTTTCACTCTTTTATTTCTGTTTTCCTTTGCATTACTTGTGTTTCCTTTGATTTTGACAGAGAGGCTTGTTAAATTTTGGGTAATATGATATACTTCTCTGTGTGTTTCTCTCACTCTTGTCTTTCCGTTACAATTCTTGCCCCCAGCTCTCTCTCTTATCCTTGCTATCGGTCAGTTTCTTGTCCCTCGTACATGTGAGGCAGACTCCTAACCTTTCCATTGGAAAGCACCCCATTGACCGATACTCAACTCCAGCCGTTAGACAACAAGAAGGCTCTTGTTTTTTAACTGCTGTACCTATAAGAAAGGGTAGCGTGGACCTGGCTGAGCAAACGGCACACTAATTAAAGTGCAGGACCGTCTAATGAGTGTTTCATCAGAAAAGAGCTGCGGTGAGGGTTGTGCGCATCACTCTTAGGGATGCTACATGCGTCTTCTTCTTCTTTCGGCTTGTTCCCTGTTTCTCAGGGGTCACCACAGTGGATTTTACAGTTCTCATTGGTACCCTGTGAGGGCACAGCAACAATGGCTCCGTTGTTAACCTGGGCCTTGACTGATCCGGTATGGTCTTGTCAAGCTGCATACTGATTTGCCCTTCCTGACACAACCACTAACCCTATGGACGGGGGCACAGGTAAAGCACTGGATGCCGTCCCAGTATCCATGGACTTGCACCCATGCCTCTCACTACGGATGCAACATACTTCAAAATGCTCATTTGTATCGTGATCACAAAGACTTCCTGTTTATGATCCAGCCCCCCTGTCTATGACAGACAGCTTCTTGCCTCACCTTCAACTTTAGCGGTTTGTAAAAGGTATGAATGACTGCCGCCTAATGTGGTTGGACGATTAGACGTGCAAATTAATTTCTTTCAAAGCATGCAGGGCACTTGACGGTTTCTCTCCCTCTCTCTTTCTGTCTTTGAGTGGGAGTGTGAGTGTGTGTGAGTGTTTTGTCGCATTCTTTGAAAGCGGCCTATGATAGATTGTCAGATCAGGTCTAATAATAGTTTCATTAGGATTCAGATTGCTCGCTGTGGAGGAATGTAGGCAAAGGACAGAGTAGAACAGCACATGTGGACAGAACTGCTTCACTGCCCGCACAAAGCCTGCTGTGACAATATGGTCTTGCAGAATACAACCGCTCCCCATAGAGAGACAGGAGGGACACACAGAGAGAAATCTGCTGTGGAAAATCACTGAAGAGACTGTTTGAAATAAACATGCGTCCCTCCTATGTGTGGCACTTTGGTGGAATGACTTTCACCATGCTAAAGGAGACACAAAATGTCCCATGATCTGCATGATTATGATTCCTGACTCATTAAAAGTGAGTTCAAGGGATTGAAAATCCAGTGACATCACCAGTCCAATTTTTTCAGATAAATGCCTAGATTTTTCCCAATTTTCGGGAATATTCTACATCCGAATTTCAGCAAATTCTTTTATAACTATCCCTCTAAAACACTCTCGCTGTGACAGCGTATTGGTGACTCGATCAGAAATAACAAAACTGTGCCCTGGAAAAGCACAAATTCCCACCATTCAGCCACGTTGCCACTGTCTCATGCACCAAATGAGAGGGATGATGGAGCAGATTACATTTGTGACATTTCCTCATTATATAATCCAAAGCAGGCATGCAAATGCGGGGACGGGCGGGCGGATCGAAAGACAAGCAGGCGGACTGGGAGTGACAGGTAGACAGATGGAGAGACAGATAGGTATGCATCGCTATCAGTGAGAGGAATCGGGAGACAGTAATGTGTACCAACAGATTGGCGAGGAGGCAATACACCCGCGGGAGAGACAACAGGCAGAAAGACAAGAAAGAAGAAAAGGCTGCAAAAAGGGAAAAAAGTACGAGATGTTGTGGCAGGCAGAAATATGGTTAACGAAAATAGCAAGGAGGCTGTGAACTCTGGATAAAAAACAATGGAGAAGACAGCCAGGATGACAGCTAGCAAGTCAGGGTTTGGGTTTTAGGAAGGAGAACCGCTGGTAGTTCAGTAGCATGGGGGAAGAGACAGGCTAGAGAGTGCACACCGCATTCAAAAGATTCAAAGCAATCATCTCTCCCCTGAAGGGATTAGTGCTGCAAAGCCTCAGTGTCCCATTCACTGGGGATAAAGCCCGCAGTATTAATCTGTAGGCCTACAGTAGTCTCTGACACAGAACAGCACAACGCAGCACAGTGGACTCTCCATTAGCTGGCAAACAGCCGCCTCACAACACTTGCGTAACAAGCGGCCCACTCTCTCTTCCACTTTCTTCCACTTTCTCCCTTTCACACAGTTTTGGTTTTGCACCCTCTGTTGTGATCACTCCCTTCCATATCCACTAGCACGCCCTCACCACCGCCGCTCTTACTATTTCCTCTCAAACACGCACTTTATTATCCCGCTTAACGTAAACACACATAAAACCAAAGGCCCATACACACACTACACACACACACACACACCCACACACACTACACACACCAATCAGCTATCACAACAGACTGAGGATGGATAACTAGCTAACATGAAGAGCTGATCAAATCTCAGGATTTTCTCAAGGAATCTTTTAGGATATTTTTTCTTCTTAATTAACAACACAACTGTTGCTTCTCGATCTGTTAATGGATCCAAGCACAACCTTGTGTGTAGCTCTGGTTTTCAGAGAGAAGTGTGACAATGTCAAAGCACCTGAGCAGAATTTCCTGCTCCAGATGTGACAGACAGCGACACTGTGTACAGCTGCTGGTTTCAGCACAACGGCTGCAGGTTCTGGGCAATACCGAACCATTCAGCTTCTTGCAATGAGTAAGATAGGGGTTCAGTTACTAGTACAAGGTCACTTGGGAAAGACACACACACACACACAAGACATAAATACAGTTCATGCAAACAACCTTTCCAATATACAACTAGAAACTAAAAAATGTGATACCTTCTAATAAAATGAAGTTTTGTTTTTTTTGTCTGTGTTTGGGGTGGTGCAGCAGTGAGTGCAGGGGAGGGGTGGGATGGTTGACTTTCCCTCTAGGGTGCTACAGCATGCCGACCATAAAGATCAGGTTACTGCAGCTGTATGCAGTATAAAAGGGATGGGCAGATTGCTTTCTGAAAAATCTAACATATGATCTGTTCAGTTGATCGAACGTTAGGGTCAGAATACCATACGGATATGTATGTCCCTGTGTATCTGTGTGTGTGTGTGTGTGTGTGTGTGTGTCTATTGGCCTGCAACCAATAACTGGTTACTGGCCAAATTTCTTGTCAAATTAAAAGCCCATCAGTCAGTGTAAATGTTTATTTTATGTTATTTTAGTTTAGTTAAGCTTATTTCAGGTCAGGTCAGTACTACTAATTATAAGGGATAGATAGAAAGTACCAAGAGGAATTAAACAAAGGGGAAAATGGTACATATAAATAAAATGTAAAATTAACAAGTCACAGAAATAAGAATGAACTAGGGTGTGGTGGTGAATGGGGACTGTGTGTGTGTGTGTGTGTGTCTGTGCTTTACTAGAGAAAAAAAGGTAGACAGTGAGCATTAAATCACTAATGGTGACTGTGTTTGCATACACATTGAAAGAGAAGAAGGGGTGGGGAATGGGTTGTGCTGCTGTGTGCATCTGTTTGAGTATGATTTCAAGAGGGAAGAGAGATTCAGCACCACCTATCTGCAAGGTTCCCACTCCAAGTCAAATGTAATTTTCCCTGACTTTCCCTGACTAAAAAGCTGATTTGCATGACCGATAACTAGTGGGAAAACAGGACGCCTTCGTGCCGAGAAGACTAAAAACCAGCCACAGCATTTTAAACCCATCCATTTACAAGCTTCATTTACTAGTTCACAGATGTTTTCAGTACAAAACATTCAAGTTTCAAAATTGCAAGTCTTTACAGCTTAAACATTGTGCTCAATTATGATCACACACAACGAGGCCTATACACCATTATAAGGATATTGGTTTTGGGCTCTTGCGTGAGTCTTCACTAATGAAGGTATTTGAATCCATGCACGTTTTGACAAACCTCAAAGCCACTGAAGCTACAGCCTAATATGCTATTGTAGTGGTCTTGAGCTCCTCTACACTATCATGATTTAAGGACTTCAACACTGAACTAAAATGAGCTCCAACTGTTTGAAGGTGAAGGTTAAGATTTTATTTTTTACGTATTTGATCTTTTTCATCTATTTACTATAAATACAGTGTCCACCAACTCTGTTTTCAATGGCTTTGGTTGCATTCATAATTATTTATTTTTAATTTCTGCTTGTAATTTGTATATCTATCTATCTATCTATCTGGCTATGTTTTTGAAAAAAATCATTATTTTTGATTGACACCTGTTTCAGTCAATCATTTTGCCTCATTTCTTCATGCAGCGGGGATTTGCTTTGTCTTGGGTTTAATTGGTTAAAAGTTGGACGTTTTATTCAGCGTTAATTTTTCAAAGACATGGCTAAGGTTGCGCTAAATAGTTAACCTGCAGATTAAAGTTTACTTTTTTGGTTAAAAAAAAGGTATTGGCCCATATGCAACAAATTTTGAGCAAAATATTTGTCCATAAATGGGAACAAAACTGACGAATTTAAACGGATATTACTTCCTCGAATACTTATGAGAACTTAGCTCTGAAGTATCAAATGCTTCGGATTGACATTAAACACGCGAGGTTCGGATAACACTGCCTTTAACAACACACAGCACAATCAAGCTAGCCTCCACAAACACACGTACACACCGCGTCTCCTTGCTGCTGCCGCTTTGTTCGCCCTGACCCGTTAAATGCGCCTCGCTGTGTTCTTTCAGGCGTTAAACGCTCCGGAGGAGTTGCTGCTTATCGTCGAGCTCATTTTTCACTCTCTTTTATTTCTTCACGTTTAGTTTTCTACTGCATGGTACTGGCTCAGCTCGACTCTACTCTGTTCGACTCTACTCGCTTTACTTTTTGGGATTGGGTTTCCCGCGGCAGATAGTGCCCTCTCGAGGCGAAACCCCGCCCCGCTGGTCATTTGTGGGCGTGTTGACTAGTTTTTCCTCCCGTCCCCACCAGCGCCCCCACACGAGCGGTTTATTCAAAATAAATAAAATAAAATCAACACGACCAACTCTAAATGTGTGCTTCGCGTGAACAATATTAGCGTAACTAAGAGATTCGCTGACAAAACAGTAATGTTTACATGGGCAGATTATCAGCTATAATACAAGTTTCATAGCACTCGCTTTGGCATTTCCTGGTTATGAACAATTTCAATTTCTCTCTGACCAATCAGTGGCCAGATTTTATTTATATTTAAATAAATGTAGATCAATTTATTTATATTTTTTGTTTATATTTTATTTATGTTTACATTTAAATATTTTAATTAATTTATTTATTTCATAAGTTTTTTTTAGATTAAGATAAATATACCATCCATCCATCTATTGTCTTAACCGCTTATCCTGCTCTCAGGGATGCTGGGGCCTATTCCAGCAGTCATTGGGCGGCAGGCGAGGAGACACCCTGGACAGGCCACCAGGCCATCACAGAGGCCAGCCCCCCCACACCACACCACACCACACCACACCACACCACACCACACCACACCACACCACACCACACCACACCACACATGCATTAATTCCTAGGGACAATTTAGTACGACCAATTCACCTGACTTACATGTCTTTGGACTGTGGGAGGAAACCGGAGCCCCCGGAGGAAACCCACACAGACACGGGGAGAACATGCAAACTCCACACAGAGGACGACCCAGGATGACCCACCAAGGTTGGACTACCCCGGGGCTCGAACCCAGGACTTTCTTGCTGTGAGGTGACCGCGCTAACCACTGTGCCACCGTGCCACCTAAATAAATATACATATATTTATATTTATTTATTTATAGTGGTATTTTCATGTCACCTTTTAGTATCAGCTCAGCTCACTTGCAACTGGTGATACCCAAAAAAAAGTACCTGGTACCAGGTACTATCCCTAACTTTTGCACAATGGGAAACCAAAAAAAGCGAGCAGAGTTGAGTTGAGTCAAGCTGGTACCATGCAGTGGAAAAGGGGCATTAGACTGTTTGACCGGGCGATGAATGTAAGATTCCCTACTTTTTCAGCCTTTAATGCAAGTTCATGAGCAGATTGCTCCATGGCCAAGGCATCTTTCTGGAGGCGCGCTCTCTTCCTTTAGTTCACCGATCTCCTCAGAGAGCTTTCCTTTTCATATTTTGTTTTTCTGCTTCTTCAAGTTTTCTCCGTTCTTCAAGATGAGAGCGGTATTGCTGTGTTGGCGAGGATGCAGACTGAAGTAAGGCCTTACTTACCACAAACTTATCAATTCCCCCCGCTGACCTCAAATGATTGCATACAAGACACTATGCACTGTAAGTACTTTCCTTCATGTTTTCAACCTCTGTTTGTCTATTGTCTGTTGTTTATTGACAAATAGACAAATAGAGAGAGAAAAAAACCCTTTCTTCACGGTTGCATTTCCATGTGAGGGCGTTAAGAGTGCCACAACACTCCACAGTGTTTCGTAGACCTCCTCTCATCTCTCAGACCTCCTCTCCTGTCATTGTTTCATGGAATAGGGTATCTACCTGGCCTGTGGCAGGATGAAGTCAGTGAAATCTGCCTTCCTTCTTGGCACAGTCTCATTGATGAACATCCCGTACTGTTTGAGAATATCATCATTATCATTTTCATCTACTCGTTTGTTCTCATTGGGCAGTTTGGGGATTCTTTCCCACTTGCTGATGCACGAGACTTCATTGCCTGCCATCCTCTTTGGATCTAGGCAATCCATGTTGGTCACGAGACTGTACCGTAATGGAGATTTTTCTTGTAACTTCCCCGCAAGTGCCAGTAAGGATTTTCTGCAATCCATCCCAGCCTCCAGCTTCTCTCTTCTCTCTAATCTTCTATGATGACACAGGTTCCTTCAGCATTTTGCCTGCAGAGAATCCCACACCAACTCCACTTGCATGGATGAGATCGTTTTTGTCTGTAACATCTCTTGACATCAATTTTGATGTCTTTGTTTGCAATAGCCAACCCCAACAGGCTTGATAAAATTGATAAAATTATCCATATCCATATCCAGTTATCCACAATCCAAACTAACACTATATCCAAACTAAATAAAACATCACTGTCCAAGGGAACGTGCGCCAGCCAGGATGACTGTTGGGACTGCTGGTCTGCATGGGCTAACAGTTAGCTTAGACTGCCCTCGGTGTGTCCTCTTTGGGCACAGCTCCGGGTAGGGGCCATGGTCCTTGGGCCCACCGGACACAGCAGACCAGTCTCCCTCAGCTGATCCAGTGTCAGCTCTCCCAGCCAGACACCCGCGATACATCTCCCTGCACTCCACACAACGACACCAAAAACACCACAGTCAACACCAGGCGAGGCCGCCGCTAGACCACCCTCAGTGTTATGGGAACTGCCGGTCTGCATGGGCTAGTAGTTAGATTAGCCTGCCTCGCTTCTGTGTCCTGTCAGACCGCCCTCGGTGTTACTTCCACGGGTGCAGCTCCGGACAGAGCTGTGGTCCCTGGGCCCACAGGACGCAGCAGACCAAGCTCTCCCAGCCAATCCAGTGCCAGCTCTCCCAGCCATCAAACAAAGACATAACTTAGATGTAGACATGGACAAAGACACTGCATGGACGGTACTGAGTGAGGCTGCTGCAAACGTGAATTCGCACCGCCATCTTCCCACACCGGTACTGGGTGAGGCCGCTGCAAATATGAATTCATGTCGCCATCCAGTCTTTGAAGTAATCATTTTGAAGCCAAAGTTATTGGAGTTAACATTTTCTGGGCATGTTTTCCTTCATTAGCAGGTACAGGGGAGTGCATATCTTGTGAGTGGAAAGGGGATAAATGGGCGCTGAAAAATCAAGTATCCGTAACAACCCCTCACACAATACGGGAAACGCATGAAATAACCTGATAAAGAACAATGCTGCATGAAAAATATTACATTTTGATAAATGGCAACTAAAATCCAAACATGCCACAACCAAAGTTCCCTGATATTCAATGACTTGGCCCAAAATATGTATCAAATCCCCTGACTTTCCATGTCTGGGATAGACTTTTGAAAATTCCATGATATTGCAGAAATTCCAGGACCCGTGGGAACCCTGGTGGTTGTTTTTCTCCTTTGCTGGGGACTGGGGTGGCGAGGCTATGGGCAGTGGTGGTTTATATTTGCAGGTTTGATGCCGTGTCAGCACATATTACAGGCTGCAAGTGCTCTCACTGCCTGTTATCAAGTTATCTGTCGCGGCAGTCAAAACATGAGCCATTTCCTCATTTGTTTCCCCCTAGGTCCAGTCTCAGCATCGAATCCCTTGCGATTTCCTACGAAGCACTCACTTAGAATGAGAAAGTCAACTTTCTGTCTACAAGCCACCGTAGATGGTGTGTTCCAGACTTCACCAGCTACTGTCACCGTTTTCCTACAGTCAAGTAGGGGCAACTTTTTTTTATTCAAAAGCTAGAAACTGTAGCTGTGCAAATGCAAAATTTACCTGTCCGTGGCACCATTTTAGCAACCACCAAGTAGATTTTTTTTAAAGTAACACAAGGCCTTCAGATGGTCATACACAACGGCAACCAGCACAATGATTGGCTCTTGATTTGCTTAAATCAGGTTTCCCTGAGCCCTTTGTCTGCACTGACACATAAACACAGACAGCCAGAGTCAGAGGGAAGGCAGAAGGCTAATTTTAGTCCGCTCTGTCTGTCACCAATGATGGTGACAGGTCAATCTCAAAATGTACCAGCCACTGTAACAATTTTAGTGGCAAATTATATTTTCGGAATAGAATCAAATGTATAAATGCTGAGTTGTTAGCTGCTAAATACAAATTATTTTCCAAACAACATTACAAAGGGGTTAGATATGTATATAGATAGATAGATAGATAGATAGATAGATAGATAGATAGATAGATAGATAGATAGATAGATAGATAGATAGATAGATAGATAGATAGATAGATAGATAGATAGATAGATAGATAGATCATAAATATTGACAAACACACAAACAAAACAAGATATAGATAGACAAGAATCCGCTAGATTAGTAGAGCAAAACCACGTTGACTCTTACATGTTGAAATATTGACAATTGAAACCTATCAAAAATGTCCGCTTTCCAGCAAAGTGAATCCTTACAGGAGGAGGAAGGGACGTCAAGAGCATGGGCAAAGCAAGGTTAACAGAGAGACAGGCAGGCAGAGAACGAGAGGGATGAGAGAGAATGGGGAGAAAGGAGGGATGGCAAGAGAGAAAAAAGAGCTGAGGATGAAGGAAAGAGAGAGAAGAGTAGAGAGCGAACATCTTTCACCATAAGCCACCGGTCAATATGTCAGCTTTAGAGCTGTATGAACGAAGGCTTAAGAGACGACCACTTGGGAGAAATGACAGTCAGGTCCCTCTCCAGCCCGGGTCAAGGTCACGCCTCACGGCTTGTTTACAAATGACTCGGGACAAAAATCAGCCACCAAAGCACCGGATCTTTTTTAAAAAAAATTTTTTAAATTCATTTTATTTAACACAAGAGGGATTAAACTGTCCCCTATAGGGGTCAACTGAAAGGACGATGAACTATTATCAACAACGCCTTCAGTGTTACGTGCAAGAGTGTGCGTCCTGTTGGTTGAATCTACGAGTGGGGCTGTGTTGTAAACTCCGCGGGAACGGGAGCGCTGTCCGCGGTCCTGAACCTCACCTCACCCCGCTCCGCACGGCAACAAGCTTAGAGCTCGCTGGCTTTACCGGGAATTAACCCCTCCCCACCCACCCACCGCGCGCCTATACCATGCCGGGTCCATTTTATCACGTGAAAGCTTCGTAGAACCCTGAAACTTGTAAGCTATTGTAACACACACACACACACACACACACACGCACGCACGCACACACACGAAACAAGCTCGAGCAAAGCTTATCCAAACAATAAATCAAAGAAAAGGGGGGAAATAAAACAGGCTAAAGAGCTTCGCGGAGGATAAACAACGCCAAGCTTTTCTCGTAAAAGAAAGAGAAGTCACAGTTGCGCGACTATGAAGCCTTTATTTAGAGGAAACTTTGGCTGATAAGCCGCACCGCATTTCTTTTTCTTTTTTAATTTGTTCTTTTTGAGAAAGGAAGAGTAGGCGAATGATAATAATAATAATAATAATCAAACCTACCTGAAGTAGTGTCAGAAGGACGTCGTTAGATCAGCGCTAAAATGTCTCCCGTCTCGTCTCCCGTCTCTCGTCCACTCGTGGAGATGAACCCGCCCAGACCGGACAGCCTCCACCCTCCTCAAAATGGCCGCGCCCAGTGACGTCACGGGTCCCTTTAATAAAGGTAGCGGCGGTCCAGTTCATGTCCGAGCCACGTGGACAGCTCGCTGGGCAGCGTTTCTGTGGACAGTGTCGTCGAGGGGCGAACTTCGGCCACAAAAATGTGGCTTACTTATATCACGAGTAGGTGTCACATATTGAGTGCTGTTTTGGAGATATCTGTCAAATCCAAAAGCACTTTATTTTGAAATGAGAAGTTAGATAGATAGATAGATAGATAGATAGATAGATAGATAGATAGATAGATAGATAGATAGATAGATAGATAGATAGATAGATAGATAGATAGATAGATAGATAGATAGATAGATAGATAGATAGATAGATAGATAGATAGGTGGAGAGAGAGATAGCAACAGAAACACTCCCCCACCGAGGAGTGGGGGAGAAAGGGAGGAAGGAGTGGGGGCAACAGAGGCAAGCGGTGGGAGAACGACGGAGTCGGAATGTGTTACTTGTTTTCTTCCTTTTCGATATGTGTGTGGGCTTATCCATCCTCCAAATGTCGGTGCAGGAAATGACCCACATGGGCACCTCAAAGGGCGCACGTTCAGCGGGTACCGCCTGACAGATGCTGATAGTGCACGAGACGCTGAACCCTCCGTCGTTCAGAGGGTCTCAGTTAGTATACCCAGTAGACTCATGATTCACTCTCACAGCGAGGACTTGGTCTGATGGCGCTTTAAAAGCTCCCCGGTTGAGACCTGTTCCACACACTCAGTTACCCCCCCCCCATTTCCCTTTTCCCTTTTCCCTTTAAAACCCTTTCTGACTCTATCGTCTAACCCGCTGCTTCTTTCTCGCTCTCGTCTTTTTTCGTCTATTTTTCTCCCTGTTGAAGTTGTTTTTTGTTTTATTTTTAGGGAGTTGTTCCTTATCCGACACGAGGGTCTAAGGCCAGGATGTTGTGTTGCTGTAAAGCCCCTTGAGGCAAATTTGTAATTTGTGATATTGGACTAAACAAATAAAATTGACTTGACTTGACTTTTTTTTTTTTTTTTTTTTGATTTTTTTGGCCTTTCCCTTGTCATCTCTCCGGATTGAAAAAAAAGTGTTGTGAAGCTGAGGGAGGTGTATCGCTCCGTGGTCATTAAGGATGATGGGTATGGTTGCACAGGCATCGCAGAAAGTTGTGTTACTTAAGCTGTGTTGAATGTGTTTCTTCTAGTGATCTTTAAGTCTGATATTTCATTACAGACAGGGGCGCGGGAAGTCACGCAGGAGTTGGGGGTGCTGAGAGAAAGGCTACATGACGGCATATATGACGTCATATTTAAGCGCTGCGCAACATCGCCGTGCACAGCGTGCCGTGAGGTTCCTGTGACAACGTATAACAAGCAGCGCTGTCCATGGTCCTGAAACACATAGCTGTTATGAGGCGGGGATCTCTGCCTTTTTTGTTTTTTGGGGGTTTTTTTTGCTGTTTTTTTTCTTCATAGGGTACATGAAACTGAAACTGGGTGGTGGGGAGGGGGCAGAAAATACACTACAATAGACCGCAAACCTGAACACCAAAATGTTGTATGTCAAAGCAACATAGTACCGTATTCAGCTATAGACAGTTCACACACGGAGTGCTGGTTTATTCCTGATCCAGATCATGACTTATTGCTGACTGAGCCACAGGCACGCTATACAGGTAGCAATAGAACAAGGCACTTGAACTTTATAATACACAAACAGAGAGAGAGAGAGAGAGAGAGAGAGAGAGAGAGAGAGAGAGAGAGAGAGAGAGAGAGAGAGAGAGAGAGAGAGAGAGAGAGAGAGAGAGAGAACCGAAAACATTAATGACAACTTTGAAGTCCTGAAGATCGTACTCCAAAACACACTGCAGAGACTAGCTTGGTCTAGTCAGAAAGGCACGAACTGAAGAAGCCTCTTGGATGAGAGGTGAAACGTCTTCACGGATATATACCAAGTCCAGTTGCACTTGATTTAATTCCTTTGGATAACCATAACCTGTATGAAGGAGAACATTCACAGACCCACCACAGAGACGTCCTCTTGCTCTCATTCGAGGCATTGTCTCACTACCAGATCTATATCAGACACAAGCAATGCCATAACTTATTGAATGCTCTGTAATTTACAGAGCATATAAAAGCAGCCCCACCATTTCAGTTACTTTAGTGGTATAAATGGTTCATGAAAAACTTAACTGACCTATTAAAATACAGTAGATATTGACCACATTACATAATCAAAAATGTATGTCCGTGTCTCTGTGTTTGTGCATATATAGGCACATGAGTACACATGTACACTACCGTTCAAAAGTTTGGGATCACCCAAACAATTTCGTGTTTTCCATGAAAAGTCACACTTATTCACCACCATATGTTGTGAAATGAATAGAAAATAGAGTCAAGACATTGACAAGGTTAGAAATAATGATTTTTATTTGAAATAAGATTTTTTTTACATCAAACTTTGCTTTCGTCAAAGAATCCTCCATTTGCAGCAATTACAGCATTGCAGACCTTTGGCATTCTAGCTGTTAATTTGTTGAGGTAATCTGGAGAAATTGCACCCCACGCTTCCAGAAGCAGCTCCCAAAAGTTGGATTGGTTGGATGGGCACTTCTTTGAGCAGATTGAGTTTCTGGAGCATCACATTTGTGGGGTCAATTAAATGCTCAAAATGGCCAGAAAAAGAGAACTTTCATCTGAAACTCGACAGTCTATTCTTGTTCTTAGAAATGAAGGCTATTCCATGCGAGAAATTGCTAAGAAATTGAAGATTTCCTACACCGGTGTGTACTACTCCCTTCAGAGGACAGCACAAACAGGCTCTAACAGGTACTATTTAATGAAGATGCCAGTTGGGGACCTGTGAGGCGTCTGTTTCTCAAACTAGAGACTCTAATGTACTTATCTTCTTGCTCAGTTGTGCAACGCGGCCTCCCACTTCTTTTTCTACTCTGGTTAGAGCCTGTTTGTGCTGTCCTCTGAAGGGAGTAGTACACACCGGTGTAGGAAATCTTCAATTTCTTAGCAATTTCTCGCATGGAATAGCCTTCATTTCTAAGAACAAGAATAGACTGTCGAGTTTCAGATGAAAGTTCTCTTTTTCTGGCCATTTTGAGCATTTAATTGACCCCACAAATGTGATGCTCCAGAAACTCAATCTGCTCAAAGAAGTGCCCATCCAACCAATCCAACTTGTGGGAGCTGCTTCTGGAAGCGTGGGGTGCAATTTCTCCAGATTACCTCAACAAATTAACAGCTAGAATGCCAAAGGTCTGCAATGCTGTAATTGCTGCAAATGGAGGATTCTTTGACGAAAGCAAAGTTTGATGTAAAAAAAATCTTATTTCAAATACAAATCATTATTTCTAACCTTGTCAATGTCTTGACTCTATTTTCTATTCATTTCACAACATATGGTGGTGAATAAGTGTGACTTTTCATGGAAAACACAAAATTGTTTGGGTGATCCCAAACTTTTGAACGGTAGTGTATATAGTGTATGATTGTGTGTGTGTGTGTGTGTGTGTGTGTGTGTGTGTGTGTGTGTGTGTGGTACTACATGTGCATGTACATATGAATATGTGTGTCATGTACATAGGAACAAAATGCAACATGCAGTTTCACAAAACTCCCTGGCAGGATGCTCATTGTATGGCAGCCTCTATGAATACATATTTAGTGTATAATGGTTTCTGGTGGTTGTCCCTGGAGTCTTTTGCATGAATAAATGTAAGCTGTCATAGAGCTGTTTCTCTAAGCCATATAGCATGAAATCTCAGCACTGTTTCTCATCTACACATGCAGTTGAGAGACGGGGCTAAGAGGGAAAAAACACTGTAATGGCCCCATGTAAACCGGGGTTTGTCAGTGGACCAAGTCCAAACATCTATTTTACATATTCCTTTGGGTTGATTTTGCTTGTCTTAGTGTAATAATCTATGTATTTATGCATCATCTATAGAAGGGAGTGTTGCCGAGTATGCAAGCTTAGTGCCAGTGCTGTCTCAACTCATATTCATTCACATGGCTACATACACAGATACTATGCACTTTCCTAACTTCAGGTTTCACCAGCAAGAAACTCAAACCTGCAACTTTCTGATCATGAGTTTGACCTTTATGGTTCCTTTGGCCCCACTAAACCCTGACAGCATCATTTCAGGTTATCCATTTTGCAATTTTCTCCTCATAAATCTAGTTCAGTGCCTGCTCGGGAAACCCTTCAGTTAATTTCCTTCAGTCAGGGAGACCCAGGACACTAAATTGAAAGTGACAAGTGATGTTTTATTAAATAAAACCTTTGGCAAGGCTCCTGTAGTCTAGCTCAGTCTCATTGGGATAGACTGGAGTCATAAACCTCCGAGCCTTTACAACAGCTTGTCTGGTCCATAAGGTCTCAAACGGGTTTCCACTTTCTCTCTCTAATTCCTGTGAAACCCATCACCATAGCCATCCTCTCATTTTGTGTTTTACATTTAAGGCAGAGACTTTCTTCAAGTGGGATTTGATGTCAGCAGAGAGGATACCTGATACCAGCCACATTTCAATTCCATGTATGAATGCAAAAAATTGCCTTACAACGTTCAATACCATTATTTCACTATTTGGTGGCAGGGTAGCCCAGTGGTTAGCACTGCTGACTCACAGCAAGAAGGTCCTAGGTTTGATCCCCAGGTCATCCCAGGTCCTTTCTGTGTGGAGTTTGCATGTTCTCCCCGTGTCTGTGTGGGTTTCCTCCGGGTGCTCCGGTTTCCTCTCACCATCAAAAAGACATGCATGTTAGGGTTCATACTCCTGTCTGTGCCCCTGAGCAAGGCAATGGAAAGAAGAACTGGAGTTGGGCCCCGGATGCTGCAGCTGCCCACAGCTAGTCATTTCGCTACCTGATGATAATGATTCCAGTGGGTGACGATATTGAAATAAAATAGGTAAGTAAGGCGACATGACCTGTCTATCATACTGTAGCCTAACCTAGTTCAGCTTAATTTGATGTCACCACTTCTGTGTTCTCATCACGTAAGTGCCTTTGTCCTTCATCGCTGTGCTTCAACTTATGTTGTGTGCTATCACAGCAGTATGAACTACTGACGTACATCTTTGGTTTTTGTTTTGTTTTTTGTTTTTTTATGAAAACCAACACTAAGAAAGGTGAAAATCGTCGTGTGTCTGGGCATGTAGAAAAATATTGCTATATTAAACATTTTAAGAACAGAGAGCTAGGCAAATGGCATCAGACCCTGCTATTCATTTCCCCATAGACGACAAACTGAATGGAGTGCACTCTGAAGAACTCAAACTGACGTCATCACTGCAGAAGTGTATTAAGACGAAGCAATTATCTCCAGTTAATTAGAGATAATACAGTGGTAGGAAAGTTGGGAGTGCTCTGAGGTAAGTAAGGCTCCGACTCCGAGCCACTGTGCACCAACAGGCCTGACCACATGTTGCCTAAATCAAGTCAATTCAGAAGGGTTGTGGACACAGGAAGGAAGTAGAAGGGATTGTTTTTACATGCGGACAGGAACCCTATCCTTATCTCTCACCTTCCTCTCATCTCCTGTCTGTCTGTATCCTCTCTCAGCCCCCTCTGATCTGTCTGTTTTTGCCGTTGACCAGCTAGGTCAGTCCCCTCATCAGCACGTCTCCATCACCATCCTGTACTCCTGCAGGTAGTTGCTACTGTTCACCACCCCTCCTCTTATCCCTCCCATCATTCATTCCTTTCCCTCTTTCTTTTATCATTCCTTGTTTCCATTTTCCGTACTCCGTCTCTCCCTTGTTTCTTAATAGTATTGAGTTTTAACAATGAAAGTAGCCAATTTGACTCATTCATGCTTCATGAGAACACTGGTGAAGGAGGGGAATTGTCTATTGAACAACATTTGATTAAAAAAATACAATAGAAATTGATTTTCATTGTGCCTTTAAACCATCTCAGTGGTTGATAACCTATTTCAAGGTCCATGTGTCATCCTTTCATGGGTGGGTAAGACATTATCAGGCACCTTGCTGGAAATTGTACCAGGTTTATTCTAAAGTGCTATGGTGATCCTTATGATTGTGTCCTCCAATACGCCACAACATAATGAGCAGCAATCTTAAAGGAAAAATCTTACCATAAACATTTTTACGAAGTTTGAAAGTGTATACTACTGATGCTGGAAGCGGCTAACAGTATTTTTCTATATTTAAAAAACACCACGTTGGTTCTTCGAAGATGGTCCTTGGTCTGTAGCGAGTTAGCTTAGCAACTCTGGCGTAAGTAGCTGTGATGGTCCGGTCAGTTCTGCCAAGTCTGCAACATGTTGCTGAGTCATGATAGCACTGCACAGACTGTACTTGTATGTCTTATCTTCAATAATAAAACCGCAGAGTCGACAAAGGTCAACGTGTTTTGTTGGAGTTTTATCTGGAGAGTCATACAAATCGCCAACAAATGCTCCACATTAAGAGTTTATTTATTTATTTATTATAGAATCTGACAGTAACGTTTTCGACCGAGTTTTGTAATTAAGATAACTAATTACTTCACTGATACTATATATATATATATATATATATACACACACACACACACACACACACACACACACACACACACACAGACACTATGCTATATATGTGTGTATACTGCAGTATAAGCTCTACCTTCAAGTGTGTAAGGATAAAATGGTGTGGTGAAACCACCCTTCTGTTAAAGCTTGTCAGACTGACTACATTCTGTTTTTCTCAGTGGCACTTTCAAAAGATGGACGGTGTTAAAACCTTTTCTTTCTTTTTTTAAATGTCTTACAGACGTAGAGGAAAATAGTTAAGGTGCTGGCGTAGATGGCATAAAGTTCATTCAAATGATTGATTGTGAGTAATATGTGCAGTCATGCTAAATAAAACATAATCATTTTTTCCCAAACTTGCCACGGCCTTAATACCACTGATGTCAGGGTAAAGCAGTGTTTTCCCCAGTTCTGGTGAATTTATTTGCAAATGAATTCCTTCCTTCTCTTATAGGTGGAGAAAATATGATACCCCTGGGGCCCACAAAGCCTTACCCAGATCCAATACAAGCTAAATAATACATGCACAGCAAGCTGAGGAAAAACACATTTTTTATTTCCCTATAAATGGGCAACTTGGAGGTATAAGGTCCTCACATCGAGTGCAGTGATGTACCTGGTGTACCGGAACAGATAAAAACAAGAGATCACCAGAGGATCTGAACATTTACAGGTGCTGGCCTGAATAAATCCTATTCTACATCGGACAAAATTTATTACTTGCCATTTCCAACTGAGGAGAAACTGTACTTGGAGCGGTACCAGCCGAAATGTTAGCGCAGGAGGCTTGTAGCCTCCCATAGCCGCTTCAAACTTTGGTTTCGTGACTTCAATTCCTGATCATGTAGAAAGGCCGCACTTTGTGTCCCGTGTTCATATATAATTTCAACAATTATCACGCTTTGCCCGTAACGCACCCTCCCACCTAACCCTATCCACAATCCTTGACCTAATTTCCATATGTCATATTACCCAGCATCCCGTGCACCAGGGGAAAATCTGCCCTGTGAAACAGACAGAAAGTGACAGTCGGACAGAAGATGAGCTGGTGGTGGGGGTGGGGTGGGGTGTGTGTTGAGGACACCTGGTACAGGAGGAGTGGGGGTGGGGCTGGGGGGGGGCTGGGGGAAATCCCTGGCTGTAGCCATGTTTAGTTCAGTAATCCCGCCTATCTCCACTTTACCCCTGCCTCACATGACACAGAGCATTACTGTGGTGTGGCGTGATAGGCCCGGTGCCCAGCCACACCTTGCAGGTCCTCATCACACAATGTGTGCTGTGTTTGGCCCCACAGAGAGAGGGTAATACAGAGTGTCAACAGCATAAAGGGGGGGGATGTTTGATTTTGAATTCATTACTTGACAAATTTTGCATGCACCTAATTCCCCCCTACTTGTACTTTTAGCAACCAAATGAACCCAAATGTAGTTAAGTAATGAATAGTGAAAGATATTTAGGTCTTATTTGCTATCATATGTTGTTTGGTTTGTGTAAATTTCCAGGTAAGTTTGAGACTAGTGCAAACTGATCCAGAATAGAAAACCCAGCAGCTATACTACGCCCCGATGGTGGGACTAAGAACCATTTTAGAGACATAATTGTCTGCACATTCACATGCATCGACTCAACTTGTCCGGATGTTCTTTCATCATGCGACCAATTAACGATCTCTAAACTGAGTTTAGGCACAATTACCGCAGTCTTCGGAGAAATGCAAATGTGACCTTAAACAGAGCGCAATACATGGATGTGCTTTGCATTCAATTGCATTGCAATTATCCAGCCACGGGAACAAAAAGTTATTTACTTTCCATTTAAAGGTTTGGGTTGGATTTCAAAGTGGCGAGAAAATTGCCTCTTGTAGAAAAAGCAATATCACCGCTTTTTCAGCATGTGTAGAACAACTGCGTCTATGCTTTGCTTGTGACATCACAACCCCATGCATATCTCGGAAACCGGTCATGTTCGCACTTCGACATGTTTGTGTCAATAGCGTTTGGTATAGACGTGAATGCTGTTCGATATCTGTGGGATTTACAAGAGCAGAAGAGTGCTATTCTCACCTCTGATTTTCCACCATATTCACCAACCTCACAAAAGGTTTGTCCTTTATGTACAGATGATCAGAAGGTGGGGTAGGCAGCACAACATAAAGAGTGCTTTACCTATGTATTTCACATTGTTGGCCTCTTTTGCAGGTATCCTATTCAGACACTACCTCGCCCCATACTGCATGCGCCTCCGAGACAGTGTGCAGAATACACACTGTGTCTTGGCACCTGATCTCATTTGCATTGCAGGCGACGGCAAATTAATTTGATGGTACTTTTAATCTGCTAAAATACAACAGATTGTGTTCAGTATTCCACTGCAGTTGGAGGCCGGCCTGGACAAATCATCCTTTGCTTCAAATCAAAAGGCTCGTATGGACACAGGGAAACATATTGAACAGCAAGAGAAGTTAAATAAGATAAATAAGTCTGAGCATATTGTTTATTTGGGAAAACATGCTTCTTATGAAGGGAGAAAAAAGGCTATACTATGAATAATGCAAAACCGTATTCCTTATTATGACAGAGATGAGCATTCATTTAATACTGTGAGAATAAATTGCCTTTAAACAAATATCATACAGCATAAACAATGGAATTATTCTTTGCTAATGATGTTTATGAGTATGTTTTACATAAAAGATGCATGTGTGCATACTCTATGCTCACAACTGTACCTACCAAGAGCAAGAGCCTGTTTTGAAAAAGGGTACATATAATAAGATAGGTACAGTAATGACTGTTATTACAGAAGAACACTGAATGTTTTCGGTAACGACACTTAATGTTGGGTATTATTTTTTCCAAACCACAGAAAAGCAAAGATACAAAATACAGACTGTCTCAGTCATATTTGTTAAAATGTTATGGAGTGGTTTTAAAGAATACCCATATTGCTTGTTGCTTGACAAAAAAAAACAAAAAACAAAACAAAACAAAGAACAAACGAGAAAAATGCACCCCTTAAAACAAACACAAATAATTATAAGAACGGTAAATGGGCTCATGTGTTTGGGTGATCAGGTGTGTGCGTGTGTGTGTGTGTGTGTGTGTGTGTGTGTGTGTGTGTGTGTGTGTGTGTGTGTGTGTGTTATGCAGGACTGACAGGGGAAGTATTAGGAGGGAGGGAAAGGGTCTACTGACGCCATCTGCTGGTTGCCTCCATGTAAATAACATTCCCGTTCTATTTCCCCAAAAGCAGATTTTAAAAAGGCTGAGGCCATTTTGCTTCCCTGACCCGCTCTTTTCCATCAGCACCCGGAAGTGGATGAGTGCTGGGTACTGTGATGCTAACAGCCTTAGGTGTCGCAAAGTGCTCGTTGTTGTGCACACATGAGAGAAGAAATAAACATGTATGTGTTGTTCATTGAGACTTGGCGATGTGTGCGAATACATACAAGATGTATCAGTGATGGAAGTAATGGGCTGTCTTTAGGTCTGATAGTGGCAAACCTAACTTTCCTATCAGCCATGCCTACCTGGCCCCTGACCCCGCCGCACGTCGCTGTGACCTCGCCCAGCCTCTTGGCACCTCAGAGCTTAACGCAAACCAAAAATAAAATAAAATAAAATAAATAAAGCATTTTGAAAGGCTGTTTTGCTTGACTTTGATTGTTCCCTTATTGTGCTCAAATGTCGTGGCAAAGATTCACACAGTCCCATATGGTTGAAGTCATTACACAAGTCCAAGCCCTGGGGCGGCATGGCTCAGGAGGTAAAGTGGGTCGTCTAGTAATGGGAAGGTCGCTGGTTCGAGCCTTGTCTCCCCCAGAGAGCATGCCGACGTGTCCTTGAGCGAGACACAGAACTCCTAACTGCTGCTGATGAGCAGGTTGGTGCCTTGCACGGCAGCCTCCTCCATCAGTGTACAAATGTGTGTGTGGATGGGGGAATGTGAGGCATACACTGTGAAGCGCTTCGAGTCGCTAGATGGTAGACAAGAAACGCACCGTGTAAATACAGTTCATTTACCATTTCTACTTCTTCCATATTTGCTGCAGTGACTGGAATAGCCCGGCGTCCCTGTTTGTCGTGTTATAGCACACCAACTCTACTATGTCATAGTGACACATCTATGACAGCATCATCTGCGGCGCCGTTTAATAAAGATACTTTATGGATATTTTATGAAGTGGGACTTCTACAATGTGAATGTCTTACACCATACTGCCCTCTAAAAATAATATAAAGCAGTTGAAGTTTGGCTTATATGAGAAAAGAGCTTGAATTCAACCTACAAGTACACAACACTAGTGAAGCGAAGACACACTGGTAAAATATATATGACGCAATAAAAAACTGCTGTTATTATCTGTTGGTTTAGGGAATGATGAGAGGCGAATATATGAGGTGTATGAGTGTCCATGTGTGCGTGCATGTGTGTGTGTGTGTGTGTGTGTGTGTATGTGTGTGACAGGGTGGGCATTCTGTACTCTGATTAACAAGTAAGACGATGACACAGCCAACAACAAGACATGGCACGGTACCATAAGCAGTACTGAGGCGTTCACGAGAAAAAATCCTAGGCCTTATGGAAATTATCAACCCGTGTGTCTTTGAACAGTGAGCTTGCTTCACTGAAATCAGTTTATAGCGACCACGTGTACGCCACAAACTCTACCCCGACATTAGAAGACTAATCTTACAGAACGGAAGAGGCTTCCACTTCATCCATGTGTTAGTTTTCAGGGTGTATAAATCAGCTTGGCTATATGTCCTACATTCCCACACAGGCTTCAGTCTACACATCCATTCTGTGAGTTCTTAGAGGAGGGACCTCCCAAAAGAGAAGTCCAGCTTTTTGAAAAATGCAACGCCTCTTCATACAAAATAACTACTGTCCATCCATCCATTATCCAAACCGCCACCTATCCTGCTCTCAGGGTCGCGGGGATGCTGGAGCCTATCCCAGCAGTCATTGGGCGGCAGGCGGGGAGACACCCTGGACAGGCCGCCAGGCCATCACAGGGCCCACACACACACACACACACACACACACATTCACACCTAGAGACAATTTAGTATGGCCTATACACCTGACCTACATGTCTTTGGACCGTGGGAAGAAACCTGAGCACCAGGAGGAAACCCACAAAATAACTACTATCACATAATTAAATCAAATTTTAGCACTTTTTTTCATAGAAGTGATACGGGGATGGGTGGCATGGTGGCCCAGTGGTTACCACTGTTGCCTCAAAGCAAGAAGGCACTGGATTCGAACCCCGGGGTTGTCCAACCTTGGGGGGTGATCCCAGGTCGTCCTCTGTGTGGAGTTTGCATGTTCTCACCATGTCTGTGTGGGTTTCCTCCGAGTGCTCCAGTTTCCCCCACCATCAAAACAAATCTGTGCCCCTGACCAAGGCAATAGGAAAAGAAGTGGGGTTGGTCCCCGGGCGCTGCATCAAGGCGGCAGCTCACTGCTCCTAGCTACACAGATCACAGCTAGGATGCGTTGATTTGCAGTAAAAGGAATTTCCCCAAGGGGATTAATAAAGGAAACTTAATTAATTAACTTAATTAACCGTGTTCCCCAGATTTTTTTATTTTTTATTTTTTTCAGACGATGGGGTAAGCTCCCCAAAGCCAAATGTGCCATTGCAGCAGTGGATGACTTGTCACAGACAAACGAGGTTTACACCATTTTGGCACTGACATGCAGGGAGGTTGTTGTTTGTATCAAATGGTACATTTAAGCTGAGAGGAAATGACCCTCACACAAATACAATTTGAGAAATTTACCACTGTAATATCAACAAAATATTATTTTATCTGCACTCAGCTTCAGCGAGATCAACATTTCCCTGTTGATGATACAGGAGAACACCAGCTTCCTACACTTGATAACAAAATTTAGATATATTATTGTTGCCGTGAGTTCAGCTGAAAACATGCTCAGAGACTATCTTGGCGTATGTGGCTCTTTAACAGGTTTGTATTTAGCAGTACTAGAATGGCGTGCACTAAACTGTTCCCGTGTACTATGTGTCTTTATTTATTACGCCTGATTCTGAACCAAGTTTCAGCCGAGCATACGTTGCGCATGTTGGAATAGAAAAGTGATTTTGATTCTGACTGAGTTTTTACACACAGTTATGCAAAGCGCGTGACTACAGCACATTAGCCAATTATACTGCTCACTAGAGACACTAAATCATAATTTTACTTTTTTTTTTAATTGAAAAACACTCTTAAACACGTGTACAGCGATGGATAGGCTATGACCTTTTCTGCCGTGGACCCTGGCCTCATGATGACAAACAAATGTATGCTTAGACTGTGAGTGAACAAAATAAATGTTGCACAAACAACAGGCTAAACTGTGCCAGTAAGACCAACACAGATGCAAAGATGCCTAAATAATCACAAACCTCAATGAAATGTGTTCCTTATGTATTTTGGCCAGAAAAATTATCATTCTCTGGCTTCAGCAAATCCTAACATTTCCAGCCTCTCTGAAAATGCTCTTTGATGCGAAACTAGTCATGCACACTTTCGGGCAAGTTTTGCCACCATTGGGAAAGATTTCTCCTTTATTTTCATGAGACATGTAGTGTACAACTCACTGTAGGCTGAGGTGAAAGCAACCGGCTGCACCGTGGTTGCTCATAAGCTGGGGTCATACGTTGCTTGTGTTTCTACCTTTCATTGCAAATTTCTTTTCACAAAGTACACATAAGGCCTCATCCACATTTTCTGTTTTTCTTAAAGTTCATGTGGAAAACAGATATTTTTGATGTATTTGGCTCACTACCTGTGCCCGTCCTTCACATCCTGATGCTGCGCTAGGCTTAATGGTACTGCATGCTCTGTGTGTCAGTATTCCATTAAAGGAATATAGCAACAACCCTATCATTAATAGCTAATATTACAATTACTATTATTTCTATCATCAGCATCATCATCCTATCTATTTAATCGTATAGGCCATCTCCCCAAGGCAGTGGTAGTGGAAACACAGGGATATAAAACCTAATGTGTCATGAACAAATAACTTCTTTTCTATGATTTCAATAGTTTGGCACATGCATCTGTGTCTCAACAGAACATCACCTTTGGAAGTGTGCCTGTATCTCAACAAAAAAAAAAAATCTAAGGTGACATGCAAAAAGAGGTTTAAATATTTGGCTGATGTCAAAAGAGGGTATGGTGAAATTAATTCTTATGTTAGAGCTATCAATTGATAGACACTGGCAAGTTAGCTACACAATGTGAGCACGACTGTTTTGCGAGAGTAGTACCTTTTTTATTGTTCTTTGGTCTTTTTTCTTATTCTTTGTTTTAATTCCCTCTCTAGTCCTCCACCCTAACCAGGTCCTGAGACATCTCCAGCATGCTGTCGGGCAAAGGCATCGTGGAGTCATCCAAGTCCAACATACGGGATCCATGCTGGCTGCTCTCCTTCCTCCTGGCAGCCATCTGAGCATTACCCATCAGCTTCCTACCCCAAATCTGTGTACAGGCCGACAGAAAGAGAGGAAGAACCAACGAATGAGAGGAAAAGAATGTAAAGGGAGAGACAGGAGCGATAAGATGAATAAAGAGTGAGAAGGAAAAGAGAAGAAAAGAAAAATGGGAGACAGAGCGAGAGAGAAAAGACAGAAAGCATAGGGGCCAAGAAAGTAGTGAATATGTTTCTCAGGTAAGACCTAGTAAAATGTAATGAGTATTGTTAAAGACCCCGACCAGGGAAAATCAAGTGGTCAACATTCAAAGGCAATGTTGCTATTTAAGTATGATAAAGTACAAACATACACATCTATAATAAAAATCCACTTTTCATACAGACTTTCTCTCAGAAACCACGTCATTAGACAAAGATTGCTGAACTGTTGTATGGCGGCCTCATTACCTAACACTAACCCTAAACTTAACCACTGTAACTGTAGTTGCTGTTGCTACTGCACAAACCTTGAATTTGCATGTGTTGCCCAACATTTTTCATATTTGTATATTTGTAAGTCACCAACTGAGAATTCAAATTAGCGGTCCTCGTGGGTCACATGGTTTCCGACTCACAAATGTCACAGAGCGCAGACCATAAAAAAAAAAACTATTCATGGAAGAAAAAGGGGTAGGACGAGGGGGAATAAGCTGTTGGAAGAGGTCTTTAAATGCAGCACAATTATGAAGATTGTATGCCAGCTGACTTCTGACCCATTTCTCTGTGCAAAAGGTGAAACCAAATATCCTTTTTTTTTTTTTGGAATTTTCCCCCTTTTTCTCCCCAATTGTATCCAGTCAATTACTCCACTCTTCCGAGCCATTCCGGTCACTGCTCCACCCTCTCTACCGATCCGGGGAGGGCTGCAGATTACCACATGCCTCCTCCGACACATGTGGAGTCGCCAGCCGCTTTTCACTTGACAGTGAGGAGTTTCACCAGGGGGACATAGCACGTGTGAGGATCATGCTATTCCCCCCAGTCCCCACTCCACCCTAAACAGGCGCCCCGACTGACCAGAGGAGGCGCTAGTGCAGCGACCAGGACACATACACACATCCGGGCTCCCATCCGCAGACACGGACAGTTGTGTCTGTAGGGATGCCCGACCAAGCCGGAGGTAACACGGGGATTCAATCTGGCGATCCCAATACTGATAGGCAATGGAATAGACTGCTATGCTACCCAGATGCCCTTTAAGATATCCTCTTTTAAGGAAAATAAACTATCTATCTATCACAGGTAACATGTCCTCATTTTTGCAAGTGATTGATAATTTAATATGCAATTTGATATGTTGACCTCAGGCTAACCTTCCCTACCCCTGACAGCCCAGGGACATCATGTCAAATGCTGATCTAGCAGCATGTCGACTGGTGTTAAAAAAACAAAAAACTCCAAAATCAACAGGGCAATGGTAGCACTGGATATTTGCTGTTTGATGATTAATTGAAAACAAGACAATTTAGTTACAATGCCAACACTACTAACAGTATTACTACCACCAACATCACTTGTCCATCAGTGGACAGCTAATGAGCCTAACCTGGATCTCTAAAACCCCCAGAAGAAGTCAAGATCAACTGGCCACTGTTCTAGAAACATGCAAATACCATCTTGCAGACATACTGTAGAACACGGGTGCTCGCCTACACAGTCAAGACAGTCCCTCCCGCCCTCTGACAGATGCCTATTTTTCATGCCATATAGCTGATATCCATATAAAGAGAAAAAAAGGAGAGGCAGAGTGAGTTGTTTTTGTTTTTGGCAGTCAGAGAGACAGAGGGAGAGAGTTCCTTACTGTTCTCGGCACATAGCTGACGTCGTGCTTGTTGGCAGTTGTGCTGGTGATGTGTGTGTTGAGGAATATGATGTTCTCTCTCAGGGAGCCTTTCAGGTTCAGGTTCGATGGAGGCAGACATGGAACTTCAGTCTCCTGTTCCTACATACAAATGCGAGACACATGTGAACACACACATGCACAAGCATGCACATGCATGCACACACACACATACACATACACAGTGTACTCTGAGTACACACGTGCACACACTCTCCCTTATCACGTCCTCCAAATTTTACTTTTTCCTCATTTTTGTCACATGTCATTTCTATATTTGTTGTTTTTGTACTATTCTGCTCAGTACTAAGTTTTGACATCATCTGGTTTTTGGTGCCCAATCCGCCAAGATACACCCTGTGCTTCAGGTGGGCTTTGGTTTTCTCATGATATGGAGGTGAAGTTTTCAGAAGACCCCTGGAGTTGTTCACATCTTTGTTGACTGCAGTACTTCAGATGGTCACTCCTCTCCACTCCTCTACACCTTACTGCACCTTACTGGCAGTGACTTCAGTAAAATGTATCTCCTCATCCGTAGATACACTGAGTTTCCACAACATATCATACAAATCCTCTGGGGCTAAATAGTTAAAATTATGTCTTTCCACTTCATTACCAATGAACCATTCATCCCTGTAAGTATCTATTACATTGGCTAATGTCTATCCTGATAGAAGTGTCAACTGATTTGTGACCCATCTCTACACGCTATTTCTCCAAATGGTCTTATATCCCTTAATCACTGCTTCTGACTATAATAATAATAAAAATAATTTCATACTTTGGTGCTGAGAGAGGCAGAGGCTATGGCTTTGGCAGGTTTTGATTTGTTCACCTTCCCTGCACCTTTCCCCTTCTGCTCCTTGAGCTTAGGCAGGCTGTCAAACTTGTTATGGACCAGATCAGCAATCCTCTTGTCACCGTAGGTTCTGGCAATATCCAAGCTGTTCTGCTCTGAAGTCAGAAAAAAGGAATAACCATCTATATTCTACACTTTTTGACAGCTCTTTTGTCTAGCTTCCATTACAAATAACACATCAACGTAAGCTAATCCCTGGATCTGCAATCTTGGTAAAAGAGCAGCACAACGGTAGGTACAAGCTAATAATTGTGTTGCCCAATTATGAGTCAATTGGACTGAGACAATTAAATGTAAAATTTCCAATCAGATTATATTTGCTAAATTCCTGGGAAAATGTATTCTCTACATGTAGCTATATAGGTGTTTCCTCTCCAGCTTCGCTTCTTTCTATGTTTCTGTAGCAGCTGATACCCATCTTGTTCTTGGCATGTACATCGCTGCCAGCTTTGATCAGGTAGTCCACACAGGAAAGCCTGCAACTCTGGATGGCCCTCATGAGTGGGGTGGCTCCATTCATAGTCACTGCGTTCACCTGCGCCCCAGAATTCACCAGCAGCTCAATGATATCCACCTGGCCTGCGTAGCAGGCGTGGTGAAGTGGTGTCCAGTTAAACTGGTCACATTCGTTCACATCAGCACTTTGGTAAAGAGCAGAGGTACATGACACTGATCAGTAATCAAGAAACTAATGTATGAATAAATTATTGAATTGATCCCACAAAGAGAATTAATAAATTTATGCCCACATATTTTGTATGTGGGTTGTATGCATGTACAATATATATCATATTTATATATGAGGCTGTCATGGTAGCTTGGTGTTTAGCACTGTTGCCTCACAGCAAGAGGGTCCTGGATTGGATTCCAGCCTATCTGTGTTGAGCTTACATAGTCTCCCCTTGTTTGTGTGAGTTTCCTATAAGTACTCTGGTTTCCTCCCACAATCAAAAGGCATGCAAGTTAGGTGCCTCTAAATTGCCCATAGGTGTGAATGGCATGTAAGTGGCTTTGTGTGTTGGCACTGTAATAGGGGATTGGAGACCTGTCCAGGGTGTCCCTCTGCCTTCTGCCCACTGTCTGCTGGGATAGGCTCCAGCCTCCCCATGACCATGAAATTGATTACACAGGTATGGACAATTAATGTATTTGCATGTACAAACAGTTTACACATACTCTTCACACATTGCACTATTATACACATTGGTATGTGCTTATATATGTTTACATATTTGTACCTGCATATGTATGACAGCTGTACCAAATGTATTCATGCACACACACATCCTCTCTATACGCATGTCTGCCTTTCCAACAAAGGATGCAGCTATGTGACCCTAGTCTTCTGTGAGCTAACAGTGTTCTCACCCCAGGTTGATGAGAAACTTGGCCACCTCCAGGTTTGCGCTGCTGCAGGCGATCATGAGTGGTGTTTTGTAGTAGCGATCTTTAATATCCACTGGTACTCCCTGACTGAAGGCCAAGCTCAGGGACTCCATGTCAGCTTTTCTCACACAGTTGCTGATGCTGACAAACACCTGTCCCGATAATTTTTGAATATAGAACCAACATATACATCTAATACTACTACAATTCAAATGCCTTTTACTTAATACCATTGTTGCTACTACAATTACCATGATAACTTGAACTACTTCTCTTTCTACCACTAAAAGCATTAGTAATAAGGGTAAGAGCAACTAATGTGAAAGCAACCATTACCAGTCATGGTACATACCTTTTCAGGCTCTTCTATATACCAAGGTGAGTCATCCTGCATGGCGTGGCATGGCGGATGGTCCCGGTCAAAGCGCCTTTTGTCAGTGTACAGCTGGTAACTCTCGATCATGAACTGGGGCGGGCCGCCGTCTGGGCGTCGGAGGTTGAGTGCTGGGGGGAGCACACAGATGGGCATGGGGAGGACAAATTTCCCCTTCTTTGCCGCCTTCCTTCCTTTACCCACCTTCTTCATTTTAGGAGCATAGGATGGGAGGGTGTAGGCCTTCTGCAGAAAGTGGACTCCCTTGAAGAAGTCTGTGATATTAATCAAACCTTCACGGCTCTTGTCGTGCTCCTGGATGATCTGTACAATAAACATGAGCAAAGCTTTAGCTTTAGGGAGAGCAGTTAAAAGCATCGATGGATGGATGAATGGCTGGATGGATGAATGGCTGGCTGGATGGATGTATGGATATATGAAGGAATGAATAAGCCATGGGTAAGGACCACCAACAGCCATGTAAGTCATTCTTTTGGATGATTTACACAAAAAAAAAAAAAAACAACACAAGGATGTTCTAAGTATAGAGAAAATTATAACAGTTGTCAAATTTATTAATAACCCATTTGTTAACCCTTTACTGTCCACCAATAGGGAATTGTAATGTGGTAATGTCATTACTTTTTACAGAAGTAAAGTGTAGATAAAGCAAAAAAATTGATTTCAATTTCGGCATTGACCAATACATAGGATACAATGTAACTAAACTGAACCATACTCACAGAACAATTCTGCCCAACCTAACTTGTAAAAAAAAAAAAGATATAGAAAGAGAGAGAGAGAGAGAGAGAGAGAGAGAGAGAGAGTGGTGAAGAAGAGAGTGCAGGCAGGGTGGAGTGGGTGGAGAAGAGTGTCAGGAGTGATTTGCGACAGAAGGGTACCAGCAAGAGTTAAAGGGAAGGTTGACAAGATGGTTGTGAGACCAGCTATGTTATATGGTCTGGAGACAGTGGCACTGATGAAAAAACAGGAGGGGGAGCTGGAGGTGGCAGAGTTGAAGATGCTAAGATTTTCACTGGGATTGATGAAGAAGGGCAGGATTATTAACGAGTGCATTAGAGGGACAGCTCAGGTTGGACGGTTTGGAGACAAAGCAAGCGAGGCAAGATTGAGGTGGTTTGGACATGTGTGGAGGAGAGATGCTGGGTATATTGGGAGAAGGATGCTAAATATGGAGCTGCCAGGGAAGAGGAAAAGAGGAAGGCCAAAGAGGAGGTTTATGGATGTGCTGAAAGAGGACATGCAGGTGGCTGGTGTGACAGAGGAAGATGCAGAGGACAGGAAGTAATGGAAACGGATGATCTGCTGTGGTGACCTTTAACGGGAGCAGCTGAGAGCAGCAGCAGTAGTAGTCATAAGCTATGGGGACAACTTACCCCATAGGCTTAGCATAAAGTTAAGTTGCAGGTGAAAAAAAACGAGGTTAGCCTTGTTATCATCTCCAGTAAATATCAGACTGAATTTGAATAAAATCTGCATCTGATGCCTATCCTCTGAATTGCTTTTCACATAACTAGTGACTAGCTATGCGAAAGCATGCATGTGTTCACACAATTTGAAGAGTTGACCTCCAATTTGACAAATGGTGCAACAAATTACTGCTTCATAGAGAAACAGATGATATTACTTTTGAAACAAGGCATGCATAATATCTAACTTACTTACTCTCTGTGTAGCTTTCAATGCTGAAGACGTTCTATGTAGTTACCAAAGTGCAGTCTAGCTACATCTCTACAAATAACTGTGCAGAAAAATCAAACCGCGCTCTTTTTTCAGAATACAGAATAGTTTACATGCTAGTTGGTTGAGAGACATATTTGTTTTGTGTTACAATACTCTAATTTAATTGTGCAATGACTGTCTGAAGTCAAAATGTGTGATATAATCAGGATAAATGACCAAAGAGACTCCTTGTAATTGCATGTTGTAGCTTACAGAAAAATAAAATGAAAAAGTAAACAGATTTATACATCTTACAAGGTGAAAACAATTCATGAAAACAAGAAAATAACTGAAAGAGAGGTCTTACTATTTGGAGCTGGTCATCATTAACAGGCACATTGTTATCCTTCATGGCTGTGATAAATGTGTCCTTGGTGATGGTATCCAACGGACCTTCTGCCTCCTCCAGTAACTCCATGGCACGACGCAAGGCCTCCTGGTGCTCACAGGACCAGTCATGGAGCAACAGCCTCCAGGGCTCGTTTGGGTCCACAGTGTCGGGATTTGACAGATTTCCCTGCAGACGCTCAGCCTTCTTCAGTTCTTTGATAGTGGCCTTGTCCTTGGCTATTTGACGAGGCAGCAGACCCTCCGAGTTCCTCTGCTTAGCATTACAGCCTACCCAGGAGAGTAGAAGACATGGACCCCCATCATTTATCTTAGGAAGGTTTGCTGAGAATGCATGCTCTTTCTCAGCATGGTCTTGCTTTACATTTACACTGTTACACATATTCCCACCATCCAGGGAGCCACCCATTAGAAGTAGTCTTTTTGTGTGCCACAGGGACAATGATCCAGCATCCCCGTGACCCTGAGAGCAGGATAAGTGGTTTGGATAATGGATGGATGGGCAGGGACAATGAGGAACTGGGGTTAAATGTCTTGCGCGAGGACACCTCAGTGAAAGTTGCTGAATTAGATAGCCTTTTTTTCTTTTTTTACTTTAAGCATCCAGATTTTTATGATTGGCCTGGGGATTGAAACCAGCAGCAGGTCATATGTCGACTACCAGTGGAACAGGTTTTACCCCCACAGCACTTACAATGATAAAATCATTGGGTCCACCTCACCCATTCTCAGGCTTATCGTTAAATCTTCCCATTGGGCATTTATACAAGTAATACGCGGGTCAGCTCTGGAGCCACCTGAACCTGTCTGCAGCTTTAACGGTTCCTCCTGCATCCGAACCCACGGTTGTCAAACGGAAAACCGGGGTACGACCTGTGATTTCAAACCCGGTTTTTAGAAAATGCTATAATCTTTTTTTTCCCCTGCTCATAGATTTAGTTGTGTAGGCTTACATAAATGGTAGACTATACCACAGTCTTGGGCTGCCAGATTGGATCTTTGCTTAGTAAGCTTTTTAGGCATATTGTTGAAACTCAGAAAAATGATCTATTAATAGGCTATAAAGGAACTAACCCTACAATGGAAACAAGAATTGTCCAAGCTTGGGGAAATGTTGACGTCGCGTGTTGCTCTAAACTGCAGGTGCCGTGTGTGCTCCGCATGTAATGGGAGCAAAATAAATCATTGCATCTGATCAGCACATCTGAAGCAGGTACACTGCACATTTGTTTTGTTGATTGCAAGTGTGGGCTGAAACCCTGAACATATTGGCTGCTCAGGTAGGTCAGCATTGGTTAGGATAAATTATCCAAATGAAATTAGCTCAGGTAGCTTAGGACGTTAACTGCAAATTGATTTATACTGATAATCTAGATACCCCTTCCATCCTGGACACAACCTTTTTGAGACTCTGCCCTATGGCAAGAGGCTGGAGTCCATCAGGACCAAAACCTCACGCCACAAAGACAGCTTCTTCCTGTTGCAGTCAGACTAATCAACAGGCCCACTGCCCCCCCAACAGCTACACACACACACACACACACACACACACACACACACACACACACACACACACACACACACACACACACACACACATACATATTACTATTTGTATAAAGAATAGTACATTTACTTTACTTTTACTGTTTATATTTTTTACACACACATATATCACATTCTTATTTTTATTTTAAGACAGTATTTTTTTTGCATTCTTAATTGTACTATCACCAAGTAAAATTCATAGTGCATATAACGCAGATGGCAATACATTCATATATATTTTTTTTTTCCTCCCCAATTGTACTTGGTCCATTACCTCACTCTTCCGAGCTGTCCCGGTCGCTGCTCCACCCCCTCTACCGATCCGGGGAGGGCTGCAGACTACCATATGCTTCCTTTGATACACGTGGAGTCACCAGCCACTTCTTTTCACCTGATAGTGAGGAGTTTCACTGGGGGGACGTAGCACATGGGAGGATCATGCTATTTCCCCCAGTCCCCCCTCCCCCTCAACGGGCCCCCTGACCCTCCTTTGTGTCTGTAGGGACGCCCGACCAAGCCGGAGGTAACACGGGGATTCGAACCAGTGATCACCGTGTTGGTAGGCAATGGAACAGACCACTATGCTACCCGGACGCCCGCAATATATTTTCTTTGCATAAACCTGACCAGTCCAAATCTCACAAACACACTCGCACGTCACCAACATGATGTTTTTCGATGCAAACCTGTGCATTCAGTGGGTAAAAGCGCAGGTCCTGCAAACTTTGAATCAGCCACTGTGTGACTAATTCCTACTGACCAATTTAGTTAGCATTATTTGTCTCTGATGACACTACACTGGGTTATGAATGAGCTGCTATACTCGAAAAAAATAATGCGTATCTGCATTAATAAGAGGATTTAGGTGAAGTGTTATGGTTTCTGGTACAATTTTAGTTCCAAGTCTTTGCCTTGGTGTGAAATGAAATGAGGAAACTGCAGGTTAAGACATTTTTGGAGACGACCGGTGCCCCAAAAACACGTGTAGTGAGAACTCATCCACCCACCTCGTTGAGCCAAGAACCTGCAGCATTTTGCAAAGCCTCCAGCTGCAGCAAGGTGGAGAGCATTAGTGAGGTTCAGTGACACCATGCCGAGGTCTGCTCCATATGCAGACAACAACACTATCACCTATGGAGGAAGAGTGGGGGACTGTAACCAGAGATGTACTAGAAGATGGATGAATGAAGGGATGAAGAGACTCACATGGACAGATGGAGGTAGAGACAAATGAAAAAAATAATAAAAAACAGCATAGAGCGGGTATGGGAGGTGGGTCAGTGGTTATGTAGGTTCCTGTCCTACCTCAAAGAAGCCTCCTTCAGCTGCCATATGGGCAGCACTCATCATCTCTTTATCCTGGGCATTGGGGTTTCCTCTCAGCTGTAGAATGGCCCTGACCAGGTCCACAGCCCCGGCCCTGCATGCCTCCATCAGAGCTGTAACACCCGTTCTCTGGGAGGACAGAATGGCAGAATTTTTTTGATTAAAAAAAAGAAAGAAAAAAGATGGTAAATGAACTGCGTTCATATAGTGCTTTTCTAGTCTACCGACCACTCAAAGCACTTAACAATGTGTGCCTCACATTCACCCATGCATTCTTACACTGAAAAAAAAGACAAAAAAAAAGTCAAAAAACACATGCATGTTAGGGTTAATACTTCTGTCTGTGCCCCTGACCAAGGCAATAGGAAGAAATAACAAGTTGGTCCCCACTGCTCTTAGCTACACAGCTAGGATGGGTTAAATGCAGAGAGTACATTTCATTTGTATGCATGTACAAAATGACTAATAAAGAGTATTCTTCTCTTTTCTTCTTCTGATGGTGGAGGCTGCCATGCAAGGCGCCAACCTGCTCATCAGGAGCAGTTAGGGGTTCAGTGTACTGCTCATGGACACTTCGACACACTCTCTGGAGGAGCCAGGGATCGAACCTTCCAATTACTAGACCCGCTCTACCTCCTGAGCCATGTCAGCCACACTGAAACAACATTAGTTGCCTGTCACAGGCATTTCCTGAGCAACCAGCATCATAAAATAAATAACTGCTCTAGTTACTGTACTTTACATCATCCTATAGAGCAATGCTACTGTTTTGTTCAGGTTTTAAGGTTCTAATTCTTATGACAATTATAATCATTCAAAGCGGTAGCAGCAGAAGTATATTATCATTAATTTATAATATTTTCCATCCATCCATTATGCAAACCGCTTATCCTGCTCTCAGGGTCGCGGGGATGCTGGAGCTTATCCCAGCAGTCATTGGGCGGCAGGTGGGGAGACACCCTGGACAGGCCGCCAGGCCATCAAAGAGCCGAACGTCTGTTAACCTTTAGTCCCAAAGTTCATTTCCAAAATGTTACATTTATATTTAAGAGGACAATATATCTAAATACTACAAAATTATAGAGGACCAACGCTGTAAACATTTTATTTTAAAAGCTTACTTCCCATCTTTTGAAAATGCCATAGTAAATGCTACTGATTGTATGGCAGGAACAAATTCCACTTTTTCAAATGGTAGATATGTCACTTGAAGTGGTATATCTTGGGGTATCTTGGGGTCTTGTTCACGAGAGAGTTAGGATGGAGTGGGAGATGGACAGGCAGATTGGTGCAGCATCAGCAGTAATGCGAATGTTGTACTGGACCATTGTGGTGAAGAAGGAGCTGAGCTGGGAGGAAAAGCTCTCAATTTATCAGTCAATCTTCGTTCCAACCCTCACCTATGGTCATGAGCTTTGGGTAGTGACCGAAAGGGTGAGATCACGGATACAAGCGGCTGAAATGAATTTCCTCCATAGGATGTCTGGGCTAAGCCTTAGAGATAGGGTGAGGAGCTCGGACATCCGGAAGGAGCTCAGAGTAGAGCTGCTGCTCCTTCGCGTTGAAAGGAGCCAGTTGAGGTGGTTCGGGCATCTGATTAGGATGCCTCCTGGGCACCATTCTTTGGAGGATTTCCGGGCATGTCCAACTGAGAGGAGACCCCAGGTAGACCCAGAACTCGCTGGAGGGACTACACGACCAATTTGGCCTGGGAACATCTTGAGATCCCCCAGGAGGAGCTGGATGGAGTTGCTGGGGAGAGGGATGTCTGGACTCTAGAGTGCCCTACTTAGCTTGCTGCTACCGCAACCCGACCCCGGAGAAGCAGCTGATGATAAGATGAGATGATACGAGATATGTCATTTTGTAACAAGAATCTTGTGATGTGCCATGTTCTCACCTCATCAACAGCATTGGGATTGGCTCCCCTCTCCAGTATGCTGAGACACATGCTGCTACACTCGCGAGCATTTTGGCAGGCCAACAGGAACAGAGGCATCCCTGCCAGAGACACATTGTTGACGTTGGTTTTGCTGTTGAGTGCCACCTGCAGGCAGCGACGTTTGGTAGGAGAGATGCAGTAAAACAGCACTCCTGGGGAGTATAAATACACAGATTTCATCTGACACACACATATGAACCCATGTACACAGACAAACGTGAACAAATACATTCAAAGAGAGACACGTATGAAATACTTGACATAAAATGGATTCCTAAAGGATATTTTCTTTGTAGGTAGTCATCATATAGATACAACCTATTCCATCCATCCATCCATTCATTATCCAAACCGCTTATCCTGCTCTCAGGGTCAGAGGGATGCTGGAACCTATCCCAACAGTCACTGGGCGGGGGGGGGGGCACCCTGGACAGGCCGCCAGGCCATCACACACACACACACACACACACACACACACACACACACACACACACACACACACACACACAGAGGGACAATTTAGTATGGTCGATTCACCTGACCTACATGTCTTTGGATCGTGGAAGGAAACCGGAGCACCCAGAGGAAACCCACGCAGACACGGAGAGAACATACAAATTCCACACACAGGATGACCCAGGACAAACTCCAAGGTTGGACTACCCCGGGCTCGAACCCAGAGCCTTCTTGCTGTGAGGCAACCATGCTAACCACTGTGCCACTGGGCCGCCTAAACACAGCACAGCACAGCACGGTGACAACCTATTCCGTCTGTACTCTTTGTGATCCAGGGTGGAGGTCCAAGATGTAAGGCTGTGTTGTGACCTTCACTCCCACACTCTGAGCATTTGACACCTGTCTTGTAGTGTCCGGTAAGATGTGATGCCGATACGCAACATCTGCAGCAGATTCCACCTTTCCCAAGGGAGGCTCCTTGATCTTCAAGAGATTTCTCTCTGAAACCGTGACATCCCCAGAGAGGGTGAGGCCTCCCATGCATAGGCCATTGCCCGCCAGGCTCCTCAGTCCCACCTTCGGTCCTCTCAGCGTTGGAGTGGGAACACGCCTCAGCTTCATGGACTGAAATAGATGTTCTCCGATTGCCGTGCTGGAGGACAGGTTTCTCTGAGCCAGACAGGGCAATGCTGAACATGGCGATGTCAAACCTAGGGCCATTCCCAGTCATTGCCTGGCAGCAGACAAAGTCCACAAAAAAGGAGAATGGTGGAAATGGCACTCTACCCCATTATCTGTATTCGGTGTCTCCACCCATCCATTTCTCCTGTAGGCTGCAAGGCAATTTTTGTGTGATGGGGTTGACACTGCGTGAGGTATCCAGAAAGGTGAGGCCTGGTAGATCTCCCTCAGTTTTGGCAGAAAGAACCTCCATCATCAGATCACCCAGCTCTACCAGACTCCCAGAATCTCCACCAGATATCCTGGGAAACCCATCAAGTCTCCCAAAGAGTGCGCGCTCCATGGCCTCTGGTAATCCATAGCAGTGCTCCAGTTCCTTCCACACCATTCTTAGCCCTCTTTCTGGTTGGTTTACATTAAGTGCCTTGATCCAACCATCATCCTGTCTCTCTTCAGCAGGACAGGGCCGATCTGTTCTAATTTCCACTTTTACTGGCTGGTGTGTGGGGTCGTTACTCTGGAGGGGAGTGTTGTCATCATTCTCTTGGTTGTGGTGTGGAGCTAGAACAGTGCTATCTTGTTGAGGCATTGAGGTTCCATATCCTAACTCATAACCACGGATGGGTTACATTTCCGGCATTGTGAGATTTCGGATGCTGAAGTACATATTTTGAAGTACGTTCACTGGGGTCTTTGGGCTTGAATGGGAGGTCGACTTTGCAGCTACGTTTTTCCTCATTGGTGTCTGTGGCTGCCCCAATGACTTCTGCCACAGCAATGGTAGCTGCTGCTTGTTTCTCCGTGATCAATACATCTAGTGATGCATCTATACGTGCCCTTTCTACTTTCATTTTTATTTCTTTTTTAGCAAAGGAAACACAGGCTCTTGCTGCTTCTGCTTTGGCATGCACAATGGCTGCTGCTTTACTTATAGATGAACTGCTTGAGCTTTTCCCAGAGCATGGGGCAACAGACCTGGTTTCAAATGTGGTTGCTCGTGTGTCTTCCATTATAAGGTAAAGGATGAGATTACTTGTGTTAGTGCTGCCTCTGTTGTAGCCTTCTCTCTTAGCTGTAACGTAGCAGCAGTAACTCAAACCAGCTCAAATTTGTTGTCCAGCCTGCTAGAAAGCTCTCGTTTCACTATCTTGCCCTGCATGCACGTAACCCTGTGCAATCTGACAAGCAGCTAAACACCTTCTCCCATCAATCACTGGATACTGGGATCGTCTTGCGTCAGTTTATTGACAGAGAAGGGGTGAAATGAGAATGCTACCCAAAGGCATGGACCGTATTGAAGCGGATTTGAAAAAGGCAAATGGAGACAAAAACCATGAGGCTGTTCTACTCACAATCAACTTCCTGACTGAGACACATGATACAAAGGTCACATGCTTAAATGCATAAACTGATGTTATACAAGGAACTGCCAACAGGGGAAGATAAACCAAACTAAAAGGAAATGATGTCCTGATGAGGACAGAGCACAGACTCATTCACAGAAAGGTTTGCATATGTGAGTGAAAATCATTAGAGCTGCACCAACAATGCAAAGAACGTTTATGCGAATCTGTGTACCATACCTTTGCCTTCGTTGTCTAATATATCCATGTCTGGATCGCTCTCAGCTAACAGGGCAACAGTGGTGTCATGGCCCAGTTCAGCAGCCAGCATCACTGGGGTCCGGCCCTTCTTGTCCTGCACACTGGGGTGGGCCCCCTGGAGGTAAGGCCAAACCCAATAGAACATTACGCCATCTACTTTTATAGTTGGTTGACTAAGTGAATGAATGACTGACTTATTTTAACTGAAATGAATTTAATGAGTCAAATTCAGTCGGGTGGATTAATGATTACATACATTGCTGAGGGACTGTCTGATGGACTGACTAAATGACTGACCGACTGAGTACTTACCTGAGAGAGAAGAAAGGAGACCATATATGTGTCATTGGCAGCGGCAGCCAGGTGCAAAGCGGACTTGCCTTCGCTGGGCTCTGTCAGGTTAACAAGGTTGGGAACACCCAGACGGACGAATCTCTCTATCTGGGCCTTGTCTCGTTTATGAACAAGCTGCAACAGACGATACACCTGAAGGATGAACGAATAGATAAATTGAAGGATGGAAAATAATTTGAATGAAATCATGTCTGACTGAATGAATGACTAAACAAATAGAGAATTGATGGTTGGATGAACACTGTACATGCAAGTATAATGACTGAGAAAAATCATTAAATAGTCCAATATATCTGCATTTCAATGAACATAAGCACATCCTAGTCTGAATAAAGAATCAATGGATGCATGTTTGCTTAAAAGAGTAGACAACAATCTATTTTATTTAGTTGTAATGGAATTTTTCTTTTTTTTGTGAATAGTCACATAAGTCACTATTGAGTATAGAATGGGAAGTTGTATGGTTGTGGCTGCAGAATCCACCTGGAGGATTTCCACACGATCTTTTGCCACTCGCCTCATCTGTGTAGGATCCATGATGCCAGTCCAGGCCTGAGCCACCTGAACTACAGAGAAGAGTGAAGCAGACACATCTCGCATTTATTTACATGGCAGTTCAAAGCAGCTGATTGTAGATTGATGGCCTATTTAGGCTGCTGTTTTGTTTGTCTTGCTTGCAATAATTTGGTTCATTTTCAACCCCTAACCCTAAAACTTGCTGAATTCACAGTTCTGTTAGGACAGTGTGACGAGCACATCCGTCCTATTGCAATAGAGACAGGAGAAAGGAGTCAGCGGCCAGAGGGCCTGGGGAGTCCTCTAGTGGTGGCATGAACAAGTTAAGGTTGTTAAGGGATATTTGGGCTTTCCTGAAGCATATCACTAGTAAATATCAGTGAGGGATTTTGCGTGCTATTGATTGGAAAAGAAAACAAGCAAAAACTATACAAAGACTCCCTTACTCCCAAAGCACAACAAGGCCCGGCCTCCAAATTGGTTCACAGTGAATAAACATTATAAGAGCAAATTATATCTAATATTTACATGTTTTTTTGAGATAACAGCTTTGTGAGATGCAATTTTACAGAAAATAAATAGGCAATACAAAACCGGTGGCTGAGCCAATCAAACCCCTGGCCTCTTATCTCCATCTTAACAAAGTAAAGAAATAAAACCAAGAGGGCAAACAGATATCTAAATTAAACCCAGTAACTTTAGGCAACAAAACACACTAAACAATAGGTGAAGCAAGTACTTATGAATGAAAAATCAACCCATTTGGGGTGCTAAGATAATGCTGAGTCATTATGCATGAAAACACTAACCTAATATTTAAAAAAAATCATTAAATGCAAGTAGTATTCTCAGTACCTCGGTAGCCTAAGAACAGTAGGGTTATATTGGGGGTTGATTTCTCATCACCACATGACCCCATCTTAAAGTCTGTAGACCTTCACAGCAACCCCCCCCCCACACACACATAATAACGTACAAAACTACCGAGAAATGCAAAGTAAATAGGCTACAGTATCTTATTTGATTATGTCACATGCAATATTGTTCTGTCATTTCTCCCTACATATACCGTGGCCCTTCAAGTGTTATTGCGCACGCGCAGGTTTACGGTTAGGGTTGTGGGTACTTTAATTTGTTATATACCGTAGGAGACTTTGAAAAAGTAGGAAAAACTGGCAGAGCGAATAACACAAGGCCAACAAACAACCCAAGATAACAGGAACGACCCCTGCCCTTGCGTAGACGCGGTTGCCAAACCCTGTGACTTACTTTCTAACTTACTTTTAAACTGATTTATTTTCAAACTTACCAGATTAATTCTCTCGAAAGCTTTAACTGGCTGGATTTAACCGAAAGCCCATGATTTTATGCCTTATTTACGAAAACTAGACGGCGTTTGGTACGAGCTAGGTGACTTCTCCCTGGAAGTGTCTCAGCTGCCGGACACAATATTTGATCCCAAACAAGAGTCACCAGAGCAACAGACTTAAAGACGGCACCAGCCAGCCCGGCAGCGCTAACCGCGGCTACGCGTGTTGTAAGGAAAAGCCAAGAATGAGGTCCTATTAAATATTTATGATAGAACTTTTTTTAACACAGTGGGCTTTATAAAGTCCGTAAAACACCACCCGAAAGAAAGACACGACGTTATTCAGTTAAAGGTGCATTTCAAATTTGCGTTAACACTGGTTTACAAATAAATCGCTGAACGCACAATCCACTATTCAACCTTCGTACAGACTCGTGGATTTCCGGAAACGAGGCGACCCATAGCTCGGGTGCCCGCATCGGTCAGAAGCCGTACAATGAGCGATGTCTTGTTCAAAGTCCAAATTTCACTCGTCGCGTCTAATATTTACAGGGGACATGGGCGACAAAAAGATTCTGTGTGCCGGTTTGGTGTGTCTGGATATTATCAACGTGGTGGACAAATTCCCGGAAGAGGACACTGACAGCAGGTTTGCTTAGCAGAAATAAGTCTCTCGACATTTAACTTTCGCTTAATTCAGTGTTTAGACGTCAGTAGTTAACGCAACTGCTGGGCGCCTTGGAGATCGGTGCTTGGCACTTCATTTACATGTGCTGCTTCATCTCCCTGCGACTTTATCTTGTTAACACTAGATCGACGCGGTTTGAAAAAATGTTTAATTGCAGGATCGACAAATAATGCCTTTAGTTTGTCCTGGTACTGTGTGTAGACTTTTAGTGCATCGTTGAGAAGGTTTGCTGACTGTCGAACCTGACAGGCGTTGTGTTTTGTTAACGCAGTCGATTTGTGTTATTCATTCAATATTCCCCTCCATCCACGCATGCGCCTTAGGTGTTTGTCCCAGCGCTGGCAGCGAGGCGGAAACGCATCCAACTCGTGCACTGTTCTATCTCTTCTTGGTGCTCCGTGCGGGTTTATGGGATCCCTGGCCCATGGGCCAGTGGCAGAGTGAGTATCTTGTACTGGGTTTATTGGTATTTATTCACTTCCTGTTGCTTTAGGATGTTGATTATCACACACACACACACACACACACACACACACACACACACACACACACACACACACACACACACACACACACACACACACACACACACACACATATATATATATATTAATATAAATTATTTGATTTGCAACATAACTGTCACAAAATGTATTTTTAGACTTATCATCTCCAGCATGTTATTTTGAACAACATTGTGTATTCATTCCTCTGTCATGCCATTAGGATTTTGACATGCACCTTACGTTTTGGCCTTCATCGAAGCTGATGAAGGTGCGATGGATGTCTGCTACAGCCAGCTGTAGCCTCCTGTCCTCTTGAAGGATCATTTCTGATCTGCTTTGCCTCTGTCTTCTGCCTCTGTAGTTTATCTTGTGGGAATCTTTATTCACATCTTCACCTGTTAACATTTTCCCCTCTCTCTATCTGTCTCTCTTATGACTCTTTATCGCTTGCTTCTTTTGCAGGTTTTGTTAACAGTAGCTCTATTAGCATAACAGTACATAACAGCGGTCTAACAGAAGTCTAATAAATGAAAAATTCAAATCTGTCAACTGCCCACAACTGCCAAAGCACTTTTATTATACTGTCACTTTGGTTTCTGTCAAGTTTCTCTCTCATATACTCTCATGCTCATGTCTTCTTTCTTAATCCATCTCAAATATTAACATTTTCAGATTACCTCACTTGTTTTATTGCTTTTTTTCATTGGTATCTTTCTTTTTCTCACTGTTGTCTCTCTTCCTCTCACCCTGATGTAATTGCCCCGTATTTGTAGCTTCGTTCTTGATGACTTCCAGAAGTACCACATTGATGTCTCTCTCCTGTCTGAGCATGCTCAGTGCTCCTTTCCAGCCTCTGTTGTCATCAGCAACATTGCCACGGGAAGTCGCACCATTCTACACATGAACAGGTTTGTGTGTACGTGTTTACAAAGCGAAAAGGTGGTTTAGTAGAGAGCTGGTCCCGTGCCAGTCACTGAGCAAACTGGACTCTCGCCACTGACACTGTAGCTGCACATTCAATGTAGGTTTGCTTGGATAGGAACATTTCCTGAATGGCTGAAATGTCTGTGTCCTTTTTTTGTGTGGCACCTCTTGAGTTGGCTTAACAACTAATCCACAATTCAGTCACTCTCGTTTCCCCAGCGGGCATTGCAGTCTTTCTCCTCAGCCTCTAGGTGGAGCTACACTCTCACTCACAGTCTCTCCTCAGGAACGCCTTGAAATCCTGATTCCTTGTGGTGCCTCCATGTAAACCTTCATTTTTCGCTTTATCTCAGGATACAAGTGCTGCTCATTAACATCGTCATTGTGATTGGAGATGATACTGAGTCTTCCTTTTTTTTTAGTTGGGTATATTTTGGAGAACCATTCTGTCATTTTTTTTTCTTTTCCTGCTGATATGAGCCCAGAACTGATGGAGAGAGTTTTCTCTCTGGGCCTTCCTTTTGCTCGCTCGCTCGCTCTCTCTCTCTCTCTCTCTCTCTCTCTCTCTCTCTCTCTCTCTCTCTCTCTCTCTCTCTCTCTCTCTCTCTCTCTCTCTCTCTCTCTCTCTCTCTCTCTCTCTCTCTCTCTCTCTCTCTCTCTCTCTCTCTTTATATCTGTCAGTTTCATTGTGGGGGATTTCACCAAGAGAGGGGTGGACATTTCTGCCGTGGCTTGGCAACAGGAGGGGGAGACCCCTTGTGCATGTTGTGTGGTGTGTCCTGCCAGCGGTTCACGCACGGTCTTGCTCTCAGACATGTAAGACAGATTGAATGAGAAGGCGCCAGACCTGGGTGAAATAGTATTTGCAAACATCTTTTACTGTTTGTATTGATTGCTACTTGCATGTCCTCGCAGACATTCAACTGCAGCTTGTACCTGACAGTTTAGGTGCACAAGTCTAAAGACTGCCGTTAATTCCACCAATCAGAAGTAATGAACAGCTGGAATCAAGCCTATAATCAGCTCTCCAGGTCTATTAAAAAGCAAGGTTCATGCCTGGCTTGTCTGGATTGTAGCGTGACAGTGAATTGTGGGCCATTACCTGATTTTAACATTAACATTTGATCATTTAATTCAGACAACAGTGCATAAAATCTCCAGCTGGATAGAAATATGTATCTTATATCAATTTAATTTCACACAGTACATTAGAGTTGATTAACTCACCAATTCATATTGGTAGTATTAGACCACATCAGTACACTATGTCCTGGCAAGTACCACAGCTTCCTGCTGCTGTGTGTAAACTGAGATTTTGTGTAAACCACTTACCCCAACATCTCTGACTTAGTTACACAGGACAACAAAATGAGTTTCACAATCAGGACTGGAAAATTAAAGCCATTCATTGGTGTATCTTTGACTGACAGCTTGCCTGACACATCAGTTGTCATACCCCACCAGTTCATCGCTCCAAGCAGCTCAAAGCAAAATTAAAATCCTTTTGCAAATGCTATTTACCCAGGTCCACAGGGGATCCATACAAATGTAATCATGGTGGATTCCTCTGATATCACGTTTGGGTCTAATACAGGACAAGTTATCCACTGCAGAGAACTGAAGGGGAAGAGAGAGAGGTAATGTGGGTATAGATCCATCCAGCCCATACATTGTTTTGACAAAGTGCAACTAATTCTTGAATGATGCTACCAGCTCATTTTTATGGCCTTTACCATTGGAAAAATTGCAAGTTCCAGGCTGCAAGATTTTTCAGTCATGATGAAAACAGATTCATTGCACATTAAATTCTGTCAGAATAACAAAAATACAACATAAGTGTTTAGATGTGGTTCACCACAGACTGAGATTGTGTGCAGAGAGGGACCTGAGTGTAAGAAAGAGGTTAAATAGAGATGTACTGTAGAGTTGGAAGAGATAATATTTGATGATGGCTGTCAGTGGTTTTGGTCCGGTCACTAGCTGGTTGAGAAATAGTATTAATGCAGACGGGCTAAGATGGATACATGCATGCGAGAAAGGACTTGGCAGTGGCCACAATGGCATTAAGATCCGTGCAGGTGCACTGTTATTATGGGTGGTCAGACTGTGCCCAAATTGGCTCAAATGGAAAAGAAATTCTAAAAACAGTAGCCCCTCTGCTCCCTCCCCTTAATTCTTGTTCGTTTACCAAGCTGTTCATCTGTAGTACACAGTCAACCAAGGATTACAGGAAAATTGATGGACCACAGTAACTATGACTCTTGCATCTTTCTCCACACCTTAAATACTGTAGTATGAATTTAGATGGATTGCTTTCGACTTGCAGTCAGTAGATATATTGACCAAGTGTTGAAAACGACCTTCATCCTCGTGAAGACAATTTCGTCTCCCTGATGTGAGTCTGTCAAACCCAGATCTGCCAGCATAACACAGGGCCAGATAACTGACCGTGTAAGAAGCACAGATCTGAATCAGATAAACATTCTGAGCATCAGTCAGGCTTTTCCTCATACTGGCACAGCAGCAGTCTCTGCAGTGGTGTGGGAGTAATTCTGGAAGTCATTATCAATTGGTCCTAGTTGTCAATGCATGCCTAATATCACGCTGATATTTTCCATATTAAGTTGGTTTAATTTTTTTTCCTTCCCTTCAAAGAGGAGTTATGTTCCAAAATGAGATATCAAACATTTGAGTAGAAGCGACAACTGCTCTCATAAAAAGCACAAACAAATTCCAACAAATCATGTCCGATAAAAGAAAGGGCATGACTTAAATCCTAGGGTCATGAAATACCACCACACATTACCTATTGTACCACACAGGACGTGGGCTTTATAGTTTAAAGATGAATAATACACTTCAGAAAATGTGTTTTTACATGAATATATTTCATTCTGGAATGCAAACTCTTCAAATCTACCAAGTCACTTAACATGAAATCAGCAAAAAAAGAAAGAAAGAAAGAAAAAATAGGCAATGAGTCTAATGAAAATGGCATTCACTCCAAATACTACGTATGCAGTCCCAAGGGATGCCAGCACATTTATCACCACCATGATTGAAGCAAATTTATCTGATTCAAAATCAGGATGCATATTTGCAATATATGATTGGTTTTGAAATGTAGATTTGTACTGATTAATGTGGAGCCTTGTTTAATGATGTGACGTTATCTAAGTAAGTTTGGTATTCAGATGCTAAAATAACAGACATTGAAATACTTATTTGCTACTACCTCTAAGTCCATTATAGCCACAGCATATATTTATGTCTTTTTAACAGTGTTAATAAATTAACTGATTAAGGTAATAATTTTTTTTTTATACACCGATTGTTAGACTGTGAAATCCATTTCAGACATGTAGCTGAAAGAGGAGAGTTTGGTTTGAGAAGGGTTTTAACACTTTAGACAGTTGAGATGCAGTTTATGTAAGAGAGGAAGTATGCAGTTGGAAGATAGATATATCTTATTTCTAAATATTTGGTGCACTGTGTGTGTTTTGAACTTGCCTCTCTGCTCTCTGTCTTTTCCAGTGTCTCTCTAGCTCTTCTTCCTTACCTTGTGTTTTATCAATGAGAAACACACACTGTCCTCTCTCTGCTGTCCATCAGGAACCTGCCTGATGTAACAGCAGATGACTTCTCCAAGGTGGACCTGAGTCAATACAAATGGATCCACTTGGAGGTAAGCTGCTGCAGAGCCAGATGACAGGATCGGCTCTTTAGGTCTTACTTGAACTGTAAAGGAATTGAAAGTTAGTTCATTGATCATTTGTATGATAACTTCGTCAGCACCAACAGCTGCATTAAGTGCCACCTATACGTATATCTGGCAGTACAGACACATTTAAGCTCATACAGTCCCGCCCTGCAGGATAAGAACCACTGCTCTATGTTTCTCTCACTTTAGTGTTTTGACCTGAACCCATGCAGGGCCGAAATGCAGACGAGCAGGTGAAGATGATCCAGAAGGTGGTGCTCTATAACAGCAAATTGCCAGAGGAACATAAAATCACCATCTCGGTGGAGATAGAGAAGGTCAGAGAGCCTCTCTTCCAGCTGTTTCCCCATGGTGATGTGGTAGGAACCTTTCTTAAGTTTCCAGTACACTCCAATCACATACACACCTTACAGTTCACTGGTACATCCCCTTTTAAAGTAGGCCGTGTTTAAAAAGCAGGTTGTTGAGATTTAATGCCATGTTTATGAGTTTAAATAAGGCATCTCAGAATTTCCCATGTGCACATAATGCTATTTTTTCTAAAGGCTGAACGCTTACTTACATCTCTGTTAGTGAACATTTCTCCCTGCCAAGACCACCAAGATAATCCGTTCACCTGACAGGTTTTACATGCTAAGATTCAGATTAAACCGTATGATTATAACACATGGGGCACATTAGGGTTCGGGCAGTAATCCACTATAAAATGTTTTCACCCTCCACCATGCCACAGATGTGTTAAAACTGGAGACTAAAATAATGTCCACCAGAGCCTGTTGAACGTTCACATCGCTACCTTAAGACTCTGCCAACATTGTTTCAGAAGAACTGGCAGTACAACCAGCTGACCTTACAACCAGAGAGCATGTGTAATCACACCAGTCCAGGACTTCTCCATCTGGTCTCTACACCTGCAGGGTTGCCTGAGACCAGTTTCCCAGACAGCAGTCAGTAACCATTTCAGAAAAACTCAATTTTTTTGTTTGTGCGCTCATCATCCTCTTCATGATGCTTTTCCAGCTGCAAGTCCAGCGTTTCAAACCCAAGACTTTAATCGGATGTCACTCGCTCTCAATGCCCATTAGGATGCAGAGAAACGCATTCTGCATGGAGGAACCCAGATTGAACAGCGAGCAGATGGCCGACAGCGTGTCTGATGTTGTCTTTATTGGTGTTTTGTTTATACGAAAACTGAGTGCTTTATGCTGGCTGTGATGCTGTGGTTTTGGCAGGCAGAGGTTAGGGGCAACAAATAATAGTACATTTTATTGATGAAATTTTGATGGCACACAGACACTCTGATGAAATCTTGGGATGCGGTGTACAGCCATTCATCCGCAGCCACCATTGTGTTTCCTTAATAATACACAGCCAAATGTCATGAGGATTTGTCTGTACACAATTCATGGGAGCTGAAAACATTCGAGTTTTTCACGGTCTGCTTACACCGTAAAAAATTACGTCTGTGTTTAAATAAAGTACTGTTGGGTGTCGGGGTGGTGTGGCGCTCTAGTCTGTTGCCTATCAACATGGAGATCACCGGTTTGAATCCCCGTGTTACCTCCAGCTTGGTCAGGTGTCCCTACAGACACAATTGGCCGTGTCTGCAGGTGGGAAGCCGGATGTGGGTATGTGTCCTGGTCGCTGCACTGGCACCTCCTCCAGTCGGTTGGGGCGCCTGTTCAGGGGGGAGGGGTAACCGGGGGGAATAGTGTGATCCTCCCACATGCTATGTCTCCCTGGCGAAACTCCTCAGTCAGGTGAAAAGAAGCGGCTGGTGAATCCACGTGTATCGCAGGAAGCAGAGGGGATAGTCTGCAGCCCTCCCCGGATCAGCGGAGGGGGTGGAGCAGCAACCAGGGCAACTCGGAAGAGTGGGGTAAAACAAAAAAGGAAAAAAAAAAGAGTGGGGTAATTGGCCAGATAAAATTGGGGAGAAAAAAGTGGGGAAAATCAAAAAAGAAAAAAAAAGGACTGTGTTGGGGATGCTCGGGATTGGTGTTAGAATACTCATCGATGCACAGAAACGACACACAGGCACCGAAGAAGAGTGTGACCCCATTCCAGAGGCTACAGCTGATAACCAAATGAAACGCTATGTGAAGGAGATGTGTTGCTGCACGAGGCACATGTTGGTCACACCAGAAGTCGTGACTGGGTTTTCTGATCCAGGAGCTTGTCTTCTGGGGTTTATTTTCCTTAAGACATCTGTGACCGAGAAATATGTATTTGTATCTCCAGCTGGGTTACAGACATAAACTGGAACCTAGTAAATGTTTCATTTCATTAAGTTTCTCATACAAAATGGAATTTTGGGAACTCTTTGACTGTGTTGCATATAAAGTTTTTGTTTTTTGTGCAGTGTGGAATCCAATCAGGCATCAAAGCAGCTTTAATTATAAGACACTTGTGTGTGTGTGTGTGTGTGTGCGTGTCCGTGTCTGTGCGTGCGTGCGTGCATGCATGCACATGCATGCATGTGCATTTGGATTGGCTTGTGAGCAGACACGAGAGTATCCTGAAGGGCAACTCTGCTTCCATTTATAGTTGTCCTCGACAATCTCAGTCTCACAGCGGAGTCCCTTGTGATTACAATGATACATCAGTGTTTTTCTACCATCTATGTAGCTATCAGATAAAAAATAATTCGTTTATATTGATGGTTGTTCCAGTTATAGTCATCGCTCACACAAGTTAATAGCACCCTCGACTGTTTTATTTGCCAATACATCATTATTAGAAGCATCTCTGCTGAACAGGATCAAATTCAACTTGACTGGATTTTCTTCCTACTGAGCATTTACTGCATTTGTTTTTTTTTCTTCCTTTTTTTATGTGCAACACAGATGCAATCTCTCTTTCTTTTCTATTCCAATGGTTTATTTGCTCTCCTGTTTCCAGGTGTTTGTCAGTAAGGACGTGGCCAGGCACTTTGGGTTCTGCTCGGCTGAAGCTGCGCTGAAAGGCCTCTACAGCAAAGTGAAGAAGGGGTGAGTTAGTCGGGAAAAGGAGGTCGGATGTCTTCACTCAGATAAGATAAGCTCAGACCAAACTGTCTCCTTTGAGGAAATGAGGTCATTAAACAAGATAAATAAAGGAAATAAATAAAGGAAATACAGATTAGAAAGCAAAGCGGCACACTGAATAAATGTTCTTTCCCTGCTGAAACAAAGGTACATCGTCTGTTGGTGTACCGTCTACATGCTGCACACAGCTAGAACCGATTCCTTCATATTAACTGGATCCGTCTTGTTTTCTAGGGCTGTCTTGATCTGTGCCTGGGCAGAGAAAGGGGCGGATGCCATGGGTCCTGATGGGGTAGCTGTTCATTCAGATGCTTTTCCTCCGGAGGCTCTGGTTGATACTCTGGGAGCTGGGGACACTTTCAACGCAGCGGTGATCTTCACCCTGTCTAATGGTGAGTCACACAAGGAGTGAGTATGGTGCAACTATTAAGACCCAAACAAAAATGGACAAAACTTCTTAGGAATTCTGTAATGTACTCCTTTTTTTCCCTCTTTTTTTGTGAAACCTGTGTGGGTTGTGTAGAAGGATTAATCATTTTTTCTCAGAGCCCCTTGATCTCCAAGTGAACTGTGTAGAGTGCTGCCTGCCTGCAGGCACAGGTGAAAATTAATTAATTAAAAAAATGAAAAAGAAATAGAAAATATAGATAAGTAAAAAGGGCGGCATGGTGGTACAGCGGTTAGCATGGTCGCCTCACAGCAAGAAGGTCCAGGGTTCGAGCCCCGGGGTAGTCCAAACTTGGGGGTCATCCCAGGTCATCCTCTGTGTGGAGTTTGCATGTTCTCCCCGTGTCTGTGTGGGTTTCCTCCGGGTGCTCCGGTTTCCTCCCACAGTCCACAGACATGTAGGTCAGGTGAATCAACTGTACTAAATTGTCCCTAGGTGTGAATGTGAATATGTGTGTGTGTGTGTGTGTGTGTGGGCCCTGTGATGGACTGGCAGCCTTTCCAGGGTGTCTCCCCGCCTGCCGCCCAATGACTGCTGGGATAGGCTCCAGCATCCCGCGACCCTAATTAGGATAAGTGGCTTGGATAATGGATGGATGGAAAAATGCATGAAGCCGAATACAGGGGGCCACCACAAACCATGTGGGAAATTCAAATATTAGTAGTTCCACAGTGATGTTTGAGCTTCGAAAGGACTGTAGGCTCGATTAAGTGGAAAAACTTGCACAATAAGCTGTTAAATGAACGAGGTGTAGCCTTAACCTGAATTCACTTTCTAACATTGACACCATTATCACACCTGCCTCTCTCTTTGCCTGTCTTGTTAAAGGTGGAAGTTTAAAGCATGCCCTGACCTTTGGCTGCCAAGTGGCTGGGAGGAAATGTGGTGTCCATGGTTATGATGGCATCGTGGCAAAGTAATGTGACAAAAAAAAAAAATCAAAACGGAACAACTGAAAATGAACAAAGACAACGAGCCATCAGAAAAATAAAAACCAACATTTCGTGCACAAAGCTGTGTTGAAAAGGAGCCCGCCTATGCTGTGATGAAGGAAAGCCAGGGCCTTCATGTGTAATATATGCTGCTGATGGAAGGTATCCTCTTAATTGCTTTGATTTAGTGGAGTTTTCTGGTGCAATTAAACCAATTTATTCAGCCTACAAACACAAACTCATCCTCTCTCTGAATAAGCAGACTGATTCATTCAGCACCAAGTTTCACTCCATCAAACTGTGACGTGTCTTCAGTGCAAGTTGTGCTGCAAAGTAGTGATGCATGGTTATATTGTGTGCTAGGAACAGACAGATTAACTTCCACTGCTGCTGCTACTGCCTTTTAATTGAATTCACCTTTTACTCTTTTCTCTTACTCTTTTCTTTTAATTTTTAAAGACTTTTATTTTTAATGACTTTTCTTTTAATTTCAATTCACCATGTTTACTTGTCAATGTTACATTGAACACACAGCAAGCCCCATCTTGTAGAGGAGAACAATGGAGACTCAGCTGGGTCTAGGTTAAGTTATCTCAAAAATTTACAGTATGGCTAATATATCAAATTAAATACGTCTTCTACAATAATACTTGTACTAGATTTATTTTATTTTTTTATGACGACTTTCTTTTGTGTAAAAAGACCAGATTTTATATCATGGAGTAAATTGTGTCATGTGTAACACATCTTCCATGCCGCTGAAATATAATTGAAGCAAACTCAGTTATATTAAAACATATCAGATACAGCAGACTACATTCTGCAAGCCAGTATTCTGACGTTTTTTTATTTTATTTTTTATACTAATAGATAAAAGTCTTTGCAGACCTTATCAGTGTTGTTCAATACCCAGCCATGTAGATATTTCTAGAAACTTAATCAGGCTAAATACAGAATAATTAGGCATGTAACAGAGGACCAAACAGTAGTCTTTTTTGTTTTTCAAGCATAAATAACTCTCATACAAAATCAAGTTTTCCACTAAAATCTATAAAGACCTAATTGTACTGCATGGTCTGCTAAATATTTAAGTGACCCGGGAGGAGACATGATTACGATTCTAATATTTTGTTCTCCATATCCATTTAGTCTACAAGACTATAATCTTCCTCATTGAACAACTAAATGATAATTATTACCCAGTGAGCAGACATCTGCTCCTTCCTCTCCACGTTTGTTTCCCTAAAAAGGGGGATGGATTGCAGCGCTTAATCCCTCCTGTTGATGTGTTTCCATGGCTGAAACAGATGTGTTGATGATACACCCGCCGTCAATGTGTGTGCGTGTTTGTGTTGTGAAGATGAAAGATAAACAGGATATCTGTTAGTATCCCGCCCTGTTCTGGTTACACACAGCTGGCGATACAAAGGGTTCATCCCCACACCCTCACACTCCGAGCCGCACACTTTACAGCAGACGCGCAAAAAAACAAAAAAACAAAAAACAACAACACAAACAAGCGATGCCTGCAGTCTTGGATTGGTTCACACACAGAGGGGTGTGCAAGGGCAGAAAATGCACACATGCAATAGACGACAGAGAAGAAAACACACACTCCGGATACAGTGTGTCACAGTGTTAACGCTGTGCACAGGATCACCTCATCTGGACAATCCAACATTATAACAGAACGGGGTAATCCTTTCCGCCCTCCTTTTATGTTGCAGGTGAATGGCGTTAATACCTCACGACAATTAAGCACTGTTGAAGGGCGGCCATGATGGTCTAATGGGCTACAGGTTCTTGCAGTAATCTAGCTCAGGCTTTTTGCACACAGAGCCTCCTTAATGAAACGGGGATATGAGCTCAGCAAAAAAAGGGCCCTCTTTGATGTTGTGTTGGCTGGCGTTCAGTCAGCCAGTGACTCAGTCAGTATCCTTTACGGATAAAGCTGCTCATTAGACTTTGAGGCTTAATCCCAATTCAGGCATCGCTTTGCAGGACGACCACTGGGCTCCTTCCAACATTTGATATCATGCTTTAATTGCTGTTCGACCTTTCGGCTGGAAAGAGACTCTTTGGAGACTCGAACCAGCAGCTGAAGGCAGTTCATTTTCTCTCGTTTGCATGAGCGCTGAAGATGGACAACAGTATTTGGACGGATAAGGCTAAGAACAGAGTTTTTTTTTTATTTGGAGGAAGACAACTGTCAGAAGAAAGGAAACAGAAATGGTGTTTCGTGGTGAGCGTGCATGACTCATGCACGCACACACTCATGCAGTGCATGTGTGTGTGTGCATGTGTGTGTGTGTACGTGTACGCCTGGGAGAAAGTTTACTTGGTTTCCAAGTAGCATACACAGAACACAGCTCTTCTGCCCCCTGGGGACTACATTAAGGCTTTAGAGCTCAACAGTAAAAGTACAAGTCAAAAGCAACCAATATTCCTCCAAACCACATCAGAGAAAACCAAAATACAACATAATGAAATAAGCCAGCGTGAGACAAAACTCATCTCTCCTTTCCAACCTTTGGTCTAGATCACTGCTTCCCATTCTGTGGCCTTGAGAGCACTAAGGGGCCTTGACAGGGGGTTTAGGAGGGTCCCAAGCAAAATAAAAATCAGTTAAATTCTGCCATTATTTAATTCCCTGGAAGTACACACATCACAATAATGTATTTCCATGAGTTTCCCTGTTCCTGTTTGTACTAACTAACAATGAAAATCATCCCAGGAAGGTATCCATGATGAAGTGAGAAACCTAGATCGAAATAGTGCTAAATATATCTAAATAGCCATGTCTTTTAATTGTTAAATATATATTTTTCTGCATGCTTTTTGAAGTTCCTCTGCACCTTCTCTTCCCAGGATGAATTGTTTTAAAAATCAAGTCTTGCGTCCACTAAAAATCAGAGAAAATGGTTTTGCAACTGGGTGGCTGTGATGCACCATTGTATTATGTTATAATATGGACTTAAGAGCTGTTAGTATTTATATGGGACTGATGCAGAATAAGTGCATGGTGTATCTATATAATGAAACACCACGAAGTCAGGGTACATTGCACTGGGTGGGAAAAAAAACTGTGGGTATCCTAAATAGGCTTAGTAGGAATGTGCCTTAGCATATCTGCAGTGACCTGCTGGACAAAACACCTCAGTCTGTCTGAACTGCACAGCGGTGCTGACAGACGGCATCACCACTGGGCGATGTCAACGTAAAGGCCTTTGGTAGGTGTGATTAAGCTCGCTTGTTTGAGTTTCTGATGTTAGCAGACGGTGCCACACATCTTCACAATAAAACTGCATTTGTTCTGTAAATACGTAGGAAGTTAAACTGACTACAAACTGAGTAGACGTCAGGGGTAAGAGAAGTGATCTTGAGATTATAAAGTGGAAGGCTCAAAACAAAACTGACTAGTGGAAGAGTTGTGGTTAAAAAGATTTAGTTCTCATGATATTTACAGGATTACAGATGTCTCCACTTATTTACATATGTTTACAGTCTCAAAAAAGGCATAAGAGATACAATACATTGATATCTGTATCTATTATACACATGCTGACGTACTGTATGTTCTAGACTGGGTATTCATAATCAAATTACATTTACATTCTTGTGACATTTAGTTGCAGCTATTTTCTATCTTGGATAAAGCTTAAATTCCCAATTTCCAAAAATTAACCATCCTGCGTGCAAAGACCATTGACACAGTATCCTGATGATAGATGTAATAATAGCCCCATGGCGAGGGAATGGCAGTTTCCTGATGATAGATGTAATATTAGTCACATGGCTAGGGAATGGTCATGTCCAATAGTGGAGTGCTATGAAAGGAAATAGCGGATGGACTGAAGTTTTTTTCTTTTTGGTGTGAGGAGTGATTTGTGACAGAAGAGTGCCAGCAAGAGCTAAAGGGAAGGTTTACAAGATGGTAGTGAGACCAGCTATGTTGTATGGTTTGGAGATGGTGGCACTGATGAAAAGTCAGGAGGCGGAGCTGGAGGTGGCAGAGTTGAAGATGCTAAGATTTTCATTGGGAGTGATGAAGGACAGGATTAGGAACGAGTGTATTAGCGGGACAGCTCAGGTTGGATGGTTTGGAGACAAAGCAAGAAAGGCAAGATTGAGGTGGTTTGGACATGTGCAGAGGAGAGATGCTGGGTATATTGGGAGAAGGATGCCGAATATGGAGCTCCCAGGGAAGAGGAAAAGAGGAAGGCCAAAGAGGAGGTTTATGGATGTGGTGAGGGAAGACATGCAGGTGCTGGCGTGACAGAGGAAGATGCAGAGGACAGGAAGAGATGGAAACAGATGGTCCGCTGTGGTGACCCCTAACGGGAGCAGCCAAAAGTAGTAGTGGATTAGAGCAATGTCTAGCTATGGGAGAGTTGAACAATGAAGTGTTTGCAAATTCTTCCCTCCAGGTTCATGTATCAGGAAAGACAAACCACAGAGAAGAGGACCTGGCTGTGTAAAATTAAATATCTTTATTTGAACCACACGTGTAGCAAAATGACACATTCAAGATGGCAAGGCGATGGCAGAGCTGGAAGACACAACATGAGGAACAATCAAATGGTTTCATTTTAAGTTAGGATGTCCATTATTTGGAGGAAGTGACAACAGCTGTTACAAAATGATCGCTAACCTGAAAGTAAAACACATGTTGGCACACCCTATTTACTTGCATACCATCTCAAGTCCTTTGCTTACAAAAATAGCTCTCTCTGTGGATAGAGTCATCTATATTTTGGTGATATTTGACTTAGGAGTTTCACGCAGCAATGTTTTAAAAAAAATGGTTACATGAACTTTGAAAAAAAATCCTTCAACTCTTATTTCAAACCTTAACAACACTCGTGATGGATACCTGACCTGATCTGACTTGAAATATGTTTAAACGATGACTGTTATGACTGCTACTGCTGACGTTATGTTGGCTACCTCTCTATTTAGTGGTGTCCATCTTGTTTGGGAGATCTTTTCTTCTTCTCTCGCTATAGTGTCGCTCTGCTCCTCTCCACTTCCTGGAAGCAGAATATCAAGTTTCTGCTCCGCTCGTTCTGTTGTAGTTTAATCATTCACACTAAACCAAAGAATGTTTCAAGTATGCACATGTGCCCTAATAACACTGCGTGTGTACTGTGGCAAAAGAAGTGCTCTCGGAAGAATGTTGTTCTGACAGGCCTTTAAAGCTGACGTCTTGGTAATTCCTCCATTAAGAAAATAGTTACGTTATCCATCTGGACCACGGAGTCAGGTTACATAATACATCCTGGCATCTTTGACCATGGTCGGAGACACTCTCCATGTAGTAACGCTGTTGAAATAGTTGACCGAGTAGGAGGCTGGTGCAATAGTAAACACGTTCCTACTCAGACAGGAAACAGGATTAAAACATGATGGCGATGCTTCTGTTGGACAGCTAATCTACCAATTCTACAATCAATATTACAGTACAACAGTTTTCCCATGTAGTTTGACATTGTGTTAGCGTTGGTCTGAGGAGGCCATTTTTTTAACAAGGGCTGGGAACTGGAGCTGACAGCACACAGGCGGCTATGGCTGCGTGCACCTTGTTTGTAGTTCTAGCAGCCGCAGCGAAGGACGGATCGGGGAAATGACAGATTTCACCTTCAACACAAATACCCAGCATGCTTGAGGGCAGTGTATGTGCGTGTGTATGGTGGGGTGCACTTTCCCCAAACTTGTCTTAACAAGGAATGTTAAAGTGCCCTCGTGCAAGGCACCTCTAGTGGAGCTGCTTGGCGGATAGCAGTAGAAGGCAGTGGCTATACTCTGTAGTTCCCAGGTGGGCATGTGTGTAACTGTGGGAAAGTGAGGCAGAAAATCAAGGTATCATTGAAAAACATCTGTGCTTGCTCAAAGTTAAAGTGTGTTTTTGCAATTTACTTGTATGAACAACAATGTCCTTTTTTTATATGAAAGCAATTGTTCGTGCCCATAAAGTCTAGCATACATCTAACGTATAGCATATGGCAAGATTAAGATTACAGCAATATCCGTCAGAAAGATAATACCCTCAGTGAAAATAGACACTGACGTCTTTCTTACACTATTTGTCTCTGTAAAATGGGTCATTACACACTGATGTAACCGTGTCAGTTATCCATACACAAGTCTCTGAACTGACATCATCATGACATGCTCCTATGGTGTACATTTATTGTCCTTGGCAGACAAAGAGATTCTGATGTATGTGTATGTGTCTGAACCACTCCTATCACATGCATTTCTGGGAATGACTGAATTTGGCTACCAAATTAAAAACCAATTGACCTACCTTCCCTATATCTGGCAGCCCAGTCTGAATAAGCAAACCCCAATTTTTCCTTTTCAGTGACTTTATTTTTTTAAGCGAACCCTCATTTGTTCATCTTAATGACAGCAATTTTAACTTTCTAGCACCTTGACCTCCCTAGTCCTGTGTAAAAGTATGAGTAATACTGCTCTGCTACATGATGAACCATGACCTTCAGGGAAGTATTGTGTTAAGACTTCTCCACTGGTACCAATGAAATGGACTTGGTCCAAACAGGGGACCCCCATAATTACCACCCAAAATTATATGAATTGTTCACTGATTACAATAAAATATAAATTTTGAACTTAGAAAAGAGCACGTTATGTGGTTACATAGGTAGAGCAGTGATCAGAATCCCTCACAACTCCTGCGAGGAACTTGAGACACAGACCCGGGTCAAATATCATTTGACCCGGGTCTGTGTTGAGTCTTTCTAATGTACCAGGTGCATGGGTGTTGCAATGCAGGATAACACTATTAGCCGTACAGTTCAATTTAGAGTCACGGCAGTGTGCTTTCCTGTGATTGGAAGTTTGCTTGACCCGACCCCTCTGCACATCAAGCAGGATAAAACAAGTGCCATTGTTTGAACTTGAGTTCTTTGCACATACTATCTGAGCCAAGTGAGATAGAAGGCTGTTGAAGTGCCTCTGGTTAGAGTCAACAGGCTGCTCCTAAAATCAGTGGAACAAAGACTCATCCTCCCATCTACTGCTGTGTGTAAACACTCCAATTTCCCTCCATTAATGATGGCCCTTTGCAAGCTGTTTATGATCTTCTCATGTTTTCCTTGGCAGTTGTTCAGCGAGTCGTGTGCCTGGAGGGACTCGGCATGGGTGGGATGGAGGAGTTTAGGAGAGGAACAAGTTTGTCCCTGCCTGTTTTACCAGCACACAGAGGGACAAGCTATGGTAGGACCCTAATGATCTGTCTCGAGCATTTTTTCCTCAAGATCTTTTTCTTTCTATATTAGGATATCATTAGAAGGGACTGAGTTGTGCAACTGCATGCTGTGGTTACAGTTTCGCACACATAACAAACAAACTTAGACCATGCATTGTCTGCAAAAAAAAAAAAACAGTCCTTGTAGCTTATAAGGCTAAAAACTTGTTTGTGTCCATCATATGTGTGTTGTTTGTGTAACTGTTGAGCATTCTTTTTTCATTTGGAGGATTTCATGAGGATTTTGTTTTTGGTATGTCATGAAGGCAGGGGAAGGTTTGGGCCTCTCAGAGAATTTAGGTGCTAACTGAGTGTAACCTTCTTTGTGTCCAGCCGTCTCTTTATCTACCACGCTTGGTGGAGCTAAATAGAGTCGAAAAAGAGTGGAAGAAAAACAGTAATCTAACAACCAAGACACGGGCTGGAGTTTTTACGCTTCTTTTTAAGGTAAAGGTCAGGAAGCGGCAACTGGATGGCGTGCCTGAGCATTTTAAGCATTTTATGGCTCTTCTCTTAATTTCGGCATGCAGAATTTCTTCTTTGTCCAGTTGACTGGAGGAACAGTTGGGAAGATAATCTGACTTGAAGTTGTAATCTGTTTTTGGCAGTTGACAGAATGAGTGTATCTTTGTATTTTAATTAAAAGAAGAAAAAAAAACAGCGGAAATTAGTTTTCAACTGCGTGATCTAAGATTCAAAATGTACGATAGTTTTTTTTATCACGGTTTAGCAATTCCTCAATAAAATGAAATTCTTTACATCTGATGTTTGGGCCAAAAGCATGTGGCATATACAAACACGTATAAAAAGAGCAGAAAGGTGCACCTTGATATAGGAAAAAAAAAACAAAAAACAAAACAAAAAAACAACATTCACAATGTGAATGAATCTCAATAGAGGAATAAACCATGGGAGACAAAGCTACAAAGCAAAGATTTGTCATGTCTGGTGCACCAGACCAGACTAGACATTAACGTGGACTTTGGTTTAACTAACACCTTGACTTTGGGTCTTGGCCTGCATCTCCAAATCTTCACAGAGGAAGGCTGGATACCACTGAGAACCTCTCTTTATGAAGTGCCGGCTTCTTCTCCTCATTACTTCCAACGAAAGTCCAAACAGCTCAGATCTTAGCACGACCGGAGTGTGTTTCAAGGCTCGGGGTAAAGAGCACTAGAAGTTAAAAGTGTTTTAACTTTTAGCGAAAGAGGATCGAAGGTGTCATCAGTAGTTGCATGGCAACAGCAGAACGTGTGACTAGTATGTTTAATACTGCTAGTTGGGGGGGAAAAAAAGAGGTGCTCAGTGGACAAATGTCTAAGTATCTTTCATTTGAACCATCAGTCGGGTCGTGTAACCGCAAGAACATTGCTGTGCCTTGAAAGGACACAGCTGGCTTGGAAATGACCTTCTTCATTAAGCTGTCAGGATACAGGCGCTGGCTCTTTGGCAAGAAAACAACTTGGCAGCTAAAATGGCTACATGGTAAGTTGCAGAAGGCCCCATGGTTGGCTTTGGTACAGTACATGGAGGACCCGCTGTTCTCATAATCCATATCTGGAGTGACTTATAAAGAGATTCAGGCACTGCATTAATAATATAATACCAGTACAAAATTCCCACAGTAGTACAATTCTTGGTGAAAAAAAAAGAAAAGAAAAAAAAACACCTCTGAAAATGCCGGGTGGTCGGTTAAAATACGGGGGGGCAAAAAGTCTCTGGTCAGCTCATAAACTATATCCTGTCGTCAAGCAGTTCATCGGCTTTTATCACTTCAACACTCTGAGTGCCAGGAATTTGATAAAGGAGGTGACGTCATACGTTATGCCGCTGGCTCCTGTCTCTGTTTACTCTCAACGTCTCACATCAAAAATGTCAGTATTCAACATTCTCTGGCCTCGTCGTTTTGGTCTGTCCATTTTTGTTTGTTTCCTCTATAAATCAGACGTCAGTGTGAATACAGACTCAGTAAAAGTCACTAAAGTCTGTTCAAAATTTTTCTTGATGGTTTATCTCCTGTAACCATCCCTCCACTCTCCCAGACCCCCCCCTCCCTCCCCCCCGTTCCTCCTCTCTTCAACAATGATTCCAGGGAGACAATCTGGAAGAATGGCAGCCGGCTGGTGACATCTTGGCCCTCACATGTCTTCGTAGAGCAGCATGCCACTAAAGATGGTGAGGGGCTCCACTGAATGGGCCAATTTGCCCATCACCAGGTCGATGCAGACGGTGTCCCGAGCCTGGAGAGGCAGGATGATGTTGAAGACAGCCAGGGAGCCTGGCGGGGTCTTGGCCTCAGCCACCGGCTTGTTCTCTAGGCCCTCAGGTTGGTAGCCCCCTGAGTCCACGCGGGCCATGCCGTAGTTGGACTTTGAAAGGACTGCCTCAATCTTTTCATTCTTGTGACCCGTCAGTATGCCGCTGAAAAAGTAACGCCCATCCACAGGAGCAGTGAAAACCCCTGAAGAGCACAGAGTGTAGAGTTAGGGGATCATTGTAGAGTAGTGACACAATAGGCACATTTCGGTCAGTAAAGATGGGAAATACATCCTTCAACTGGCAACATAGTGAGATTCAGAGATATAAATCTGTTGAAATGTGTATTGGCAAAGTCATGTCTAGATGAAATTCAATCAGCAATACTGCAGCAACTCCTTGCGTACTTTGACCTTATGCATCTCTGCCTCTAACAGATGCTCTAATCCAGGGATGGGCAACATGATCCACAAAGGGCCAGTGTGGGTGCAGGTCTTTGTTCCAACCAAGCAGTTACACACCTGATTATATAAGTCAACCAATAGTCTTTGCTAAGGACCTTGATTTGTAGACTCAGGTGTGTAACTGCTTGGTTGGAACAAAGACCTGCACCCACACCGGCCCTTTCTGGATCATGTTGCCCATCACTGCATCTAACAAACCATTGTACCAGTAGGCCTTACCTGTCCTTGGGTCATAGAAGTCACCTTCGTTGACAAAAATCTTGTCAAAGATGATAGTACCAGCCCTTTCCATTGGGTTGGTGAGGGCAGCAGAGAACGACAGTTTGGGTACATGGGCATCAGCACCAGGTAGACCTGAGAACGAAAGGAGACAGACATGGCTTTGGTTTTAACCCTGCACTCATGAATCCTCAGAGAAAATGACAGCTCATTATAGTCATTATTCAAGATCCAAATCATTTCCATCAAGCACAACAAAGGTACAAGAATCTGTCATGGTGATGATGTTGTACAGACACATTGAGAGACACACCGATACTTGTGGCGTTTTTACGTTACATGCCCATACATTTGTTACGAGGACAACAAGACCTTAGATACTGTGCAAAGGAACAGTGCTTGACATACTGTGCAGGGTAGTGAGTGAATGGTAGTGCGTTGGTCCAGTTTACAATTAAGCTATTGTGTGTAGGATGACATGCAAGATATTAATTTGCATTGGAAAACCAACAGATGCCCCATCTACATGTTAGCATCATGGGGCTGACCCCACTGAATTGGGATAGTACATAAAAGTTTATTTGAAATCACTGGGAAGTGAGCGGGTCCAAAAGCTCCACTGGGATTTTACCATGTAATCTATTTTTTGATGTGAAGGAATTCACTTTCATGTACAATTACAGATGAAATAAGATATACGGATGAAAAATGATTCATAAACCACGTGGACGCTGTAAAAATGGGAGATGTTTGCACAAGATTGTTGGAATGTTGTTTCAGTAATGATTAATATAACATTAAGGGTAATCGTGTTCAGTGCCCATACTTGAAAGGCCTTAATGGAACTGCATCTGTTGCAAAATGAGGGCGTTAATATAGTGTAGATATTTACAATTAATCATAAATATCGTTTTTCATTTTGCTTGGTCCATGCCTCTGTTGTTTCAAGGCTTAGGAATCTCTCTAAGTGCTGGTCCTTCCATGTTGTGCACTAATTGAACAACATCTCTGCTTCATGACTGAAGCACAAAGTCATTAATGGATCATAACTTTGCTTGGATTCAGTCTAGTTAAAAAAAACAAACTGGAAATCTCTTTTTTTCCCCCCATAGTAATGTTCAATAACAATGGATAAACAAACACATACCTCTTTCACCTTTGGGACCTGTGAGAAAACAGAAGAGCAGTTAGTGAAGGTAATAAATCAATAGCCATGAATGTGAAGACAAAATGATATTTCTCCACTTTGTCGTTGTGCGATAGTTCATTTGACACGGGGAAATCTGTCTTTAGAGCAGCAGGTATTTTTATGCATTCATTTATTCATTCATTATTATCTCACCATTAACATCCTCTTTCCCTCCATCACTCCTCCCATATTTCATTTCCTACCTTTTTCCCCTCACATACAGATTCATCAACCCTCCCACCACCAATCCCATCCTTTAACTCCCACCCCATCCTCTCCCTAAATCATCCCCTTCCTTCCTTCTCTCTTTCCCTTATTCACCCACCACCCCATCGGCATCAAGCCTTCTTTTTCTTACTCTCCCAATCTTTACCTCTCTCCCTCCTCTCCCTTCCCCCTGGCATCCCTTTCTGTTCATCCCCTTTTTTACCTGGTGGTCCTCTGGGTCCACTCTCTCCCTGTCTTCCTTGGGCTCCAGGGGGGCCCTTGATCCCTGGTAGCCCATTGAATCCTTTCTCTCCTGGGGCACCTTGGGGACCGGGGGGACCAGGGACACCGGGGGGTCCTGTGGTGAAAGAGGTTGGGGCAAATGAAAAGAAAGAATGTCAGGCAATATGACTCTGAAATGCCTATGCTTTCTGGGAGAAGATGCTGTCCATCTGCAGAACATCACAAGATTTCATGTAAATAGTAAATGTTTAGTACAAAGACAACCATGATACCCGCTTGTTAGCAAAATGCCACATTCATCTTAGCATTTTATGGTAAAACATAGCCAAATTTGACAGTCAGTGTAGTTAATAAGACATACTAAATAACTATTAAAATTTGGCTTGATTATGAGTTAGTGTATATTTGCTAGCATTTTTTTCTTGCCCTTGCTTCTAATCCTCATGTGTATCTAATAGTAAGATACATGAAACCATGACAGACACATGACATTGCTGAGCAGGTTTAACACTCATATGACTTATTACAGTAGTAGTTCATGTTATATGATAGGGCTGGACAATACATCGATATTATAACGATATCATGATATAAGACTAGATATCATCTGAGATTTTGGATATCATAATATTGTTGTCTTTTCCTGCTTTTAAAGGCTGCATTAAATAAAGACATGCAAATTTGTGAGCTTATTAGACTGTTCTAGCTGTTATATTATGTGTCTCTACCTGTTCGGGCATCATATCCACATGAGTGATTATCAAAAATGTCATTGTGTAAATATTTTGTGAGGGCACCAACAGTCATCTCTACAATATCATCACATTATCGATATCGAGGGATTCGATCAAAAAATATCGCGATATTTCATTTTGTCCATATGACCCAGCCCTATTATATGATGGATGAGACAAACGCAGAGACAATGAACTGTTGAAAGATGGGACAAGAGCAAACTGTATGATAAATGGAAACAAACAGAGTTGCAAATAATGTCTTGACGGATGCAGAGTACCAGGACAAGTACATCAGGACACAGAGAAGTTAGGATGTTACCATCAAGTCACATAACTCAACACAGAAGATGAGAAACACGAGAAAAGATACACTATGGTGGCACTGTGTGTGTTTGTGTGGATATGGATGCCTGTGTAAGGTTCCTAAAGTATGAAACATCTGTCTATAGGTGCCTGTGTGTGTGTGTGTGTGTGTGTGTGTGTGTGTGTGTGTGTGTGTGTGTGTGTGTGTGTGTGTGTGTGTGCGTGTGAGTGTGGAATCAGGTTTGCTTTTCTGCAGAACGGTTGTGAGTTTTTGTCTTTTTATTTCTTTTAACTGATTAATAATAACACACATTCTAAAATATGACAGATCGAAACTTCACAGATAGATTGTGTATTAAATGCCGCGATATGCACCTTCATTACATCAAAAATAGTAATAAAGGGCGTCTGGGTAGCGGTCTATTCCATTGTCTACCAACATGGGGCTTGCCAGTTTGAATCCCTGTGTTGCCTCCGTCTTGGTCGGGCGTCCCTACAGACACAACTGGCCGTATCTGCGGGTGGGAAGTTGGATGTGGGTATGTGTCCTGGTCGCTGCACTAGCGCCTCCTCTGGTTGGTCGGGGCGCCTGTTTGGGGGGGAGGGGGAACTGGGGGGAATAGCGTGATCCTCCCACATGCTACATCCCCCTGGTGAAACTCCTCACTGTCAGGTGAAAAGAGGCAGCTGGTGACTCCACATGTATCAGAGGAGGCATGTGGTAGTCTGCAGCCCTCCCCAGATTGGCAGAGGGGGTGGAGAAGCGAAAGGGACGGCTCGAACGAGTGGGGTAATTGGCCGGATACAATTGGGGAGAAAAAGGGGGAAAAAAAGGTAATAATAATAATAATAATGATAATGATAATAATCATCATCATTATTACATAATAAAAATGTTATTCTAATATGACAACGTTTTGTATATCAAGATAACTAATTTGCTAGTTCTGATATAAAGATATCTATCTGTGAGTGCTTTTCGGTGATGGTGGTGCTGTTTCCAGGTGTGCCATGTGCCCGAATCTACCCAACTGGGCTGGAAGAACACCGGGCTTGAGTTATACTTTAACAATCTCGAAGAGGAATACTGCATATTGTAGGTTTAATCACAGGATTATTATTTTTTGGATCAGTATTCGATTATTACAAACATGTATGCTTTTTAGTTACATTTATTAGTCTTCAGGGTTGTTTTTTTTGTTTTTGTTTTTTTTTGTAACTTGAACCTTTGTGCATTTGTACGTTACTTGAGACTGTACACACACTGTGCTGTATCTCACAGACAGGAAAGCGTGATGCCAGAAAGATATACAGTCCATGCTGCTGCAGCTGAAAATGAGTCCACGTAATGTTTTTCTACCTCATGTAAAAGGAAACGTTTGATGGTTTTAGTCAAATCCCATCAGTGCCAACACATTTTCTTAAATAAAACTGAATTTATCTAGTACACGGTGAGGGGAGTATTGTATTCTTTTTAATTCAAATAATCCCAGTTATAGAAATACGTCTATTTACCTACCCCTCCATCCACATGAGGAGCAGGGTGCTCAAGGGCCCACGGGAAATAAAACGTGGGCCCTCGTGGTTACAAGGTTTACTGGACCGACATCATCTCCCCACATTCAGTTACCTACTTCTTTTTTTCCTTCGGATAAGCTGTTTGTGAGAGCCAATATATACCTTTCTAGCTTCAAAGCTTCACGATAAACCCCATTTGCACGTCAACGTTAGGTTTACGAACACGACGCAGTAGGTAGAGACATGGGACAGAAGCAGAACTGTACTGATAAATCATTCAAACCTCTCCGCAGGAGCTCGGGGCCTGCAAAGCAGAACAAATGGTAGGTGAGCCAGAACGGTGATGGGAGCATCATCATCACATCACTGGTGTCCATTTATACACTTTCACATTTCACATGCTGTACATTGAGCTCGATGGGGCGATATTGCAGTGAGCGGAGTAATCTGTAAATATAACAGGCAGTTGTTCCAGTTTGTGGAACAGAGCGCTTTGGGGCGAGAGCACAGTGGAGGCAGCTATGTCGAGCAGGGCTAAAGTTTCTTGCCACAAACATACAGTATGTGAGGACTAGCTGAGTAAATCACCAGTCATTTAAGAGACATCAAGGAAATGGTTTCTGTTAAGACCCCATCCAATTTCCTAATAGGAAGCATGTTCCAAGACCACCATCCTGAATACATTTCGCAAATAAAGTCACGGAAATTCCTAGAGGCTTCGGGAAAAGGTCCACATAGCTCAACAGTATTTGGCAACCAAAGTAAAAAAATAGACGACTGTACTAGTGACATCAAAAATATGAATGCAGTGACATTGACCTTTTATACAACTACACATTTACATTATGGTAGTTTAATGCTCCCATAAAATTAAAATGATATGAGCCTTGACTTTTAAAAGCATGCATATCTAAAGTACATATGCGATTCATATTCTCTGTATAGCTCCATGTGAAATGAAAGTAAGCCAAACGAAGTCCTGTGGGCTGTGCCATTTGTGCTTTTTAAATCAAAACTACAGAATAGAATGGGTTAGAATATAGAGTAACTCATATTCCCTCACCGGACAGGTCCTGCTCTGTCAGGGTGTGGACCTCCTTGAGGATGTGGTTGACTGAGGAGTTGAGGCTCTTGATCTTGCCATGGATGCCATCCAGCTGGTTGGTCTGGATGTAGTCGATGAGTCCCCCATGTGTGATCACTGTGGCGTTCAGTCCACTCACACAGTTCCACAGTCCAGACACATGCTTGTTCAAGCCTTCAAGATTAAAATCCAACATATATTCACGTTCAGTTACAATACCACTTTAGATATGTCTTTTTTTCCCCCTCTTTTTCTTCCCAATTGTACCCATCCAATTAAGCCACTCTTCCGAGCTGTCCCAGTCGCTGCTCCACCCTCTCTGCCAATCCAGGAAGGGCTGCAGACTACCACATGTCTGTTCCGATACATGTGGAGTGTCGCCAGCTGCTTCTTTTCACCTGACAGTGAGGAGTTTCGCCAGGGGGACGTAGCATGTGGGAGGATCACACTAGTCCCCCCCAGTTCCCTCTCACCCCCAAACAGGCACTCTGACTGACCAGAGGAGGTGCTAGTGCAGCGACCAGGACACATACCCATGTCCAGCTTCCCATCCGCAGACACGGCCAATTGTGTCTGTAGGGACGCCTGACCAAGCTGGAGGTAACACGGGGATTTGATCCGGCAAACCCTGTGTTAGTAGGCAACGGAATAGACCGCTACGCTACCCGGACGCCCGAAATGCCCCTTTCAAGGTCAACAAACTAGACAAAATAGCAATATAATACACACATATGGAATGATTTAAGCCCAGTATTGAGAACAGTGTTACTGTGACGTTGAATAGAGGACAGATGCAAAACATAAAGCTGGCAAAAATGCAAATCACGGGGTGAACCACCTTAGTTGTAATTTTTGAAATTCATTCTCAAGACAAAGACTGGATGTCCCTTCACCGTGATTTTTCTCCATAAGCATTTGCGAATACTTTTTGTGCTGTTTTACCTTACTTAGCTGAGAAATCTTATCATAGTGACCCAGTAAAGCAACGTTCTCCATAGTACGCAGGTTTTCATTCCAACCAAGTACTACAAGGGGTTGATTTCGCTAATTAGCACAGCTCTGGTGAAGGAGGGAGGGGTGTTATTGTATTTAAAATACTTGTCATTCTTTGTTTTGCTAATTAGGTACCAGATTGTTGCCAGCACGTTTAGACAATCACAGAAAAGTATTTGGAAATTCAAGTATTACACCTCACTGTGTCTGACTTGATACTATCCAAAGTCCTGAAGTGGTTGACCACACCTATCTGGTACTCCTTGCAGGTTAAAACAAACACTAGAGTTTGACCAGGTCTGGTAACTTTCAAAGTATAGTTTTAGAGGTACTCCCTTCATGTCAAACAATACATTGCACAGCCCAAAGGTTTGTGAAGTGGGCCTCCCATTACCAGCTGGGAAAAATCTGAGCGAGGGAATTCAGGGAATAACACTCTCCCCTCTTGCAGCAGTCGATGTCAAGGTACTGTGCAGGGAAGCACATCATAAGCCTGAGCTGCTCTGACTTATGATTGGATTGGGAATCTCCTAGTTGTGAATGTGTGGGCTAGAGCCGTATGGTTCTGGAAAACCTCACATGTGCTCAGCAAAAGCGGACGGTAATGCAGAAAAAACAAAACAAAACATTGGTTGAAACAAAATAACACAAATACCTTCCTTGATCTTCTGGAGGGAGTCAGACACACCATCCAGTCTCCCACACACACCCTCCAGTTTGGACAGCCTTTTCTCAAGTCCGTCGCCTGACCTCTTACAGTCTCCCATCTCCACCACCAGCGTGCTCTCGAACCGACGCACGTCCCTGTCCACCCCATCCAAACGGTCGCGGCTGTCCTCGATGTGCTCATTCACTTCCTGCTGGATCTTGTCCAACTCTGAGATGATCTTATCCTTGGTGTTTCCTGTTGGGTATGCAAATGAGTGTGGTTATTGGAGACGAAGGGGTGAGGAGGCGGGTATGTCTTTGAACAAAGTTTTGACAGAGTAGGGAAGTGGTCGCCAGATCAAAATACACTAAATGCAAATCTAACGACTGGGATAATGTGAGTTAGTGCGCAAACCACCCATGTTGTACTTTTTAAATGAAGCCCCATCCAGATTTCATCCTCACTTGAATTTTACATTTCACGTTCTTTATTAAGATGAGTTTTTCGAAACTGCAACATTCAAGGACTTGACTTAATCTACTCCTGCAACGAACACCCACAATGTATCAATGGAACAGAACATCTTGTGGGCATTTACCAAGGTCAGTGATGACGCTGCCATGTTTGTGCACGGTGTGTTCAAGGCCCTTCAGTGTGTCGTTGATGGAGCTAAAGGTCAGGATGATGTCTGAGAGCTCGCCCTGCAGCGTCTTCAGCTGGTTGTTGTTCAGAGTGCCACCAATTACGCTGTGGCCATCCAGCGGCTTCTCAGGACTCAAGTCGCCCCCTGTCCCAGGCCCAGTGCCAGTTCCAGTGCCATCAGTACCACCACTGCCTAAATTATTATTGAAAAATGATTCAAATTCAATTACCATCTTATCAATAAGAAACTTGAGCGAATAACACCAAACAAGTAAATAGCTAGAAAAACTTGCACAGTAGATAGATAGATAGACAGATAGATAGAGAGATAGATAAACTGACTGACAGGTTTAACCAACCTGTGGGTGTGTCCAGTCTGATCTTACACTGGCCTGTACACCTCTCTACATCCTCCTTGAGTTTGCCGACCTCTTCTTGCAGGTTGGAGCAGACTTGAGAGCAAGTATCTTGGCCAGAGTCCATTCGGCCCCGGATGATGTTGATGTGGCCCTGGAAGTGGTCCAAGGTATGCTGCGTATGGTTTTTCAGTTTCTTTAGCTCATCCTCCACCCTGGCACATACATCACAGTCCTGTCCCAGCATCTCAATCTCTGTGACTATGCGGTTGAAGTGCTCCCCATTGTCCCCCGTCAGGGCTTTAATCTTACGAACATCATGGCTCATCTCACGAACATCATGGCTCAAGTCCACCACCTTAATCATTTTCATAAAAAGCGTTAATATTGAGATTGACATTAGTAAAATACCAACTGGATGTTATTATCGTTGCATTTAAGGTAATTTCTTATTTCATTTTTCTAAGCAACTCTACAGATTGAAAGTCTCTCTCAGATAGTGTTACCATCTGAATCTCCCTTTTTTTTGGATTTTTTTTCTGCCCTTTTTCTCCCCAATTGTACTTGGCCAATTACCCCACTCTTCTGAGCTGTCCCGGTCTCTGCTCCACCCCCTCTGCCAATCCGGGGAGGGCTGCAGACTACCACATACCTCCTCTGATACATGTGGAGTTGCCAGCCGCTTCTTTTCACCTGACAGTGAGGAGTTTCACCAGGGGTAAGTAGCACATGGGAGGATCACGATATTCCCCCCAGTTCCCCCTCCCCCCACCAAACAGGTGCCCCGACTGACTAGAGGAAGCGCTAGTGCAGCGACCAGGACACATACCCACATCTGGCTTCCCACCCAAAGACACAGCCATTTGTGTCTGTAGGGACGCCTGACCAAGCCAGAGGTAACACAGGGATTCGAACCGGGGATCCCGTGTAGGTAGGCAACGGAATAGATCGCAGCACCACCTGGACGCCCCTAAATTTCCCATTTCTATAACCAGATCTCCAAAACCATTACATTTATTCACCGCTATTCCAGGCTGTTTGTCATTTTGTGTAGAACATAAAAGAAAAAGAAAAGACATATAAAAATAAAAGCTAAAATGTTTGCTATGTGACTAAAGGTAATGAAGAAAATGGAAAGGAAAGAAAAGTAGCTAGAGCAACGCAACTGTTTAGATTTTCACCTTGTCGAGCAGAGAGTCACCAGACACAGAGAGGTCTTTAAGTTTCGTGTTGAAGCGGTGGATCTGATCCTCGTTGGCAATCACCCTCCACTCCAGGGACTTCTCTGTGGTATTATCCCTCTCTCCTCCTGTCCCTGCTAGACCTCTTCCTGTACTGCCCTTTCCTCTTCCTGTAGACCCGCCTGTCCCTCCATTTCCTCCTGCTCCCCACTTGCCTCCTCCGGTTACTCTTCCTCCTGTTGCACCTGTTCCTCCATTTTCCCCAACTCCTCCACCTACGCCCCCTCCTGTCGCTCCACACCCACACTCCTCCACCCTCCTGGTCAGGACAGATGTAGCGTTCTCCAGACGGGACAGCCTCTTGTCGTGGTCAGTCACTCTGTCCTTCACCAGCCCAACATCCAGCTCCACATCTCCGATCCGGAAGGCCTGGTCATCGAAGCGGTCCAGGAACACCGTCCTCAGGTCTCCTAGTTCTCTGTGGAAGTAGTCCTTCAGGTCGTTCTCCAGATACGAACAGCTCTCCTCTGTCCGCTGGACAGTGCCATTGATGCGCCGCTCTAGGTCATTCAGCCGGCCATCCAGCCTGTCCTCCGTCACGACCGTGTCCCCCCTGCCACCGCCAATTCCACCTTGACCGCCGAAACCGCCCCCAAATCTGCCATCTCCATTGCTGAAATGGTTACCTCCTCCTCCTCCAAGCTCCTTGTCCAATCGATTCTGGATAATGTCGTAGCTTTCGGAGGTTGAAGTGATCTTGCGCTCGGCATCGGTGATCCTATTCTTGAGGTCATTGACGGTGTCGCAGCAGCCCTGAGAATGGACCACCTCCCTCCGCAGCCCGTCCAAGCCCTGTCGGTAGCGGGCGTCCATAGCGTTCAGCTGTTTCTCCAGCGCACGAATCCTCTCCCTATCCTCTTGCTGCTGGCTGCGAAGGTGCTCTACGCCCGCCTGGGGAACACAGTTCACCTTTTAGAATACCTTATCGTGTCTCATACAGCACCACATTGTAGCGTGTCTATGGAGAGCAAAAAGAGTTATTTTGTTTCTTCTCCAATCAATTCAGATGCACTAAGTTCCTGACCCTTGCACCCCTTTCTATTGGTTGGTTATGTTACTGGCAAAATGGAGAGTTACCGCCTCATCATCCTTAACACATGGTAATGCAGAGTACACTTGCTGTTAGATTCGGGGGGGGGGGGACAAACAATCTAAAATCAAGCCCACAAAGTTATGCTTTATTATCGATCAAACATGCTGCTGTTGCCAATTTAAACAGTCTTGTAGTTTTACATATCTCGGATGTCTGCTGCTTTGGAAAGTGCTTTGAAATAAGAGTACTTGACTTCATGATTACCAGCCAAGTGTACTTGCTCAGTGAAACAACATACTTATTAACTGAATTGAAGTTCAGTTGATTGGTACCTGGCAGGAGGAACAGGAGAGAGACACCCTCCTCTCTAGTTCCCTCAGGATCTCCTCCTTCAAGGTGTTCAACCTCTCTCCGCTGATGCCTCCCCCAGAGAGGCCCCCATCCAGTTCATTTCCTTTCCCATTCACCAAGTGGTTGTTGATGCTGACCAGGGTTTTGTCATGGGCCTGCACAAACACACACAAAACATTTTTTTACATGGATGGATTTTTTTTTTTACCTGGCCAGTAAGCATATGAGTGAGTGGGTGCTCTGGACTGGTTTGGAGCTATCTAAACTCATACAGTAATAATTTGTGAACAACTACATATGTTATCTTGTCTGTAGAAATCTCTGGAACAACACTAGATTACATTTTATCTTTATGTGTCTTGCTTAACATGCATTCATCAGTCACATTAAGGCAGTATCACATGGGAACAGCCAGTCCCATACTAATGATCACCGAGCTACCCCACCAGAGTAATTGAAAGTTAAATGATTTGCCTGAGAGCACCCGAAGGGTAGGTGCTTGGGGTCCGAAGAGCCTTACTTATCTACTTTCCTACCATTTTTACAATGCACTCCAAAGATTCTGATTAGTAAGCACACTTCTCCAACCATTAAGGTAGACATAAATATCACACAGTGAGTTGCATTTTCCACCACTGTCACCTGGGTACGGTTGTCAAGCTGGTCCAGCTTGGTCTGAATACTGTGGATTGTCTCCTTAATCTCTGGCTGGGCCGCGTCAGCAGGATTCTTTCCACCAGCACCGCCGAAGCCCGGTCTTTTCATCTCCTCTTGGAAGCGCTCGTTCATGTTCCTCAGGGTGGACTGTAGGTCATGGAGGTCTTTGGTCAGGCTCTGGATCTTGTCCTCCAGCTGTCTCATCTTCTCATTGTCCCCACGCCCTGTTAATGCACACAGACCAAGGCTAAATAATTCTGCAGAACATCAGCAATATTTCCAAGGCCTTTAATGAGGTCTAACTTTGGATTTTTGTGCAATATTAAGGCTTATCTGAAGCATAATATGACTAGAAATTATCAGTAGAGGTTGTTGAGTGCTAGTGATTGAGATTCCTACATTCGAAAGCAGAGCTGAACGTTTTTGTTAATGCTTGATACCTTGCCCTAAAAGGCTTTTGGGCTCATTCTTGATTTTGTTTTTTTGTGCTCCAGATGTCAGCAAGTATACTGTGTATCTACATTTATATTTGAATTCACTTGTTTTGTCTATTTTGATTTGATTTGATATAGTCACAAATGATAGAAGTCAGACCTCAGTTAAAGCTGGCACAAAGCCCCTTTAAATCATAAGCTGCCATAAATACATGGAATGCCTACTAAGGAACAGGTGGCTGTTGGACACCAGGGATGACTATAGAAATGCATTGTATAGTTATAGTGAGCAAAAAAATATTCAAAGGCAAAGAGTCAGTCTACCCACCACTGTCTCCCACTCCATGTCCATGCCCTGTGCTACCCTGTCCCGGCCGAGGTCGAGGCCTGGCAGTAGAAATCTGGGTCCCACCGCCACCGACTGGACCGTCACTGCAGTCATCTCCACTGTATCCATGGCAACACTTCCACTCCATCTCTGTCACCATTTTGTAGGCCACTTTGTACCTGGGCCTCATGTATGTACGGTAGCTGGAAAGAAGCATCAAATGAATAATAAATCAGCTGAATCAGTCAGTTAATAGGCAAAGCAACTGTTCACTTACATCATTCAGTCAAAGAAATTGGTTAATTACAAATAACTTGAGCATCATCTCTGGAAGTTTTTTCCTCTAAAATGAAATTATTCATCATTTGAGAGAAAAAACAAACAAAAGACCCTCACCTTCATGGGTGCATGCAATTTCACAATAAAATAGTCCGTGTTTCTGAAGAAATTTTTATTTTTTGGTGTGTGTGTGTGTGTGTGTGTTTGTGTGTGTGTGTGTAAAAATGCCTATTCTCATCGTGATTTGGAAAGACATACAGCTTTACTTAATGATCATTTTGAAACCTTAAAGGGATCTCTAAGATATATAATATCTCCCAGAGTTTCAAATGTAGGTATTCACATCTGTCTTGATATAATGTAATATAATATATAAAAAAAAGCATCACACAGGGCTATTATGATGCCACTTTGATATGACATTACACAGAGTGCAATGCCACATCAAAGGACGGTGGTATGGACGCTTCTGTGTTTATACAGCGGTTGTTTATTTTTTTCTGACTCCAAATGAAGTAATTGTAGGCTATAAAGGCATAGTAATGAGTATTTTCTGTAAAATTAAGTTTAACATTCATGTTTGAGGTTTTTGTGTTGGTCTCTGAACACAGAACTACAGAAACAAAGTTTCCACTACAAGGTGGTGAAGCAGCTGTAGCCATTGGCATTCAAAGAATCCAAAACTGCAATATGTTTGTAGTTAATTTGTCATCTTCCCTCTTCCTATTGAAAACTCATGTGAACAGCTGGTTCACTGTTTCATTCTTTGTGAGGAAAGCCCAAGGCACAGTCAGTATGACGGCTACGCCAGGCAAGTGTGACTTGCCCAGTTGTCTCTTCTAAACATGTGATGCAACCTGCAGACTCAAGTACACCCTAATAGATCACTGCAGCAACAGACTGCGTGAATCTGTGAGGCTGGAAAGCTACACGGACAGATGAAGATTTGCGGTCAGCAGTCACCATCAGTGAAATCAGTGATCACAGAATTCAATTGTAGAGAAACTTTTTTTTCCTTTCGGGTTTCCCCACCTTTTTCCTCTCCAATTCTACTTGGCCAATTCTCTTTTGCTCATCCAGGGAGGGCTGCAGACTACCACATGCCTCCTCCGATACATGTGGAGTCGCCAGCCGCTTCTTTTCACCTGACAGTGAGGAGTTTCTCCAGGGGGACGTACCGCGTGGGAGGATCACGCTATTCCCCCCAGTCCCTCCCCCCTGAACAGGCGCCCCGACCGACCAGAGGGGGTGCTAGTGCAGCGACCAGGACACATACCCACATCCGGCTTCCCACCCGCAGACACGGCCAATTGTGTCTGTGGGGATGCTCGACCAAGCCGGAGGTAACACGAGGATTCCAACTGGCGATCCCTGTGTTGGTAGGCAATGGAATAGACCACTACACTACCCGGATTCCCCATAGAGAAACTTTTTACAGCTTCAACTTTCTATGAAAACATTTTTACTACCACATGTTGTCAGTCTTTGCACAAAAACTTCAGACAGTAACTTTTAAAGTGAAGAAGGTCCGAGTGTCTAATGAATCACTATGTAACAAACCCAGAACACCATTATTTGAACAGGGGATCAGAGCTGAACTTCAGTTATCAAATGGGCTACAAACCCACTTAAAAAAACAAAAACAAAAACGCTTAATGTTTTCTTGTGCTGGTTTGGGGTAGATTTCAGCACTTCTGGTTCTGCAAATATAAAAAGAATATTGTCTGCGGGTTTAGATATTTGAGGTTTTTTCTAATGGTCATTTTGACCACGTTCAGCTCTATAATTGCATCCTCAGCGAAATCCTTTAATGCCCGAGTGAGGTAAACGTATTGGGTGTTTCAGTCATGCACTTGCAGCAGTCGTCATAATGATTAATGCTTAAGGGGCATGTCAGATATTCAAACAAAGTGAAAGGAAGAGATACATGTTTACACAAAAATACATGCACAAAGACACCTATGCACAAATCTCATCTCCGGTGCTGACGGTTGAACTCATCCTATCTGCTGTTTCCTGTGTCTGTCTTGTGTATGTGTACTGCCATCCCATACTTACCACACACACTATATGCATAAAGAGAAGCTGTATATTATTTTAGTTTATTCAGTCTCTGCATTAAGTTTAAAATGCCACCTGGGAAAAGGAAAAAAAAATCCAAGACAACAACAGATGTTCTCTGTTCAGTGTGCGTGAACATGCACTCATATTGTTTTAGTTCCTCCAATACTGTATGCATGAGCAGCACGGCCCAAACCCCAATCTCCATAAAGCCCGGCATCTGCAGACCAGCTGTGAGATGGCCAGAGCAGCAGGGAAAGGGCTTGTGGGTGGGATTCAACACGCCTCACTATAAAGCATAACTCCCAGCTACCTCTGCAGTGTGGCCTGCTGCGTCTAACACCTCCCTCTTTCAAAGGGACAATCAGCTGAACTCGCTTCCCGGCCAGCGGGGGAAACACACAGCAAAGAGATGTGCAGGCATGTCAAACTTTCTTCATTGGACTTTTAATGCCGGTTTAACTGTGCAATTTTACAAGGAAAAAAATGAAAGACTAGGCTACGTTGGATCCCATGAGCTCTCTGCAGGAGGTACGGAGGAGGATGTAATTACAAGGCAGAGTAAAGTTGGGAAACTATTATTCAATGAAGAGCAGATCTCAGAGCCAAGGGGATGTGACTGATATTTGGGCCCAAATGTGGCTTCAGCTTACCTGAATCAATTATGTTTTATTTCACAATTGAAGCCCTTTAATGTGTATTATCTTGGCTTTCATGTAAAGCGTCCTGTAGTCCTTTCTGGGAAAGAGCTAAAATTATCCACTTTGAAAGGATTAGGAAAATAGAGTCGGTAAGGAAAAGCACGGAGTAACAACTCACACACGGTGGAGACCGAAGCAAAATATATTCTTTAGCAAAATGTTCTTGGAGAGCGTCTTGCACTACAGAGAAGGCTGCAGGTTTCCCAGGAATATGGCTTACATTTCTGCAGGCTTTCTTCTACGTCTGCCTCTCCGCTCTTGGAGAGGACTGGATACAAAAAAGGGGGGAAAAAAAACAGAAAAGTGTGGAATACAAGCGGGAAGGAATGGAGAGGAGAGGAGAGGAGAGGAGAGGAGAGGAGAGGAGAGGAGAGGAGAGGAGAGGAGAGGGGAGAGGGGAGGGGAGGGGAGGGGAGGGGGAAAGGAAGGAAAATAGAAGAGAGGGAGACAAGGAGAAGAGGATAGAGGACAGAGAGGGGGAAATGAAGTAAAGGTTAAGACGAAAATCAATAGAGGCGAATGTGAAGGAAAAGAAGGGAAGAAAGAGAAGGGAAAGAAGGAAAAGTTGTGCAGATGTAAACTGAGAAGAGGAGAAAGCAAGGTAAAGGGAAAGAAAGGTGGGGCAGGTAAAGAGGAGAGAGAAAGAAGGGGTCACATTTCTGAAATGGTGTCCGCACAGTTGGCTCTCTGCTCCGTTCATCAAGATTGTGAGAAAGGGAAAAAGAGCAGATGGGAGAAGGACTGATAAAAAAGAGTGATAGAGAGAAATAAATGGGTTATGTGCATGGAAAAAGACAAGTGCTAGCATTTCATACAGGCTTTTTGGGTCCACTCCAGGGCTTGGATTGAGGAAACCCTGTCATTACCTAGCTCACCTTACCAGTCGGTGTGTGTGTGTGTGTGTGTGTGTGTGTGTGTGTGTGTGTGTGTGTGTGTGTGTGTGTGTGTGTGTGTGTGCACTGCAGTATCAGTATGTACTGTACTCACGCTACAACACGGGAACATTGTGGGTTACCCCAGGCACAGGGGTGGTAATCTGGCTTTACGTAGGTCTCCACTCCATCCTCCACCATACAGCTCACTGTCTTGGTCACCACGTATGCACACCAGTTCCTGATAGGACGGGGGAGGGGGGGTGAGATAGAGGGAGACATGTTTAAGGACATGGAAATTGAATGGTAAGGTTCTCTCTTATCCAAACGTCTCACGCCCATGTGTCCTTGAGCAACACAAGTTAAGTGCTAGCTAGTCTAGTCCAGAGCATAAATGTAGCAATATTCAGCTTTCTCGTTATTATGGGTGCAATATAATAGTTAGTTTCACACTTGCTGGGGACCACAGTAATAAATAAATAAATAAATAAATAAATAAATAAATCTCCAAATACACTTCAGGAAGCCTTCGGGCTGACACCATGAAAACCACAGAGAGTTCCCAGAAGATTAGGCCTTTCATCCTGGATCTAAACACACAGCAGCCTGCTAAATCATACATTACCTTCTTGTTTATGTAAACTGAGCGTGTAAAAGAGGGCATTACACATAAAGGCAATAATTAGGTTAATTTAGATTTAACAAATGCAAAAAAAAAAATCCAATTATAATGAGCCCATTCTACTAAATCCTGCGTGGAATGTTTGGGATTTGTTTTCACACGTGTATCGTCTTAACTCTCGTCTTATTCCCGTTCCACATGTTTTAATAAAATCCACCCCGCTGCCACGACAGAATAATGTGGGCTGCATGTTGTCCCCCTCCATTCTGCAATACAAACATACCACAAGCATCGTTCTAAGGGTGTGTGTCGAAAAGTGTGTAAATCTTCTGAAGTGTCGCAATGCTCACTTTTTCAAAAGAACAATGCAGACAACAAGATCTTTGGGTTTTTTTTGGATCCCCCCCTTTTTTTTTTCTCCCAGTGGTACTTGGCCGATTACCCCACTCCTCTGAGCTGTCGCGGTCACTGCTCCATCCCCTCTGCCGATGCGGGGAGGGCTGCAGACTGCCACATGCTTCCTCCGATACATGTGGAGCAGCCAACTGCTTCTTTTCACCTGACAGTGAGGAGTTTCACCAGGGAGGATCACGCTATTCCCCCCGGTATCCCCCTCCCCCTGAACAGGTGCCCCGACCGACCAGAGGAGGCACTAGTGCAGCGACCAGGACATATACCCACATCCGGCTTCCCACCTGCAGACACGGCCAATTGTGTCTGTAGGGACGCCCGACCAAGCCGGAGGTAACACGGGGATTCGAACTAGCGATCCCCATGATGGTAGGCAACGGAATAGACCGCTATGCTACCTGGATGCCCAAAAGGGAGAAATATTCATATTTGGGTCCGACGCCTATTGTCACCTATTGGTTTGCGTCAAAGATATTGTTTGGCCACATTTCTCTATTTCCTAAGTGTTTCTTCAGTCTTCTAAAAACACAGACACTGAAAGGAGCAGCGATTAAAATAAAAGCTGTAGTGGGATGATAACATTGCAATTGGAGAATTTTACTAGGTTCTTGGCTTTTCCAGTGTTACAGATCACCTCCATAACATTCTCCATGAGCCCCGTAGTGCAAAATAGTGCATGGGTCAACTCTCAACCCCACCAATTACACAACAACTCGTTCCTACAACACGGAAATATCTTGTTTGACAGCTTCTTTTCAATTAAGATACTGCCGAGCTACACCTTTTGCAGCTATTTTTAAGCAATTATTTAATCCTGTAAAGAAAAAGCAGACGTCGAGGACATCAGGGAAGAGAATGACACACAGCGTCGAGGGTGCCCCTCAAGGAGCCCTACATTGCGGTTTATTTCCTTCTTTCTCTTGTTTAACTCAGTGACCTGGAGGTTTGAGAAGTGTATTTGTAACTGAAGGTCTGCCATTTTAAATCCTTTGGCTGTCTGGGAAAATCTGGGTTGCTATTCGGGAGACAGCGGTGGAAGTGTGGTACTGTACAGGCAGCTCCTGAATGTCCCGTGTCTAACTTGTGCATGCAAAACAAAGCAGAAGGCTTGGCAACACGTGTCGACCCATTCTGAGAACCTGTGAAGAGGAGGTGTGATGACCTGTGGGCTTCATAAAACAGTGAGGGTCACAGATTATTGAATTTTCATTGTGCAGCAATAATCCTGCGTAGAAAACAGCAGCAGCGGGACTAGCACACGTCTGCACCACATCCACATATGTGCAATTACATTTTGCCACCTTTATAAAAAAAAAAGTTATCCAAACTGACCTACATTTTTTGTGACACCAGAATTCATTTTGATTTGTTGGTTTCCTGGGTACAAATAATAAAAAAAAAAGGTAATTGAACCATCTACCAACGACAAACATAATTAGTACAATACAGATTTTGACACACTACTCCAGCCCTGAAGTATTTCACATTTTGACACAGGTATCTGCAAGAATTAGTCTTGAATCTACCAAATCTACCATGCAAGCTATAGTGCATTCGAAAGTATGAGTTCACAGGGGATTCTTCTTAAATCTACAGCCAATAATCATACAAGCTTCATCATTAGAAAACGATTATTCTTCTTTACAAAGGATGTAACCTACATAGACAAATCCCTGAGAACAGGACTGAGTGGACAAAGGAAACTTCCATCCATCCATTATCCAAGCCTCTTATCCGAATTCGGGCTGTGGGATGCTGGAGCCTATCCCAGCAGTCATTGCACAGCAGGCGGGGAGACAGGCCGCCAGTCCCTCACAGGGCCGACACACGCACACATTCATACCTAGGGACAATTTAGTGCGGCCGATTCATCTGACCTACATGTCTTTGGACTGTGGGAGGTAACCAGAGCACCTGGAGGAAACCCACAGACACAGGGAGAACATGCAAACCCAGCACAGAGGACAACCCAGGACAACCCAGGACAACCCTCAAGGTTGGACAACACCAGGGTTCGAACCCAGAACTTTCTTGCTGTGAGGCGATCACGCTAACCACTGCGCCACTGTACCACCCCAAAAGAAACTAATTATATATATATTTTATAATGTTATATGCTCCTAACCCTGTTCGGTTTCAACCTGTAAACAAGTTCAACAACCAGACAGCAGAACAAAAAGGAAGCCCATCAGAGACACCAATGTACTAAAGGTACTACAGGCAGGCTCACGGCCATCCTGGGATGGCCCGAGGGTGTGTGTGCGTGTGCGTGTGCATGTGCGTGTGTGTGTTTACCAAAGTCAGATCTGGCATGCAGATAATGCTTAGAGAAGGTGTTCTTGACCAAGATGGGGAACCTTGCTCTGTTGAAGCTACTCACTGGCTGACAAAAAACAAAACAAAAACCAAACCCAAGATAGAAATCTATTAAATTCCGAGTATGCGGCACAATCTTGCTAAAAGAGAACGATTTCATTAAACTAGTCTCAAAGTAGTCATAGATAACTGGAAGTTAAGCTAAAGTCTATTGATTTTAACTGTAACCATGTGACAAATGAGTCATACCACGGAAGTTGGACCGCTCCATAAACTAAATGCATCTGTCTCCATATAATGGATTGCAGCCTGCTTTACTGACATCACACAAACTTTAACTTGGTCCATACGACGAGTAGTACAGGCCTGATTCCAATATCTTTGCTCATTCCCTCCAGTCCTCTGTTGCCTCGCAGCATCGGGGTTTACTGGGCATCCTAACTCATCCTACTCCAACTTCTATTTTCAAAGCATTTCTGACTATTTCAGAAAAAAATGCTAGGTATTGGAGCGGTGAGTACAATGGCGTCTCTTGGTTACAGTCAATTGTGCATTCTGGGCACAACCTCTATTAGCCGATACCACGACTCCATTGAGAAGAGTTTAAAAGGTACAAACTATGGGCTGATATATATATATCCCACCACTGTGTAATTTGCCAAGGACATGTGAAATGAGTAGAAATTTAGCTCCAAACTCTTCCCAGGGAACTTGAGTTGTTTTTAGTGAACGGCTCTTTGGGTCCTGCAGGCTACAATTGAGGCTTTTGGCACATTCAGGTTGATGGCACGCTGGGATTAGCAGATTTACAGCATCAGCAGCATTACCCTGCATTTGACTCTCGCCAATACTGATGTGATTACGCCATGTTTTTTTTATTTTTTATTTTTGCCCCCTTTTTCCCCCCAATTGTATTTGGCCAACTACCCCACTCTTCCAAGCTGTCCCGGTCGCTGCTCCACCCCCTCTGCCAATCCGGGGAGGGCTGCAGACTACCACATGTCTCCTCCGGCACATGTGGAGTTGCCAGCCGCTTCTTTCCACCTGACAGTGAGGAGTTTTATGCATGGGAGGATCACACTATTCCCCTGGTTCCCCCTCCCCCCAAACAGGCGCCCCGAGCAACCAGAAGAGGCGCTAGTGCAGCGACCAGGACACATACACACATCCGGCTTCCCACCCACAGACACGGCCAATTGTGTCTGTAGGGACGCCCAACCATGCCCCAGGTAACAGGATTCGAACCGCCGATCCTCGTGTTGGTGGGCAACGGAATAGACTGCCACACTACCCGGACACCTACACCATGGTTTTTTTGTCCCATGGCATGTTTTGCTTAATCTGTCGAGGACCGACTAGTCAACCTATGTTACGACCTTAGCTTGTATTCATTTTGACAATAACAGAACTTCTTTTGGATATCAGTACTTTGGATTTCCTCATGTAACCTCACTTGAGGAAAATCTTGCTGAAGTTGCAGCATTTTGACAGGAGCAACATATTTTCCTGTCTCTGTTCTCAGATGGTGCCACACAGGCTCTGGCCTGCGGTCCGCCACTGAGGTTTTAACCATGGAGTCATCATGACATTGCTGTTCAAAAGGCCTGATGGAAGACACATGGAGCACTGCATGTCATTCATCTCAGACTAGAAAAGATCTCAGTCGGACAGCTGGGCTCTACTTCCAGTTCATGTTGTACGGATGGAGTCGTGTGACAAGAAACACAATGGCAAACAAGCATGGTTCATTTACTCGGACATTCATGGCATGAGGACTGTGGGAGTTTTAGTTATTTAATTTATGTGCGCAACTTTCGAGTCCAGTTCAAATCCTCACAGTGTTAGCGTTTTACTTCCTGTAGTATTCTGATACAGCTCAACAACAACTGTCCTGATTTGTAGACACATTAGCAAATAATTGTCTCAGTAGCTGTATTCAGAAAGGTTTGATAGTACACAAGTACTGTGGGGATGATTGAAGTATCTCAATCATAATATTCATGAATGTGTCTCCTAATGGTAAAGGTACTACAGCTGTGGAAATTTTTGACTTAATTAAATACAATTCCTTTGGCGACACTGTAAAATTTAACATATTTCGGTGTTTCATCTCCCTTTGCATTGAAATACAATGCATTTGTTTTTAATTGCACATCATTATGGAAAAGCAATGTGCAGGAATGTATTGTGTTTCACTATTATAATTGAAAAGTCAATGTAATAATGTGGATCCATAATAATGTGTTGTCTTATCGATCAGTCTGAAGTAAAAGCATGTCTATTAATGTCCCCATCATTTGTCAGTATATAAAAGAGGACTTACCATGGACCTGCCATGGGTTTTAGTGAAAACTGAAGCTCTTGTGTCCATTGTACTTTAATCATGAGTTCCTAAATGCCCCACATCATGGTCACTGAAACAGCTTGGGTCCTGACTCTCTGCACAAAAACTCACCAATATTTCTTAACAAACAAATACCTAGCCTGTGATGGCCTGGCGGCCTGTACAGAGTGTCTCCCCGCCTGCCGCCCAATGACTGCTAGAATAGGATCCAGCATCCCCGCAACCCTGAGAGCAGGATAAGCGGTTCAGATAATGGATGGATAGATGGATGGATGGATATGTAATAAAGGCATGTCTTATCTTCCAGACACAGCAACTATGCTACACCAAAAGTCACTGTTTAAACTGAATTTTGTGTGGTTATCCATGGGGGCGCAGTGGTTAGCACAGCAAGAAGGTCCTGGGTTCGAACCCCGGGGTTATCCAACCTTGGGGGTCATCCCGGGTCATCCTCTGTGTGGAGTTTGCATGTTCTCCCCGTGTCTGCATGGGTTTCCTCCAGGTGCTCTGGTTTCCTCCCACAGTCCAAAGACATGTAGGTCAGGTGAATGGGCTGCACTAAACTGTCCCTCGGTGTGAATGTGTGTGTGTGTGTGTGTGTGTGTGTGTGTGTGTGTGTGTGTGTGTGTGTGTGTGTGTGTGTGTGTGTGTGTGTGTGTGTGTGTGTGTGTGTGTGTGTGTGTGTGTGTGTGTGTGTGCCCTGTGATGGACTGGTGGCCTTTCCAGAGTGTCTCCCCACCTGCCACCCAATGACTGCTGGTATAGGTTCCAGCATCCCTGTGACTCCAATTGGGATAAGCAGCTTGGATAATGGATGGTTGGTTATCCATAATATTTTTTAGATTCACTCGCTTTAGTATTTTTTGTTTGCCTTTATTAATTTGGACATTTGCCTGTTGGCAGGGAGAAGAAATATGGGCGAGAAGCATGGAGTGGGAGGTCGGGTGAAGATGACATGAGATAAAGTACCAAGGCTGCATCGAAGCCAGGATAGTGCAGTTGGACGGTATACGTCATAGTTGACTGGGGTAACGGGATGCCCCCTGCATCCTCTTTGGAATCCGTCAAATCCAAAATGAATCCTGTTGACCAAGAGGGGTTCTTTACAACTGTCTATCACTTTGTGTGTGTCTGTGTGTCTGTGTGTGTGCGAGTGTGTGTGTGTGTGCCCGCACAAACACATGAGATTTGAGTGCTCACATATACATATATATCCCTGTGTTTCAATGTGTCTGTATGCATATGAGTGTGTGTATATGCATCCATCAGTCTTTCAGCATTTTTCTCTCTCTCTCTCTCGCACATCTGTGCTACAGACTTGCCTCAAGCTACAGCAGAAAAGACTTAAACTAATAGGAGTGTTTTCTCAGGCCTGGCGTGAGCATCAGGTCAAGGAAGCCAATAGGTGCAATTTCACTGAGCCAGTTCATCACCCCCACCCCAGTTCACATCTATGGAGGTTTCACTTCCTACTGAGTCCAAGTTCTGTGTTTGATTAAACATACTATGTGTGTGTCACACGTGGCGTCTCATGTGTGTGTGTCTGTGTGTATTTTTCAGTGTATTTTCATCCATGTGTCCATAAAGTATATACTGTACGTGTGCCCGTGTGACCATCTGTGCAACTGCCATATCCAATGCTGTTACACTGACGTTTAACTGTTTTTTAATGTGGAAAGTTACGCGTTGTAGCCAAAACACCACTTTATATGTTTTCAAATGTCCTCTGGTTGCATTTCACTGTGATGAATTTTGTAGGCCTGCACGTGTGTGTGTGTGTGTGTGTGTGTGTGTGTGTGTGTGTGTGTGTGTGTGTGTGTGTGTGTGTGTGTGTGTGTGTGTGTGTGTGTCTGCTTATCTGTGTGCATGTGACCGTGTGTCTGTGCGCGTGTGCATGTGTCCTTTTGTGAGAAAACGAGAAAGACAGAGACAAGGGAGACACAGAAGAAAAGGAACGGTGACGTCACTGCCATGGGTTTATCATTTCCTGAGATTTGTCACACAGTTACCACGACACAATACGATCCTTTGTTTGCGTGTCCAACACACAACTGGTAAGAATGCTGATTCAAACAACTTAATCGTGATGGGTGCTTGATAAGGCTGTGAACTTGAGGTCCTCCGTCTCTCTCCAGCTGAATACACACACGCATGGTGACACACAAACTCACACAGAACACTTGACACGCAAGGATTTGTGCTCCCACTCAACAACCACACTAATCAGAAATGGACAATTTTACACCCTCTATCTACACTTGAATGCACGCTCCTGTGGTCTCTGACACACTTCTCCCCCCCACATCCACACAACCATGCACATAAAGCAACACAGTCACACACATGCATGCACACTCATATGAGTGTGTCGATGTCTGTTTGGGTGTACAAGTGTACCGTATGTTTGCATGCCTATGATAAAAGGATGAGGCTTTTACCCGGTCCCTCGTCCCAGCCGCTAACCTGTTGCTCAACACACTCTTGAAATGTACTGATAACCATGAGCGTAGGTAGTAAATCAAAGGAGCTCTCTAAATGTAACGAAATATCTGACAAAATAATGAGGCATGGCGGTCTATTCCATTGCCTACCAACACAAGGATCGCTGGTTCGAATCCCTGTGTTACCGCCAGCTTGGTTGGGCATCCCTACAGACACAATTGGCCGTGTCTGTGGGTGGGAAGCTGGATGTGGGTATGTGTCCTGGTCGCTGCACTAGCACCTCCTCTGGTCGGTGGGTCGGTCGGTTTGGGGGGGAGGGGGAACTGGGGGGGAATAGTATGATCCTCCCACACGCTACTTCTCCCTGGTGAAACTCCTCACTGTCAGGTGAAAAGAAGCAGCTGGCGACTCCACGTGTATCGGAGGAGACATGTGGTAGTCTGCAGCCCCTCCCCCCGGATCAGCAGAGTGGGTGGAGCAGCGACCGGGGCGGCTTGAGAAATAGGGTAATTGGCCAAGTACATTTGGGAAGAAAGAGGGGAGAAAGAAAATCCAAAATAAATAAATAAAAGATCATATGCATACTCACAATCTAAAAACCAAAATGTCATCTCATTGTGTGTGTGTGTGTGTGTGCATGCATGCGTGTGTGTGTGTGTGTTTGCACATGCTCCCATGCTACCCCTCTTAAGTTCTCCACAGGTTTAAAATCTTCAGAATGAGAGCAGTCATTGTGTCAAGGAGAGCTTACTCAGGATGACCATTGTCAATATAATTCCCCGAATGCCCCGCTGCTGTCTGCCATCGTGGCTCCAACCACAACCAAAACAACACAAACACAATGACGTGAAAAACAGCCGATGGATTATGAGTCCGTTTCTGCATAGATGTCTCACCCCAAATGAATTAGCCTCAAACACAACACCACTGCGGAACAACAATGAGTCACAAAGCACGAGTCTTGCAGCAGTTTCTATAAGGGATTTGCGGCAAATCACCAAGTCAAACTATCAGCATGTGAACACTTACTTGGCAAATAAAACAGATTCTGGTTCTACCCATTAGGAAAGATTCCCGTTGGTGAAACAGTACCCCCTGGATTAATCGCAAAGGCCTGCCTTATAAACACCATGGAGAGGAGGTAGAGCTGCTGTGATTACCGACGCATGACCCGAGTCTAATCTCGCTTTCCACTGGCCTTACAACCTCTTCTTCCATAAACATATCACTTCTTATTTTGCCTCAGACGTGCTCGCTTTAAAGCCAAGGAGTGAAGGTCATTTCGGTTCGTGTGTGGTCCCCAGCTAAGGGTCTCCAGCCATGCTGTGTAGGGCCTGTCTCAAATCCTCATGTTTTCATGGCTGGCTGACGAGGAAACACTTCCATCAGGGAAGGGCGACCGTCCGTGACCTCACCAAGCAGCCCGGGGTTTGGAGGTTGTGGCTCGGAATAAAAAAAAAAAAAGGACCTTTAACCCTTACTGGGTCATCGCATCATTGCAGCTGCAGCAGAGTACACCTGGCAAATCGGTGCTAGAGGTCTCATGGTCACACACACACACACACACAGACACACACAGACACACACACACACAAAAACACCCTTGATATATAACGACATGAATGATATCATGCATACATTTTATGTCTGACAATCCGCGGAAATCCAGCCAAAACCATAAATATGACCCGCACATTCTCACATGCTCTCTCTTGCTGGCCATATACCACACACATGTACGTATATATGCACATGCTCCTAAATACAAACACACACTCGCACACACATGCAGTAAAACACACACATTACCAGCAAACGGATGGGTCCCGAGGGGAGACCAATTATCATGGAGGATGTTTCCGATTATTGACGAAGCCGTAAAGGACATGTTTATTTACTGCCTCTGCCTCTTTCTGGCCAATCCCCAGACCCCTTCCCAATCCATCCCCCCCATTCCCAGGAATTTGGGATTTTTCTCATTACAAGGATTTAGTTCAAAAACCTTCGACTGTGCAGAGTGGAGAAGAGGACTGCTCCGCCAATTACCGTGGAATTCGGCGGAGGAGGCTGCCTGACGCTGCACCACAGATTCTGGGAATGAGGTTTGTACAAGCACTGTAGATGTAGTCGTGGTCGAATTTCCACTTTTTGCGTGCGTGCTTGCTAAATTACAACAGCAACATCCCTGGGGGGCGGGGGGGGGGTGTTCTTTTCTCACTGGTCGGGTGGCGAGAAGAATGATGGGGCACTATATTTTGAGAAAGAGGTCAGTGCTACAATGTGCTGAGTAGTTAGGTTGTCTTAATACTAAACAGACTTTTATATGAATGGTTATAGAAGTTATGCATCTTGTGTGTGTGTGTGTGTGTGCGCATTTATGCGGATGGTGTGTATGTGTGTGATGGGTGGTGTGTGTTGATGGTGGTAGTGGTCATAGGGGAAACGGTATCATGGAGATTAGAAGATTGGGTATTTGGAGGAGGGGCTGTCCAAGACCAACTGGAAGAGGGTATGTTGGGGGCGTCCGGGTAGCATAGCGGTTTATTCCGTTGCCTACCAACACGAGGATCGGCGGTTTGAATCCCCGGGTTACCTCCGGCTTTGTCGAGCGTCCCTACAGACACAACTGTCTGCAGGTGGGAAGCCGGATGTAGGTGTGTGTCCTAGTCGCTGAACTAGCGCCTCCTCTGGTCAGTTGGGGCCCCTGTTCGGGGAAGGGGGAACTGGGGGAATAGCGTGATCCTCCCACGTGCTATGTCCCCCTGGCGAAACTCCTCACTGTCAGGTGAAAAGAAGCGGCTGGTGACTCCACACGTATCGGAGGAGGCATGTGGTAGTCTGCAGCCCTCCCCGGATCGGCAGAGGGGGTGGAGCAGCGACCAGGACGGCTTGGAAGAGTGGGTAATTGGCTGGGTACATTTTGGGAGGGGGAAAAAAAGGAGGGGGCACATGAGGAACACTCTCCTTTTACCACAGCTACATGACAGTGTCTTTAATCAAGCCACCTCCCTAACACTGAGCTGATCCGGCGAAGCTGCACAGTTAGGTAACAGCAGAAATCTGTGGTATACATGAGAACATGAAAAGAAAACATGAGAAGCAAAGGGTTCCTTAAAAAGAGAAAGACCTTAGACAGACTTTCCTTTGATTTAAAAAAGAGATGTCTTATATCGTCTGCCATCTTATCGCGTGTTGCACTGTTCCTGTGCACTGTTTGTGTGGTTCTCTTGTTCTTGCGCCACATAGTATCTGTGTGAAACTTGGTCAGTGAATGTGTCTGTTCATCAAACAGGCAGGCCCACACCCAGACATGGCTGGGCCCCCGAAAAGATCCACTGAATGCCCCCCCCCACCCAAATCTGCTTTACTCATATCAATGCATGTGCATGCTCTCTCTCTTCTACTAAACACATACAGTGCATCCAGAAAGTATTCACACCCCTTCACTTTCCCCACATTTGGTTATGTGACAGCCTTATTCCAAAATGGATTAAATTCCTTTTTTTCCTCATCAATCTACACACAATACCCCATAATGACAAAGCGAAAAAGGTTTTGTAGAAATGTTTGCAAATTTATTAAAAATAAAAAACTGAAATATTGCATGTACATAAGTATTCACACCCGTTACTCAGTACTTGGTTGAGGCACCCTTGGCAGCGATTACAGCCTCAAGTCTTCTTGGGTATGAAGCTACAAGCTTGGCACACCTACTATATTTGGGGTATTTCTCCCATTCTTCTCTGCAGATCCTCTCGAGCTCTGTAAGGTTAGATGGGGAGCGTCACTGCACAGCTATTTTCAGGTCTTTCCAGAGATGTTCAATGGGGTTCAAGTCTGGGCTCGGGCTGGGCCACTCAAGGACATTCACAGACTTGTCCCGAAGCCACTCCGTTGTCTTGGCTGTGTGCTTAGGGTTGTTGTCATGTTGAAAGGTAAACCTTCGCCCCAGTCTGAGGTCCTGAGCGCTCTGGAGCAGGTTTTCATCAAGGATCTCTCTGTACTTTGCTCCATTTATCTTTCCCTCCATCCTGACTAGTCTCCCAGTTCCTGCCACTGAAAAACATCCCCACAGCATGATGCTGCCACCACCATGCTTCACTGTAGGGATGGTATTAGCAAGGTGATGAGAGGTGCCTGGTTTCCTCCAGACGTGACGTTTGGCATTCAGGCCAAAGAGTTCAATCTTGGTTTCATCAGACCAGACGATCTTGTTTCTCATGGTCTGAGAGTCTTTTAGGTGCTTTCTGGCAAACTCCAAGTGGGCTGTCATGTGCCTTTTACTGAGCAGAGGCTTCCGTCTGGCCACACTACCATAAAGGCCTGATTGGTGGAGTGCTGCAGAGATGGTTGTCCTTCTGGAAGGTTCTCCCATCTCCACAGAGGAACGCTGGAGCTCTGTCAGAGTGACCATCGGGTTCTTGGTCACCTCCCTGACCAAGGCCCTTCTCCCTCGATTGCTCAGTTTGGCTGGGTGGCCAGCTCTAGGAAGAGTCCTGGTGGGTCCAAACCTCTTCCATTTACGAATGATGGAGACTGCTGTGCTCTTCAGGACCTTCAAAGCTGTAGAAATGTTTTTGTACCCTTCCCCAGATCTGTGCCTCGATACAATCCTGTCTCGGAGGTCCACAGACAATTCCTTTTACTTCATGGCTTGGTTTCTGCTTTGACATGCACTGTCAACAGTGGGACCTTATATAGACAGGTGTGTGCCTTTCCAAATCATGTCCGATCAATTGAATGTACTACGGGTGGACTCCAATCAAGATGTAGAAACATCTCAAGGATGATCAGTGGAAACAGGATGAACCTGAGCTCAATTTTGAGTGTCATAGTAAAGGGTGTGAATACTTATGTACATTCAATACTTCAGTTTTTTATTTTTAATAAATTTGCGAAAATTTCTACAAAACCTTTTCACTTTGTCATTATGGGGTACTGTGTGTAGATTGATGAGAAAAAAAGGAATTTAATCCATTTTGGAATAAGGCTGTAACATAACAAAAATGTGGGGAAAGTGAAGGTGTGTGAATACTTTCCGGATGCACTGTACGTGTAAACCGAGAGTCTTAGTAACAGGCTACATAGGCATAGACACACACACACACACACACACACACACACACACACACACACACACACACACACACACACACACACACACACACACACACACACACATCAAAGTCAACAAAGATCTGCTACACTTACACCACACATTTCTTAGTCGGAAATGCAATTTCTTACCTTAAGGCTTCACCTTTGCCTCTTACACAGCCACCCTCCTTGTCTTTCTTTCAAAGTCCTTTATATGTCTTTCAAGTCCATCTGTTTAGCCAGTTCACACTTGGCAAGTACTGCCGTTATCATTGCTTATATTTAGGATGAACAAGATTATGCTGGCCTCCATGGGCCCCCCTAGTGGGTGGACTCCATTAAGCTTTCCCCTTTTACCCCCCTTACAGGTGGCCCTGCAGACAGGTAAATTGCACTTTTTCTTATTGTCCCCCCTTTTTTCTCCCTAACTGTACCCGCCCAATTACCCCACTCTTAGCTGCCCTGGTTGCTGCTCCACCCCTTCTGCCAATCCGGGGAGGGCTGCAGACTACCACATGCTTCCTCCGATACATGTGGAGTTGCCAGCCGCTTCTTTTCACCTGACTGAGGAGTTTCGCCAGGGGGGCGTAAGGCGTGGGAGGATCACGGTATTCCCCCCAGTTCCTTCTCCCACCTGAACAGGTGCCCTGACCAACCAGAGGAGGCGCTAGTGCAGCGACCAGGACACATACCCACATTGGTTTCCCACCCGCAGACACGGCCAATTGTGTCTGTAGGAACGCCCGACCAAGCCGGAGGTAACACGGGGATTCGAACTGGCGATCGCTGTGTTGGTAGGCAACAGAATAAGAATAGACTGCTACACTACGCCCCTCATAAATTGCACTTTTACTTAGTATTGATCCTCATTCTGATTGTTTTGCCCAGATCTCCCAACATCTCCCTTCCACGGAGGAATATATGTATTGTCTACATATTTGTATTGAATACGGTGTAATGTGCAGGTCTACCGTCTGTTTTTGTACTATCTCTTTTCTCTGTATGGGAGTTCTCACTTTCTCTGTAACACATGTGAAAAGTATTGTTAAAACCCATTACGTTGTGGATTTCGCTGCTCACCATTCTTACCAAGACACATTTTTGCACTTACTGTCATCATGAACTTAAATGATTGTGATTCAGCCTGTATCGCAGTTGTCACATTCATTCCAACATTTCTGTGGGTGTCTGTCGTTTCCACCCCGGTTAGGTCATCTACATACTGAAGTCTTCAAAACAGTGCAATCACCTCACCCAGTCTCTGCTGGTTTACGTCAGACACTTTGTAGAGGGGCCGCTGTCACACACACAACTCCTCAATATGAAGTCATGGGGTCTAGCTCTGGGCCTGCACATACACACCTCCACACATGTCTGATTGCATCTACGTTTAAGTTAATTTACATGTATTTGTGTTAAAGCACATGTGCGTGTCTGTGTGTGCGTTTGTGTGGTGGGCATGAGTGTGTATATGTTCTTTTTAAAAAAAAAAAATTTTCCCCCGTCTTTTTCTGCCCAATTGTATCCAGCCAATTACCTCACTCTTCCGAGCCATCCCGGTCGCTGCTCCACCTCCTCTGCCGATGTGGGGAGGGCTGCGGACTACCACATGTCTCCTCTGACACACGTGGAGTCGCCAGCCGCTTCTTTTCACCTGACAGTGAGGAGTTTAGCCAGGGGGACATAGCACGTGGGAGGATCACACTATCCCCCCAGTTCCTTCTCCCACCTGAACAGGCGCCCCGACCGACCACCGACTAGGACACATACGCACAGCTGGCTTCCCACCTGCAGACACAGCCAATTGTGTCTGTAGACGCACGACCAAGCCGTTGGTAACACGGGGATTCGAACCGGCGATCCCCATGTTGGTATGCAACGGAATAGACCGCTACACCAACCGGACGCTCTGTGTGTGTGTGTGTTCTTCAATGTGATATGTTTGTGTGGACGTCCTAGTGTATTGCTGCATGGTCAAAAAAAAAAATCTCTTGTATACCATCGTAAAACAACAATTACCCCACTACAAAACCTCTACACATAAACAGTGTGTCAAACTTAATCTTGTAAGCTTACAGTAGGCTTGCAGCTGAGGATGGTAAAGCAGTGGTTGGGAGCCAGCCGTGGTCTCGTTGGCTGCATGGCAACCAATTATTAACCTCGGCCCTATTTAGTGCCATGGCATTGTCATCCCGTAGTCGTTGTAGCGGGGCGACAATCCCATCGATTGCACATAGCCACAGAAATATGGGGCTATGAAGCCCGTGAAGGTGTGTGTTGGACTGTTGCTTACAGCCCTTATAAACTGTGCATTTAATCCTGTGGTAGGGTTCATTTATAAACTGTGTGGATGTACCCTTACAGAGGATTGCTGGAATATACTGGACTTAGTTTGGTATTTGTCTGTTGGCCAAATTACTGGTAACTGTCCTAACTACCAACTTACATTTGTTAAGATGGCATAAAGGTTTGTTTTGCTGTTTTAGTGCCGTTTTGCATGTTCCACATCAGAGCTGCTGACTTTTATAGGATCATGAGCCAAGCACGGGCCGTCCACATTCCTGCAGCATTGGTCACGGTTGCATTTCAGCTTTCAGAACGACTTTCATCGTAAATGTTTGGTCAACATTTACACTCTTGTCACCTCTGAGAGGTGGCATGAAGGGGACGGGAAAAGACGGGGGAACAGATGGAGGGCGACGGAGAGAGAAAGAACGGGGAAGGCGCGAGGAGATAGAAGGAGGGCAGAGAGAAGGGGAGGCACAGAGAGAGAGAGAGAGAGAGAGAGAGAGAGAGAGAGAGACATGCAATGTGAAGGAGAAAAGGGAGGTAGAGCATAAGAGAAAAAAGAGGGTGAGGATGAAGATGTGTAAGCTGTGAGAAAGAGTGAAGCGAGAGGGAGCGAGCAGACACAGACGAGAAACAGGAGAGCGGGAGAGAAGGAAAAAGTGGGTTAGAGGAAAGGGTGGAGAAAGGAGAGGCAAAGAGGCCGAGGTATAAACACACTGCTTACAGTATTTCACCTTTTGTACGGGAACCCGTTTCAAACAGAAAGCGCATTAAAATAAAAAACCTGAGCCAAATATCTGCCCCAAGGTCAGCCCACCAATCCTCTCCTCCCCCCATCGCGTACCATCAAGGCATTTTAGCAGTACTTTCTGAATCCAAGTGGGTAGACATCATGTTGAAGCCCCCCCCCCCCCCCCGTCAGCAACAGATGGAGATGGAGAGAGAGGAAGGGGGACTGTGTGTGGAGAGAGAGAGAGCGAGAGAGAGAGGGAAAGAAAGAGATACACAGGCATCTCCAGTCACTGTGGTTGAGCCCTTTTGGCAAAGTGAGATGTAAAACGAGAATGAGAGTCGAATAGAAACAGAGAGAGCGCCAGAGAGGAGCAGGGAAATAGAGTATGTGTGACAGAGAGACAGTGGGAAAGATTAACATTGCCAGGCATTGTGATGAGGACCTGCTGGCATAGAAATGTGCAAGAGAAAAAAAACCCCGAGGCAAAGCAGTGTGGGTAGGGAAGGAATGGGGGAGGAGAGGGTGGTAGTGGTTGGGGGGAAAGATAAAAAACAAGGAACAGAGGTAGAAATACAACCCATGTCAGACAGGCATGAGCTGGCATCATAACTCTGGGAGACGCCGGCCTCCCAAATCCATGAACCTGCCAGGAAAAGTGTAGCTAATGCACATATACATGCGCACGCACACACACACACACACACGCACACATGCACAAACAAAACACACACATACACACACGCACAGAGTTTTAACCCCAGGAGATGAGCAGAGCTGCAGTAGGACTCATTTTACGTGACAGCAGCAGATTTAAAACACACGTAACACAGATGTATAGCAAAGCTTAACCCTCTAAAGTGCCACATGCGGGGCTTAGTTTGTAAATCAGGGGGTGCTGGGACACAGACAGGGTGCTACTGCAGCGGGTCAGGGGGAGAGAAGAAGTCACGGAACGCATGAACAAATCCAGTGTCTGGAGCACATTGGACAACGCCTAGGTGTTAGCTGTTAAAACTAAACAAAACTGTCCCCACAAAAGGTTATTTATTTACGAGAATTAATCGCAGCATTCAGCATTCAGGGGGACGCTTAGAAACAGTTGTTTACGGTTTGTAGCTCTCTCTCTGTCTCTCTCTGTCTCTCTTGCTGACTGTCCCTTCACTTCCCTGTCATTTCCCTTCTGGCTGTGGATTGCTATAATGGGGGAAAATAGAATTTGAGCCAAAAGTTCTATTTACAACCATGAAAGGCAAGCAGGCTAAGAAACCAAACTGAGGGGACGTGTTCTGTCTGTCTAGCTGTTTGTCTGTCTGTGAGTATATGTCAGTGTCTGTCTTTCTGGCTATCTGTCTCTCTCTGTCTGTCTGTTTGTCTGGCTATCTGCCTGCCTGTCTGCCTGTCTGTCTGTCTGTCTGTCTGAGTCTAACTGTCTGTCTGTCCTGTGTCTGTCTGTCTATCTGCCTGTCTGTCAGTGTCTATCTGTCTGCCTATCTGTCCTTCTGTCTATCTGTCTGTCAGTGTCTTGTCTGCCTGTCTGTCTGTGTCTGTCTGTCTGTCTGTCTGTCTGTCTATCGACTAACATGCTTCAGGCCTCACTGAGTGACCTGATCGCCCCCCCCCCCCTTTAAATCAGATTTAAAATGCACCCAAAATAGGCAAACAAGTGATTTACGAGTAACTTCCATGGGAAATAAAAGAACGGCCAAACAGATAGCATTAATATTACACACAATTCATTTACAGAAAGTTGAATCAGTTCATCTGGACACAGCGTTTATGTTGTCCAGAGTCCAGATGAACTGATTCAACTTTCTGTGATTTCCTTACCTGGCTTACTGAGCATGCATAAAGACAAAATTAATTTACAGATTTTAATCGTGACAAAGGAGGTGCCGGCTGGCCGGATCCGGCACAAATTAACATGATATGTTGACACCCTGCACTAATGCACTCTCACATACAGCCATAACATACTGCGTACCAGGCTGCCACAGGAAGTGAGAGAATGCTAAATGTCAAGTCAAGGCAACAAGAAGATCTGGTCTTTCTGCATCCTTTTGCTTTTGATTGGGAAGTTTCTGCTAGTCCTGCACTGTTTGCCAGTGGACAAACACACACACATACACGCACACGCACACGCACACACACACACACACACCACATGAACACAACATGAGTGGTGGGTGTGAACATCTTGGTTTAGCCTAAATCGTCTCCGTTTGGTGCCGTTTGCATTTGGGATCACTCTCACATTCTTTAAATCATCTCGCTGCCCCAAAGTTATTGGTCTCACGGCCCCCTGGGTGGTCCAGAACCACAGGTGGAGACTGACTGTTATAACAGAGGGAACAACGCAGTTCCCGAAATAAGGGTCTGACCATCATCGTTACATGCTGTCTAAATAATCAGACAATGTGATTCTGCAGCCCACTGGGGAGCTCACATGAAAGCCATGGCCCCTCAGTCTTATCTGTGTTTTTCTTTCTCAACCAATTAGCTGGCCAACAAGTAAATCGGTGACCTTTAACCCCAACTCACTCCCTGTGTCTTCCTGTCCGCAGGGCCGAGCATCCTTACTTCCCATGCCTTTTTCCACAGTGTGTGTGCCGTTGAGAGACGGAGACATGGAGAGAAAGAGCGGCTGTGTGTTTGCATGTGCTGGGTGGCAGTGTGAGAAAGATAAAGTGTGTGTGTGTGTGCGGATGTGAGAGCGACACACTTTTTCGCTCTCACGTCCACACACACACACACTTTTTATCTTTCTCACATGTGAGAGTGAAACCAAAAACAGGTGTGTGTGTGTGTGTGTGTGTGTTAGTGAGTGAGTGAGTGAGTGGGTGGGTTTATAGGCATTTAATCCCAGTAATTGCCCCAGAAGGTCACAGACCTTCAGGAAAGGGAATTGGACTTGGTGTGAATGAGGCAGATAGTGTTGTCTTGCAAATCCCTTTCTGTCTCTCTTAAACACACACACACACACACACACACACACACACACACACACACACACACACACACACACACACACGCACACACACACACACGCACACCAACTGTTTCTGCCTTCTAATCCTCAGTTTCATTTTTCTATTATCTTTCTCTTTTACTTTCTTCTTTTCACTCTGCCTTCTCTGAAATATGAATGTGTGTTTCTGTGTTGGTGATAACTCATAATAAGTTGGCTCCAAAGCTTTCTGGTGAAACACTTTTGTTTTGGCAACAAAAAGTGTTGATCTACTGGCAGACCATGATTATATATCTCACTGCTATGGTTGACAACCAGCCAGCCAGCATGGTGGCTTAGGCTCAGAAATGCTGCTTCATCATGGTTTATCAATGTGTGTGTGTGTGTGTGTGTGTGTGTGTGTGTGTGTGTGTGTGTGTGCCATTGCTCTTGTCACGTCCCTGTATTCATTCTCACTGTGATGTAAACACCAGCATGGGGCTTGTGCTAGTGTGGAGAGTAGAGAAGGGCAGTACGGGCGGCACGGTGGCTCGTGGTTAGCGCTGTCACCTCATAGCAAGAAGGTCCTAGGTTCGAGCCCCGGTGTTGTCCAACCTTGGGGGTCATCCCAGGTAGTCCTCTGTGTGGAGTTTGTATGTTCTCCCTGTGTCTGCGGTGGGTTTTCTCCAGGTGCTCCGGTTTCCCCCACCATCAAAAAGACATGCATGTTAGGGTTAATACTCCTGTCTGTGCCCTTGACCGAGGCATGGCAAGATGAACTGGAGTTGGTCCCTTGGTGCTGCACAGCAGCTGCCCACTGCTCCTAGCTACACAGCTAGGATGGGTTACATCCATTCCATTCATCCATTATCCAAACCGCTTATCCTGCTCTCAGGGTCGCGGGGGTGCTGGAGCCTATCCCAGCAGTCATTGGGCGGCTGGCGGGGAGACACCCTGGACAAAGAGCGTAATTTCCCTATGGGGATCAATAAAGTATCTCAAAATAAAAAATAATAAAAAAGGTTGCAGTAGGAAGGTAAACCTAAATTGATAGGGGATATCTAGTTGGCTGAAACAGCAGAGCGAGTGCTCAATCTCCAGAAATGATCCAGTAGTTTGTTGGTCAGAAGAGGTAAGAGGTTCTGATTGTTTGGGGCAACTCCCAAGTGTAAAATTAGTCAACATGAAAAAAAAAAAAAAGAAGAAAAAAAAAGGCAGAGGATATTGTCATTATGAAATTGGTATCATTGTGACGTTTTATGGCTGTGTTCATTTTAATGCATGGTTGTTGAATGAAAGACATTCTTGTGAATGAAGAGCCAGCTCCCAGTCGCCAAGATGCACAGTGTTGAGGGACCCAATGCTACTATGTCTCAAGGTTAGAGAAGAAATCGGCTCATCATTTCTAAGTCTAATAAGTCCAATCCTTTCATGCAACGCTTGAAATCCACTTGACTTATACCAACCGACATACAGCCTCGGGGGTTTTGTGAGAACATCTCATGCACAGGCTGTCTGAGTTGTCACCAGGCTGCAGTTTTGAGTGACCCAATACCATTTAGGACCATTACTAATACTATACTGTGCCTCCAGTACAGCTAGACGACAGACTCCTGTGTGAGACTAAGAGAGTACAACAGAGGGACAAAGAGGTGGAGAGAGATAAAGAGAAAGGGGTGAGGGAAAGTTGACCAAGAGCAAGATAAGGATGGAGCGAGATGAAGGAGCAACGGGGAGAGGTACAAGGAGAGTATGTATATTGTGACAAAACTTCCACTTGGCATCCACTGACACGCACTGATGGACAAAAACAGAAACAGGGTGCTTAAACCGGGTAATATTGATCTTAATCTCGATTAATCTCCAATTTCATGCTAACAATGTATTGTGCTGCGTTAGAAGCACTGCAAAACCAAGACTGAAGGTGAGAGACACTGGCAGACGGACAGAGGCAAGACAGAGTCAGTGGAGGAAGAAAAAGATGAAGGGGGCAAGAGAGTGAAAGATTATAAGAAAGCGAAACGCAGCAGCAGAAGGACAGATAAATACAGGAAGGGAGAAAACGAAGATGAGAGAAACATAAAGGGGAAGTTATCTGATCCCATCCCTCAGTTTAGATGTTTTCCCTCTCTTGTGTATGACTGCCTGAAGGCTACCATGTCCTAAGAAAGACTCTGAGACAACAGCTGTCTGTGTCTGCTCCACACACGCCACCCGAAAGCTGCAAGCAACACACACACTGCATTCAGCTGGCACTTAATACAAGTGCATACATCTAAATAATGTTTATCCGATACTTAAGGAATTCCCCGGGGTCACGTCTTTACTTGCTTATTCACCTTATTTGTTTTCATTGTGTCACCTTTGGGGGAAAAAAGGCCGCATTATTAATGCAGGACAGATAAGATATGAGATGCCGATAGAGATGAGATAATGCTTGATGAGAGACTTACAGCAGCTGCCACTCCGAGTGGAGATGTGACGTGACATTATATGTTTGTGGTGTGTCTGACAACCCACTCCATTGTAATGTCTATAGCAGATTATGACCCAAGTTTGGCCATTGCAATGTTTTTAAAGATCTAGTCAGCGCTAGTTTGGAGGGATCTTAACGGAAAGCTGACACGACTACAGTAGTTTCTTCATATGGTGTATTTCAGTATGTTGCTTTCATGGGGCATTTGAAATGAAAGCCACTTTATTTGTCATTGTATTCTTACAACGAATTTGTCTTCTGCATTTAACCCATCCTATTGTATAGGAGCGGTGGGCAGCTGTAGCACCCGGGGACCAACTCCGGTTCTTCTTTCCATTGCCTTGGTCAGGGACACAGACAGGAGTATTAACCCTAACATGCATGTCTTTTTGATGGTGAGAGGAAACCAGAGCACCCGGAGGAAACCCATGCAGACACAAGGAGAACATGCAAACTCCAAAAGGACCTGGGACGGCCTGGGGTTCAAACACAGTACCTTCTTGTTGTGAGGCAACAGTGCTAACCACTGGTCCACTGTGCTCTTTTATCATTAAAAAATAAATGGAAAAAAAAAACAGCAAAATTATTTTTTTAAATCCCTTGCAGTCGTAGTAGCAGAGGAGTTGATTGTTTCTGTAAGATGACGGGAACTGGAGAAGCGTGTTCACGTTTATCTCAGTCTCAATGGTGTGATCCCCAAATCCATGTCTTCGTCAAGATAATAAAAGCTGTCAGTACCGGTCATTAGGTGTGTGACTCCCAATTCTTCGCAGTTATACTCTTCTTGTTTTGGATAACGCAAGCCTTAAACTTGAGAGGACCTCACTTTAAGGCACCATTCCATGTTACTGGGAGTACTGGGATGGTAGCATGTCTTCATGGCTCAGAGCACCGGACACTATAGATATATGGGCGTAAAACATTTCAAAAAGGCAAAGTTGAACCTCAAGAATCACATCCAAATCCACCCTGATAGATGTGTGGTTTTCAAAGTCTTTTCACACAGACAGATTATGACAGCACCAAACTGCTGTCCCCTAAATCCTCCATCTTATCCATAGATTTACTGAATAACTTGATCATTTCCAGATGATGAGTGGGCGAATTGAACGATGGAACCACAAAGTCACTCTATGGTGATTTATGATTTAGGCATGTAGCTGACAGTCTTGTCCAAAGCGACTTACTCAGACGGAGCGGGACAGAAGAATGGATTTAAATTCATAAATAAACACCATCATGTAAGCACACTAATGGGAACACAGTGATGAGACTTGAGCTGGCAAAGAAGCTCCAAACCTGTGGCCCAAAAACGTTCACCTAACGTTCACACGCCTCTACCACTGGACATTTTAAGAGCACAGTTCATGGCAGCCAATTTGTTTTGAATCAGATCCATCTGTATTCGTTGGCCTCTGGCTTAATGAGAAACCATACACTGTAAAAATGATGGATCAGTACCTAAAGGTCATATTTTATGGACCATAAGGTAGCTCACTTACAAAAAATCCCAAAAGCTATACACTATGGATATGAGGGTTCTTCAAGAACATTCAAAGGTCTCACTGTTACATAGACCTCTTTATGCTCCTATATTGGTCACAGCGAACACAGACTTAAGGGCTTACATTCATTCATTTTCCAAGCTGCTTATCCTGATTAGGGTTGTGGGGTGCTGGAGCCTATCCCAGCGCTCCCTGGGTGGAAGGTGGGGGAACATCCTGGATAGGTCGACAGTCCACTGCAGGGCAGACACACATATTCATACCTAGGCACAATTTAGTGTCTCTGATTCACCTGACTTACATGTCTTTGGGCTGTGGGAGGAAATTGGAGCTCCCGGTGGAAACCCACCCAGACATGGGGAGAACATGCAAACTCCACACAGAAAAGATAATGGCTGGCCAGCCGGGAATCAAACCAAGAACCTTCTTGCTGTGAGGTGAAAGCGCTAACCACAGCACCACTGTGCCGCCCTGCTAAGCATACAGTTTTTGTTGAGGCCTGTTGGCAATACAAAGTTATCATTCTTCTCCATTCCACAGTTTGTTGACTGCAGGGAAGGCCAAGTACATAAAAGTTGAAATGTTCATGGCGTCATTTTCAGATGTTTATATTTTATCCTTGGACAGCCTTAATCTGTTGGGTTTGGATGGGCATCTGTGAGGCGACGGGTTAGTATGCACCATGCTAGCCAGTTTTGATCTTATACTTATCCTTGCCTTTCCATGTGTATTTGTGCTCCTTCCTCTTGTGCTTGCTTGAGGGGATTGAGATTTGGACACCCCGGTACAGAAGGATGGAGAACATGGCTGGTTTTGGGTGGTGCTGAGGTGAGAAATGCTCACTCCCTCCCTTGGTCACCTCACCCCTTTGTACAGAAGTCACACTTTTTTTGTTGTTGTATTTTTAGCACTCTCCTATCTAACAAACTTAAAACTATAACTATGTTAGCATCCATCTAAAAAAAACTATGTTAACATGCCATTTTATTTTTCCAAATTTTCTGAGGATAGGGAGAAATCCCGTCCTTCGGATGAGACGTTAAACCGAGGTCCTGACTCACTGCAGTCATTAAAGATCCCATAGTGCTTATCGCAATCAGTAGAGGGTTTCCTGGTGTCCTGGCAAAATTCCCAACCTGGCTCTCTCCATCTGGCCACCCAATCATCCCCACATGTAATTGGCTCATTGATTCCTTCCTCTCCACCTCCAGCTGATATGTGGTGTGAATTCTGGGCAAAATGGCTGCCGTGCATCACACAGGTGGGTGTTACATGTTGGTGGTGGTTGAAGTGAGTTACTTCTTTCAATGTGAAGCGCTTTGGGCATCTTGAAAAGTGCTATGTAAATGTAATGATTATTATTAAATGGCTTTGTGCCAACTGCTGTTAGCAGATGTCACAAAGCAATAAGGACATTTGTTCATGGATGGTTGAGTAATTTGACATTAACACTAAAAAGAAAGAAAGCCACCTTATTTTGTCATCGTACAGTTACAATGAAATTTTTCGTGTGCATTTAACCCATCCTATTGTATAGGAATGGTGGGCAGCTGCAGCATGTGGGGACCAACTCCAGTTCTTCTTTCCATTGCCTTGGTCAGGGGCACTGACAGGAGTATTAACCATAACATACATGTCTTTTTGATGGTGGGAAGAAACCCACGCAGACACGGGGAGATCAAGTAAACTCCACACAGAAAGGACCTGGGACGGCCTGGGGTTTGAATCCAGGACCATCTTGCTGTGAGGCAACCATGCTAACCACTAAGCCATTGTGGTGCCCTAGTGAGGCCAGTGGATCAAACTCAGCTCTGTAGCCACTGTAGTGTTGCCGTCTGAATTCACAGTAGCCTTACAGACTCAATTGTATCTTCTTAGGTGTTATAAAACTGAGAGCGCAAGAAGAAGAAACAACAATAATAGCCAATACCAGCAAGAATGGTATTGTATGAAGGTTAGAGAAGAAATCAGCTCATCATTTCTAAATCCAGTAAGTCCAATCCTTCCATGCAATGCTTGAAATCCACTTGACTTGTACAGACTGACACACAGCCTCGGGGTTTTGTGAGAAAATGTCTTACGCAGTCTGAATTGCCCCTGACAATGCAATGTTTGGCAACATTTACTGCAAAAGTTGGAGAAAAAAAAACCAAAGAACTGTCATTTTTGCAGACCATTTTGTGTAATGAATTGGATCTATTGTTTCTGTGACAATATCATACAAAGTATTGCCTGCCTATTCAATAATCCAAATGGTGCTTTCCTGTGCTCAATGGTACTTCCCCCTTCAGCATTAATCATCCTCATCACATCATTGTTATGAGGGCGTCATTGTTTACTTAGCACGGTTTCAGCAGTTTTCACATTGCTCAATGTTCTCAATGGATAAATGCAGCAGCTACTGAATTGTTGAATACTGCATGTGGAAGAGAGGGAGTGGTTCACAATCCATTCTAGTGTGAATGAGGGATATTCTTATATAGGGGGATTATTTTAGTTGTTTTTTTTAATTCTACAGCAGCCATTTTAAGGTGGACTATTTAGAAAAGCTTTATTTCCAATATTTGTAGTGCTGACGAAAATTACTTTTCTTTGTTTCTCACTGCCATGGGTGTAGGCTCTTGTTTTTTAAATTGTCACTTGATATTTTTGCAATCAGATTGTGTTGAGAAGATGTGTGTGTGTGTGTGTGTGTGTGTGTGTGTGTGTGTGTGTGTGTGTGTGTGTGTGTCCGTGTGAACATGTGCATAAAGAACCAAAGCTTTGCTGGATTTGGTCTCTCTCTCTCTCTCTCTCTCTCTCTCTCTCTCTCTCTCTCTCTCTCTCTCTCTCTCTCTCTCTCTCTCTCTCTCTCTCTCTCTCTCTCTCTCTCTCTCTCTCTCTCTCTCTCTCTCTCTCTCTCTGTCTCTCTCACACACACACACACACAAAATATAGCCGTTGCAAAACTAAGCCATGTATTTTGATTGCAGGTAATTAATGTTGAATGAACTGTCCTTTGAATCATATCTAAGGTCCATGGAGTTTAACGCCACAGAGAAGTTGCCAGTATGTTACAGTACTAGAGTAGCCAAGACCAATTCATTTCCATTTATTGAATTCAGGAATCAAAGCAACTTTGCCTCTACTATCTATCTACACATCTACCGTTCACTATTGTATCTTAGGGTCCTTTCTAACTTCCAAAAAACTTGTAAACAGAGGCTAAATTCCCTGGATGATATCTTAATTATCTGGTCACACAGGACACAGGTTACATTTTCACTAATCCAGGAAATGCTAAGAAGTCAATTTTTCTCTCTCTGTCTATCTGACTTATTTCTCTCAGACTATACTTCTCTCTCTACCAACGTGTCTTTCACGCTCTCTCTCTCGCTCTCTCTCTCTCTCTTTCCTGGCTCTCCATCTATGGTTCTCTTTTTCACTAACTCCTCTGTTTCTGAGTCTCTTTTGCCTCACACTATTGCTCCCAGGCCAAAGTCAAAGGGGATTTCATCGACATGACTGAACTAATTACACTCTGTCTTTTTGGTGGGGGTTCTTTTCAAATCGACATCAACTGAGAGTTGTAACCCGATGATGTCAGTTCTTTGCGGATGAGCTCTCTGGCATCAGCGTCCCCTCTCAAGCCTCTTTTTGTCCATCTCTTCATTTCACAGTTTCACACCCCCCACAGTCCCGCTGGTCACAGAGAGCTGCAAGAACAACAGGAGCAATTCACTGTCCTCACCCTCCCCAAAGTAATAAAATCTAGTTTAAACAACGTCTTGTGTACGAAGGTCCTAATGAAGAGGAGGAAGAGGAGGAGGTGGTGACCGAGTCCTGAGCGAGACCCATAATGTTTTTTTCCCCTTCATGTGGATTTCCTGCAGTCTGGAAGGCGTTTACTTCATACATGTCGTAACAGCAACCATCATAGTCACGCCTCCCTCTGCCTCATCTTCCCCTTCATCCCCTCTTCTCTCTTCCTTATATGCATAGGAGACCCTAAATCAATACATCTTTATATATTTCGTGTGTGTGTGTGTGTGTGTGTGTGTGTGTGCGTGCGTGCGTGCGTGTGTGTGGGTGGGGTCCCCTCCCTGGGGTCCCCTCCCTCTGTGTAACTCACTAACTTGTGCTGGTGACATCATCCATCCAGAGGGAAGCCTTGAGGAACAAAGCTACGTTCGTCATCGTCCTCTTGTTTATTGCTATATCATTTATCAAAAAACAATAACATTTCTGATCAAAGGAAAGGTTCACGTTGCCGGGCGTCTTTTGGAATAGTACAGATGAAAACATTACTGATCGCTTCAGTGATGAAACATTTAACACTTTGCTGAATCTTCTCACTGAGCTTCAAAACAGTCCAATAGGACAACTGTTTAAACCGTCATGATACAACATAATTTAACACCTTTTTACAAAAGTACAGTCATACACATTTTCATTTATTCTCTGTCTATTCTGAATATGTTTTAAATAAGAGCAAAATCTGATTTAACTTCGAAATACTTTTGATTGTTTCAATAGCTGTTAGCAGCTGGTTAGCTCAATAGGTGGAAAACCCCCCAGCTTTCCTTCAGGAGATCAGAGGTTCAAACCCCGGCTGTAACGAGTCTCCATGAAAGCCGGGATCAGACTACACGATGGTTTTTTGTCTTTCACGAAGATCACCATGTCAGATTAGGCAACCATAGTGACGTAAATTCTTGCTGTGTCTTGGCCGGGAGACTGGCAACACTACAAGTATGACCCGACCAATCACCGTACGCTGCCTTTCACGATCTTGTGAGAGTTCATAGGTCGTCGGGGAGGAGGGTCAAGAAAATCTAATAAATCATGGCAACGGAAACGCTACGAGTGATGCTGGCGGTCTTGTGTTCCGAAGAGTAAAAGGAAAGAAAAAAAAAACCCCAAAACAAAACAAAACACTGTGGACGCCGTTGCGGCTAGTGCTACCGGGGAATGCTAACCTAGCATAGCTTAACCAGCTACTTACCGGGTTGCTGAAGTGCCTCCGCTATTTCTTGCCAACATTTAGCCTCTTTTTGACTCTGTCATGGTCCTTCCTCGAGGAAACGTCAAAAAGGCCAGGAGGGGTATTGTTGCCACTGCTCAACAAACATTTCCTCGGTTTTGTTGGTCCACCTGACAGCAGCGACCGCTTTCTCTTTGCCTTGTTTACTTAAAGCGCGCCAGAGAGCACTGTCATCCTATTGGTCAACGTCAAGGAACACGTCATAGGAGCGTAGGAATGTCAGACTAGGCAGGAAAATGCAAAACATTCCGACATGCTAGATGTTTCGTTGTGGTAGGTGGGGCGTCCCAGGCGCCGCGTCGCTGTTCTTCGTTTATGTCACACTATACACGGGGTGAAGACATTCCTCTTCATTCCCAACGTTCATGATCGGGCCCGACACTGGAAATTTGTCGGCGACGACAAACTCGGGCTGAAATCGTGTAGTCTGATCCCAGCATTTGTATAGCATTAGGAGGCTTAGACTCCTAATGCTATACAAATCAACTACCTCTTACATGCACATCGCTTTGGATAAAAGCGTCTGCTAAAGGAAATTGTAAATCGTAGCCTGGCAGTCCCATTAGCATTAGTTACAACCACGTACTTCCAAGAAAGTAAACAAACCTGTACTCAATTAACGTTGTTGATGGATGAGGGAAAACTTGTTTCCAGAGGCGAAAAATAAGTGAAACTATCGGAAGATTCTACCGAACAATTTTCTTATTGCTGTTGATGAAGTGTCTGTTGCCGGTACATATCACTATTGTTTTCTCACCCAGGCCTAAGTTAAAACCATAGTCACAATATCCTTGATGTTATTATGGCTTTCTAACAACAGCAATCATGTGTACTGTAGCAGGTTTTCTACACAGTGGTGCACATGCATTACAATGAGAAACAACAGCAAAATGCTCTTTGGTAATATATCAACTTGATTGATATACCAATCAATAAAGCAAGAATATACACGGATAAATTAATGTTGCTCCAGCCCGTGTGTGTGTGTGTGTGTGTGTGTGTGTGTGTGTGTGTGTGTGTGTGTGTGTGTGTGTGTGTGTGTGTGTGTGTGTGTGTGTGCTGCTGATGATGATGATTCTGTTTGTATCTTCAGGGGACAGATGCATGTATAAAACACACATACACACACACATACACATGCATGCACACACACATATTTTAACATCTGAAATTTTTTGACCATTTTTCCTATACAACATGTCTGGAGATGCAGCTGTTGAATGGAAAGTATGTACAGTGTACAGGCTACAATAAAGTAACCGTGACACCTGCACTTAAAAAGGTTACAAGACTTCTGTCCAGCCCCTCCAATTTAGGAGTGGAAACACAACCAGCTGTGTGGGTTTTCCTTTTTCCTTTCTTTTTTTTTCATGTTGGCTCATCTAGTTGGCTCATGTTTCTATTTTAGCGCAGGAATCAAAATTACAGGCATTTATACTTACAACCAATCTATAATATTTCATTATTCTGCAATTCTTCGTATTTTGTTTAAATGTTCATGTGCTGAACTGTGCATAACATGTACTGAGCTTGCAACAGATATTTAAAAATTTAAGATTCTGTTTCAGACTTTTGTGTGCCTCACCAACATTATCAAAATGCCACCTCTGAATCAGAGACAGATGAACACTGCAGTGACACTGCAGCCTTAACAGTCATGAGATATGACCATATACTACTAAGCTTTGTACAATACAAAATTGCTCACTAATGTGGATTTTTGTCTATCCTCATATGTACACATTGCTGGCTTGAACAAACCAAGACTAAGACTCAACACTGTATAATTTTCTCTCTGAGTGACTTCGTTCAACTAAATTATTTGTACAGCCTGATCCTGTTTATGGTTTGAACTGGAACTGCTCACCAACACCATCGATAAGAATCCACAAGAATCTACATTTGCTATGTTGCTAACAACCTTTGTGCTAAGGAGGACGGCAGGTGCATCATTTGTCTTTTTGACCTCTCCAGTGCACCACATGACCCCGGTGATCCTCCACTGAGGAACCCACACAGCCCCTTCAGTGCTTTATGGGAACCTCGCTCCCAATAACAGGCTAGACTAATCACCAGTCAGGGAAACCAGACAACCACAGAGCAGCCTTACTATACCATTACCTCCTCTTCAATTACAGCCTTCTTTACTATTTCAGAGCAGACTCCAATTTGTCCCTGAAACCCCAAGAAGTCCGGCAGAACATTGTGGCTGCTTGGCAGACAACACTGCCTACAGAGCACAACACTGGCTGACTCCTTCAGAAAATGAATAATTCGCTTAATTTGGCAAGAAAATATGTGGGTTCATTAACATGACTTTATTGATTGTTGTGGGGAAATTAGTAATCTGCATGTGACCCATCCTAACTACTTAGGAGCTGTGGGCAGCCATTGTGTGGTGCCTGGGGCCCGACTCCAGTTCTCAGGCTAGTGCATTGGTCAAGGGCAATGGCAGTATAGCTTTAACCTAACATGCCTGTCTCTCAGTGTGGGGGAAATAGCCCACGTGAACCCTGGGAGAACAAATGAAATCCATGCAGAAAGTCCTCCTGGGGTTTGAAACCAGAACCTTCTCACTGTGAGACAACACTGCTATCCACCGAGCCACTCATCCTCTACTAATGATAATAACGGTAACAATGATAATCTTCTAGTGTTGGTCACTGCTCCCGTCCTCTGTCACTTTTCTCACCGAGATTTTTCCATGCTCATCAAAGATTTGAACCTGTGCGTTTTGGTCAAAGACACATAGCTATGCGCTCCAGCCTCCTCCCCCCCCCCCCCCCATTTTTGCTACTAAGGACCTCATTAACGGGTGCCTCAAGGGTTTGTTTATTTCTTTAATTAACCTTAATTTTAAACATGAGCATATACTTTATACTCCAGGGCTTCCTCAATAGAATAGAATAGAATAGAATAGAATAGAATAGAATAGAATAAACCCAGCCACTGAGGATGCACAAGCCAGTGCATCCTTAGTGCCAGTCCCAAGCCCGGACAAATGGGGAGGGTTGTGTCAGGAAGGGCATCCGGCGTAAAATCTTTGCCAAATCAAATATGCGGATCATAAATAAGACTTACATACCGGATCGGTGGAGGCCCGGGTTACCAACGACCGCCACCGGTACTGTTAACCAGCAGGGTGTCGGTGGAAACTATGCTACTGTTGGGCGAAGGAGAAGGAGAGGGGGAAAGCATGTCCAGAGGCAGCTAGAGAGGAGGAAGGGTAGGCATGTGGAGGTGAGAGTTGGAACTTTGAATGTTGGCACTATGACTGGTAAAGGGAGAGAGCTGGCTGACATGATGGAAAGAAGAAAGGTAGGCATACTGTGTGTGCAAGAGACCAGGTGGAAGGGGAGTAAGGCCAGGAGTATCGGAGGTGGGTTCAAACTCTTCTACCATGGTGTGAATGGGAGGAGTAATGGGGTAGGGGTAATTCTGATGGAAGAGTATGTCAAGAGCGTGCTGGAGGTGAAGAGAGTGTCAGACAGAGTGATGAGTATGAAGCTGGAAATTGAAGGTTTATTGCTGAATGTTATCAGCGCATATACCCCGCAAGTTGGGTGTGAGATGGATGAAAAAGAAGAATTCTGGAGTGAGTTGGACGACATGGTGGAGAGGGTACCCAAGGAGGAGAGAGTGGTGATTGGAGCGGACTTCAATGGACATCTTGGTGAAGGGGACAGAGGTGATGAGGAGGTGATGGGAAGGTATGGAGTCAAGAAGAGAAATGTGGAAGGACAGATGGTGGTCGATTTTGCGAAAAGGATGGAAATGGCTGTGGTGAATACATATTTCAAGAAGAGGGAGGAACACAGGGTGACGTACAAGAGTGGAGGAAAGTGCACACAGGTGGACTATATCTTATGTAGAAGGCGCCATCTAAAAGGGATTGGAGACTGCAAGGTGGTGACAGGGGAGAACGTAGCTAGGCAGCATCGGATGGTGGTCTGTAGGATGACTTTGGAGACCAAGAAGAGGAAGCGAGTGAAGACACAGCCGAAGATCAAATGGTGGAAGTTGAAGAAGGAAGACTGTTGTGTGGAGTTCAGGCAGGAGTTAAGACAGGCACTGGGTGGTAGTGAAGAGTTGCCAGATGGCTAGAAAACCACTGCAGAAATAGTGAGGGAGACAGCTAGGAAGGTACTTGGTGTGTCATCAGGACAGAGGAAGGAAGACAAGGAGACTTGGTGGTGGAATGAGGAAGTACAGCAAATTATACAGAGGAAAAGGTTGGCAAAGAAGAAGTGGGATAGTAAGAGAGATGAAGAAAGTAGACAGGAGTACAAGGAGATGCAGCATAAAGCAAAGAGAGAGGTGGCAAAGGCAAAGGAAAAGGCGTATGGTGAGTTGTATGACAGATTCGACACTAAGGAAGGAGAAAAGGACTTGTACCGATTGGCTAGACAGAGGGACCAAGCTGCAAAGGATGTGCAGCAAGTTAGGGCGATCAAGGATAGAGATGGAAATGTGCTGACAAGCGAGGAGAGTGTGCTAAGAAGGTGGAAGGAATACTTTTGAGGGGCTGATGAATGAAGAAAATGAGAGAGAGAGAAGGTTGGATGATGTAGGGATAGTGAATCAGGAAGTTCAGCGGATTAGCAAGGAGGAAGTGAGGGCAGCTATGAAGAGGATGAAGAGTGGAAAGGCAGTTGATCCTGATGACATACCTGTGGAGGCATGGAGATGTTTAGGAGAGATGGCAGTGGAGTTTTTAACTAGATTGTTTAACACAATCCTGGAAAGTGAGAGGATGCCTGAGGAGTGGAGAAGAAGCATACTGGTACCGATTTTCAAGAACAAGGGCGATGTGCAGAACTGTAACAACTACAGAGGTATAAAGTTGATCAGCCACAGCATGAAGATTTGGGAAAGAGTAATAGAAGCTAGGTTAAGAGGAGAGGTGACGATCAGCGAGCAGCAGTATGGTTTTATGCCACGAAAGAGCACCACAGATGCAATGTTTGCTTTGAGAATGTTGATTGAGAAGTATAGAGAAGGCCAGAAAGAGTTGCATTGTGTCTTTGTAGATTTAGAGAAAGCTTATGACAGAGTGCAGAGAGAGGAGATGTGGTATTGTATGAGGAAGTCAGGAGTTGCAGAGAAGTATGTAGGAGTGGTGCAGGATACGTATGAGGGAAGTGTGACAATGGTGAGGTGTGCGGTTGGAATGGCAGATGGGTTCAAGGTGGAGGTGAGATTACATCAAGGATTGGCTCTTAGCCCTTTCTTGTTTGCAATGGTGATGGACAGGTTGACGGACAAGATCAGGCAGGAGTCTCCATGGACGATGATGTTCGCGGATGACATTGTGATCTGTAGCGAGAGTAGGGTGCAGGTTGAGGAGAGCCTGGAGAGGTGGAGGTATGCACTGGAGAGAAGAGGAATGAAAGTCAGTAGGAGCAAGACGGAATACCTATGCTTGAATGAGAGAGAGGACAGTGGAATGGTGAGGATGCAAGGAGTGGAGGTGACAAAGGCATTTGAGTTTAAATACTTGGGGTCAACTGTCCAAAGTAACGGGGAGTGCAATAGAGAGGTGAAAAAGAGAGTGCAGGCAGGTTGGAGTGGGTGGAGAAGTGTGTCAGGAGTGATTTGCGACAGAAGGGTATCAGCAAGAGTTAAAGGGAAAGTTTACAAGATGGTTGTGAGACCAGCTATGTTATATGGTTTGGAGACAGTGGCACTGACGAAAAGACAGGAGGCAGAGCTGGAGGTGGCAGAGTTGAAGATGCTAAGATTTTCACTGGGAGTAACAAAGAAGGACAGGATTAGGAACGATTATATTAGAGGGACCACTCAGGTTGGACGGTTTGGAGACAAAGCAAGAGAGGCAAGATTGAGATGGCTTGGACATGTGTGGAGGAGAGATGCCGAGTATATTGGGAGAAGGATGCTGAATATGGAGCTGCCAGGGAAGAGGGGAAGAGGAAGGCCAAAGAGGAGGTTTATGGATGTGGTGAGGGAAGACATGCAGGTGGCTGGTGTGACAGAGGAAGACGCAGAAGACAGGAAGAAATGGAAACGGATGATCCGCTGTGGCGACCCCTAACGGGAGCAGCCGAAAGTAGTAGTGGTAGTAGTAGTAGAGAATAGAATAGAATAGAAGAGGACCTGCAACGGACCTGCAAACTGGACAGGGTGTCCTCCTGACTGCTGTCCAATGCCAGCTGGGATACTAGGCTCCGGCCCTCATGACCTTTAACTCGACTGAGCACTACAGAGAATGGATGGATAAATGAGGAAAAGCAACCTTCTGTGCTGTCAAGATGTGAGGGAGGTGGACATATGAAAAGCAAACGAACCTTCAACACCCCCCCCACACACTGCACCACCTGATTAGCATGTCACTGTCACTCTCTCTCAGTCGTTCTCTGTCTTACTCTTTATCTCTCAAATACACACACTCCTCTCAAATACACACACCCCTCTCAAATACACACACACACACAAACACACACACACATAATTTGATGATGAACTCTATCATCATTTACTTTTATAACTAACAATGTCTGGAAAAGCAAATTAAAAACAAATATCAGAGAAAAGAGAAACACCCAAAAGAGGGGACAGCCCATTCCTGAATCAACACACACGCACGCACACGCACACGCACACGCACACACACACACACACACACACACACACACACACACACACACACACACACACACACACACACACACACACACAGAGTCAGCCCGGGCCAGTGAAACCAGTGGGAACATATCCTCTTAACAAACTCAAACAGGAGTAGCAGCTCACAGCTGCCCACTGGCTGCCTCGGCTCATCTGGACACATCAATATTTGGTTACACTGCAGTGGACGGTTATCCACTCTGATTTCCCATGCTGGTGTGCTGATAAAACACCATGTTGTTCATTATCCTTATCATTCTGTCAGCCTCCACTCTCGCCCAAAACAGGCAGCGACCACTAGAAAAACACAGCGGGAGATGGAGAGAAAGAGAAATGGAGGGGAGTATTCATGTGTGTGGGGGTGTGGGTGTGTGCGTGTGGGTGTGTATTTGTGTATGCATGCACGATAAAATTAGGAGGGGGACGGAATGCAACAGACAGATAAAGAGAGAGAGAGAGAGAGAGAGAGAGAGAGAGAGAGAGAGAGAGAGAGAGAGAACGAAAATGAGAGAGTGAGACTGGGTGAAAGACAGAGAGAGTAAAAGGTGAAAGTTCTGTTTGTCCGTAGGTCTGTCTGTGTGAGCAAATGTGGCCTCTGAGACTGTTTTCCATTTCAGCCGCCAACATCTGTGTCATCTCAGCAGAGGACATTTGTCTAGTCTGCCCCGGCCACGACGAGGAGTCCAATATGGAGATGGAGATGAGAGAGAGAGAGAGAGAGAGAGAGAGAGAGAGAGAGAGAGAGAGAGAGAGAGAGAGAGAGAGAGAGAGAGAGAGAGAGAGAGAGAGAGAGAGAGAGAGAAAGAGAGAGAGAGAGAGAGAAGGACTGGGTTGGAGGAGAGCAGCGAGGTGGGAGAGGAGTGAGGAAGGAGGCGGGGGTGGAGTGGGGGGGGGGGTAGAGGAAACAGCCCAGATGTGTCCCTTTTTTGCCAGGAGTACTTTTCCTCTTCTCTCCTCTCCTCACTTTCGCTTTCCAGTCGCAAAGAATGTCCTAATATGCTCCAAATCTATATAGTATCTCTCATCCAACTAGATACCAAAACATTCCTCGTAACTTCCGATTGCTAAAAAGATTTCTGAAAAGACTTTCTTTTTTTTTTAACTGTTCCTCTTGGGGACAGAGCACACGGGGCAATAGCAGTTTTTAGTGAGATAACTTTTCTGAATGCTGAAAGAAAATCAAACCAAAATGTTGGTATGGTTTTCATAAGAGGCACAAGTATTTGACATCTATTCTCTAATAATAATGTAATGTGGGGATTGAACTTGAGTAAAGTTTAACTCATAAGAAGCCACTCTGGACAACCTCCCCACCCACACACACACAAATTAACAGGACTTATTAATCATTATGTTCACTTAGACACTGTGGAAGTTGATGTATTAGGTGCATAAAGGTACAGAGATAGTATAGTATACTTTGATAGGGGAGGGTAAGTAACACCATTTACGGGCCATATACTGGTCAAGTTTCAGCTACGGCGGCTAACTTTGTCCAGCAGCTACTTTGGCATTTCACCTACTACAGAGATCCCAGATGTTGGAAAGAGGAAAATCAGCTCATAAGCGTGAAAGTGACCGGTGAAGTAATGATGCACCAGTTTAAGCAACTGCTGGAGAGACAACTTCTGTGTTTTTGCCCTGTGCATGACAATGCTGTTCTTGCAATCATAATTCTCCAGGGCTGCATAATCCACCAATCCATGGGATCAAATAGCATCAAAGCCATCCTCAAACCTCAACAAGCGATGAGAGGGAATAGGAGCAGTGCACTTATTCGACAACAATAAATGCACTGAGGGACTTGGGAACCTCAGGTTAATCCTACGCGTAGGTTAGCCACGGCTCGTCATGCTCTCACTATAGAGCACGCCCACCAATCAAAATGCTACATAAATTCCATCAATAACATGCAAACCTCATGAGCGCCTTCTAATTGTGACCACCTTAACCTCATTTAATCTTTCTGGGAAAACCTCATGTGGTTGGAGGACCAAACCACTAGCAGGGCGTGTTTGCACACGTGTGTGTGCGCGTGCGCGTGTGCGTGTTGTTGCTGTATAGAGAGAGGGAGATATCAGGATGGGGAAGCAGATATATTACACAGTAGAGGCAGGGAGAGAGAGAGTTGAGATTGAAAGTGTGTAAGAAAGTGAGAAAACCTTAACATGTTTCAGTTAGGAATGTGTTGGTAAAATCTCAATTTATTGTCGCTACTTAATTTGGTCCATAAATAGAATGCGGATTAAGCAAACATTAACGAATGCAGTGAACCAATAAACTCTCATGGATTATAAAGTGAGATTTATGATTCTACAACAGGGTGACGGTGAGGCCCCGCCATAGGTGCCGGCGGCATGCCATTTAATTTATACTACTACGTCGTAGATGAACCCGTAGACTGTCGTAGCACCGCCACAGACTAGATGGCAGTGTCACGCACGATACGCCACAGCGTGCCATCAAATCAGGATCGGAAGTAAGGGAAGTAGTCATGTTTGCGTTCTCTCACACGCACTGGCAACTAAGGCGGCGAAGAAAAGGTTCACAGCAATGCCTTTGCTAGATGAGAAAGATGAGCTATCACGTTGGAAGAGGGGATGGCTTACGAAACCACTGAACATGCTGAGGTAGGAGTACAGGGAACTCGGCGTGTTTGTTTTTCCAGATGCGAGAGACGGATTAACTTCCGGGTGCCGGCGCCGCAAACGCATAGCAGGTAAGCGGCGTAGCCTCAACGCACACTTGCATCTTTAAGGAGGCGACCGTAGACTACGATGGAGCCCCTCGTGTAGGTGTGGAGATCCCACTGTAGCCTACGGTGGAGCACCCGCGATCACGTCGACGCAGAAACCATCAATCAGGCGTAAATGCGGTAAAAGCTGATATACACCATTTGCAGTACACACAAACACTGGCACTAAAACTCTCTCTCTCTCTCTCTCTCTCTCTCTCTCTCTCTCTCTCTCTCTCTCTCTCTCTCTCTCTCTCTCTCTCTCTCTCTCTCTCTCACACACACACACACACAGAGTCTCTGTCTCCTCTTTCCCTGTCCTGTCTCCACCTCTTCTCTGCAGTCCTTCATGGTCCATTTAAGTTCTACAAATGGAGAATGGGTCTCACACCGCCACGGTTATCGGTGTACTTTCCCACTGTGGAAAAAGGCCGCCACTTGTAAATCTGTACTCAGGCTACGGTGAGGCACTCCGGACAAAAGCATCAACCAAATGGATCATCTCCTCTCTTCCTCTAGTCCCCCATTACTTCTCCTCTATCTCATTAGCTTCCAGAGATAAGGACAGCTGTGTAGTTTGTATCATGAATGGAGGTCTTTGACTGGGAGAGCGGCTGACTCCTTACGGACAGACAGAGTGACAAACTGTCACAAGGCTTTGATCTTCCTCTGCTCTCTTTCACCGGCCCTCTTTTCATTGGTGCTTAGGAGAGAGAACCAGGGAGCAGAGACAGAAAATTACAAAATAATTCAAAACAGAAAGAGCGAGTCTCTCCTGGTGAGCTAAAACCGGCTGTGTATTCCAACCAGGTGCTGTCTGTCCTATATTTAACTTGGATTTACTATTAACTGTGTGTCTTGCCCCTGGTCGGGCTAGTATGCTTTTACTGTTTTTTTGAGTTCTCATGAAGTGAATTTTGACTTTTCCTTTCCCTTTTCATAGGTTTTTGACTTTTAATTTCTCTGATGTGAAAAATACGTTGCTCGTCCTTCCACGGTGCGAACAGTGTCATTAAATAGAGGAGATGCAAGTGACTAATTTGTACAAGTGTGTGAAAAAATTTTCACTTAAAGAAAAACCAGTACGCGTATGTTCAAATCAAGCCCAAGAGACAGACATTGAAGCAAAGTTAACAGGAAAAAATGCTGATAACAAAAAACGGGCTTTGTTAACCACATCTGCAGTGAAATACTGCAGATTCAACATTGTGAAGTTGTACCTTTGTTGTACATGCATGGTCATGTTTCTCCTAAGATGCATGCCTTTAAACAATCCAGTTAATGTGATGTAGAGGGTTTTTTATACTCGGCACAGCCAAGGAGCTGTCAGTCACAAGTAACTATCATGACAATTAGAATAGGGACTCAGAGCATCTTTAAAAATAGCACCATAGACATGCAGACACACACAAACTTGTGCTTGTAAGAATGCACACACACACACACACACACACACAGGTACAGAAACATTTATACAAATATTCAAATAAAAGCCAAATTCTCACAATCCACTCAGCAAAAGAAGCATGCACACCGACAGACAAACCCCGCCTGCACAAACACACAAAAACACACACACAGGTACATAAATTTGTTTCACAAAAAATTATGAATCAGACATTAACAAATGTAGGACTACACAAATACTGTATACAGATGTATCTCTCTCTCACTCAATCTCACACACACACAAACAGACGCACACAAATCATTATACAAAATCCAGTGTAACCAACACTGAGAAGATACAGTGGAGGGTCCGTGTTAAGAGTGTGTGTGTGAGTGATAATAGACGATGTGGGTGGTCGATAGACTTCGGTGCAACCCAGAGGAATGTGGAGGATTTCTCCTGCCTCAATCATAAGGCCGATTATAGTCAATGTGTTTTATATTGGTATAACCACTGAGGAGATGGATTATGGCTCAGCCTAGGATAGAGAGAGACGGCGCTTGCAGACAGAGTCAGCATAATCAGAAAAGGTGATTGACACAAGGGGGGGAGAACTAGACACAGGCTGAGACAGACGGAGACAGTGAAAGATGCGTGAGAAAGATGGAGGTGGTGAGAGAGACAAAATGAGACTGATGAATGGACAGATAGAGCAAGAGAGAGAAATGTGCCAGAAAGAAAGATTGTGAGTGCAAAAAAAGAGAGGGAAAGAGGTAATATGACAGACAGGAACAGGAAATGGAGGAGCACATTCTGGTTCCATGGTGTCATATATTGACTCTATTGACAAAGTGTCAATATATCATGCACAGGGTACCCATCAGTGACTGTATGAGATGCAGCGGGGTAACGACTTCATCTGTATGAGACGCGGTAGGCTAACCACTATCTAACCTTACCCACCTCCTACCATGTATGTAATTAATATTAAAAAATCAGCATGGAAGTTTCACATCGGAATCTATGGCACACCTGCCGCATCTCTAAAGTACTTTCCAAATTCTATGTCGATGCTTTGTTAATGGCATCAACATGTGATGCCGTGGGATGGGAATGTGTTGGATGGATACAACAGATCCACAGTACCCGAGGAGGAATACCCATTTCCTCTTAACCTCTGCATATTTGCACTGCATATTCATGTCAACGTACAATGGTACACATTTTTATTGGCAGCAGAGGCGAATGGCAGAATGGTGATAACAGGTGAAACATTTAACGCGGTGAAAGGCAAACAAAAACACAAAACAGATGTCCTGCTTTGGTTCGCAGCCAAAAAATAAACATTCGGATGGGAATCAACGAGCAGGAGAAATGCAGATGTAGCATATAACACAGTGCATCGTTTCTCATTTAATCCTGCCTCTGTGTGTAACTCTAGGGTGGAGAGAATGCCAAGCCTGCCGGTCTCCATCAGATACCGACTGAATGGAGGAGGAAACACTGAAAAACACGGCTTGGACAAAACACAGACACAAAAACAAAGACATGATATAGCCACATTCCACACGCAAATCACATTAACTCCCTGCTAAAGAGCCGGACAGACTGCCGTGACTATCATCACACAAAGGCAGCTTCCAGCCGGCGCAAAGACCGCTTCCACCCACGCTGTCAAGGAATGAATGTGTAAAACGGTCAGTAAAAACCCCACAATGCACACACTAAAATGACACAGTGTGACCCGCACATTAATCAACACAATGCGGAACAATATACCCACTAAACCTACACAATGCAACCCACATGTCGAAAGACACAATGTAAAAACACACAAAGCCTACTGAGTTTTCTACCCCGCTGTGTGTGTGTGTGTGTGTGTGTGTGTGTGTGTGGTCGTACATGTGTGGTTGTGCAGGTGAGTGTGTTTCTGCATAATGAAGAGTTGTAGCAGCCACATGATCTGGAATGAGACTGACCAAAGTTTCAGAATTAAAAAGAAAATACACAAGTCTTCCATCTAAATGGAAAAGACAGCCATAGAAAATTGTAGACCCTTAGGAAGAATAAAAAATAAGACTGGGTGTAGTTGTGTGTCACTGTGGCTATGTTGAGTACATGCATATTGCAAGTTTGCGTATATGTATCAGATTAGATTCAACTTTATTGTCACCACACAGAATACAAATACTAAGACAATGAAATGCAGCTTGGCGTCTAACCAGTAAGTGCAAAATAGTACGGTAAAATTTAATACTGATTACGAGTGTACAGCGGTATACACACACACACGCACACACGCACGTGTGTGTAATTACAATACTACTAAAAATGGTTGTAGCTTGGTGGTGAAGTTGCTAACTGACAAGTGAACAAGCTAATCTTTATTTCCATCAGATTTGCCTAATCATATTGATCGACAATGCATACTGAAGTAACTTCATATTAAAAGGGGCGAAAATCTGACCTTTTTGGCTAACCTTGTGATTGGATGCTAGCTAACTGTGTACACGAGTGCCGCACCAGCACGAAATCCTTCTGATGTAAACACAGAAACTTTGTAGCTGGTGTTTGACAACTTAGCCTGTAACCAGAGAAGCGCCTGTATCCTCAGAGAAGCCTGCCGTTACTTAATGAAGTATGGAGACCAAAATATAAGCCGAAGTGTCACATTACATTTTGTTAGAAACTTTTAATTGAAGTGGCATCAAATTACACATTCAGACTTAATATCATGGTTTGTCCACATCATTTGACACATCCTGCTAGAGTTCGGCTCAGTCCATCTGTCAATCAGTTTGTAATATGTATATGTTTGACTGGTAGTTAATGTTAGGATGATGAGCAAAGGAGCACGGGCAGAACCTGATTTAGAGGGTTTCTTTGTATTTAGCAATCAATACATGAGATGCAATGTGTTAATGAAACCGTCAGTCTAGCATACATTATATAGATTGTTATTCTGATTTATACCTAGCTAATTGTTGGAGGCCAAGCTTTTGCAAAGTAGCGCAGGCTTCGTTTGTCAGATGAACACGCAGTAGACTATGCAGTCTGTAATTCGGCAGACACTTAAGTGTTGCGGTAACGGTGCTACGGCAAGGCGATTGTGAACAAAACTTGCAGGGGCCCACCAGCTGCCCCTATTGTAAGCACACCAACTTGCTGCATTTTGGTGTACTACCATATTAAAAACCATTTTGAAAGGGCAGTGTCACACAGGTACTTTAAATTAGGGTAAGGGTTAAGATTAGGCATGTAGTACTGATGTTTAAGGTTCGGTTTAGGGGAGGCGTCCCCACAAATAAAGGAAGACAAAGGTGTGTGTGCACACATGCGCGCATGTGGATAGCAGCTTGTGCCTGCGTGGGTGTATTTACGAGTGTGTCTGGTGTGTTTGTGTTTACACTGTATGAGTTTATGTGTCTGTGTGAACAGCCACTATACCTACAGAAACTCTGTTTGAAAATGCCACTCCTCCTAGGTGCAGCCGAGCACTGATGTTGCGAAACTTTCACTCGGCTCGTCTGGGAGATACGAGTCAAACAAAAACTCACTGAGGGACCTGCAAAGACAGACTAAAACCTTCCTTTGTTCTCTCCCGCAAAGTCCAGCCAGGGAGAAGCCAGAGCTCCACTCGGTAAACATTCTATTATCCTGCTGAGTAAAGCAACTGGTTAAGCTATGAAAAAGCATTATCTGCATTCTCACTAAATCTCAACTCCCATGCATGTGCGTTTAATTATTTCACAACTGTTTAAACTTTCAGGTTTCCAATGTTTTTTTCTCTGAGCAATTCAGTCAACCTGATAACCACCCTGTTATTCCTGTGGTACAAAGTTTTGGCTCCCGAGATCTTTGTCAAGGGACTTTCCCACTTTTGTCATTTCAATTTGAACGTCTCACTCACACAACATTTCAGTGGTTTCATCAAAAGTGCATTAATGAACATTTCAATCACGTTCCTCCCTTATAAATATTATAGGTGAAGTTTTTGGGAAATGTCGGTGGAGAGCTGTTAGCTTAAAGCTGCAGTAGGCAACATGAACATTCCAATGCCAAACCTTCCGCCTCTCTTGTCTTCTCTGCTGCCTCGTATCACTCCGCTAAGAACCTCCCACTAAATGACTCCACCGCATCACTCTTCAGCCCCTACAGTCCAGCAGCTCTCATCTCGTCTCATCATCAGCCGCTTCTCCGGGATCGGGTCGCGTTGGCAGCGAGCTAAGAAGGGCACTCCAGACGTCCCTCTCCCCAGCAACACCCTCCACCTTCTCCTGGGGAATCCTGCAGCTCTTGTCATCTCAAAGAAGCCTCTCCGATGTTGATCCTCATCTGATCTCTCTTTTTATTTAGCACTTTCTTTGTCTCTCTCTTCTCCAAGGTCCTCCTTCTTTTGGCTTGTTTTGTACTATACGCCATTGTAGGCAAAGGAGGAATTGGAAATTTAGCACAAGTTGTCATAGCTCTTGACACAACTTCTGCGTGGATGCCAGACTACCTTTGTTTGTACAGAGTTGCTGTGATTGGCTAGTTGCATGCTTGCTAACCCTAATATGTTTGATTCAGACTGGATCCAGTTTTTTGAAAAACTAAATACAAAGGGCCAGGTGCTCACAGACATACTTTTGTTTAAAGGAACCCTTTAAAATTGCGCGTCACTAACATTAAATAATGTTAGTGACTAACATTAAATAATGTTAGTGACATGCAATGGTCAAAATTAGTTATTTCAACCAAAATTATAATGAAATAATATTTGCTACTGCAGCTTTAAGGCATCCACTGGCTGATATCTTATTCACGTCTTAAAGAGGTAATTAACATTTAATTTATTTTTTTGTTGTTGGTTTTACCCTTGAGTGGTAACACTGATGCCCTGAACTCAACAAAAAATCATGCAGCGACCAGGACACATACCCACATCCTGCTTCCCACCCGCAGACATAGCCAATTGTGTCTGTAGGGACGCCCGACCAAGCCGGAGGTAACATGGGGATTCGAACCGGCGATCCCCGTGTTGGTAGGCAACAGAATAGAACACCACACCACCCAGACGCCCCGGATCTTAATTTTAACATTGATGATTAAAGAGACATGATATTTGCATTGTGTCGGAGCTACAAGTATTATTACAGGTGTAGTCAGCTCATTGGGAAGAGCATGGCTGTCAGGGTGCGTAGCTCCATTTCTTGCTAGCTCAATTGGTGGACCACATCAATAACACTTCCAGGGTTAGGGTGCCATCAATGACTACACCCATGTATGGGTGCTGTATGAGACTTTGGATTGAAGAATCATCTAAATGGTTTCCCCTGACAAAAAAAGAGGTGAGATAGTTTTCTTTAAAAACAGCTCTCTTGAACCTTGAAAGTCTTTCCAGTCGTGGTGCCAAGAAAAACATGACACCACCAACCAAGATGTTGACAGATTGTGTTGTATCCCAGAGGATTGTGAGAGCTTTGTACTGCCACACCCCCACCCCTTCATCATTTCCCACGTGGGGAGTGGGGCAGGAGGGTAGTCAGCACATAAACAGAGGGACGGGAGAGAGAGGGAGAAGGGATGTATGTAGCTTGAAAGAGAAACAAAAATGTGCTAAAAAGGAAAATAATAATTGTGGGTGAGAGATTGCTGGAAATAAGGACAGTGAGGAAAAATGAGACATTAACATTTGCACCATTAATCAAAGGCAAATCAGGGAAACGGGCTTCAAGGCAAGCAAAGACATTCTAAGCTCAAAGAGTGCCTCTGACGCCTATCAGTACAACCAATCAATCGCAGAAATCACTACAACCAATCAAAGGTCATAACCCTTAAAGGGACACCTGCGTCTCCGCCCATTACCTTTGAATGTTAACCTCAAACCCTGCCCAAGGTGGCAGCCTCCAGACCCCCGGTCTCACTATGTAGACCTTAAAGGGAGAAATAGGACACTGAGATGTCAGAGGAATGTTTCCTAGCAATGCTCCTACATGTGTGATGATGCTGATGCCCCCCAGGTCTGTCACAGAGATTCAAGAATCTGTCTCTATTAAAAAACATTTAAAAAAAAGTTTTAAGCAGGCATCTTTCTAGATTTTATGAGAAAATTGAATGATGAGCCAACACAGAGGCTTTTGCATAATTTTTAGCTGTTTTAACCAATGATGTTAAAGGGAAGCAGTCACTACTTTTTGCATTATCTCTTAAATATGTTGTAGGGATTACACTCCATTAGGAGCCAGAATACTGATCAGTTATCAACGTGTCTCTGAAAGGCCACCAAAGTAGTATGGAAAATTGTCTGCATGACAATCCATGAATTTCAAAACTGTCACCAGCCGTCTTTATACAGCGTGCCATCTGCAGAGGGCATTTGGATGCAATTACTACAACAGCGGAATGTCACATTGTTATTTGCATCCACTCATATAATGGAGCATATTTTGATGTAGCCCACCAAAAGTAGAGGCAAACCAGGATTTTTTTTTAACCAGGAATAATTTTTCAGTTTCCAATTTCATGGATTGTCTTGCAGACACTTTTCCACACAATTTCAACAATGGTTCAGACACACAGAAGACTGCAGATGGAGTGTTATCCCTACAACATGTTTATAGAGATAATGTGGTAAATTGTGATTGTTACCCTTTAAAATGATATGAGATAGAGTGTTTAGGGATCTTTTTTCAATGTCGTGATCTTGTTTTAATCTTTTTTTTTTACCCAGCATTAGGGCTGAGCGATATGGACAAAATAAAATATTACGATATTTTTGACCGAATATCTCGATATTTTACAGATGTTGTAGAGATGACTATTGGTGCGCTCACAACATATTTACACAATGACATTTTTGAGGTAATGTTTTGGACTGTTAGTCATTTTTTAAGTTGAGACCTTTATTCTGTCGACGGACTTTTATTTTGAAGTACTTCCTTCGCGACCGGCAAATTGTAATCAGGAAGTGTTATACCGTCTTACCAGTTGTGTGTGCCGCGAAAAGGTTATCCGCCATCCTTGATTCTTTCACTGTACTGGTCTCGGAGGATCTGAGCAATAACCCAACTATCCAGTCAGCTAAACTCTTGGGCAATCAATCATTTCAGGAGGCGGAGTGAAGTTTATGATGTTTACTTGCCAAAGGGTGAAACTGAAATATACAAACATAGTATAACACTGCAGTTACAAAATTGAAGGTACTACAAATTAAGTACACAAAATTAACACATAAGACACATCAAAGGTACAAATAAGAGTGCCTCAGTGCACGAAATAAGAGTTGTAGACTAGCCAATATACAGATAGGTTTAACGTAGCATACGACTAGCAAAGGGGAACATGCTAACATATAGCAAGCTAGCACAAACCAACACGGCATAACATACTATGGATAAAACGAAAACATGAATGGGATAGACTTTGTAATGCTGTAGTAAATATAGGCCATATAAACTGAAATACTTACAAACATTGTGTGTATCAAGACGTAAGACTCAAGGATGGCGGATAACCTTTTGCGGCACACAATGCACTGGTAAGACGATATAACACTTCCTGATTACAATTTGCCGGTCGCGAAGGAATAAAGGTCTCAACTTAAACAATGACTAACAGAGTCCAGAACAGGTAGAGACACATAGTATAACAGCTAGAACAGTCTAATAAGCTCAGAAAATTATATCTCTTTACGGTAATGCAGCCTTTCAAAGCAGGAAAAGACAACAGTTATGTCATATCACGATATTACGATATCTAAAATCTCAGATGATAGCTAGTCTTACATCAAGATATCGATATAATATTGATATACTGCCGAGCCCTACCCAGCACCTGGTCAGTATTTTGGATTTAACAGTAAAACAACTTCAAGGAGAGTTACTTTTGAATGAGTCTATTCTCGAATTTCTTTTTCTGTGCTTCACCACCACTGCAGCCTCCATCCATAAATTCAGAGACAGACAGAGAAGGTGAAGAGGGCGCACGCTGATCAACTGCTCCTGAAAATCAGGTTAAATCGTTACGGGCTTGACTGGACCTGGCATGAAACAACAGAAGCATCAAAGGTCGGTGGTTTCTACTTCGGGGTGAGATGGCAAACTTGTTGGAGCCACGACAACAAAATACATGTTAGTTGTGTAAAAATAAACTTGATACTCCTGTGACTTACCCCAACCCATTTTGCAAAACATAATTCGAATATCCTCCTGTACTGAAATGTAAACTTCATTGATTCAATGAGATACTGACTATTGGTCCTTGGCACGTAAGAATCCACCAAAAGTGGCAGGAAGGAGCCAAATAAGAATGGCTGCAAGGCAGCCAAGGTAATAGTAATGAAACTCGCCTTACTGTGATGATGTGCAGAGTCGTTTTGTGCCGGCCATGTAAATGCAATTTTCCTCAGCAATAATAAATTGTATGGTGTCATCTCAAGCTTATCACAACACAAAGATTGCTTTGTATGGAAACATAAGAGAGATTTTAAAACATTTGTGGTATGTCCGCTCTGAGGGACACTGGGTACTCATTTACAGTGTTTGAATAGGTCGAAATCAGAGAGCAAATAATATGCAGTGAGAAAGTGTTTTCCATCGGTTCCACAGCTCCAGGACTTGTTTTTCCTTTGTTTCACTGGAAGCACTTAAAAACACACAGCTGAGTGGAAAAAAAAAGGACTTGAGTGCTCAGATATTTGGCAGACCCTGGTGAAAGGGGTTGAGCTTGAAGGGTTTGCAAAGTTCATCTTTCAGTCTCCGAGCATAAAAATGCCTGATTCCATCTGAGCCCAGCATTCTTCCATTAAACTTGATTGTGCCGCGTGGCTCTCACTTAAGATATATCAATAGGTGTGCCACCAACGCAGCCCCTGTTTTACAAACGCTCCATTCAAAACAGATGAAAACGACGTAGATAGAAGATACAAAATGAGCAATTGTACTACACACACACTTTTTTTCTAGTGTTTTTTTCTCTTTCTTATAAAGCAGACCTGTAGGAAGTCTAAAATGGGTCAGACACACATAAATTCACACAATGAAACCCCCAATGTCTCTTTTGCTCCCTCTCTTTCTCACTTGCTCTCTCTCTCGCGCTCTTTCTCCCTCCTTCCCCCCTCTCTTTTAGAGAGAGACCTTGACCTTTAACTAAGCCGTTAATGGTTCCGATTCTTCATTCACATCAAGATAACATTAACAAATACTGATATACCAAGTGAAAAACACGTCAGAGAGAGAGAGAGAGAGAGAGAGAGAGAGAGAGAATGTTACTCATTCCTTTAAATGTTTCTCATTCCTTTAAAAAATGTTATATATTTTTTCAAAGGAATGAGTTACATGAGAGAGAGAGAGAGAATGTTACTCATTCCTTTAAAGAATGTTGTTAGATTTTTTGAAAGTGGTGCTATAATGATGCAATATGTTCTGTGGCAGGTGAAGAATTAATATCCAATACCATTTTTAAGTAAGTGATGAACTTGTTCCTTTAGCCGTGCTGTACAGTACCTTTTTTTTGTCGTGGAAAAACATTTTTTTTGACTTTTTTCAGTCTTTTTAATAAATGCTTTTTAAAAAATAAAATCTCTCTCTCGCTCTCTCTCTCTCTCACACACACATTCACTCACACACAAACCTTGCTTCCTCTCCCTGTTTCCCTCTTCCATACACACCCCGTCTCCTTGTCGTTTTTCTTTCTTTCTCTCCCTTACACACGTTTCTCCCTCTATCTCTATCTTCTATCTACCTCTTTCTTACCTACACGCACACAGAGACACACACATAGAGACACACACATCCCCTTGTGGAATACTTTCCCCATCTGTTATAACAAAGAGTTCAGCCAGGCACCCAGACTGGGTTACTTTTCCTCCACACACGTCTGTTTCTGCCTTGCATCACTTAGCCGAGATACAGACTAATGGACAGACGCGTGGACAAACAAGCTGATGAACACACAGACAGACAAACAGAGGGACCCCCGCCACTTACGTCACAAGTTTAGAAACACACAAACAATACACAGTAAATGTGCTCACACACAAACAGACACACCCTGCAGACCAGAGCTCTCCTGTACCTCATCCAGTTTTGACACCGATACCCAGCTCACAGAAGCTACATATACTATGGCTTTACCGATATAAGCCACGCAGGGGCCTGCACGGCCAGATCCTGCAACCATACATGCAGGCGAGAGAAATAAACATTGGGGCTCCTCACGCTGTGAGCCCCAGTGCTACACAAACCCCTCGGCAGGAGGGCAGATAGGCTGCAGACAGTCTTGTCTTCTACACTGCCTCAGTAGTAAACTGCTGTGGGATATATACACAGTTCTCAGGTCTACGTCGAAGTTAGAGTTAGAAGAGAGAAGACTGTTAAAGACAGGGAATAGAGTAGAATAGCGTCAAGTGGATGGAACAAGACATAACACAAGACATCAAATGAAACAGGTCAGCTCAGTGCAGGTAACTCTACTTTCACTATGGCTCTTCAAATGAAGGTCATAGAAATTGCCCATGTCCCCTTTGTTGACCTCAGCAGGCCTGCAGGCATGCATACACACACACACACACACACACATATACACACTTATATACAAGAACAGAAGTATGTGTACGTATGCAGTTTACATGGGCCTGTCTGTATACACTGCGCACAAACATCTGTCGATGTACGGTACGTTGCACATGTGTTTACTTTTGCTCTCCCATGTGTTTCGATATGGAGTATGGAGAGCAATACTCAGTTCGATGGGCTCCACCTCATAGCAGTGTTGCGGTGGTGTTGCGTCACCCCGGGTGATGAGGGAACCCCTCCACCCCACGTCACAGAACGAAGAGGCTTGCTCCCTCTCTCTCTCTTTCTCTCTCTCGCTCTCTCTCTCTGTCTCAGCACCACGCCCAACTCTCCACCAGCAGAACCCACAACACATATTGTACAGTAGATCTGCTCTAATGATGACAAAATCAACCAATAGTTAAAACAGACTTGAACATTAGATCTGATGATACAACTGAAAGGTGGCTTGGGTTCATAATTGCAGGGCCCTGCCTTCATTGCCCCGAGCAGCTGCTCTGGGAGTTTGTGTTTAGGCTGAAAATCTAAATCCTTGACATTCTTAATAAATCAAATGAAAACGTAATATTGTTTCTATCTAGTCACCGTCGCCTAACCATCTCTTTGGGCATATGATATTTCCAACTTTCACCCCTTCATGCTATTGATTCCCCAAAAATTGGGGTGATTTTCCTTGTGATTTATCCACTTTATAAACTCTTTTATGAACTTTCTCTCAGAGAGAGAGAGAGTGACAGTGACAGTGAGAGAGCGAGAGAGAGGGACTGTATAATCTGTCTGTATGAGCTGGTTTATCATGTATACACCGGATGAGGGGGGGGGGGGACACAGACAAAAACATTATTTTCAGATGTGACTGTGGCGGTGGGTGTAAATGTGGGCATGCGGTTTTGATAGAAAGTGTTGAGTGCAATAAAAATCCCCATCTTCAGGAACACCATCATTATCATCATTGTTGTCAGCAGCCCGTTGTGATTCCAGCTGCTCGGCTTCCTGGCTGATGCCTATAACCTGTTATCAGAGCCACGCTTGTCCCCTCCTGGCTGTCTGCATTTCCTTTTGCAATAAATACAATTGCCTTCAATTAAACCCACGAACGCGAATCTAAACGTGCATCGGAGCCACAGTTCAAACTCGTTTACTCCCACCGTACAGCGAATGGGGGGCCGGGGGGGGGTACGCACATCTGTGTGAGGGAAGATGAGGGTGACTACTGTATGTTTGGAGGAGGAGGAGGTTAGGAGTGTCCTCACGTGCATTTACTAGTTGGCTCTCACCCCTTCGTGTCTTCATGAGTGTAAGTGGGTTTTTTTTTAGTTGTGCGTTCATCTGAGTTCAGTGCTTCGCCATCACCACTGTTGTTAATCATCATCATCATCATCACCATCATCATCGTCATCATCATCATCATCTCTTTTTCTCTTGGTTGGACAAAAAAATTACTAATGATATAAACAAATACAGAAAGACACAGACAGACAGATCTCTCTCTCTCTCTCTCTCTCTCTCGCGTGTCGGTACCTGTGTCTGCTCGCCGCCCGGGCTCCGTTAGCCCCGTTGTGCTGCGGTGACTGGGTCTGCCCAGCGTACAGGCTATACCGTTGAGGGTACGTGCTTTTGGCATCCCCCAACCACGTCAAGACCCAAACCAGGAGCAACGCAGCTGTCCGGGGCCGGGCCATCCTTGTCCACTCTGAGAACCTCGGGAATCGCAATACTAAACGCAGTTTTGTCACCACAGTCCCGCTGCTGTCAGCCGGCCTTTACTCCTCCACATGAATAACGGAGAGGAGGGATCCCACAAAGCGAGGCGCGCTCCCTTCGCAGCTCCGCACGAGTCCATTTTACCGAGCCATGCCTGAGACGACGAGGCGGAGAAAGCGACTCAGCTTCAGCCTCGTATATATTCGCTTTTTTAAATTTTTTATTAAAAGTCGTTGAGAAGGGCAATCCTAATGATGTAAATTCCTCGTTTTATTCGGTAAGAAGTTGTTTTTTTTTTTTGTTTGTTTGGTTCTGTTTTTTGGAAGTTGAGGAAAAATTATCCGGCAGCACGTCCACGAATTTTCATCTCCGAGGCGGAAGGGGAAAAAAAAGTTTTAAAGCAGAAAGAGCTGCGGAAGAATTCACAAAGTTGCCCACTGCTGTCAAGAGGATGGTTTGCCTTTCAAGCGGAGCAAGACACTACTAAAAACCCTCAAACCCTCCCCACCTACTCAGACTAACCCCCCCCGCCCCTCCCACCCCCCCTCCTCCCACAACCCCTCCCTCTCCGCATTGTGCAGAAGGAGTCAGGTCTGTGGCCGCCGAGTCTTGAGCCAGGCATATTTCAGTTAAGAGCACAAACGGCAGGCTTTGAAGAAGGGGCAGATTTCTCACTTTACTGTTGTTGCTCTGAGGTTGCGTCCTCGACTGGATCCTGATGTTCATATTTGCGTCCTCAGACTGGCTGCCGGATCGCAGGTCGGGGTGCTTTGTGTGGCAATTGAGTAATTACACGTCACGACAGAGAGGCAATATCTGCATTGTTAAATCCACTCTAAGCTACCGTAGTGATATATACACTGCACCCATGTACAACACGGTGCTCTCAAAAGACAATCGCAAAGGCCTTTGGGACACTTTTATCAAGTGGATGTGAATTGTAAATCTCAACAACTCCTTCAACGTAATCTCGTTTGAGAGAATAAAATGTTGCACAAAGGCAAACTGGGGAATTCGGCTAGTCTCGTGCTGGAATGAAACCCTTTATATGTATATAGAGTAGCCTGCTCTGTGTAGATACCGGATTCAAACTGTTCCCTGGTCTCAGCCCCGCCCTCACTCACCGGGACGTCAGTAAAATCAAAGCTTTTCTTCGAGCCTCTATCCGATGTGTATCCTGCTCCTCGGTTCTTTTCCTACTGGGCCGTACATACTTCGCTTGACAAGATAGCCGTGCTTATACAGCTGAAATCTCTGGCTTGGGATCTCAACCTGAGGCCCGGGAGCCTCGTAAGAGATTAATGCCTCAGGCTTGTAAATTATTGGGTATTTTCAGCCCCTCGGCTTCCTCCATTAAACAATCAAGTCAAACCGCCTTGAAGTGGAAAATTAAAATCCTCATTTGGTGTCAGGGCCCGCCATTCTGCACATGTCTGGCCCGAGCGAGGGGTCAGGAGAAGACAGGGTCAAGACTTGTGTTGCTTCACATCAAAGTTGAAAAGTCCCCGGTGCAATAGGAGTAGGGAAAAAAGTGGGGTGCTGTGTGTGTGTGTGTGTGTGTGTGTGTGTGTGTGTGTGTGTGTGTCTGTCTGTGTGTGGGTGTGTGTGTCTGTGCATGTATAGTTGTCCTTTGTGTCTGCGTGTATGTGGATGTGTGTGTGTGCCTGTGTGCGTGCATGAATATGTGCATGCGTGTGCATGCATGCATGTGTGTGTGTGTCTGTGCATGTATATTTGTCCTTTTTGTGCATGTGTGTGAGTGTGTGACCCTTTTTCTGTGCATGTATATTTGTCCTTTGTGTGTGTGTGTGTGTGTGTGTGTGTGTGTGTGTGTGTGTGTGTGAGTGAGAGAGAGAGAGAGAGAGAGAGAGAGAGAGAGAGAGAGAGAGAGAGAGAGAGAGAGAGAGAGACCGAGTACGTGCGTATATGTTTTTTGATTTGCAGACAATTCTGTGATGTCCCACCATAGGGCATCTGTCCACCAGCTGCCCCTCGCCCCTACACTGACCTCTAAGCATGCACACACATACACACGCACACACACATACAAAACAACTCACCACAGAATATGAACACACGCACACAAACACATTCACACAGTTACACAATAATACTCATGCAAACCCAAAATACACACTCACACACACACACACACACACACACACACATTACAGATAAGGGGACAGACAAATAATCAGAATGACTATAATCTCTCTCCCACCGCCCGGCAGCCGAGTCATGCCAGTTACAACAAGAATCTGTTAAAGACATCAATAGGAGCGACCCTGGAGCTGCTGCATGTGCAAAGAATCACTTTTTACAGCGCTTGTTTTTCAATTACTTCAAGCAGAAAGGTCACTCTGTTTGATGTTCCTAATAGTGCTGGCTGCTTAAAGTGTTTTTATTGCCTAACCATTCTGCACGAATGGTTAAGAATATCTCAGCTTGCAGACCAATGGTAAGATGGCACACACAGGTTGCAGCAGTTGCTTGTTTAACAACAGACGGTGAGAGCAGAGCTTCCAGTGAATACTGCTTTGGTGCTACTGACTAAAAAAAGAAGAAGATAAAGGCAGTCCACTGGACATAAGAGACTGAACATGCGCCGGAGTGAACTGTCCATACTCCTTTACAAACAAGACACTTGGTCAACCCACTCGCCCCACAGGGCTCAGTGTAGTGTTTTTAACTCCCGGAGGCCAATGAAACCCCTGCTGGGCTTATGGACAGGCCCTGACACCACACAGGCCTGGGTCGCTATAGTGAAAGACTGTCGAGGACCATTTAAGGGTTTTCCAGATTGCAGTCATAGAGTCTCACATCACAAAAGCAAACAGTTACCATTTTACAAGAAAACAATGCTCGCCCCCAAATTCTGAATCTAATTATTCTCATAATGATGGTGATGACTGCATGTGTGTCTCAGGAATAGTCTTAGAAAAACAGTACAACAAGGTTTTAGAAATATTTTTTTTTTCTTGTGCACTTTAACCTCTTTGACCCCTGAAATTACTACTGCAGCAGCAGAGCTGCACAGACACAGACACAGACACAGACACAGACACACACACACACACACACACACACACACACACACACACACACACACACACACACACACACACACACACACACACACACACACACACACCCTCATAGTCATGCACAAGCAGAAGCACAAACACAGATCACAGGCACAGATGTAGAACACACATACACCAGGACACATGTGGGCGAACACACACACACACACACACACACACACACACACACACACACACACACACACACACACACACACACACACACACACACACACACACACACACACACACACACACACACACACACACACACACACACACACAGTAGACTACGTTGAGCTCCCTCCAGAGAAGCCAGGGTCAGTCGCTGTGACAGCTGAAAAGCACCACAGGACGCCAGAGGAAGGAAGACAATGTTTAGAATGAAGGACACAGCACCAGTGGAGGGATCATACCCTTGCAAGTGTGTGGGTTAGCAGAGGTTAAGAAGCCTCTCTTTCAGATGGTACTTTTTTTTCTTTCTTCTTTTCTGGGGGAGAATGGGGAGTCCACTCTATTATATGCAGCCACTTATAATGACCGGCTGACAGCCAAAAGTGCACCAGAAACAGGATAGAAATGGAATTAAAAAAAATTCTCCCCTTTCCTTAATTACTGATAATTGGGTGCCTTTTAGCAAGACACATAATCCCCAGCTCAACAGTGTAGCTGCTAAGTAGCCAACAGTAGGAAATCGTGGTTAAAGTGGATTGGGCCAAAATACAGTTTTGTAATGACAGTATGAATGTAATGCAAGGGGGAGTTGCTGGAAAAAGACAAAAGAAAGTGCTCAACCAAACTTGCTCAGGTAAATAAAGGCTATAAAACATCTGTGGATTTAATTGGAATACTTTCTCCATATGTGTGTTTAACTTGCCCCATTACCTGCCCATTTTGTTGTGTGCTTAATTACAAATGTATTTGTTGTTTAAAGGCTGTGTGGGGTTTGATTGTGACAGCAAAGGGAACATGCCATTTTGTTTAAGATCCCATAACATCCCGGAGAGCTACCATAACGCCTTTGATGCCAAACTCTGTTTTGTCATGTGGTGCCCATAGCATAATTGAAAATGTAGTAAACTGCATTGGTGTCTTTTCAGAAACATTTCAGCGATACAACGTAGGTCAACTAAAGTAAAAGATAAAACCTGAGCTGAGTAATGTCCCATTCCAGTTGATTTCTAGGTGACTGGGGATGAAAGACAGTCTTTCAGCAGGGAAACCTGGATTCAAGCACCTGTATCAGCACACACATCTGTTTGGTTTAGTGTCTTTGAGCAAGGCATTAAGCCTCAATGTTTTCTGAGTTGCTGTTGTGAAGCTACTTCTGAGCTATGATTTCTCTGGGAAAGAGGGGGGTAGCCCAAACAGAAAGACAACTTCACCATTAGGAAAAACAAAGTTTAGCTATTATTATTATTATTATTAGAAGTATAAGTATTAGTAGAAATGGTAGTAGTAGTAGTGGTGGTGGTAGGGGTAGGGTAGTAGTACTATTAGTTGCTGTACAAATATTAGTGGTACTAATTGTATTAATTGCACAAACAGCAGTAATAATAATAATAATCATAATAATACATTTTATACATAGAACACTTTTCAGAGTACTCTAAGATGCTTTTAATCACACATTAAAAGCAATTCTGTAAAGGTGAGTTTTGAGTAATGATTTGAGCATGGACAGATCGGTACAGTCTCTGATGTGTTTGGGGAAAGGGTTCCAGAGGGAGGGGGCAGCTATGAAGAAGGCTTTGTCGCCCCAAGTCCAGTGTTCGGTCCTGTGTGGTGGAGACAGGAGATTGGTATTGGAGGAGCGAAGGCTGCGGGAAGGAGTATGGTAGTGGAGCAGGTTGGTGAAGTAGGATGGGGCCTGGTTATGGAGGGCTTTATGAGTGAGGAGAATGACTTTGAATTGGATCCGTTGTGGGACGAGGAGCCAGTTGAGGTTCTGGAGGAAATTAGTGATGCGGTCATGGGAGCAGGAATAGATGAGCAGGCAAGCAGCAGAGTTCTGGATGCATTGGAGTTTGTTTAGGACTTTGGACAATGATCTGTAGAGAATTTTGTTGCAGCAGTCAATTCTAGATGTGATGAAGGCATGGATCAAAGTTTTGGCAGCAGAGAAGACAAGTGATGGGGGGGTGAGCTATGTTTTTTAGGTGGAAAAAGGCAGTTCTGGTGATTTGATTGACATAGTATTCAAAGGAGAGGTTGCTGTCGAAAATGATTCTGAAGTTGCAGATGAGTGGGGAGGGAGACAGAGTGGAGTTATCGATGGTGAGGCAGAAGTTGTGTATGGTTTTGGTACTGGATTTGAGACTGATGATGGTCATGTCAGATTTATCACAGTTTAGTTTGAGGAAGTTGGCTTGCATCCATGATTTAATTTCAGTGAGGTAGCTGGTCAGAGTGGAGTGAGTTGTAGTGGTGATGGATTTAGTGGAGCGGCAGAGCTGGTCGTCATTGGTGTAACAGTGGAAGTGGAGACCATGGCAATGTATGATGTTACCAAGGGGAAGCATGTAGAGGATGAACAGGAGAGGACCAAGCACTGAACTCTGGGGGACACCTTGGGACAGAGGAGCAGTGAAGAAGGTGCAGTTGTTGATGCTGATGAACTTTTGTCTGTTTATGAGATATGGCTTTAGCCAGGAGAGGCAGTACCAGTAATGTTGAGGGAGGATTCAAGGGGGAGAGAAGAATGGTGTGGTTGATGGTGTTAAAAGCTGCAGTGAGGTCAAGGAGGATGAGAATGCTGAGGTGGCCAGAATCTGAGAAGAGGAAGGGGTCATAGTTGACTTTGAGGGGGACTGTTTCTGTACTGTGAGCAGAAACCAGATTGAAATGGTTTGAACAGGTCATTGGAGATGAGGTGAACTTTGAGTTGGGAGTCAACAACACATCCCGGTACAGAAAGGGGAGATTGGAGATGGGCTGGAAATTTCTCATGATTTCAGGGTTGAGTCCAGGTTTCTTGAGGATGGGGGTGACAGCAGCCAGTTTAAATGTATGGGGGACTGAACCAGAGCTGAAGCAGGAGTTAATGATTTCTGTGATGAGTGAGGAGATAGCTGGAAGACAAGCTTGGACGGGATAGAATCCAGAAAACAAGTGAAGCTTCTCATTCCTATCGTAAGGTTGGACAGCTTCATCTGCTGAGTGGTGGTGGTGGTGGTGGTGGGGGGGTCACGTTTCTTTAGATGGTGTAATGAATGAAAGGTCACGTGTTTAACTTGACCCACTCACGGATGTACGTGCAGTGCGTGTGACGTATACAGGAAGTTAGAAGCGCATGTTATGAAGGTTGTATGTCGGATGAACGCTAGTAAAAGCTACACAGTTAAGAACCTACGAAGTCGGCTCGTTCTTGAATTATTCTTATGTCAGTAAGACAAGGCGTCTACGGACATTACATGGTGTCAGAATAGTCTGTGTATCGGAACACGAGCGGTCATGCCGAAGTTTAATCCGCCGAGTGAATTCAAGTTTGACTGCCCCGTTGAATGGCCGGAGTGGAGACAACGGTTTTCGCGCTTCAGGCTCGCGACAAAGCTGGATAAAGACGACGGGGAGATTCAAGTGAGTTCGCTGATTTATGCAATGGGCAGCGAGGCTGAAAAGATATTCAGCTCGTTTGACTTCGCGGCGGAGGGTGATAAAGTGGACTATGATATCGTACTGAAAAGGTTCGACGACTACTTTATTCCCCGCCGTAACATCATACATGAGAGGGCGTGCTTCTATCAACGTAGCCAGCAGCCAGGAGAGACAGCGGAGATGTACATCCGGACATTGTATGAGCTGTCTGAACACTGTGAGTTTGGGGACAAGAGGGATGAACATATCAGAGATCGTCTGGTAGTGGGCATAAAAGATAAGGTGCTCTCCCGTCAGTTCCAGCTCACAGCGGACCTTACTCTGGTGAAAGTCATTGAACAAGTGCGCCAGGCGGAGGCAATAACAAAGCAGCTCAGCCTCCAAGCTAACCAACCAGAGGCCCTGCTGGCTAACGTCAATGTTGTCCGATGGCGGGACGAACGCCAAAACAAAAAGGGCGGACAGCGTCATGGTGGCGGCAGTCCGGCAACCAACAAAGTAGATGAATGCGGGAGGTGCGGCAAGACGCAGCACACCGATGAGCGGAAGTGTCCTGCAACGAACAGTAAGTGCAACAAGTGTCATAAAAAGGGACATTGGGAGCGTGTATGTCACTCTAAAGCGGTGAGAGAAGTCACTGAAGAGGTTAAACAGCTGTACTTTCTGGGAGAAGTTGGCAAAGAGAGCAGTCAGGAAGATTGGACTGTTAGTTTAACAATAAGTGATGTACCAATAACCTTTAAAATTGACACGGGGGCTGACGCTACTGTTATCAACCAAGGGACATTTAAAAAGCTGAAGCCAAACATAAAACTGGGACCTCCTGACACATGCTTCATAAGCCCAGGTGGAAACATCAGCTGCATAGGACAGTTTCAAGCCACAACCAACTACAAGGAGAAACAATACTCCTTTCCAGTGTATGTGATCAAGGGGAGAGGCAGCTGTCTGCTGAGTCGTCCAGAGGCAGTGGAGATGGGTCTAGTGAAGCGGATGAATGAGGTCAGTGGAGTTTTCGGTTCAAGTGGACTGCTGAAAACAGACCCAGTGAAAATAGCTCTGGTGGAGGGTGCCCAGCCATACGCGGTGCATACAGCCAGACGGATACCGCTGCCACTTGTACCACTGGTTAAGAAAGAACTGCAGCGCATGGAAAATGAGGGCATTATTGAAAAAGTGACTCAGCCCACAGAATGGTGCGCCGCTATGGTGCCGGTGCTGAAACCGAACAAGAAAGAGGTTCGCTGCTGCGCTGACCTCAGGAGGCTGAATCGAGCGGTGAAACGTGAGAAATACGTGCTGCCCACTATGGAGGAAATAATGCCAAGGCTCGCAGGGTCAAAGTTCTTCACAACGTTGGATGCAGCAAGTGGGTTTTACCAGATCCCCTTGCATGAAGACAGCAGGGGGCTCACCACTTTCATCACCCCATTTGGGAGGTATGCTTTCTGCCGCCTTCCATTTGGTATAACGAGTGCTCCAGAGATTTTCCAGAGAAAGATGGCGGAAACTCTGACCGGGCTAGAGGGCACAGAGGTGTACATGGATGACATCCTTATACATGGAGAGACTGAGGAAATCCATGACCGGCGCCTAGCAGAGGCGCTGGGGGTCATTGAAACAGCAGGTCTCAAACTGAACCAAGCGAAATGCAAGTTCAAACAGAAACAAGTCCGCTTCCTTGGTCATATCATCAACGAGGCAGGCATCAGACCTGACCCGGACAAAGTGGCCGGAATAGAGAACTTTCCTCAGCCCCAGAACGTGACGGAACTCAAGAGGTTCCTCGGGATGGTGAACTATTTGGCAAAATACGTCCCAGAGCTGTCCACTGTAGGTCAGCCGCTTTATGGACTGCTTAAAGCAACGACAGAGTGGCTGTGGGGACCTGCACAGAACACAGCATTCCAAGACCTTAAAGCAGCACTCGCCACCGCCCCGGTACTCACCTTTTATGACGTCACTAAGGCTACGGTGGTGTCAGCAGATGCCAGCAGCTACGGGCTGGGAGGCGTTCTGCTCCAGCAGCACGGGGAACACTGGAAGCCCGTGGCCTACTGCTCCCGACGGCTGAGTGACGCAGAGACAAGGTACGCACAGATCGAGAAAGAGTGCTTAGCCAGCATCTGGGCATGTGAAAGGTTCGAGAAGTACTTGTTTGGGCTTGACAATTTCAGACTTGTCACCGATCATAAACCACTAGTGCCTCTCATGAACAGCAAAGACTTGGATAATGTGCCCATTAGGTGCCAGAGACTGTTAATGAGGCTGATGCGTTTCAATGCAGTGGCTGAATACGCACCAGGCAAAACTTTAGCTGTGGCTGATGCACTCTCCAGAGGCCCAGAGCAGTGCTACGGAGATGGTGCTTCTCATGATGATGTTGCAGCGCACATTGATGCCATCGTGTGCCAGGTGCCTGCCACACCTCAAAGGATGCAGGAGATAAAACAGAGCACGGATGGGGATCTGCAGCTCCAGACAGTGTTGGGCTTCATCAGACACGGCTGGCCTGAGTATGTCGATAAAGTGCCGGAGACAGTCAGAGACTTTTATCAGGTGAGAGGGGAGTTATCTGCGGTAGATGGTTTAGTCATCAGAGGCAGTCGTATTGTCATTCCCACAGAGATGAGGGAGGTGATCTTAGACAGAATACACGACGGGCACCAGGGGATAGTTAAGTGCAGAGAGAGAGCTAGCCAGTCAGTGTGGTGGCCCAAAATGACAGAGCACATTACAACAAAGATACAGCAATGTCAATTCTGCAGAGAACACAAGAACACACAGAGAAAAGAGCCTTTAATGTCAAGTGAGCTCCCATCCAGACCATGGCAGAAAGTTGGCATAGACCTGTGTGAGTACAAAAAGCAAAACTACTTGATAGTGTCTGACTATTATTCCAGGTTTTTGGAGATCCTAAATCTACCAACAACTACTAGCAGTCAGGTTGTAGCTAGGCTGAAGGCTACATTTGCACGTTTTGGTATCCCTGAAATTGTAGTTAGCGATAATGGGACACAGCTAGTTTCAGAAGAGATGAAGAGGTTCAGTGAGGATTATGATTTCATCCATGTGACTTCAAGCCCACACTACCCCCAGAGTAATGGACAGGCAGAGAGGGCTGTTCAGATAGCCAAAAGCATATTAAGGCAGGAAGACCCTCTCCTCGCCCTGTTGACATACAGAGCTACACCCTCTTCTTCCACTGGAGCCAGTCCAGCGGAATTGCTCATGGGTAGGAGACTCAGAACCACCTTACCCACATTGCAGCATAACCTGAAACCGGCCTGGCCTAAAGAGGAACTGATCAAAACCGCTGACGCCGCAGCCAAATCGAGGCAGGCTTTCTACTACAACCGCAGGAACGGCGTGCGGACACTGCGCCCACTGAACTCGGGTGACGCAGTACTCACCAAACTTGATGGACAGAAAACATGGACAATGCCAGCAGTTGTTCACAGTCAGAGCTCCACTCCCAGATCCTACATAGTGGAGACAGCTCAAGGTGAACATTACAGAAGGAACAGGCGCCACCTGTTGGCCACACCTAAAACACTCACCTTTGTCAGCAGGGATCCTGACCATGTCACTCCAGGGGAGAGTGGAAACACGGATGAGTCCCGAGCAGCAGAAATGCCAACTTCCACACCATATGTTACTCGCTCTGGCAGGGTGAGCAAGCCTGCAATCCGGCTGGATTTGTGAGGCGTATGGACTTGTGTACTGTGGGGGATTTTTTATTTTTTTTGTGAAAAGGGGGGTGATATACAGGTTAGAAAATCATCTTAGAGGGGGAGATGTAATGAATGAAAGGTCACGTGTTTAACTTGACCCACTCACGGATGTACGTGCAGTGCGTGTGACGTATACAGGAAGTTAGAAGCGCATGTTATGAAGGTTGTATGTCGGATGAACGCTAGTAAAAGCTACACAGTTAAGAACCTACGAAGTCGGCTCGTTCTTGAATTATTCTTATGTCAGTAAGACAAGGCGTCTACGGACATTACAGATGGTGTCAACTTTAGCTTGGAAAAATGAAAGAGTTGGACTTGTTACAGTGAGGGAAATGGAGGTATTGTCATTGGATTTGAGAAGTATGTTTATTGTGGAAAAGAGCCTTTGGGTTGGTGGAGCCAGAGTGTATGAGGTTGGTGGACTGGACTGTGGTGACAGTGTTTTTGTATTGTTGAAGATATTCTGTGCAGGCTTGGAGATTCACAGTTAAACCAGTTTTCATGCAGAGTCTTTCAAGCTGGCGCTTATGGGATTTAATTTAATGGAGTTCAGGAGTATACCAGGGAGCTGAGGGTGTGAAAGAGGCTATTTTGGTTTTGATAGGGGCCAGCTACTCAAGACAGGAGAATGTGTCATTATAATAATTGACATGATCAGAGGGATGATCAGATAGTGGGGGAGGGAAGACAGACATCTTACTGGCAAGAAAGGCAGAAAGGGAGATATATTTGACATTTCTGAAAGATATTTTGCATTTGACTTTTGGGATGGGGATAGGGATTTCAGTGTCCACAGTGATTGCCAGGTGGTCAGATATTGAGGTTGAATCTGGAGAGCTGATGTATTGTGAGAATTGTGGAGCAGACCAAGTCCAGGATATGACCACAGCCGTGAGCGGGGAAGTTGATAGAAGTTGATATGTTGTGTGAAGTTGAAGCACTGTACAGTTCCAGGAATTCTATGGCAGATTTACAGTCAGTGTCATCAATGCAGATATTAAATTCACCCAGGAGGAGAATGGCAGGTGAGACAGCACATAGCTGGCACATAGCTGGGTTAGAAAATCAGAGAAGTCAAAGAGAAAGTAGATAATGGCAGTGACCAAAGGAGTGGGACCAGAGAGTTTGAAGGCAACGTGTTTGAAGGAATGAGAGGCAGAGGAATGTAATGGTGGTTGTTTTAATGTCCTTCCTGTAAGCAGCAACAACACCACCTCCACGCCCTTCAAGATGAGGTTTACCAATAGTGAGAAATAGTCCAGGGGTTTATGCCGGGTATCAGTGAGGCAGAGGAAATCTAGATTACTGTCAGTTATAAATTCATTCAGAATGAGGCTTTTGTTATTGAGTGAATGAGTGTTGAGCAAAACCAGTTTCAGATGATGTTGCTGTGTGATAGGATGTGAGGACTGAGGAAGGGGAAGGAGATTAGACTGATTCTCTTGTCGTTTGTTGTGACGGTGAGGGTAACGATGTCTGTTGGTAATACGGTCAAACAGCAGTGCGATCATACCACACGGGGAGCTGGTGTGAGCGATGGATGCGACAGTCGTTGTGGGCAAAGGGGAAGAAGACGGTTCAGGATGGCACAAGTGTGACGTAAATTGTGAGTCACGTGGTGTTGCAAATTGGCAGGAAGCATGTGACTGACTACCTGACTATGTTTAGGTGAAGACCGTCTCTTCTGCACAGAGTAGCGCTCCCAGAACAAGTCCAGGATGTGAATAAAACCAATGCTGCGCGTTATGCTGACGGACTGGAGCCAGGTATGAAGGCTGAGAATTCTGCTAAGACGTCCTACTCCGCGACCCAGTGTGGGAATTGGGCCAGAAATAAAAGCGGTGCTTCCCTAACTGTTGAGGAGATTAAAAAGATAATAATAACGATAAAATCGCCTTTTGTCAGCTCGGACTGCTGACGGGCAGTGTCATTGGAGCCGACGTTAATTTTGCAATTGTGGGAAATGAATCCAGGAGTCCTGTGAGTTTCTCCAAGATGTCAGGGGTAGTAGCTCCGGGAAACCAGCGCGTGACCGCATTTACGAAACGGGTGTTTTGTATTATGGCGGCCCCAACGAGGGGACTCCACCATAGTCCAAGGTTGGGGGCGTCCAGGTAGCGTAGCGGTCTATTCCGTTGCCTAACAACACGGGATCGCCGGGTCGAATCCCCGTGTTACCTCCGGCTTGGGTCGGGCGTCCCTACAGACACAATTGGCCGTGTCTGTGGGTGGGAAATCGGATGTGGATATTTTCCTGGTCGTTGCACTAGCGCCTCCTCTGGTCGGTCGGGGCGCCCCCCCTCCCCCGGATCGGCAGAGGGGGGGTGTAGCAGCGACCGGTACGGCTCAAAAAGAGCGGGGTAATTGGCCAGATACAATTGGGGGAGAAAAAGGGGGGAAATTGAAAAAAATAAAGTCCAAGGTTTGAGGAGGGGGGGGGTGACTGATTAACAATGTTGTCAGAGGCAGTCTTGGGATGGGATGGAATGTTATTGGTCTGAGGAAGTGGCATTGGGAGTGACCAACCTGCTCGAACTCCAAGGAGGACGGTGCAGGGGACCTGTGCAGGAGGACCCACGGTGGCAGCGGGGTGTGGGTCAGCCGCCGCAGCAGCCGAGGTAGCCGTTGCAGCAGGAGTAGTCCCAGCTGGAGCAGGCACCTATTCCACATAGGAAGGAGGAGCAACATTGGCCACGGGAACAGCACCGGTCACGGGGGCATCAACAGGGTGAACCATGGCATCAGCTGATAGCATAGTAAAACGATGTGAGAGGTTTATGGGCGGAGGTGAGGCAGCTCGGGGTCTTTCCGTCTTGCCATGTCTGACTACCACCTCTGGCCAGGTAGCCTCTGATCTGGGAGTGAAGCAGGAGCAGGGCCAGCAACGAGATGATCGGTCCCAGAGGATGGTATCGGAGATGGCTGAGTTCGAGATCTTTTTGGACCGTGTGGCTGGGGTTTCAATAAAATCGGCCTGGCGGCCTGTCCAGGGTGTCTCTCCACCTGCCACCCAATGACTGCTGGGAGAGGCTCCAGCATCCCCGTGACCCTGAGTAAGGATAAGCGGTTGGGATAATGGATGGATGGATAAAAGAGAGTCTTTCGCAGTCCATCTAAGAGCCGTCGGATCTCATCCTTGAGGTTAGTAAAATCATGTATTGCTTAAGGCGGTCCTCGCAAGGCATAGCAATATCAAACCGGTTGATCGATGTTCACAGAAAAGAAAGTGGAAGTTAGCCGTTAGCTCCATCAGCTGAGGGTTGAGTCTACACAGTTCTCACCAGGAGTGAGGCGAATCAGTACAACAACCGATGATCAGGTACAAATCCATAAAAGAGTACAGGCAAACCACAAAATCAGTTTGAATAATCAAATGGTCTCAAGGAGTTGTTAAATGTTGTTAAAAGTTAAAAAGTAAGCAGAGCCACACACAAACAAACTGCAGCTGATAATAGCAGTATTGATAGTAGTATTAGTAGCACTAATAGTGGTTGCAGAAGTATTCATTACGGGTATTCATTCATTATGGGCAACTGTCTTCACCAGCACTGATGCTACTCACAAAATACTAAACCTCTAACAGTAATCATAATTAAGAAAAGGTCACTGATGAAGTAACCTCAGTAGTGACACCTGCCTACACATCTTTCTTCTCTACAGATCCCTGATGTCTTCTCTTCTCATCTACCCCTCACCATCCCCGTGCGCTTCTTTGCTTTCTTCCCTTCGCCTAAACTCTCTTCATCTTTCTCCCCCTCATTTCTCTTCTCTTCTCTTCTCTTCTCTTCTCTTCTCTTCTCTTCTCTTCTCTTCTCTTCTCTTCTCCCATATTAATTCCTCTACCGTCATGTCTTTCTGTCCTCTCCCTCATGTTCACCAGCCACGTACGAATGCGCAAGGCAGTCATCAGGAATGATGGCTGCCCTACTTCACTAACAGCTGTGTTTACAGTACAATTAGGGGCTCTCTCCCCCAGAACCCCAAAAAACCACCGTCACCGCTACTAGGCAATAAGCGTCATGCTCTCTCTCTCTCTCTCTCTCTCTCTCTCTCTCTCTCTCTCTCTCTCTCTCTCTCTCTCTCTCTCTCTCTCTCTCTCTCTCTGTGCTGACGTCTGGTGTTCCCCGTTTGCCACAGATATGCAATTAAAAACCGGAGCAAAGGAGCAAGCAAAAGACAGAGTGAGTGTAAAAGAGAGGGACAAGGAGAAGGAGGGCAAGAGAGAGAGCTAGTGTGAAGCGAGAGAGGGAGGAGAAGGCTCAACGTAGAAGGCAGGACGGATGGGTGTGCCCACATCTTAACAATCCCTCTTTCATACAACCACTACATCATAATTGTGGACTCATGCCTTGCACCAGAATCACAAATCACACCCAACCACAGCCCAGGAGGTAATTGGTGTGTGTGTGTGTGTGTGTGTGTGTGTGTGTGTGTGTGTGTGTGTGTGTGTGTGTGTGTGTGTGTGTGTGTGTGTGTGTGTGTGTGTGTGTGTGTGACTGTGAGGCTCTTTTCAAATGAACACTTTTGGAAACACATTTCCAATAATTTCCTGGGACTGTTGGATGATGCCAAAACTGTTGAGTTATCCATAAAACTACTTCTGTTGCTGAACACTAGAGAAAGAAGCTGTAGAGAAACACATATGCATACAGATTTACAGAAACACTTATACCTTACACACACACACTGTCATCAAAGCAACCACATCGGTATTTAAACATCTACAAGAGCCTGATCGCCTGTCATAGTTTAACCAGGAAGGTCTATTATGTACAAATTCATATCAATAATTACAGTCTGGTAAGAACTGCAAGCCTTGTCGAAGGCCAGGGGGCTGAACTGGGATTAAACCAGCAATCACCCGTCAACCCAATGACAAAGACCTGATGGCTAGTGTGAGCCACATGTCTTACAGTAAGTTGTCAAGTTGGTTTCAGTGGTCAGACACCCTGAAAAGAGACACACTGAGAGAGGAGTCATCTGGAAAGTTGCAAAAATTCATAAAACACAAACAAACAACTCATCAGTGTGCCCATTAGTCAAATTTCCCTTTCAGAAGCCGTCTTTATTCTGTCACTGGGGATGAAAATGGGTCACAGGAGCTGAAAGTAACAGCTCATTAAGAGCTCCAACACTAAGAACCACCGTCCAACAACAACTAAGCTCCAACATTAAGAGCTCGACACTTTAAAACGTACACACAGTCAAGTGTGTCAAAATTTCCAGGTTTTCTCACCGTGTCTGCTCAAACAAACACTTCTATTAGCAGAGAGGTGATTTCCACACAGGTGTGCTTTGCTCACCAGATGAACTGCTGGTGAATCTCTGTGCCTCCAAATTAATGTGCAAACCACTCTCACATACACGGACAGGCATGACTAAGGAAATTACACACAAACGCAGCATATAAACACAGTGCACCACTTAATAACAAGGGAGATCACATGACATACACACATTCTACGCTCAGGCAAACATAACACATTTATTGACAGAGGACTGCTTTCCTGTGCTGCAAGTGGAACGGGTAAATTTGTGAGTGGTGTTAAAGAAGTGGTAACATGCATGGGTATTACATTTATTGATAGAAAAAGTAAAAGTCAAGACCTAAAAATGTTCAAGCAGTCAAATCACTCAAAATGTCTTGATGCATGCTCAACCAACCAGGTAAGAACATCAAAGAAAGTTGAATGAGTTCATCTGGATACAATGGTGAAGCATTCCTGTCACAGTTAACATTGTATCCAGATGAGCTGATTCAACTTTCTTTGATACAGTCAAATCAGGTTCTGTAGTTCATACTACTGCACTTCGCAGATGATGCGGTTTTGTTGGCTTCATCAGAACGCGACCTCCAGCACGCAGTGGGGCGGTTTGCGGCTGAGTGTGAAATGGCTGGGATGAGAGTCAGCACCTCAGAGTCTGAGGCCATGGTTCTCCACCGGAAAATAGTGGATTGCTCCCTCCGGGTTGGGGATGAGTTGTTGCCTCAAGTGAAGAAGTTCAGGTATTTTGGGGGTCTTGTTCATGAGTGAGGGTAGGATGGAGATGGACAGGCGGATTGGTGCAGCATCAGCAGTAATGCGGACATTGTACCAGATCGTTGTGGTGAAGAGGGAGCTGAGCCAGAAGGCAAAGCTCTCAATTTACCAGTCAATCTTCGTTCCAACCCTCACCTATGGTCATGAGCTTTGGGTAGTGACTGAAAGGGTGAGATCGCGGATACAAGCAGCTGAAATTAGTTTCCTCCATAGGGTGTCTGGGCTCAGCCTTAGAGATAGGGTGAGGTGCTCGGACATCCGGAGGGAGTTTGGAGTAGAGCCGCTGCTCCTTCGTATCAAAAGGAGCCAGTTGAGGTGGTTCGGGCATCTGATTAGGATGCCTCCTGGGCGCCTTCCTTTAGAGGTTTTCCGGGCACGTCCAACTGGGATGTGAACGTGGGGTAGACCCAGAACTCGCTGGAGGGACTACATATCCAATTTGGCCTGGGGACGCCTTGGGATCCCCCAGAAGGAGCTGGAGGGCGTTGCTGGGGTGAGGGACATCTGGAGTGCCCTACTTAGCTTGCTGCTACTGCGACCCTACACCAGAGACACGGCTGATGATGAGATGAGATGAGATAGTTCGTACTATGCTACGTCCTTTGAAAATTATCGAGTAGGTCACCTCATTGCATACAAACATCAGATCAAACGCAGAACAAGGAAAAAGAGGAACTACATTTTTGTAAGTATATAACAATATTGATGGAGAAAATATTCGTCAATTTTCAAAGTGAGATACCATCACTCAAATCTGGAGATAGTCCTGCTTACAGCCACATGGAAGACTGTTGAAGCTAACAATGAAATCTAAGTTTCTTATTGACTCGATTTTGAAAGTCATGAAGTGCATCTCATTACACTGCACGTGCGCGCACACACACACACACACACACACACACACGCACAGAGTAAAATACCCAAATATTTCCTATCTTAAAAGGGAAGGATGTCGGATAGCTCTCATTCCCAAAATAACAATGTCAAGTTGACTTTTATTGTAACCACACACACACACACACACACAAACACAAACTGCTTAGTTAAGAGTTATTATCATATGTGTGTGTGTGTGTGTGTGTGTGTGTGTGTGTGTGTGTGTGTGTGTGTGTGTGTGTGTGTGATTTATCTACAGTTGTGAAGTCCTAATGTCCTTATGAAGAGTTATAGTCTGTACCACCTACCACCTGAAAAGGGTTATTTCTTGGCTAGGGGTTCAGATTTATTTAAACTGATTTTTATGTATTTATTTATTTTGTTTTTGGGTCATTTTAGGGCTAAGGTCAGGGGTAATTTTGGGAGTTTGAAAATTCTTGTCTCAACGAGGATATAAACGTGTGTGTGTGTGTGTGTGTGTGTGTGTGTCCAGTCTAACTCATAAGGTCTTGGGCATGGAGACCTCAGATTCATCTCGCCTGCTGTAATGAATGGGTATTAGAGGCTTTGCTCTTGACAAGCGGTTCATAATGCAAGCCTGTTAAAGAGAAAGTGACGTGTATCGTGACTCATTGTTTCAACAACAAACAAAAAAAAATGCACTGATTGGTATACTTAAACACTAGATGATGATTGTTATCTTCCCATATAGGAAGAGTCCATCTAAATACTAGAGCTCCATATCTTCATCTTATGCCATGTCACCCCCCCCCCCCCCCCACCAAATCATCTTGTGACCTCATCTGGGTAATGGGGGTTGGAGATTTGGAGGTTAATATCTTTAATGTTACATAAATGCTCTTGTGACCCAAGCAAAATCATCCAGCGACTCTCCCGTGGCTGTCCGACCCTCGGGGTGAGAACCACCTCTGTCGACCACCCAGGCTTTGTAATCAAAAATAACCACTGTTTTATGAGCCACTCTTAAACACAGGCCTCGTATTAAACAATGTGTCGCTTCCATCTATTGCACATTCCTCTGTTAAAGCCTCAGGTAAGATAGAGCGTTGGATAAACAAACGAGCAGAGAGACACATGGGCACGGTTTATTTTTCTTCAGACTCTCTCCCCTGCACTTGTTTGAGGTTGATATGTGCAGCCTTCAACCTCCCACGCTCCTAAAAAGGTCAGTGCCATTTTCAATGCATGCATTTGTCCATTGTGTCGGACAATGTGTTTTTGTTGCGTTCAATATAATAACTTTATAGTTGCATTATAGGTATGTAGCTGTTGCCCTGGTTAATAAAAGCGCTACCGAAACCGTAGAATGAGATTAAATTAGGACATTGCCGAAATTGCAAGACAGTCGAGAGTACAAGGAGCAGAGTCAGAGTGCCCTCATAAAATTCCTATGACTGTAAACTGTTCATGGAAGATACTAGACTGCAAGGCAAAGACATAGAATGATTACCGAGGAGTATTAAAGGGACCAGAGGAGAGGGGGGCATCATTCAGTGCATGGGGAGAGGGGCAATGTGAGGCACTTCTGTAGATGAGTTTTCAACTTTTCACTAAAGACAGGGTGTGGCTCTGTGGTCCTGATTAGGCTGCGAAGGTCAGTCCACCATGGAGGAACCTGGAGGGAGAAAAATTGAGACCAGATGGAGTGATGGCCAGAGGTGCTGCAGGGATACCAGAGTAGTATCCAGTGGTAGCTCAACTTTACACACACACACCTATCTATCTATCTATCTATCTATCTATCTATCTATCTATCTATCTATCTATCTATCTATCTATCTATCTATCTATCTATCTATCTATCTATCTATCTATCTATCTATCTATCTATCTATCTGTCTGTCTGTCTGTCTGTCTGTCTGTCTGTCTATAGTGACCATTAGTATTACATGTGCAGTCACATTGTCCTTGTACTGTGATGTTTAACATATATGGCGTGTAACAGGCTTGTACTGTCTCATAAAGAATTTACTTGACTCACGGAATTATTTTGCTACTATCTTTATATATATATATATATATATATATATATATATATATATATATATATATATATGTATGCGTGTGTGTGTGTGTGTGTTCTGTTTTCTGAAACAATGTCACTAAATACATCCCTGTACACTTATTGTGCTTGATCATTGGTCTTCTGCGTACCTGTTGTACTTTGTTGTTTGCACATTTCGGAGCTCGTACTTTTTTCATTTCACTGCACTCGGGACTTGTACTTGTGTGTACGTGGCAAATAAAGCTCTTGAATCTTGTATCTTGAATCCTCTGATTCCAGTCATATGAGATGTGAGTAATGACTAAGCCAAGGCACTGTGATACCTAATAAAAGTATGTCATAGCTGAAGGCTGGTGGTGATGGTTACGACTGTGGGGAGGAAGACGTGGTGATGTTGGTTAGTCCCTTGTGGCCATCGGTAAACATTCTCCCCTCTTCTCATTCTTGACACCGGACCAGTTTGACTCGAGGCTGAAAGTTTGTGTGGATTCCTGTCAGGACAGATAGGTCAGGAACTCTTGGAATCTTATTTATCGCCGAGCAATAGACGAGCAAATTAGCCAACCATATTTTAAAACTTTGTTACCTTTTAACCTGTGGGGATTTTCAACTCTTTGTTCGCTGGTGGGGCAATTAAAGTCAACTCCCTGACTTGTAAAGACAAGGTGGCGGTCAACTAGCCTATCCAGTTGGCTCCAGGAGTAACAGCCAGATAGAAAAGTAAAGCTGAAATTTATCCATTTACCTCATGCACACATGCCTTGCTAGCTTCCCCAGCCCTCCCTTACTCATGGTGACAATTTAATCAAAAAGCATCACATTGCATCACATATTTCACAGTTTTGGCTGGTGTGATCTTTAGTTCCCCTCTGTGGAGTATGGAGAATTGTGGAGGTTGAAGAGCTGACTCTAAACCTGATGCATTTATTGAATTAACAGGGAACACCTAACTTGTCTCAGATTATGGACATTGCTTGCTATTCTGCTCTACAATAAAAGTCACAGTTCTGCTAATGTCTACATAAAAGGTATATTGGACCCATATTTGTCTTTATTTGAATGGGTTGTGGCAAGTCTCTGCCGTAGTGCATATCTATGATCTCTGCACAGAGCTCAACAGGCACCATGTGATCCAATTCACCCTTCACCGTTGCACTGTTAACGAAAAACTGCAGTTCTGTCAAATTTGACTTCAAAATGATTATATTTATGATGTAACATGTAAATCTTAATCCACAGTCCTTTCAACAGGTCTTAAATCATGGTGGACGGGTAAAGGTCTCATCTTTCTCTTTCTGCGTTGTTGTCCCCGGTGCTCAGTTCAAAGTAGTTTTCTGGACAGTAAAACAGCCTCCCCACTATCTCACGTCCTTGAGCCCCACATCCCTCATTGCATGATGTTGTGGTGGAACAGCCACATATTTGCACTGATACTCTGCAGAGCTAGCAGGGGATAGTAACAGGATATGTAGGCAAATGCTATTCATTTGCACACTTAAAGGACCTCGTGCTTATACTACTCGTTGGTGAAACCTGAAACACACAGCAGGTTTACTTGTATGATGCATGCTGCAGCCCATTTAGAGTTGTTGTTTTTCCACAACAGACCAGCATGCACGCAGACTACCGACGTCTTATATTCCTGGAGCGAAGTATTTTTGCAAAGCCTGCTGCTCACTGATAAACCACCACATTAGTCACAATGGTCCCTATGTCTGCTCTGCCCTCCCTCCACTTCACTCAGGTCCAGGGCATAAACAGGGTATCACAGGACGTCCGGGTGGCACAGTGGTCTATTCTGTTGCCTACCAACATGGGGATCTCCGGGGATCTCCGGTTCAAATCCCTGTGTTACCTCCGGCTTGGTCGCGTGTCCCTACAGACACAATTAGCCGTGTCTGCGGGTGGGAAGCAGGATGTGGTTATGTGTCCTGGTCACTGCACTAGCGCCTCCTCTGGTCGGTCATTCGGTGCGCCTGTTCGGGGGGGAAGGGGAACTGGGGGGAATAACGTGATCCTCCCACGCGCTATGTCTCCCTGGTGAAACTCCTCACTGTCAGGTGAAAAGAAGCGGCTGGCGACTCCACATGTATTGGAGGAGGCATGTGGTAGTCTGCAGCCCCCCCTGGATCGACAGGCGGGGTGGAGCAGCGACCGAGACGGCTCGGAGGAGTGGGGTAATTGGCCGGGTACAATTGGGCGGGTGGGGGAGGCTAAAAAAAACAGGGTCTCACAGGCCTTGTTTTTTCTTTGCTGTAGTTATATTGTCTTGCAAAAAAAAAAAAAAAACCAAAACAAAATGAAACAAAACAAAACAAAAACATGGTTTAGTCAGTGAGAGCATAAGGGATGGAGAGAAGTCTCTTTGTTTTGATTTAGATTTCTTTTTCATATGTGTATGTTTGTGTGTGTAATATGGCAATCTCGCATAGCAACCCTTCACTGGTTGACTTGGACCCAAAGCGTGTTGGCAGGGTATTGCATGCAATTTCTGGCAGCTTTTATGCAACATCAGCTTGTCTTTGAATCTATGTTTATTCATAAGCGTGAGCGGAGGTTCGATAGCAAGATCATAGGTTTTGAAACATGGGCCGACTGTGAAAATCAAAGACATGGAAACAAATAATTGGCTGTCAGTTCCTCAAAAGCTATCAGGTTGTCTATCCGAGAGACATCTAGGCTCAACGTACTCTGGCAGGGTGCATGTGGTCTGACAATCTTGAGCAGAGAGCTCTCTTCTTCATGATGTAGGCTGGTGGTTAAAGAGAGAACCTCATGTCCAAAGTATTTCGAGTTCGAATTCGGTCATGGAGAAGGAAAGAGGTGGTGCACTGTTTTCTCCTTCCACAATGTTAAATGTTAACTTGCCTTTGCATATGACAGCCTAATCCCCAGTTGCTCCGGTTGGGCTGCTCGGTGACAGAGGAAGGCTGGTCGTCGAAAACAAATCCTGTAATCCCTGCAAGACCTTTTCCTGGACTAATGAAGGTTTGAAAAGCATGCATTTCTTTGTGATCAGCACACAACATGAATTAATTTCCAAGGCTACTTTCCCTCCAGATTCAAAGGGGGCATTGGATCCCCACTTGCAGACCAACCTCTTCTTCTGGGTTTTGTTATTTAGATAATGTTTTTACTTGAACTCCTTCACTTGACGCAACAACTCATCCCCAACCCGGGGGGAGCAATCCGCCATTTTTCCGGTGGAAAACCATGGCCTCAGACTTGGAGGTGCCGACTCTCATCCAGGCCATTTCACACTCAGCTGCAAACCGCCCCAGTGTGCGCTGGAGGTCGCGTTCTGATGAAGCCAACAAAACCACATCATCTGCAAAGAGCAGAGATGCAATTCTGAGGTTCCCAAAATGGACACATGCTTCACCTTGGCTGCGCCTTGTGATCCTGTCCATGATCTGATGTCTTGTTCACAGTGAGGGTAGATGGAGCGGGAGATGGTCAGGCAGATTGGTGAAGCATCAGCAGTAATGCAGACATTGTACTGGACCGTTGTGGTGAAGAGGGAGTTGAGCCAGAAGGCAAAGCTCTCAATGTACCAGTCAATCTTTGTTCCAATCCTCACCTATGGTCATGAGCTTTGGGTAGTGACTGAAAGGGTGAGATCGCAGATACAAGCAGCTGAAATTAGTTTCCTCCGTAGGGTGTCTGGGCTCAGCCTTAGAGATAGGGTGAGGAGCTTGGACATCCGGTGGGAGCTCGGAGTAGAGCCACTGCTCCTTCGCGTCAAAAGGAGCCAGTTGATGTACTTTGGGCATCTGATTAGGATGCCTCCTGGGCACCTTTCTTTGGAGGTTTTCCAGGACGTCCAACTGGGAGGAGGCCCGGGGTAGACCCAGAACTCACTGGAGGGACCACATGTCCAATCTGGCCTGGGAACACCTTGGGATCCCCCAGGAGGAGCTGGAGGGCGTTGCTGGGGAGAGGGACGTCTGGAGTGCCCTACTTAGCTTGCTGCCACCGTGACCCGACCCCGGAGAAGTGGCTGAAGATGAAATGAGAAGAGATGAGATGAGATGAGATGAGATGAGATGGACAGTGTTTTTAAACTTCTGCTGATCTACAGACATTACACATTTTTTCGTTCCCTGTGTCTTTTTCTTTGTATCTATGATTGTCTAATTACCTGTTTTCAGTGTTTTACAATCATGCAAATCAACCGAAACCTAACATTCCTTCCCATTTGAATAAAATTAAAAAAAAGAAGCATGGGTCAAACCAAAAGATCACAGCCAATTGAAAAGAAAATGCATTGACTCCCATTTCTTTGGCCCATGCAGCAGTTTCCTGCTGCTGCTCCATACTCCATCCACTGACCTGGAGGTAATATCACTTTCCCATTTCTGCACCAACAAATGAGGCTCAACCCTGAGGTAATTGTAACCTTGTTTTCCTTCTAATCCTCTACAAATTGCATTTCCCTCCGTGTGAATGGAGCCAGTGAGAGGTATGCAAAGCTCTCTTTAAGAGGTGGTAACTAGAGAGGCCTTGATTGTGAATAGGTGTGTGTGTGTGTGTGTGTGTGTGTGTGTGTGTGTGTGTGTGTGTGTGTGTGTGTGTGTGTGTGTGTGTGTGTACATGTGATACATGAAGGATTGTCCCCCCAAATGTCTCCTCCGTGCTCTGCATGACCGCCCAAACACCTCCATCCCTCGGCGATGTTATGACTACCCCACTCATTAACACGGAGGTGTGGAGATTGTACATTAAAGATAGAGACTCAGCAGGGAGTATCGAGAGGAAGAGAGGGGAAGGGAAAGAGGGCGGAGACATGGAGAAATATAGGAATATGTTAAGACAGACGGACGGCAAGAAAAACAAAAGGGAAATAGTACAGAATGTCTCCAGAAAGGAGAGAACGAAACAAAGAACAGAAGTGAAGAGTGAGACTGCAGAAGAATGTGCTGGTATGAAAGAAGAAATCAAAAGTGGGAATAAAAAAATGAATGACAGAGGTAGAGTGGTAGTGTGTGTGTATGTGTGTGTGTCTGTGTGTGTGTGTGTCCTGCTGATAACCTGCAGATGTGAGCAGCTATGGAAAGAATCTGAAAAGCCACAGTGTGGACCGAGGCTTTCTAAGTCAGCGTACTTCTGTGTTTCACTAAACACACACTCACATTCACAGTCACAATGGCTTGTTAGGTGTTTGGGTGTGTGGCCATCGGGGTAGCGAGTGCATGGGTTGGGTTCTTGCTCATTGCTTGTGAAGGTTGGTTAAAGGTCAGTGTTGTGCAGTGCTATTTGGGCCGCACCGGGGAAAGACCAGTGCTGCTTCCAAGCAATAGGGCTGCCATCCAACGCTTGATTCTGAACAGATGGACATATCCACAGAGATCAGGCAATAGTAAAACACTTGTCTGTTCCTGTTCCTAACTTATCCCTTGAGCTACCAGAGCAAGCAGACAGCAATGGCTACCAGGGCATGAAGTTGGTTTTTCATCTAATTGCTTGAGTGTCTTGTTCCCCCTAACGATGACAAGCTGGATCCATCATTTTCAGAACCAATTAGATTTTGCAGGTAGAAAACGACTGTCTCCAAATGTTGTGCTTTGCAGCCAGTCCACATTTAAGTGCCATTTGGCCTTTGACTGGTGGTCATTTCCCATATATTGTGTTACCTTAAAGTTAAATTAGAGCTCTTGGGGCATCCAGGTAGCATAGCGGTCTATTCCGTTGCCTGCCAACACGGGGATCGCTGGTTTGAATCCCCGTGTTACCTCTGGCTTGGTCAGGCGTCCCTACAGACACGATTCGTCGTGTCTGCGGGTGGGAAGCCAGATGTGGGTATGTGTCCTGGTTGCTGCACTAGCGCCTCCTCTGGTCAGTCGGTGTGCCTGTTCAGGGGGGAGGGGGAACTAGGGGAATAGCGTGATCCTCCCATGCGCTATGTCCCCCTGGTGAAACTCCTCACTGCCAGGTGAAAAGAAGCGGCTGGTGACTCCACATGTATCGGAGGAGACATGTGGTAGTCTGCAGCCCTCCCTGGATCAGCAGAGGAGGTGGTGCAGCAAGAGTGGGGTAAATGGCCAAGTACAATCGGGGAGGGAAAAAAAAGAAGAAGGGGGAAATAAAGTTAAATTAGTGCTCTCAATTACCACATTACAATGAGGGTAAATAGCAGTTTGTTGAATATTCCTCTTAAGTGGACTTAATTGTTGTAAAACAGAGACTCTTATAGGGGTGGGATGTCTTGGTCACTTGCACAGGGATGTATGGACACACTGGCTGCTTGCAGGGATCAGATATGTAAAACTGTGATCTGTCATTTGTGCTATGGTGTCCCTTATTACCTGACCGCCTCATGCGTCTATGGCATGGCTTCAGGATGTAGTCACATTACAAAGTAGTTATATAGCTTTTCACCCTCTAATCGTACATTTCTTCTCTCTCCTTGCAAAATGATATAGAATATGGTTGAGGTCACTGTTGACATTGTATTGCCCAGTGTAAACTGTCTCAGTCAAACCAGAGAGACTGCCCTGAGACACCAACCTTTAAAACACATTATGTGACAAGTTCAATGTATTCAATGTCTTTCAGCAACTTTTTTTTTCCTTAAAAAAAAAATCACTCAAAGTGTTTCCATCTCAACCTCAGAGTGTGTTTTGACTATTTAGCTGAAATGGAAAATGTCTAATGTGTTATCTTTGCTCTTGTTTCCATTGTTAGTGGAAGGGGACTTAAGACTGCCGATGGTCTACTGGCTTCATGGCATCCATGAGTTGGTTTTATATTTAGTTTCATCACCTGTCTCCCCAAGCCACCTGCTCTGAGGGTGCAGCGGTCAACAAGGCGCTTCTTTTTCAAGTTGGACCAAACACTGTGTGGTGAGCTGGTGGATAAAGTCTTGTTTTTACAACTGCATAGTCTGGGTTCATACCTCATTGTTAGTAATCAGATATCACACTGAAGTGCTCTTGAGCAAGACACTGAATCCTAACCGGCCTTGGGGCTGATGCGTACTGACGTCCGTAGAAGAAATATGTTAAAAAAAATATGGTTAGATTAAAGACCATCTGGATTGAGTTAGTGATACGAGACAATGGGAGATGATTACCATTGTGACTTTGCGTTACATTGGGGGGGGGGGGGGTGTGACAAAACAATTCAACATTTTGAAATGAGCTGTTTTTGGAAGTATTTCACTGACCGCTTCTGTATAATAATCACAAATTATATTACATATGTTGAAAAATTGCGGCATGGTGGTGCAGTGGTTAGTGCGGTCGCCTCACAGCAAGAAGGTCCTGGGTTCAAGTCCCGGGGTAGTCCAACCTTGCGGGGGTCATCCCAGGTCGTCCTCTGTGTGGAGTTTGCATGTTCTCCCAGTGTCTGCGTGGGTTTCCTCCGGGGGCTCTGATTTCCTTCTAAAGACATGTAGGTCAGGTGATTCGGCCGTACTAAATTGCCGCTAGGTGTGTGGTGGTGGTGGGGGATAAGCTCCAGCATCCCTGAGGGCAGGATAAGCAGTTTGGATAATGGATGGATGGATGTTGAAAAATCTTTGAATTACATTAAACATGAATACGTCAACTCTGCTAAAGCTAAATCAACGCAAGTCCTCAGGCAAGAAAGTGTCATAATATGGCTGCTGGTCATTTCGACAGAAATATTCACTGTCAAGATAAAAGCAAAAAAATAATACAATCAGATTGGTGCCATTGAGAAACTGGAGTCTTGTCACTTTTACCCACAAACAGGAGCCATGGATGTATGGAAGTGCAAACAGACAGTATAGGTGAGGAGAGTGTCTTGAAAGCATGTGACTCCATGTAGGAGATATTTTCTCTCTTTTTGTTTCCTTCTTTTTCATCAGTGTCATTTCAATTGCATTAGAATTATTTTCCAGTTGAAGGCACAAACAGATCCAAAAACGTGCGTTTGCATGTAGCAACCCGAGCTTTCCTCCATCAGACTGCTCCCTCGGTAAGAGCAGGGTGGTCCTTTGTTCTGAATGATGACATCACATGAGGCAAAAATTCCATTCATTCAGATGACAGACTATTTATATCCCAGCTAGCATGTTATTCTTTCAACAAAAAAAAAACAAAAAACAACCCCTATCCTTGATTGCAAACCTCTCTCAGGATGAATCCGCAAGAGGAGAAATTCCTATGGGGCATCAAACCACACCGTATTAATAGCACAGCACCCCAGGAACACCTCCTCCCTCTCTGCCACACCTGTCCAGCCCTGCAGGCTCTCACCTGACGCCTGAGTGGCCAGGCATAAACTGCAAATGAGGCCGTAACGATCTACTTTTAACTGGCAGAAGACCCTAGTCGTTTAGTGACAGGCAGGAGAACTGATCCTTCGGGGCCTCTGACAAGAATCTTTACCAAGCGCTGTTGTAAAAAGTAATACTGTATAATGTCCTCGGGTTTATTTTCATTGTTGAGTGGAGAATGGTAATCGCCATCACCAGGGTCAAAGGTTCACTGGAGGCGCCCATAGGAATGTAAGCTGCCGTGAGGAAAATGCCATGCAGTCTTTTGTCATGTCCCCAAATAGCACGCAAATGGTCGGTTCGGTCTCCTGTCCTCATGTACTGTACTCTCGAGTAGGCCACTCTTTCAACAAACGACAACTGAATGTGTTGAACCTACCTTTATACATGAGAGCAGGATAAGCGGTTCAGATAATGGATGGATGGAAGTTACATCACATGCAGATCAGGGGACATGGGCTATGTATAAATTCTTACTCCTGTAATTCAATATTTATTTTTCCACCTTTTTTCTCTCCAATTGCATTTTGCCAATTACCCCACTCTCCGAGCCGTCCCTATCCCTGCTCCACCCACACCCCCGATCCGGGGAGAGCTGTGCTGCAGACGACCACATGCCTCCTCCGATACATGTGGAGTCGCCAGCCGCTTCTTTTCACCTGACAGTGAGGAGTTTCGCCAGGGGGACGTAACGTGTGGGAGGATCACGCTATTCCCCACAGTCCCCACCCCCCCCCTCCTGAACAGCCGTCCTGACCGACCAGAGGAGGCGCTAGTGCAGCGACCAGGACACATACCCACATCCGGCTTCCCACCCACAGACACTGCCAATTGTGTCTGTATGGATGCCCAACCAAGTCGGAGGTAACACGGGGATTTGAACCACCGATCCCCATGTTGGTAGACAATGGAATAGACCGCTACGATACCCGGACACTCAACATTCGATAATTAACAAGGTTTTCATGGAGATATATATATATATATATATATATATATATATATATATATATACTCACACACGCACGCACACACACACACACACACACACACACACACACACACACACACACACACACACACACACACACACATATATGCCTGATACAAGAAAACATGGGAATGTAATGTCAAACGTTGTTTGGTATTTGTTGTTTGTGTTGATACACTTACAGAAAGAAGCAAGCATTTTAACTCTGTGTTGTTTCAAACAGAAGGTGCTGTAGAGCACTCCCATACATACCACATTGTAATAAGGGAGCTATTTTTCATTCAAGCGGGTCATTTCCTTCCACCTCCTTTGTGACAGCTTCATCATATGAAGTATGGCTATATAGATGGAAAACTCCAGCAAACATCCACACACGTTGCATGCCATTTGTTATAGTCTGGCTATGGCCAAAACTCTAGGATGAGCTCAGTCAATAGTGCTCCTAATCATTAAAAACACCTAGGAAATTGGTTTATTAATAATCAGACTTAAAAAAAACCAAACATGTGCTCTCTGCATGCATTACGTCCGTCTGAAGAAATCTGCAGCTGGCGGGTGAAAAAAGCAGTTAGCAATTCCACATGTGCTGGAGGATGCACATGATTATCTACATCCTCAACAACTGCTCTGGAGATCCTGCAGTGACAGGACCTTATGAGAACATGGAATTGGATTCAACAAACTGGATTCATCTTTCACACAGAAACCCATTTCAAACAGAAAGAACATTTAAAAGAAAAAAACCTGAGCCAAATATCTGCCACAAAGTCGGACCACCAATCCTCTCCTCCTCCCAGCGTTTACCATCACAGCATTTTAGAAGTAATTTCTAAAGCCAAGCGGGTAGACATCATGATGAAGCACCCCCCCCTCCTGTCAACAACAGATGGAAATGGAGAAAGGGGGGGACTGCATGTGTGTGTGTGTGTGTGTGTGTGTGTGTGTGTGTGTGTGTGTGTGTGTGTGTGTGTGTGTGTGTGTGTGTGTGTGTGTGTATACACTTTTCTTACTGGGACAGAACACAAAATGTGTTAATTTCCTATACATAAAAAGGGATTTGCTTGTATCTTGTGGTGTGGGATGATCGTGGCGTGAACTTACATTTGCAGTGGCTTCACCTAGTACCGTCCATGCAGTGTCTTTGTCCATGTCTGCATCTAAGTTGTCTTTGTTTGATGGCCGTGAGAGCTGGCGCTGGATCGGCTGGGAGCGCTTGGTCTGCTGCATCCTGTGGGCCCAGGGAACACGGCCCTGTCCGGAGCTGCACCTGAAGAGGAGACACCGAGGGCGGTGGTCTGACAGGACGTGGAAGTGGGGCAGGCTAAGCTAACTGCTAGCCCATGCAGACCAGCAGTTCCGATAACACTGAGTGCGGTCTGGTGGCAGCCTCGTCTGGCATTGACTGTGTTTTTGGTGTCGTCTTGTGGAGTGCGTGGAGGTGTGACGAGGGTGTCTGGATGGGAGAGCTGGCGTTGGATCGGCTGAGGGAGCCTGGTCTGCTGCATCCAGTGGGCCCAAGGACCACGGCCCTGCCTGAAGCTGTGCCTGAAGAGGACGCTCCGAGGGTGGCGGTCTGACAGAACACGGAAGCGGGGCAGGCTAAGCTAACTGCTAGCCCATGCAGCCCAGCAGCTCTGACAGTCATCCTGGCTGGCGTTCACTCTCTTGGACAGTGAATTTCTTTCTTTTTTTAAGTTGGATATATGTATTCTTGTAGTCTGGATATGTGTTGTTGTCTTTGTGTTGCACTGCTGTGGGCTGGGGGAAACAACATTTCATTTCATGTACGCAAATGCCTGAAATGAAATGACAAATAAATGTTCCTGATTCTTGATTGTGTGCACAGTGGCATATCTTGATTGTTGATGTTCCAGGAAAACTTGGAACATTTTGTGTGACTATTCAAAGTGACCCTTACAACTGAATCACTGAGTGATCTTATGCCAGTAGCTGATGTCTTGAGAATAGCTTAGGCCTATCCTCGTAGTAGTTGTTGACTGGCCCCTGTGCTCTTATATCCTCTAACCCTGAGAAAATTAAAAACTCAAGGAAAAACAACAGATTTCCAACAGGTGAAAGGGTCTTTCTTCCACAAAATTATCCAAGCAGTTCAAAACTTAGGGTGTGCATAATCCTATAACGCTCAAAAATTCCACTTTTCTGCATCCACAAGTGTCCTAGATTGGCACAGTGCCCATTAAGACCTGTTTATACGGCAGTGGAATTTAACGGTTATGTAGGCTGACCGGGGCTCCCACCAGCAGCCCTATTCTTAGATGTTTTATGAATACAAGTCCAGGAAGTCATAGGAGTAAAGTCATCAATTAAACACGACATTATGGGGGTGAATTACTGGGAAAGCGAGTCACTTAGTTCTCTATAAACGCCGGGCTGGGAGCGGTTACCGTATCTCCTCCTCTGCAAGGTCACGGTGACTTGGGGAAATGAAGCTCAACCACAGTAGGGAGCCGTGCCTGTGTTGTTCCCCGAGGGGCAGTTGGAGCTGAGCCTTAGAGGAGGCCTCGCTTTCGTGCATTTACTTTGCAGCTATCCTGCTGTGGTGCTGTTAACAATAATAATAATTTTAAAAAAGCCTTCCTTCTTGCATTTGTTTTGCATCTATGATGGGTTACTATTGTGCACACTGCCAAGGCCCAACTTAAAGGAATATGTGCTTGCATGTACTATGTCTGCCTGTCTGCAAGCCTGTCTATGGCTTGTGTCTGTCTATCTGCATGTGTGTGTTCCAGTGTACACACGTGCGTGGCCAAGACCTGTTGAGACTGTTAACCAGATGGTTCGAATGGAGAACCCCTACAGGTTAAAGTAAGCACTACTCTGTGTGTGTGTGTGTGTGTGTGTGTGTGTGTGTGTGTGTGTGTGTGTGTGTGTGTGTGTGTGTAGGGTGAAGTGGAGGTTACAGTGCATTGGGGTTATTTGAGGTTTTTGAGAGGGCATTCAGTGATGAAAGCTAACTAACATCCCGAGACTGGTCAACCAGCGGTCAGCAACATGGTAGAACTCAACACACACACACACACACACACACACACACACACACACACACACACACATTTATACTGTCTCTTAGTCAGTGCTGTCAGTTGGCTGCCTGGAAAGGACACATTTGTGATGAAGTACAATCTCCCAGACAGCTATGAGATTATGCTTGCCTAAATATAACAACCTGTCTTTACCCTGTGTGTGTGTGTGTGTGTGTGTGTGTGTGTGTGTGTGTGTGTGTGTGTGTGTGTGTGTGTGTGTGTGTGTGTGTGTGTGTGTGTGTGTGTGTGTGTGTGTGTGTGTGCGTGTGTGTGTGTTGTGTGTGTGTGTGTGTGTGTGTGTGTGTGTGAGAGCGAGCGTGCGCCAATGAATATTTATCCCATAGGTTCTGGACTCGTCTCCATGACTCCGTTCTATTGAAGTTAAAACAAACAAAACTGTTAACTGGCGTTGGGAATAAGAGAGACTAAGAGAGAGATGAGTACAGAGAGAGGAAAAGACAGAGAAATGGTGGGGGACACGGCGAGAGACAAACGGATAGGGAGTTGAAAGGGGAAGAAAACATATTAGAGGAGGACAGTGTGGCTGGGCTAAACACAGGTGCACATACTATATACTCACACTTCATTCATACTTGCACATAAACACTGAAATGTTCATATGTGCTCACACTTAAAAACAACTTTGCATGCACACAACTTAAACTTTTTGGTTTTCTGTGATTCTCTCTCTCACACACACACACTCATACACACACATACAGGCAATAAGGTGACATGGAGTTGCAGAAGCAGCAATATTAATATTAGGAGATAACCTCTCTCTCTTATGTTTCTGTCTACCAATTCTGATGCTAGAGTATCATGAATCCCCCCCCCCTTTTCTCCCCAATTCCAATCCCCCACTCTACCGAGCCGTCCCGGTCGCTGCTCCACCCCCTCTGCCGATCCGGGGAGGGCTGCAGACCACCACATGCCTCCTCCGATACATGTGGAGTCGCCAGCCGCTTCTTTCCACCTGACAGTGAGGAGTTTCTCCAGGGGGATGTAGTGCATGGTGGGAGGATCACGCCCCCCCCGAACAGGGACCCCGACCAACCAGAGGAGGCGCTAGTGCAGCGACCAGGACACGTACCCACATCCGGCTTCCCACCCGCAGACACGGCCAATTGTGTCTGTAGGGACACCCGACCAAGCTGGAGGTATCACGGGGATTCGAACCGGAGAGCCCCGTGTTGGTAGGCAACGGAGTAGACCGCTACGCCACCCGGACGCCCGAGTATCATGAAATCTTTTGATACCGAATCCCCAATCAGGATGGATGCACAACTTCATTTACTTTTGTTTTTCAATTCATAGTTTTTTGGTAGAGTTGTGTTGGGTATATTTCTGGTACTGAGGTTTCATCAGATCAAAACGTGTGTCTGCAGCTCACAGCAACATGACTGAGGCCCTCATAACACTTTAAGTTGGTGAACTAGGAATCGAAACGTATTCCACTGTTGAGAGAAAGCTCGCGAATAGGATCACAAGGAATCATGAGAAATTCCCCATCACTGTCTTCCCTCACTTCTTTCACCTCTTTTCCTTACCCTCCTTTAGCCCTCTAGCCGTCTCCCCTACCCCCTCTTTCCTTTTCATCTCCTCCTCTGTCACGCCAGCCCCCCAGCCTCCTTCATACATCAACCTTGTTTTGAATTATTGCAGCTCATCATGGCTGGAGTATCGATGTGTTTCACGTGTGATTTCACGTGTTATAGAGTTCATGGTAATCTCCGAGTCTGAGTGATACTGATGTGAGGTCATCTCGGCTTCTCCTCTCTCATAGTCTCCTGCGGTACTGGAGCAGCCCAAGCCAAGTCAGACAGAGAGAGGCTCTGCTTATTTTGGCTTTGTTGCTTTACACTCGCTGATGGTTGCAGCCACGAGGCAGGCTCTTGCATGCATATGTGCACACATATATTCACACACTTATGCATGGAGATACTTAAATATCGATGCTCAGATACACAAGAATATACAGGCGCGTGCGCACACACACACACACACACACACACACACACACACACACACACACACACACACACACACACACACTTTTTTCTTGACCCAGCTATGGTAATGTACCCTCCTGAGAAGCAGACATGTCACATTGTTTAAACATATGAGCTCATAAGAGCCTTTGCTGTAATGCAATAGCCAAACTCAAACAAACATCGAGCTGAGATAAAACAGAAGCGATAGACAGAGGGACACAGTAAGACAGACAGACAGACAATTATAGAGCGATAGATGAACAGATACATCAGGAATTAGCATTGCAGGAATATTTTTGTCTCAGCCCAGCTAGGGAAAAAATGCAATAACTTCTACTTTGGTGAAAAAAGACATAATTATCGTTTTGAGTCAGTGCGAGGTCACGTGAGGATAAGAGGAAGAGGAACAATGGCCCTCCTCTTCCAAGAACTTGAGCTCAACAGTAAAACAAAGACCTCTAAATCCATTTTCCCCCCCTCAGGTTAACACTTAGTGTGTCTGATTCTGGTTCATTGTTGGGAATATTTTGGCAGTGGTGAGTTTAAGGTCAGAAAAGCAGGCATCTGATTGGTATTTTGCGGGTTATAATTCACAGGAATGTTGAGTGAGCGTGCACATTCTTTTTCCAGCAGCTACCATTTTTACACTCCTTGGGCTCTATTTTCGTGCTGGTGCATGGCCAGCGGAGGTGCAAACGCAGGCTAATTGCAATTTTCCTTGGGCACAAGATGAACTTTCCCGACCTGCGCCTGTTTGGTAATTTTGTGGCTCGAATGGAAGTCATCTGTGCTGAAATGGGGGGGGGATGGCACATTTGAGGGTGTGTTAATACAGAGCCGCTGGTGCAGTACAATTTTGGTTTTCATTTCGACCTGAAATTTGCGCCTCCGCCCACTCAGACCACGTCCAAGTGCAGAGCAGATGCAGTTACCATGTGCTATGTTCATGCAGCACTCTAGGCGAGGACGCACGGTAACATCTATCCAAATGTGTTTAAATGGATGTTAGCCTCTGTATTTCACCCCGCTGGAAAAAAATCAATTATCCAATGGCAAAAACTAACTGAATGCAACATTCTGAATAAGTTAGTCAGAAAAAGTGCCGATATGTGGCTGTTGAATTTGATATGGAAATTCAACCCCACTTGGCTAAGTGAATGTGTGTCTGGTCAAATAGGATGTATCCATCAGTACAAACTGCCTATACCAGCACCTGACATGGGATTCCTGTGGGATGGAAGTCAATTTCCCTATTAATCCCGTGAGTGGGATGCACAAGAGCAAGACAGGAGGGAATATCCACTACCATGTAGGACTCCAGCCTAAACTTTTGTGTCCATTATCAATCTCTATAGGCTTGTGCACAGTGTGAGAACACTGAAGTCAGTTTGTAGGCTATTTCAGCCAGACTGTTGAATCACGTGATCTTCTAGCGAGCTGCTCCAATTATGTATATTTTGTTTGTCTAAATCTATGGCAATGGAGTATATAATTGGAGGAAGGCATCCTACACAGGGAAATAACTTTACACCACCGGATATCATTCATCCAGTTAACCAAGGAGGAATGCGGAGCAGTTCTAATTGGCTTCCTTCTTCACCCTCCCCGAAAGTGACGATATGCTGCACCATAGCACATTTAAAGGGCAGGAGAGGAAGTGATTTGATTGGCTAAAATCGAAGTCCGCCTCAACTCCACCTGTTTATAACATATTCATCCTGATTTCACTATCAACTACAACACTTCCCACCAGGTGTGCACTCGCATCTCTGGTCCAAATTACCAAAAAATATATTTTGGAGATGCTAAAGTTGCTCTCTTGTTAGCGTTTGTGCATGCACCCAGCTCACAAAAATAGAGCCCTTTGAGTTACACACATTCATTTCTGGGAGTCGGCCACTGAGCATCTCAATGTGCTCAAGGGAACTTTGGCAGTAATTGCTGAGGCACCGTTTTACTTGGTCATGTTGAGGTCCAGGATTCATTCTGTTGATGTTGGGCTCACAAGCTCATCACCCCTCTAGCCTGCAGCCACACCTGTAACTTCCATCAGAAACAAAGCCGGTTATATTACTTTCACTGTTTAAAGCTTTTATAATTACTTGAGCGCCCAGTGACTGCCGTTCCCCCATACAGTCATCCTCTGTGTTCTCATGTGTACCACGCAGGCCTAACAAAGCAAACGGCAGAAGCTACCTACTTTCTGTGTCTTCTCAAGGTTGATTGTCATATCTAGCATTGACATAACGTATTGACATAAACATACCTACAGATGCTGAGAAATCCTACACTATCCACTTCTATGCTGGCAATTAGTTTGGAAAACTTTCAGGCCATTTATCAGAGCTTCACTACTTGCAAAGTTACTACCACCTTGCTTCACAGGACAGCATGTCACCAGCAATGTATAAGAACAGACATCCAAAATCTATTGAAACGTTAAAACCTAATGTTTAGGGCATCCAGGCAGCGTAGTGGTCTATTCCGTTGCTTACCACCATGGGGATCTCCGGTTCGAATCCCCGTGTTACCTCCGGCCGTGTCTGCGGGTGGGAAGCCGGATGTGGGTATGTGTCCTGGTCGCTGCACTAGCGCCTCCTCTGGTCGATGGGGTAGCCTGTTCGGGGGGGGGGGTACTGAGGGGAATAGTGTGAGCCTCCTACATGCTATGTCCCCCTGGTGAAACTCCTCACTGTCAGGTGAAAAGAAGAGCTTGGTGACTCCACATGTATCGGAGGAGGCATGTGGTAGTCTGCAGCCCTCACCGGATCGGCAGAGGGGGTGGAACATGACCGGGACGGCTTGGAAGAGTGGGGTAATTGGATGAGTACAATTGGGGAGAAAAAGGGCAAATTTATTTAAAAAAAAAAAACCCAATGTTTAATCCTACAAGTAACAAACTCCATCCATTGTTTTATGAGATGGAGTGTAGTGTTTCCCATCGTGGTGGGATTAATTAGTATTCATGTTTGAAGAGTGGCATCAGGTTTCCCCATCTCCTGTGTGTGTTGGCCAGAGATGTGTTTTCCCATTGAGTCACAGAGGGTCGTACTTGCCAGAGGGAAGATAGGCCAGTAGGGGAAGTAAGTGATTCTAATCTCTGTCAATTACCACTGTACTACAGCCAAACAGAAGACATTAACGCATCCACTTCCTGGATCAGGATAAAGGGATTATTTGTTTAACCAATCGGGAGATAGAGGAACTAGCTGAGGTCATTGTTTGCAAGTGGGACTGAATTAACCCAGAAGAAGAGCTTGTTTTTCTCTGTACAGGATAAACATGGGATTAGTTTCTAACTTGAGTAAGAAACCTGATGAAAATAAGTCGGTGTTTTCAACTGACAACTCCATTCTTGTTGTAATGTGACTTTAATGTTGCCAGAATCTCTGGATGGGCAGGGGAAATACATGAAACATGACTGTGTCTTTCTCTTCCCTCCCTCAACTTCTATCCAAGAGGTGCCCTTGAATAAGGACATTTACCATCATTTCCTCTACTGGGGATCTTTATTCACAGTCGCTCCTAGGTCTGAATGTCAAATGGGGTGCAACTGAAAAAAAAAAACCTTCCCTGTATAGACAAGGGCTGTTTTATTTTTTATTCTAAGTAATGCTGTTCCTTATGGATAACACAGTTGATACTGGCACAGAATCTTTACTCCCCGGCATTTTTTGGATCGGATCCATTTCCAAATCTTTTCACCTTTGTCTCCCCGTCATGCTTCATCCCATCACAATCTCACAAAGAACTTAAAGGCGTTTAAAAAAAGATCAATACTCATTTCTTCTACGCTTATTACTACCACTAACACACAGGAGCGAATGCCATACTGAGGTTAGGAATGGGTGTGCTGTGGTTATGGAAAACATGCTGTAGGTATGCAGTACAATTTCATGTATTGCGTACTGCATAGTGTGTCTCTGATCCCCTGTTGCTCTGTTTCAAATTAATTCCCGAGTAATATCAATCATGGTTTCGGCATGGCTTTTCTGGAATGTTTGGGATGGCTAGGGTGGAAAGTGGGTCATATTCTACCCAGAATATGACCACCGCAAATTAACAAAATTTCAGCAAGGCGGGGAACTATTTCAGCCTGATTGTCAAAAGGCTTCCAGTCATCAAGAAAGATGGACGAATCCTGCTCTGGCCAATGGAAACAATGTGGTCGGGATGATATTAGAAAGACAGCTGGACCGACAGCAAGATTGGCAGGCAGGCAGGCAGGCAGGCAGGCAGGCAGGCAGCAAGGCAGGCAGGCAGCAAGGCAGACAAAGAGTCAGACAGATCAGGCAGACAAGGAGACAGGCAAAAAGAAAGTCAAGTATGCAGACAGTAAGTGGGCCAGAGAGAACACGGATTAACAGCCAGTAAAATGGGCAGGCAGTAGGGCAGCCAGTGAGAGAACGACTGAGATGCAAGACAACTGCCACACAGAAGGACAGACTGAGAAACAAGACTTAAAGACAGAGAAAACGACAATCAGCTAAAGACCTGGGTGGTCAGATAGTAAGATAGAGCAAGCTGTGCAGTTAGAAGAACAGATCAGAAACAGCAAAAGAGAGATGGACTGGCACACAATAAGATCAGTGGGCAAGCCCCAGAAAATAATCGTTGGGGATTATTGGATGATTAGATGACGTGTGTGTGTGTGTGTGTGTGTGTGTGTGTGGGGGGGGGGCATTCATGAACATGCACCATTATTTGTGCATGCATCTGTATATGCATGTGTGTGCAAGTGCAGGTGGGCATTTCTGTATACATGTGTGTATGTATTTATGTGTGTGAATGCATGTATGCCCTTACATTGGCATTTTCCCTTGGTATGTGTATGAAAGTCTTCATTCAAGTATATAGACAAGATATCTGTGCATGCTATCTTCATATGTGTATGCCTGCCTATATGTGCACTGTGTATGCAATTGTGCTTGTGTGTGTGTGTGTGTGTGTGTGTGTGTGTGTGTGTGTGTGTGTGTGTGTGTGTGTGTGTGTGTGTGTGTGTGTGTGTGTGTGTGTGTGTGCGTGCATACATGTGCTTGTGCTCATTTTCCCTTATCCCAAACTGAAAACAGCAGCAAAGGTGTGTTTGTCCAGTATGGAGTTACAGTATGCTTCTCCCTGTGGTCCACACCTGTGGACCCTGTGGCCTGGAGCTGCCTGGGAGCGGGGGGTTGGGGTTGGGGTTGGTTGGGTGGGGGGCAATAAAGTGGGGGTTGATAGACAGAGAGGGAGAGTTCTTGTGGGGGGGGGGGTTAGGAACAGACGTGGGCCCTCCAGACCCCCCTACCCCCAAGTGTCGACACAAAGGGAAGCTTTCTTTTCCTTCTCTCTCGCTCTCTAACGCTCTTTTTCTCTCTTTCTCTCTGTTGCTTTCTTAACTCCTTCACCCATTAAAACCGTCAACCACCCCCACCCTTCCCCTGTCCCTCTTCTCGTCTCTGCTCCATGCATCATCTGGGGGGAACCTGTGGGTTTGCGTCTGCAGTAAAATAACGCTCGATGCACCAGAGAGAATGTTAAATTCAACAAAGCAGCAGCAGATCTGAACCCACTAAACCCCCCGCAAAAGCCAGCCAGCCTTTCTTACACTTAAAGAGACAAGGCGCTTCTCTCGTCGTCGACTCTGCTATCAAAAGAGCAAAGAGCCAATTAGTAAACCTTGTGCGTATTATTCAGTGGTACTTCAGCACGGTATGCTGAACCGATGCACCACTGGCCACGACACGACATCTACCTCTTTTTTTGCTGTGCTACTAGATGTTGCGTTATTATGAATGGTAATGACAAATTCAATAATGATCCATTTCATTACTGAGTAATTTTGTTAGGGAGCTCTTAGGCACTATTTCTCCAAAGTGCATCATATAATCAGCATAAAATAGAGGCATAGTAAGACAGTCCCCATTTCAGTAAAACAATGCCAATGTCAAATGTCCAAAAAAAAAAATATATATATATAACAACATAGAAAAGCAAAGTAATGTAAAAGAAAAGTACAAGTAAATATACAGCAACTCAAACAAAAAGCTGTTATGTGAAGTGTGTTTTCTGAAAGGATGGCATTAGTTTCCAGTCTCTGGTCCCTGTACAAACTGAACCAAAGTCTCGGGACGATAACCGCTGAGACCCAATTAGACTAAGTCATCTGTCTAAAACCTGAAACCCACAAGAGGAGCTCAAGCACCTCAGGCTCCTCTCTGGTTCGGTGGCGGAGAAGTGCACGATGGTTCACAGGGCACGAAAAGCAAAGCGTTGCAATCGGGTAACCTGCCGTATCTCGAAAGTAATCATTAAATTGTGAAAGTCAATTCTAAAACTAACTGGCAGGAGTGTTAAACTCAAATTGTCCTTGTTATACTGACAGTAAAGCGATGATAATTTGGGGTAACATGGTTAAAATAGTAGTAAGAGGAGATATGTGAGTAATCCTTAACTGAGAGAGAGATAAAGAGATGTGTGGTATGAGATACCAGGTAATACAGATCATCCAAGCCCCTATAGGAACGGAATTATTAAAATTTTTGAAATGCTTCTCAGTTGGAGGCAAGACAGCTCTCTTTATGTTTTACTTGTAAAATGACATTGGTGTTAGAAAACTGCCCCTGCATTTATCAGATGGACAGCTTTATGTTCATGGATAGCTTACCTAAGTAGAGGGGAAATGGTCTGACAGAGCTGTGTCAGTCAGTTAGTCCTGATAGTTTGGATTTATGGTCAATAAGCCGCAGAATGTTTAGTGGCTCCCACACTGACAAGGCTCTCAGTGTCACTGGGTTTAGTGAATGAAAGCCACTTTATTTGACATTGTATTCTTACAATGAATTTGTTCTCTAAAATATATATATATATATTAGGGAGTTGTTCCTTATCTGATGCGAGGGTCTAAGGACAGGATGTTGTGTTGTTGTAAAGCCCCCTGAGGCAAATTTGTAATTTGTGATATTGGGCTATACAAATAAAATTGACTTGACTTGACTTGCATTTAACCCATCCTATTGTATAGCAAGAGTGGGCAGCTGCAGCGCCTGGGGACAAACTCCAGCTCTTCCTTCCACTGCCTTGCTCAGGGGCACAGACGGGAGTATTAACCCTAACATGCATGTCTTTTTGATGTTGGGAGGAAACCACAGCACCCGGAGGAAACCCATGCAGACATGGGGAGAACATGCAAACTCCACACAGAAAGGATCTGGGACGGCCTGGGGTTCAAACCCAGGACCTTCTTAGTGTGAAGTAACAGGGCTAACCATGCTGGGTGGGTATGCTTATCATCAAGCACTGTGATGAAAGGAGACATTTTGTTTTTGAATTATAGGTACAAAAACAAACAAACAAACAAAAAATCCAAAGGGAGGTTTAGCTCTCAGATTGTATGGAAAAGATTTGTTCAGAATCATCTCAGAAATGCCGAAAACAGTAAAGAGCAGTTACAAGAATACACACTTTGCTCTGGGGGGGTCTAATAGATTTTTTTCCCTCCCATTCACAAAAGAGGATTATTCAACATCATGCTGATGTGGAAAGTTTATCCTTGCGAAATACTCTTACAGCCATGGCCATTATTTTGAGCCACAGGGACAACCATGAAAACACTAACTTGCCCAGTCAGTGTTTTCATGGTTGTCCCTGTGGCTCAAGATAAGTGTGTACCATGTTATCTCAGGCCTGAGTGCAACATCTTGAGCTCAAATCGAGCCCAATTCCTCCCCAGTTCTCCACATTTCTATCCAACAATGGCAAAATTAGCAATGACAAAAAAAAAGGAAAAGGAGAAAGAGAATATCAGGGATAGGGCAAGACAAGCTCTTGCCAAATCTTTGTTTCCTCTTCTATCGGTACCCCTTAGTGATTCCTTCTCTTGTCCTATTAAAGGTGACATGTCGAAATGTAGTCTTGTTTAATCAAGAGCCAATATCTGGTTATTAACTGGCTATTAAATGGTCACTGATAGGATAGACTGATTCTTGTCCGCTCAGGTCCGCTCATCTCCTTTGGTCAAGGGTCATGGCTAATGTCAGAGCACTTAGGAGGAATTACAGCAGGCAAGAGCGAGACACTTAAAGAAAACGCAAGGTGGGGGGGGGGCAGATGGAAAGAAGACAGAAAAAGAGGTTGAAAAAAGGAAAACAGCAAGAACTGCCTATGAAACAGAAACAAAATGAGAGAGTGAGTATGGTGGGCACCTCTGACTTGTAATATTCACCTATCAGCCAAAACATTAAAGACCCCCTCCGATGAAAATCAAGTTTTTAACCTTGTCAGCATGTCCATGTAGTGTTAAGGTTATGTTACAAAACATATCAGGAGCAAATAAGCAGTCAACGCCATGCTGAGCATATCTGCTTTGAAACTGCAGTGTAGAATGGTCTCAAAAAACCGAATTCAGATAGGCAGGCTTTCATACGTCACACACCTAAGGAACCAATCCCGTTAGTGGGCGGGGTTGCGCTTCGTGCACCGCTTCGGCGGTGCGAGCCAGAGGAGAAGCGGTGTGTCGTGATTTCGCAGTTTCACCACTGTCAGAACAATAGTAGGTGCGCGTTTTATTTTAGACTTTATTTTAGGCTGCAAATTTACAAAAGGAGGAGGAAAAAAAAGCGAGCCTTCGTTTATTACGAGAGGAAAGATCCGAGAGAAATGGGTACAGCTTTGGGAAAAATTGTAATGTCGCAGCCACATTTCCAGAGAAAACGCGGTTTGCAGCCGCCATTTTCAGAACGCCGATTTGAAAACGTATCACAAAAACAGATGGGATTTTGCCACGAAACACATCTTGAAGCCCGACACCGTGCCGTCCACTTAATACTGGGGACGCTGCGAGTTCGAGTCGACATGTTGGTCAAGCGGCAAGTTTATTTTCCTTCTCTTTCTCTAGAGACTGTCAGGGCGAGGCTAGTGAACCCAGTTGCAATACACAGACGAGGGACGAAGGCGAATAGGGAGAAGGGGGTTGACTGAGGATGTTAGGCGGCGGAGAAGTGACGGCATAGAGGCGGGGATGGACAGCAGAGCCGGGCCGCACCGGCGGACGAAGGAGCGAACGCGGCTCGACTGCGCCAAGCTCGGTGATCAGCAGGCGAGGCAGGCAGGCAGATGAACCGGAGTGGTGCTACTAAATACAACGAAAACGCGATTAGACTAAAGAGCAACAACACTGGGGGGGGGGGCACGAAAGGTTTGACAAGTGCATGAGACTAGTAGCTCAAACAATGATGTGGCGATGAGTGGTTGGAGAGCCGGGTTTCTTATACTGCTGGGATTGATGAGCTTGATGGAAAGCAGGTGTGTGGCTGAGCCGGTGAGGTGAATGTAGGTCAGGAGAGAGAGAGAGAGAGAGAGAGAGAGAGAGAGAGAGAGGGAGGGGAGGGGAGGGGGGGCTGGCTGCAGGCAGGCGAGGTGAAGTGGACTTGGAGAAGGCATGACAGACCAGTGGTGTCCAAAGCATTTCTCCCTAACGGCGCTTCTGAGTGCTTATCTTTACAAGGTAGATAACTTGTCAGAGCTGGCTAGCGGGATCAGGGTTTATCAAACTTTAGCAACACATTATTAGCTGACTGATAACGTCGTCAAGCCGAAGGCTCACGTTATCTATTATCGGTGCGTTTCTAACGTTGTAGAGACCGATACATGAACTAGATTACCATTCTGATACGCCCACTTGTACGCGACCCTGTCCAATTTGCTCTTCTTCGTCGGAATCAGTTCGTACATGTATGGTCAGGGGCGGATCTACAGGGTGGCAAGGGGTGGCAGCTGCCACCTCTGGGACACAGTCTTGCCACCCCTGTTGCCACCCCATTTATAAATCAGATAATATGTTTTTAAAGTATATTTTATGTACATGCATGGTGAAGGTCAATGAGACCCGCACCAAACTCATCTCAAACAGAAGTCGCCGATTTAGAATCCCCCTCCCCCTCACAGGCGCGGATCTACAGGGTGGCAAGGGGTGGCAGCTGCCACCTCTGGGACACAGTCTTGCCACCCCTTTGCCCCCCCAGGAAAAAATCTCTAGATCCACCACTGTGTATGGTTGAATTACTTCTATACTGGGGGGGGGGGCTGCGGGTGAGTGGCGGAGGGGTGGGAGAGAGTTGAATTCAGGGCGGGGATAATTTGTATATGTATAGATTCTGGATTTTTAATGAGGGAGGCGTAGGTGTGATTTCAAGGATTTTAACAAGATAATTTATTATATCAAACAGACCATTTAATGTCTTAAACATGACTGGAAGTGGTCTTTAAAGCCACTGACAGGTGAACTGAACAACATTGATTATCTTGTTAAAATGGCACCTATCAAGGGGTGGTATATATTAGGCAGCATGTGAACAGTCAGTTCTTGAAGTTGATGTGTTGGAAGCAGGAAAAAAATGGGCCAGTGTAAGAATCTGGGCCAAATTGTGATGGCTAGGCAACTGGTTCAGAGCACCTCCAAAATGACAGGACTTGTGGGGTGTTCCCAGTATGCAGTGGTCAGTACCTATCAAAAGTGGTCCAAGGAAGGACAACTGGTGAACCAGGAACAGGGTCATGGGTGCCCAAGGCTCACTGATGTGTGTGGGGAATGAAGGCTAGCCTGTATGCTCTGATACAACAGAAGAGCTACTGTTGCTCAAATTGCTGTAAAAGTTAATGCTAGCTATGATAGACAGGTGTCAGAACACACAGTGCATCTCAGCTTGCTGTGTATGGGGCTGCATAGCTGCAGACCAGTCAGAGTGCCCATGATGACCCCTGTCCACCACCGAAAGTGCCCAAAATAGGCACATCAGCACCAGAATTGGACCATGGGACAGTGGAAGAAGGTGACCTGGTTTGATGAATCACATTTTCTTTTACATCATGTGGACGGCTGGGTGTGTGTGCGCGTCATTTCCCTGGGAAAAAGATGGCATCAGGATTCACTGTGGGAAGAAGGCAAGCCGGCGGAGGCAGTATGATGCTCTGGGCAATGTTCTGCTGGGAAACCCTGGGTCCTGCTATTCATGTGGACGTTACTTTGACACGTACCACCTACCTAAACATTGTTGCAGACCAAGCACACCCCTTGATAGCAACAGTATTCCCTGATGGCATCGGCTACTTTCAGCGGGACAATGCTGCCACTGCAAAAATTGTTCCGGAACGGTTTGAGGAACATGACAAAGAGTTCAAGGTGTTGTCTTGGCCTCCAAATTCCCAAGATCTCAATCCGATCGAACATCTGTGGGATGTGATGGAAAAACAAGTCCGATCCATTGAGGCCCCACCTCGCAACTTAAGTCAAATCAATTTTATTTGGTTAGCCCAGTATCACAAATTACAAATTTGCCTCAAGGGGCTTTACAGTAACACAACATCCTGTCCTTAGACCCTCGCATTGGATAAGGCACAGCTCCCTAAAAAAAAAAAACCTTTAACAGGGAGAAAAAATAGGATGAAACCTCAGGGAGAGCAACAGAGGAGGAATCTTTCTCCCAAGATGGACAGACGTGCAATGGATGTTGTGTGTACAGAATAAAACATAATTTACAGAACACAACGTTGAAAGAGGATAACAGAATTATAATGGAATTATAGGATATATGACGAATATGATGAGGAGGATGCCAAGCAGTGTCCTGGACTTAAAGGATCTGCTGCTAATGTCTTGGTTCCAGACACCAGAGGACACCTTCAGAAGTCTTGTGGGGTCCATGCCTCGACGGGTCAGATCTGTTTTGGCGGCACGAGGGGGACCTACACAGTATTAGGTAGGTGCTTTTAATGTTTTGGCTGCTCGGTGTATATGTAAGGGTAGTATATTTTGAGCAGACTTGATATGTGTCGTAAATGTTTGCCTCCAGTTTTCGCAACACTTGAGGTTAGCTTGCTTTTTTTTCAGCGAGAGCTTGACTGTAGTAATCCATCAGCTTTTGAGAAGATACACTCTTTGACCCGGTGTTGCCACAATTTGCCTCGTTCTGTGCTCAAACTTTACAAGAAAAATGCTCAGAAGTGCATGATGAGTAAAGTTGTTCTCTAATGTCCAGAAAGATGTACTCGCCAGTGTAAACTAATCTAACAGTTTTTTTTTGGAGGTGGGCAGGGCTGAAAAACATACCTGGGGGCCCACTTAACCCTGCTCTCCTTTTTCCACTCCACTCTGTTTTTATGACTCCTCTTTCAGTTTGGCACCCCCCCCCCATACTCATTGTTTATTTTGCTTCCTTCTAGATATTTCTTTTACCGGGGGAACTGCTGGGGTCTCATGGAGCAGGGCAGATATAGAGGCTGGCTAGTGGTAACAAAGGCGGATGAGTGGAGGTCACCAAGAAACGAGGCAAATTGATGGATAGGGACTGAGCTCATGGACAGCCATAGCAAGTGCTGGGCTATGTCGAGCCTATGTCTTCTAGATTTCAAACAAACTCCGAGGCATCATCTGTCATTTATAAGAATCGCAGACGGGGGGCAGGAAGGAGAATGAGGGAGGAAAGGGTAAGGGAGCTATAGAGGTAGGAAATACGAAGGAACGCTGAAACCAGAAACCGTTTTTCATTTCCTTGTTTGTGGAGCAGAAACTGTTTAGGCCTCATGATCTTGTTGCCGGACCCAGGGGGCCCCCAAGCCCTGCAGCTCCAACCCCACCAAGCCCTGCCTTAGTACCAGCCACTGCCTTGCACTAGGCCATGTCCACACTAATCTAGAGAAACTGGAAAACACCATTTTCAACAAAAACAGGTTGAAACGTCCCTGTACACACTAATGTTTTGTATTGTTTTAAAACAATTTCACTCTTCGTTAAAATGCCAAAACAATAGAAGAATGCTTCAGTCTTTCCTACAAGGCATACACAGGCCAACGGGGGGCGAGAGCCTGCACACATGACCGTCACATGTCAGCCTTTTTAAAAGCTCTGTTTTCCCTGTCCACACTACAATGACAGACGGGCATTTACAAATCCATCCACTTTTGAGAGCATTTTTGAAAAGATACGTTTTCGGTGGGCAAAAACGACAGCCGAATGTGGGTTGAAGATGGGAAGAAAAAAATGCATTTTTGAATTCAGCAGTGTTAGTGACGGCATAGCCCTAGTCTCCAACCCAGTCAAACGATGGCTCACAGCCACAGACCAAACTTGAGCCTCAGTTTCAGTCTTCTCTGCATGCGTCAGGGTCAACCCACCCGGGGCTGAGAGATTTACCTCCAACATCAGCTATGTAGCTCCCCAGCTCAGCCCAAAGCGCAGCAACGACCACAAACCCTACATATTCCCCAGCTCCATCTAAAGCCCTGCCCCCCTCACCAACCCCAATCTTAACCCCGGACCCCCCAAGCTCAGCCAAAGCCCCGGGCCTCGTACAATGAGCTCATTAACCACACGTTGCCCCTGAAGTCTGAGAGGAAAACATACCGGCTAGATCACATCAACTCCACAAAGATATTACTCTGAAACAATCACTCATCATGACAACCTAATTTATCCTCTCGTTCTTTCTCAACATCCTACTTTTCCCAGAACAGGTGAAATCATTTGCCATGGAACTTAAACAATTTAATCATTTTATTGAGTATTATATATATATATTTTTTTTTTTGAAATACAAAAAAGAACATTATAACAGGTCCTTGTTACCAAGCTTTCAGATCAGTTTGACATCTCTCATCCGTGTCGATCATTCCCATGCAGTGCTGCTTGTTTAGCCAGCTGCTGTGGCAATAAGAGAGCGAGTTAACAGAGACTGCCTTGTTTCTTCTGGTTTATTTATTCATTTATTTATTTATGTTTATATTACCTTAAAAAACGTATCATTAGCATTTGTTCACACCTTGGAGCTGCCCAGGAAAACCACAGCCCTCTGAGCCCAGAAAGAGGGGAAAGCAAGGAAAAGAATTGATTACTCTACAGGGAATAATGAAGTAGTACATTCTTTTCTTTCTTCTTCCTTGGCTTATTATTATTATCAGGCTACTGCCTCCCCCCTCTGACATGAACCAGCGGAGAGACTCCTCTCTGGACCTGTTAGGAAACCAGGCAGACGACAAAGGGTCACATATCTGTGTCCAGAGCGGTGTCTGTTACATGTTTTTTTTATCCCCCCCCCCCTCCTTCTCCTCCCTCTTCTCAGTTTCTTCCTTCTCCTCCACTCTCCACGGGGCGTTTGTTCACAGGACACGTACACGCGTGCAGGAACATATGTAAGTAAGCATGCACATGCGACATCAAACGTGTCTATGCAGAGCAGTGCAACAGCACAAGATATGGACTTTATATGTGTTCAACCATTTAGACACACACGCATTTATATGCATGAGGTCACACACATTTACAAACACATAATAACCCCCCATATTGCCACTTGTGGTCCAGGATTCTGAGGTAAAGGCCTCTGATCAGAACAGCATGTCTGTGGGTGTTTAGACGGGGGTCTGGCAAGCAAAGTACTCCATTCCAATCCCAGAGGCGGCCTGTGTGTGTGTATAATTTTTGTGTGTATGCATACATTTGTGTTGACCATTTTGTGTGTCTGTTGGTGTGTGTGTGTGTGTGTGTGTAAATTTTTTTGTGTGTATGCATACATTTGTGGTGACCGTTTTGTGTGTGTCTGTTGGTGTATGTGTGTCTGTACATTTTTTGTGTGTATGCATTCATTTGTGTTGACTTTTATGTGAGGGTGTACGTGCATTTTTTCTGTGTGAATGCATACATTTGTGTTGACTTTGTGTGTGTGTGTGTGTGTGTGTGTGTGTAAATGCGTGTACGCATAAGTGTATGTTGAGTATGTGAGAGTGTGTGCTTATTTGCATGCAAGCTCATGTGTTTTATCCATGCGTATCTTGTGTGTGTGTGTCTGTGTGTGTGTGTGTGTGTGTGTCTGCACACGTACGTAAGTGTGGGCACACCTGTGCATGGTTTTTGCATGTGTGCGCTTCTGTATGTGGGCGCAGGTTTGGATGCAGAAGTGCAATTAAAGAGAATCAAACATTTCCATACAAGAATTTGTTGTTTGAATGCGTAACCCATGTGTGTGTGCATGTGCATTTGAGTCTGTTGCTGTCTGTGGTCGCAGTAACTCTCTAGCGGTGCATAAATGGCTCTTGTTTTTTCCTCCAGTTCTGACGACATTCAGTGTGTTTTTACCAGGCTAAATCAGGCAAATTCCCATTTGTAGCACAAAAAAACAAAACATATATGTATCCATCTTGAGAAGTCATTTAATCCTGTGTCTTGAAATCCCATTTTTGAAAAAGAAAAAGAAAAAGAAAAGAAACGTTTGCCAGTGGGATGAGGTACTTCCAAATGCGGTTAATGTGCCGATCTCCTTCTCTTGAATCCATTTCCCTTCAAACATTGTAGGACCCCCGTGCATCACCAAGTGAAAGTGCACGGGTAGTAGCATCATTATCACCATTTTAGAAAAAAAACCTGTAATTTTTTTTTTTTTTTGCAAAACTGCTTCTTTTTTTCATGTAGCCACGCTGCTAAATTGTCCCCTTTCCATTTTTTTTCGCCGGCCCCTGCTCGACATTATTTACTGCCATACGTATGTCAACCTGACAGGGACAGTTTATCATTCGCTTAACTGCTCACGAGCATGGTCGGGGGAAACATGATTTATCATTCAATTCCCTGTTGTATTATTTCCTTATCTAAATGATAGTGAAGCCAATAGCAAAGATAAGAACTTCTTTTTTTTTTTTTTAAGATTTAATATTCTCGGTTTTAAATCTCCAAAATGAGCTGACACATAAAACCCAAGTTATAGATCCAGGCCGTTGAGATCGGCGACGCTCACATGTGGGTGTCATGCATCCCCATCGGCATGAGAAACGACGACCAACGAAATCTAAAATGTTTCGTTTGATATCAAGATAGCCGCTGGCTGGATTTCACTGGAGCAAATCTATGTAAATCAACTTTTGGGGGAAATCCTAACTCTATGTCAACTTTCTAGCCAAACTATTAAGTAAACATATCCAATGTCTTCTTGTCTGATATCAAAGCCAGGAACCACAATGGAAAAAACTCGTGAACAATTTTTTTTCACTCCGGATCTGAGTAGTTGTGCAAGATGTAAAATAGGTTTTAAAACTACCCAGCAGCCCTGATTGTAACCCAACAAAACCCCGATTCCTTGTGTGTGTGTGTGTGTGTGTGTGTGTGTGTGTGTGTGTGTGTGTGTGTGTGTGTGTGTGTGTGTGTGTGTGTGTGTGTGTTTGGTTAGGGTCTGTCAGCAGCAGTTCATAAACCAAAGTCAGGTTATCTTCAGTCAATTGACTCTCTGGTGACAAATGGCACGCCGGCCTTGGCACGGCGACAAAGTCAACGATGGAGACATTTACATTCAGTGGCAATGTCCTGCTCCACGGCGGTCAGGTGGAACCCTCCTGCCACCTCACAATAACACAAGAATACACAGACACACACACAAAGAGAAAAACACACATCTGCGGTAAAACACACAACACACGTCACAATCTGTCACCGTGTTGTTTGACACAGGGGCTGATGAGGAAAACCAACAGTAAACACTACTGCAGGGTGGGTAAACGCTTCAAGTTGGCTCCCCTAAGTGTAACCTCTTCTTCCTAAACATTTGTTTGGATGAAGTCATGGCTCACAAAACACTTAACAACAAAATGAATCCATTATCATCAGGGGTTTACATCATTTGGTGCAGGAAGAGCATCCTTCTGTGCACACACACACACACACACACACACACACACACACACACATATATATATATATATTTCAGCTTCCAGTTTTTTTCAGCCTTTTTAGGTTCTGGCTTCAGCTTCCAACTCTTGCAGGGCTTTCAGTAAAGCAATGCATTTCAGCCTATTCAGCTAATTCAGCTCAGATTTCAGCTTTTCTTCGGCAATGCTTGGCAAATGATTTCAGCTTCCAGCTAGCCCACGCAGTTTCCCCAGAAACTGCACAGTTCTGGTACTTATGTAGCACACAGAACTTAAGAAATAAGTACCGGAAAAGAAAATGGAATGTTTAAATATTGTTAAACCCTCGAAAGATAGACTATGTATACTTGGAAAGAAAGTAATTGGATTGTACATGGAAATACCTGTGACTTTATTTTACATCCCTGGTACATGTTTAGCACACAAAAGGTAATTCTTAATTTAGTTCTCCCCCTTTTTTCCCCCAATTGTACTTGGCCAATTACCCTACTCTTCCCAGCCGTCCCAGTCACTGCTCCACCCCCTCTGCCGAGCCGGGGAGGGCTGCAGACTACCACATGCCTCCTCCGATACATGTGGAGTCGCCAGCCGCTTCTTTTCGCCTGACAGTGAGGAGTTTCACCAGGGGGACGTAGCGCATGGGAGGATCCCGCTATTCCCCCCCTCCCCCCTGAACTGGGAGGAGACGCTAGTGCAGCGACCAGGACACATACCCACATCCGGCTTCCCACCCACAGACACGGCCAATTGTGTCTGTCCAAGCCGGAGGTAACACGGGGATTCGAACCGGTGATCCCTGTGATGGCAGGCAGTGGAATAGACCGCCACGCTACCTGGACGCCCCACAAAAGGTAATTATTAAGGACTCGAATACGAAGACAGCATCCACATTATTTGTGCATTTCACACGGATTTACCAATACGAATTTCATCCAAATAGAGTTATTATCCATTCTTTTATGCACAGATTCCTCTGAAAGTTTTGATCCAACTCACTGATAGCAAAAGAATCAAATCATGGAAGAAAACCTGCAATACAGCAATGTTTTTTCTCTCATAACATGGTGACGACTGATCTGTAATGAGGCGCCACGGACTGCTCTCCTCTCTCGCTCGTCACTTCACATTTTAGTCATCGTCCTGCATGCAGACTTAACAGGATTCATTTCCAAAATGAATCAAAATAGTTTTACATGAAATGGACCAAAATGTATACAAAGTCTGCAATGCATGCCTACATCTTGTGCAGCCTGTCATGCAGTCAGCCTCGTCTTTTGGCTGAAAACAATATCAAATGTATTGTTTTGCTTGCTAACTATGAATGCGACTGAGAGATTCACTGAAATGAATATGATTTAATGCATACATTTATTAAATTAAATATGATTTTTATTTTCTGGTTTAAACCAGGAACGTTACTTCAGTCTCACACTGCCTATTTTGACTGAGCGTGGTTTCGTGGGAAACCATGCTTTTCCGTCTGGCTTTATTGTTCTAAAAGAAAACGAATGTTATTTTTTGTCATCACTTTTGAACAGATGCATAATCCAATCTAATCCAATTACAGTAAATTTACTTTTATTTATTTATTTATTTTTTGCGTGTGTGTTCCCAGTTTCACAATTCAGTGTCCCCAGATGGGGCTTAGCGGGGGGAAGTTCAAATGCTAAATTCAACATTTATCATTAAATGATGCTGTTCTGTACATTGTTAAATAATGAATAGACAAAGCATCAAAAATCTTACATGTGTAATGTAACCGTCAACAACGTTTTTTCAACAAGTTCTGGTTTAGATCACACCCACCTCCTGTTCAAATCCTAATACAGATACAAATGCACATATTTTGTGGACCAAAACATATACATATGCATATATATATATATACACACACACACACACACACACATACATACATACACACACATATACTTATTTTACTTATTTTGCTCCTCGTGTGTATGTATGTGTGTGTGTGTGTGTGTGTGTATATATATATATATATATATATATATATATATATATATACACTACCGTTCAAAAGTTTGGGATCACCCAAACAATTTTGTGTTTTCCATGAAAAGTCACACTTATTCACCACCATATGTTGTGAAATGAATCGAAAATAGAGTCAAGACATTGACAAGGTTAGAAATAATGATTTGTATTTGAAATAAGATTTTTTTTACATCAAACTTTGCTTTCGTCAAAGAATCCTCCATTTGCAGCAATTACAGCATTGCAGACCTTTGGCATTCTAGCTGTTAATTTGTTGAGGTAATCTGGACAAATTGCACCCCACGCTTCCAGAAGCAGCTCCCACAAGTTGGATTGGTTGGATGGGCACTTCTTGCGTACCATACGGTCAAGCTGCTCCCACAACAGCTCAATGGGGTTCAGATCTGGTGACTGCGCTGGCCACTCCATTACCGATAGAATACCAGCTGCCTGCTTCTGCTCTAAATAGTTCTTGCACAATTTGGAGGTGTGTTTAGGGTCATTGTCCTGTTGTAGGATGAAATTGGCTCCAATCAAGCGCTGTCCACTGGGTATGGCATGGCGTTGCAAAATGGAGTGATAGCCTTCCTTATTCAGAATCCCTTTTACCCTGTACAAATCTCCCACCTTACCAGCACCAAAGCAACCCCAGACCATCACATTACCTCCACCATGCTTAACAGATGGCGTCAGGCATTCTTCCAGCATCTTTTCATTTGTTCTGCGTCTCACAAACGTTCTTCTTTGTGATCCAAACACCTCAAACTTGGATTCATCCGTCCACAACACTTTTTTCCAGTCTTCCTCTGTCCAATGTCTGTGTTCTTTTGCCCATCTTAATCTTTTTCTTTTATTGGTCAGTCTCAGATATGGCTTTTTCTTTGCCACTCTGCCCTGAAGCCCAGAATCCCGCAGCCGCCTCTTCACTGTAGATGTTGACACTGGTGTTTTGCGGGTACTATTTAATGAAGATGCCAGTTGGGGACCTGTGAGGCGTCTGTTTCTCAAACTAGAGACTCTAATGTACTTATCTTCTTGCTCAGTTGTGCAACGCGGCCTCCCACTTCTTTTTCTACTCTGGTTAGAGCCTGTTTGTGCTGTCCTCTGAAGGGAGTAGTACACACCGGTGTAGGAAATCTTCAATTTCTTAGCAATTTCTCGCATGGAATAGCCTTCATTTCTAAGAACAAGAATAGACTGTCGAGTTTCAGATGAAAGTTCTCTTTTTCTGGCCCTTTTGAGCATTTAATTGACCCCACAAATGTGATGCTCCAGAAACTCAATCTGCTCAAAGGAAGGTCAGTTTTGTAGCTTCTGTAACGAGCTAAACTGTTTTCAGATGTGTGAACATGATTGCACAAGGGTTTTCTAATCATCAATTAGCCTTCTGAGCCAATGAGCAAACACATTGTACCATTAGAACACTGGAGTGATAGTTGCTTGAAATGGGCCTCTATACACCTATGTAGATATTGCACCAAAAACCAGACATTTGCAGCTAGAATAGTCATTTACCACATTAGCAATGTATAGAGTGTATTTCTTTAAAGTTAAGACTAGTTTAAGTTATCTTCATTGAAAAGTACAGTGCTTTTCCTTCAAAAATATGGACATTTCAATGTGATCCCAAACTTTTGAACGGTAGTGTATATATATATATATAGAGAGAGAGAGAGAGAGAGAGAGAGAGAGAGAGAGAGAGAGAGAGAGAGAGAGAGAGAGAGAGAGAGAGAGAGAGAGAGAGAGAGAGAGAGAGAGAGAGAGAGAGAGAGAGATACATATATAGCTACAGATACAGGTAATGGTCTGGTGTTCACACAGAGTCCCAGAAACAGTCTGGAGCAATAGTCTGTTTGGGGCCCAGCTGCAGGGGTCTCCTGTTTTGACAGGACCCATTTGTCAGTTTTCTGAGAAGAAACCAATACCAAGATCTCCCAGTAGTGTTTTAAAATTTATTCTTTATTTCTCATTTGTAGCTCTGACCTCAGGCTCCCTCACTATTGGCTGCGTGTAATGTTGACAGTCTGGAAATTTAAGCCCATTCTACTGTTGCAGCGGCTCAGAATAAGAGTCAGCTGAACTTACAAAAGGTAAAATGGAAATGTGCAAATGTGTCTCAGCCCTAACAAAAGACAAAAAAACAAAAACAAAAAACACAGACTTACTGACAAATACAGATACACACACAAACACACTGACTCCCACAAGTACGCATATATACACAAAAATGTACCCACACACCCAATACACAACTATGCATGAACATTCATCTATGCATAAAAAAACAAAACAAAAAACACTTGAATACCTCACATAAATACACACACACACACAAAACGGATTGCCAGGAAAAGTGTATATGGAAGGTTTTGGTATCAAACACATCAGGTCCACAGCAGAGGAACCTGTGTCAATACAGCTAACATTCCTCACATTCTGTTTGTTGTGTGTCAAAATACACCTGTGTATATAGCTTTGTGTTATTATGTGTGTGTGTGTGGGTGTGTATTTGCATGTGTGTATGTGCACGACCATTTGTGTATGTAAGTGCGTTAATTTGTCTTTGTGTGTAAACAAGCATGCAGATCTGTGCATGTGTGTGTGTTGTCTATATACAGTGTATAGATTAGCCAAGTGCTCCTGTCACCATTCCAGTAAACTAAAACCACACACACACACACATACACACACGCAGTACTGCTAAAATCTGATCTACCCTAGTTATCGCTGATGCCTGGAGCCTTATTCATGTGTGCACCTCCAGACTGTGCAGAATCCTCTTACTGAAGTCTTGAAACTCTGACCATATTGGACCTACTACCTTAGCTCTGCTTCACTGACTCCTCAGCCTTGCTAGATCTGACTTCAAAGTACTACTGCTTGTGCGTGAATACCTACAGCGTGGACCTGCTCCATCTTATCTATCAGACTTCATACAGCCTTATGCACCGTCCTGCCCCTTCTCATGGCAAGGCCTCCCTTCGGATCCCAGTGCCAAAAAGAATCCATCAAGTCGCACGGCATTGTCTTACCACTTTTCATCGGAAAAGTCTTCGTGCTGACACCAGAGGGGCTGATTCTGTGGTGTCCTTCAATACACTAACTAAAAACCTCCTCATTCTCGCCGTGGTGTGAATAGCAGTAATCACTGTGCTTCCTTAATGTTTAACCGTAAAGGAAAACTCTGGTATTTTTTCTAACCTAGGCCCTATTTTCCCATTATTAGGAGTCATATGAAGTGGAGCGGAACATTTGAATCTGATTCAGTATTGAGCAAGCTACCATCAGCCAACTGCTGCTCACCGAGCTCCAATGTAATCATTCAGGGCAATAGTGCTTGGCAGATAACAGCTACTGAAAGAGCTCCTTTTTTGGGGGCGTAAAGACCAAATGAAAAGAAAAAAACCCTTCTTGTTGGTGCTAAGGTCCTGCAGATGGGACCATATTTCAGCAGTACAGTGATGAGAGGATGAGGCCTCTGCCTGCGCTGCATCCTCGGTTCACATGAACTTGGACCCTGGCTCCTATCTGTCTTTGTTTTGTCTTTGTCCATGACTGCATCCTCATCATTTGTGACAGTATCCTTACTCTGCAATCTCTCTCTCTGGCTGTGTGAGTGTTTGTGTTCGAGTCTACCTGCTGTGTATGGATGAGAGCTCTTCCCATTTTTCCAGGGCTTTGTAACAGTCAGATGATGCTGCTGCATGGGACGGTGCTGTTCCGTGGCCACGTCTGTTGAAGATGCTTAGTCCACTTTTTTTGTTTTTTTGTTGCATTGCTTTGTTTTTACTAAGGGCAGTCATTAAGTGTTATTTCTAAATATTACCTGGCTTCCTGCCCTGTCCCCTCGGCACTTATTGGACTGCTATCCATCCTGGAAGAGGGAAATGTCCTCTGGTGCTCTTCCTGAAGCCTCTCACATCATTTTTGTGAAATAGTTTTTTGGAGAATGTTTCGTCGTTTGGATCAAGGGTGTTCTCTACTGTGGTTTTTGGTATCTACTGATGTCTCACTGCAGGAATGTAAAGCCCTGTGAGACTGTTACTGTGACTTATGGCTATGTCAATAACCCTGGTACATACACTCACATACACACAGGTATACTTACAACTACACATCTCAGCAAATAAATACACGCATGATTACAGGCAGACACACAAACACCAACTTCCTGGATTTCCTTTCTGCTGTCATTAGACAGCGAGGCATTGAAGTCAGTGAGATGTACAATAAACACAGCAGAAAGCTAACACAGCAAATACCTGCTCGCTCTCTCTCTCTCGCTCTCTCTCGTACACCCACGTACAAAGAAAATAAATACAAAAATATGCAGAATCACACACGCACACAAACATGTGCAGTCACTCATGCACACAAACACACACCCGTACACACACACACACACACACACACACACAATGAGACCAACAAACACCAACAGACAAAGACATATTCTTGCACACACGCACGATGATAGTGAGGCCGTATCTCGTTCCTCTCTCAAACACACTCCCACTCAGGCGTTCCCATGGTCGCACCCACATGCAGCGTGATGCTAGGCTGCTGGGCGCGTTAGCCGGATGACGTTGTGCTGTGTTGCTGTATTGCTTTGATCAGCTAGCAGATGAAAGCTGGCGAAAGGCTTTGTGCCCTCTAAAGCTACACTCATTGTCAATCACCGATGAGTTTGCAAGAACGCACAACGCATTGACACTTACAGGTGTTTGCCTGCATACTTGATCATGGTGTGTGCATGTGCCCTAGGGGCCGGTGTCAAATTTACTAAGCTAAATTACAAAGAAACAGAGGGAAAAATCTCTTGTGTATCCACTTTTCGTGTTGTCCTATGTTGTGTCTGTGTGTACGCTGTGTCAGCTCTCTCGCCTGTGCTACTGTTTGGTTTTGTGTGATTTCACGCTAGCAGATAACCCCCCCGATAACCTCTGAGGATTCATCTCTGTCTGTTTTCAGTTCAACTACCTGGAGTTTAGTCCCTGGAAGGTTTTTGTGTCTTTGGTCTAGCTGTCTGTATGCATCGCTGTGTGTGCATCGCTATGTGCAATGTGAACCTGTGCTAATATTTGTGCATGCATCTGCAGCTTCAGTTGTGTTGACGTAAGTGGGCGCTTGTCTGTGTTCCTCAGCCTTGTGTTCCCTCAACCCTATGTTAACTGAACTTACCTAAATTTAAATTAAACTACCCTAACCTGACTTAACCTTAACCTCTACCTAACCCTAACCCAACACTTACCTTAACCGATAGCTAACCTATTCGCTAGCTAACCCACAGGGCTGAGGGGACATAGGGCTGACCCCGCGGAAGCTATGGCAAAAATACTTCCCACAATCTCGTTTCCATGATGAAAACAGTCAATAATTAACCAAGATTCAGACAAAGTGACAGTCAGGCAGGCACAATAAGACTTGTTGCTAATAAATATGATAAGCCAGCATGTTAATTTCTTGATGCAACACTACAATAAAAGCTGCTAGTCAACAGCCTGCTGAAAACAGGACAACAAATGTCACCTTTGTAAACAAAACCTGTGATGAAATGTGAATGTTGTTTTTTTTTGTATTTTCCATGAATGAAATTAAAACTGTGACTTGTGTCCTTGTCAATCTGTGGTTTGTGTTCTATAAGCACATGCGTGTATTTGAGGATCAACACGGATATGATTCAGTACAAACTTAGAAACTTCATGATTCAGCTGGAGAAATTAATTATTGACATGTTTCTGTAACCGGTTATTTTCTTGCCTGGTGCGGGGTTCCGTACCGGGTACTGCACCACAAGGCGACATCACTAACCGCTCGGCTAAAGGGTCAGACCCGTTAGCTAGGGGCTAACGTGTCTTATTAGTAGTTTACATTTCTAAGCAAAATGTTCTTGTCAAAGACACATTGGACCCAAAATTAAAGGGACATTTCACCAATGGTTTCGTGTATGTGTAATCCGTACCGATGAGTAATGTAGTAGATTGAAGCAATAAAGTACCCACTGTACTGACGGAGACATCGGCATTGTCCTGCTCAGTCTTTCCCACAGCGCCTACACGTACCAGGATGCATTGCGTGCAACCGTTGGTCTAGTCGCCATAAAATCCTTTTGTGCTAGTGTTGTGGGGCGTCATTTCCACCAACGGAAACATAGCTTAGTCAAGAGAATGAGTATGTGTTTTTATTTTATTTTATTTTATTTGGAACAGCGTTTTTAGAGTAGATTAGTGTATTAGAAACCCTGCTAAACTGTAGCTTTTCCGGTTGCCAACTGACGTCACGACTCATCACTTGACGGCCAGAAGAAAAAACAAAAAACTAAACTAAACTAAACTAAACTAAACTAAGTTAAACTCGGGCGCCCGGGTAGCGTAGCGGTGTATTCCGTTGCCCACCAACAGTGGGGTTGGTGGTTCGAATCCCCGTGTTACACTACCGTTCAAAAGTTTGGGATCACCCAAACAATTTCGTGTTTTCCATGAAAAGTCACACTTATTCACCACCATATGTTGTGAAATGAATAGAAAATAGAGTCAAGACATTGACAAGGTTAGAAATAATGATTTGTATTTGAAATAAGATTTTTTTTTACATCAAACTTTGCTTTCGTCAAAGAATCCTCCATTTGCAGCAATTACAGCATTGCAGACCTTTGGCATTCTAGCTGTTAATTTGTTGAGGTAATCTGGAGAAATTGCACCCCACGCTTCCAGAAGCAGCTCCCACAAGTTGGATTGGTTGGATGGGCACTTCTTTGAGCAGATTGAGTTTCTGGAGCATCACATTTGTGGGGTCAATTAAACGCTCAAAATGGCCAGAAAAAGAGAACTTTCATCTGAAACTCGACAGTCTATTCTTGTTCTTAGAAATGAAGGCTATTCCATGCGAGAAATTGCTAAGAAATTGAAGATTTCCTACACCGGTGTGTACTACTCCCTTCAGAGGACAGCACAAACAGGCTCTAACCAGAGTAGAAAAAGAAGTGGGAGGCCGCGTTGCACAACTGAGCAAGAAGATAAGTACATTAGAGTCTCTAGTTTGAGAAACAGACGCCTCACAGGTCCCCAACTGGCATCTTCATTAAATAGTACCTGTTAGAGCCTGTTTGTGCTGTCCTCTGAAGGGAGTAGTACACACCGGTGTAGGAAATCTTCAATTTCTTAGCAATTTCTCGCATGGAATAGCCTTCATTTCTAAGAACAAGAATAGACTGTCGAGTTTCAGATGAAAGTTCTCTTTTTCTGGCCATTTTGAGCGTTTAATTGACCCCACAAATGTGATGCTCCAGAAACTCAATCTGCTCAAAGAAGTGCCCATCCAACCAATCCAACTTGTGGGAGCTGCTTCTGGAAGCGTGGGGTGCAATTTCTCCAGATTACCTCAACAAATTAACAGCTAGAATGCCAAAGGTCTGCAATGCTGTAATTGCTGCAAATGGAGGATTCTTTGACGAAAGCAAAGTTTGATGTAAAAAAAATCTTATTTCAAATACAAATCATTATTTCTAACCTTGTCAATGTCTTGACTCTATTTTCTATTCATTTCACAACATATGGTGGTGAATAAGTGTGACTTTTCATGGAAAACACGAAATTGTTTGGGTGATCCCAAACTTTTGAACGGTAGTGTACCTCGGGCTTGGTCGGGCGTCTCTACAGACCCAAGTGCCCGTGTCTGCGGTTGGGAAGGCGGATGTGAAGAGCAGGGGAATTGGTCAAAGTAGTGTAACGTGCATGGATAAGTAGACACGTTGGTCCTTGACTAACGGGTCGGACCCTTTAGTCGACTGGTTAGCGTTGTCGCTTGCGGAATGGTACACACGGGTTCGCGTCCCGGCAGTGGCGGTCCCGGACTGACCCCCGAATTCGCTACAGGGGGGACTCGGTTTCACCGCCACTCCAAACATGCAGAAACGATGGGGAACATTTGCAGGTGTTTTTCGTGTGCTATTCCTGTCACAGACAGAAAGCGACAGGAAATGCACTCTGCTGATTCCTCTCTAGGATGGGACACAGCAGAGCTGGCAGGGAAACGGGGCTTGTGAAAAAGGAAGGAGACAATGTTTTTATTTCAGCCGTTGGCCCGGGTGGTTGTGCTCTATTTCGTAGTAAAGAAATTGTGCAAAACAGTCCAATAATCTGTTTCTGTTTTCACCTGACAGTCATGAAAAAAAGAAGAAGTATTTTCAGCTCTTTTCACTGCAGTTTGAAAAAGCGTTCAAACAATAGCTGTGTGCAGTTTTAAGACTGATGCAAATGCAGTCTGACTGATGGAACTAACTCTTCCTGCTGCCGCCGCCGCCGCTATCTGCTGTCAGGCAGCGAGGCTCCGAACCCTCACCCGAAAGCAGAGGGCTGCGTTTGTACTCAACGGCTCCTGTGTGTGTGTGTGTGTGTGTGTTCACCCCATTCCCCTGACTCCTCCTCCAGGCCATTGCTAGGAATAAGAATGTGTTCTTTGTCAACTTGCCTAGTTAAATTAGGGTTTAGAAAATATTTTGAAACTTCATTCTTTCAGGGAGAGAAGTTACACTCCCCCCTTCACACTCAACTTCATGGTCCAAGAAGTCTTTTACACACACATTCTCTCTCTCTCTCCTTCTCTCCCACACACACACACCTACAAAGAAATGAAGGTTAGAGGTCCACATAAAAGGGATTTCTACACATGCGTATCACATCAGCATTTTAGTGGTGAGGTGACTTTTGTCGAGACAAACACCTTTTGTGCTGACTTTCTTTAGCCTTTCTTTTTAATCTTTTCATTATGCGATCCAGGAGGACTTGGCCAGGACAGCAGCAGCAGCAGCACACATATTACACATGGGTCATGAGTGGAAGAAAGAGACGGGGGGCGAGGGAGGGAGCGAGAGAGAGCGAGTCAGAAGGACAGAAAGGAATTATTGATGGGTGAAACTCTCATACCTCCAACACATAAATTTTTCAGGAACTAATAAAACAGCTTTCACGCTTTGATGACGTTGCGTTTATGAAGGCGTCTGACGGCTGTAGAAGTTCCTCAACTCACAGAGAGCCATGCAAACATTCAACTCAACCAAAAACAAAACAAAAACAAAACACAAACATCACCAAATGGAGATTTAAGACGTTTTCACTCTACAACCCCATTGTTTTCCTTCTTCCCTCTCGTTTTACTTTCACTTGTTCTCCCCCTTTTGCTGTTTGTCTCCCCCCCCCCCACACACCTCTCTCGCTCTCTCTTTCCAACCAGCTATATTATCCCTGAGGCTTCCACAGTGGTGCCTAAAAACAGACCACTACCTAATCTGGAACAAAAAGCTTATCTGCTTTTATCAGCTAGTTTGGGCCTGGGCCCAGGCTGTAGCATACGCTCTCCGAACAACAACATACACTCCCCCACAGCCTCTGATTAGATCCAGATGTATGTGTGTGTGTGTGTGTGTGTGTGTGTGTGTGTGTGTGTGTGTGTGTGTGTGTGTGTGTGTGTGTGTGTGTGTGTGTGTGTGCGTGCATAGGAGCAAGTGAACTTTTGTTTTTGCTCACGTGTGTCCATATATGTGCAGTGTGTTTTTCTGTGTGTGTATGTGTGTGTGCGTAAGTGTTTGTATTTTGACCTTGATCTTGGGGCTCCGGTGAACTGCCAGTGAGAAATCAAACAGGCTCATGTCCACAGGGAAACGTCCTTCACCCGGCTTCTACTTTCCATATGTCTTGACAGTCCACCAGGTCTCCTCAATCTGTGTTGTTGTGCATGTGTGTGTGTGCGTGTGTGTGCGTGTTCGTGCATAAATCAGTATGTGTTTGCATATGAGGCATGTGTAATTCATTCATATATGTGCACAATGTGTGTATGTGTGCACCCATTAGAATATGTAGTACGTATGTGCATGTCTATGTGTGTGCATGTGTTCATGCATAAATCAATGTGTTTGCATATTAAGCATGTGTACTTTCTTTTATATATGTGCACAATGTGTGCGTGTGTATGTGTGTGCATCCATTAGAATATGTAATATGTACGTGCATAATATGCACATATATTCTAATGGATGCACACATACATACATACATACATACATACATACATACATACATACATGCGTATGTACGTATGTACGTACATACATATGTATGTACATATACACACAATATACACACTTACATACATACACACATGCATACATACATACACACACCTATACATACACACACCTATACATACACACATATACATAAACACATACATGCACGCACACACACATACATAATTACATGCATGCATGCATGCATGCATGCATGCATACATACATACATACATACATACATGCACACATGCACACATACATACATGCACACATGCACACATACATGCACACACATGCACACATGCATGCACACATACATACACACAAATGCACACACACACACACACATACACGCACACACACACACACACACACACACACACACACACACACACACACACACACACACACACACACACACACACACACACACACACACATACATTTATACAGTAAACGTGCCATAGGCCTATGTTTATGTGTGTGTTGTCAGTGTGTTAATCACCAAAAACCCAGTCCAACACCGATCCTCTGATTTTTCATCTATGGCTTTGTTCCGGCTACACGTCAAACTATCGAATCCAACCATGGAAAATAGACTTTTACCATTCCCTGGATTCTGATAAAAAAAAAAAATTGTATGAGCTGCATTATTATGAAGACCTAGAAAGACTAGACTTTGTAGGACAACTCATTCTTGAATCTTATTAATTCTTTAGATTTATGGTAAGCAAAGAGGAAAGGAATAGCTATCTTTTTTCAAGGAGGCTTTAACGGGACGTGTTGAGAGACATGATCTATTGCCTTGTGCAGGAACTGGAATGATATGATATACCTCTCGCTTATGATGTGGTCTCTCATGAACAGTTTACTCCTCACAGCCAGCATCAAACTCTGCAGGGACCGAGTACAGGCAAGAGCAGCAAAGAAAGAAAAAAAGAAAGAAAAAAAGAAAATAATTTTGTGACGGCTGAACAGAGAACAAAGGGGCTTGAATCAGCAGCCAATCAAACAAACCAATTCTTATAACCGCCGATAGCTAAGAATACAACAAGACTTTGAAATACCACAGTTCTTCACAATTAAGAAACACAGGGAGCGCCAAATATCCACAGAGGCTTCATCTGCATCCCGAAAAAAGACAGGAAGAAGAGGACAGAAAAAGAAAAACGGATGAAAAAAAAAAGATCAAAGCACAGATGGACCAAAGGGTGGACAGAGAAAAGGAAGACGCTGTCAGAGTCCATGTGTGTTTGGGAGATGGACGTGAAACAGGACAGTTTACTCTTTATTCATTGAGGAATTATGACTGGTTGAGCGAGTATGGCATTCCCATGACCAGTCACAAAAAAGGTTGAAGAATGTCGGTTGTTCCATTTATGTCACCGTGCTGAGGACTGACAGGTGGTTTTTGGTGACATGGTGTTGCTTTTTGTTGTACTTGTATGACTCTGGTAGTGTGTGTGTGTGTGTGTATGAGTACTGTTGGACTGCTCATGCTCTCATGTGCATGCTTGTATAAAACAATCCTTGTGTATTTATACTGTATATATGTGTATGTGTATGTGTGTGCTCTTGTGCACATCCATCCATTCTTCCCTTATCCAAGCCACTTATCCTAATTAGGGTTGCGGGATGCTGGAGCCTATGTCAGCAGTCATTGGGCAGCAGGCAGGGAGACACCCTGGACAAATTGCCAGTCCATCATAGGGCCGACACACACACACACACACATTCACACCTAGGGACAATTTAGTACGGCCGATTCACCTGACCTACATGTATTTGGACTCTGGGAGGAAACCGGGGCACCTGAAGGAAACCCGTGCAGACATGGGGAGAACATGCATACTCCACACAGAAGACGACCTGGGCTCGAACCCAAGACCTTCTTGCTGTGAGGCGACCACGCTAACCACTGCGCCACCATGCCGCTCTTGTACACATGTTTATGTGTTATTGATGAAGTATGTTGGGCATATGTGTCTCTGTACATATCTATATGTACAGAGACATGCACATGTGCACATACATGTATTAACTAAGGTACTTCTCCATGGATTGTCACCTTGTCGTGGTGGAGAAGCTTGTGTGGTCCTGAGATCCTGAGAGCAATGCCATCTGGAGCTATGCTCCTGGTAGGGTCACCCATGGTGGTAAGGTCAAGGGGGATGTCCCTGACAAAACAATCCAACCAAGACCTCAATGGTGGACCAGACGGAAAATGATGGCTGACTATAGGGAAGCATCACAACGGCTGGGAAGGTGGATGAAGGCTGCAGCAGAAATGGGCCCCCAGTCGTCTTGGATTCCATGCCACTGGATCCTGACCCAAATCTGTCATGGACCATGTGGTGGCTGTCTTTGCAATAGTCTCTCCACATTAAACAAAGTCACGCACAGGCGTCCTCCAGAGGACAGTCATACTCACTTCGAGTGACCACCGATGACGATGAACTAACGTGTCCATTTCATGTTAATGCATGGGTGCATGTCCACAGTTGTCTACGCATGCTTGATTACATCTATGTCTAAAAGAAGTCTGCTAGCCAGGTCGGCAAGAGTGGGGTGTTCTGACGCATAACCCTGGCACTGTCTATTACAGGTTAGGGGGAGAAGGATTTTTTATGGGTTTAATAATGAAAATCAAAATAATGGGGGAGGAGAGGGTGCCGTAGATAGTGAGGTAGAGGGAGGTGGATGGAGAAAGAGGGAACGTGAAGTGAGTGACAGTAAAGCTGAAGAGTGGGTGAGAGGAGGAAAAGAGGGAGGAAAGAAGGAGGGAGGAGTGTCAGAAGAGGGAAGACTGATGGAAGAGAGGAAAGGGAGGAGGAGAGATTAAGAGAGGAGAGTAAAGGAGGGTGGAAGGGAGGGAGAGAGATTGACGGGGGAGGGGGTGGAGCACAGGGTAGTAGCGGTGAGATTAGTCTCAAGAGTAAAACAATGAACGCACTGTTCAAACCAGGGGGGTAGACTCGATCAAACAAAGATGTCCAATGCAGTAGAGCAGACATGGCAAGGTGAGGGGATGATATGACAGGGAGAAAAGTCCAGCTTTAAAAAGCTTTAGCATTGCTCTATGTTGGACCTAGGAGGTTTATGCTTGAGATCAAAACTCAAAGAAAAAATACATAGGTGTCAATGAAAAACCAAGCACTGTTAATTTAAAAGAAAGTTTACCTTTCTCACACATTTTTCAATCAACAATGCCAGACAGTCTCAGGAATGCAAAGGGTTGCATTAAGGTACAGATGTAGCTCTTCTGTTAAGTCCCATTTCTCTTGCTTTCTGAATTACTTGCACACTTTGACTCCATTCCTGAGAAGAATCATTTGGAAAAGTAAAAGTTTTGCTTCCCTTTACCCTGTTTGGAGATAGGGGGAAACAAAATCTTGGGTGGCTGGTCACTGTGGATACACTAGATGCATGCTCAATGATCCAGGTAAGAAAATCAAAGAAGGTTGAATCAGTTCATCTGGATACAATGTTGACTGAAGCTGTCACTTAGTTGAGTGATGAAAAGTATCTGTAAAGAAACATTGTATCCAGATGAACTGATTCAACCTTCTTTGATGTGGATACACTAGTTTTTGTGTTACTATACATTCATTTGTTACAAATGTGTAAGATATAGGACAAATATTTGAAGGTGGATCTCTACAAAGGCTACTTATCTCCCTTTACCGTACCAATGCTGCATAGACGCAGACTTCTCCAAAGAGGCTCTGACAGCGGCTACCAGTATCCACGGTGCCAATACAGGAGAGATTTTACTTCACAGCCCAGTAAGATGGATGCTGCAGAGGGAGGCGACAGAAGATATCTCTCTGAGGAGATGAGGGGCTGTCAGATTAGTTATGTACTGTTATTGCCCTGCTGCAAAACCCTTTGGAACTATTCCAAGGGTGAGCTGGAACTGCTCAACCCCACCATACTAAATCTACACACACACACACACACGTGTGCGCACACACTCACACACACGCTTAAGCTTATACACACCAGTCTAAATTGAGTGAATGGTTGATCTGGTGCCTCAAAAAGGTGGCCTAGTCTTACTCTACTCCTATAAACTGTTAAAGCACCACAGAAAGAATGTGAAACATGTCTGCATGTCATCCTGTACCCCCTTTTCAGAGCTGCAGAAGGCCACAGTGTTGACAGTGTTAAGGAGCAGGCTGCCTCTCCTATACTATCATTATGTGGCCTGGTCCAATCCAATGAACATGGAAACAGAGGAAATCAGCATTACATCTGGGCAGTGTCTTGACAGTAGCCTGGCTCCATGTTTGAGTTCAAACTTTTAATCCGCTCTGTATGTGTGTGTGTGTGTGTGTGTGTGTGTGTGTGTGTGTGTGTGTGTGTGTGTGTGTGTTGCATTTAATGTGTGAAAATGTGAACATGCATGTTGGTATGTGCATAGGCATTGTGTGTGTGTGTGCATGTGTTTGCGTGTCGGTGTAACTATTCAGTTCATGGTACTTACTGTGTTGTTCGACAGGACTTCCTACTATATGACAGCATGCCTACATTAAACCTTTGACAATGTCCAGATGTAGCCGGCCTGTCAAAGTGTCTACTGCTCCACACTCAATAACATGCACACACGCACACACACACCATTTTACTCAACAATTATATGTAAACACTTAAGTTTGTATTGTTTCATATGGATTGTTTATTGGTCTTTAAAACAGAAGACCAGAACGCATACATGAGAATTAGCTTGCTGAAATAGCATGGTCTGGATGTGAATGTAAATGCAGTGAACGTATCCTATGATATGATGACATCCCTGCTTATCCATACCCTCTGGTGCAGTGGTTTTAATTCCAGTCCTCAGGGACCCTCACTACTCACTGCTGGTTTTCTTTTCTGTCACTACATTTACTTGTTGTTCCAGGTCTGAAAACCTCCCTGATTTGACTCTTGAGTAACTGATACAACAGGTGACTGTAATGACCTACCTGACAGAGTAGGAAAAGCGGCAGTATTGGGGTCTCTGATGACCAGACTGAGAACCACTGCTCAAGCATGTGTAGCTATGTGTTTGACACAAAATAAGTAAGTGGGTAGATATTCAAATATTTGCTTCTGGCATGACTAAAGCTGGAATTAGTGCAGTTGGTTGCATGCAAATAATTGTCAAAGGTTTACCATATTGTGCAGAGTGTCAGTTAAGTAGTCAGGTGTCACAGTGACAGCATCTCAGTATTACAACCCTCATCTCTGCTTTTAGGCCTTTTGTTACCCTTGGTCTGGAGAGGGTGCAACAATTAGTGTACTGGGTAACAGTGAGGTGAGGGTACAACACAGTGAGACAAACGTATAAATATAATAAAATATAAATATTTATTGACACCATGACAGGACAAGGGAACCTAACGGTTGCCAAAACAATAAACTATTAACAAAAGTAACCCACCCTTGACGGTGCTGAAAAGCACCAAACCTAAAGACAAAAAAGTGGCAACCACTGCTAACCTAGTGTGTCTAACAGAGGTAAGCTACGTGATGGGGTGTTTGCCCATGGGCATCTTACCTTGATCCCCTTGCCCAAAAGAACTAAACAAATAAACATAACTCAAAAGTCAAAAATGCAAACAACCGTTAACGGTCCAGACATTACAAACACAAAGTAGCTACAAAGACAAAAGACATCAACACAAAGTAGCTACAACACACAAACTAAACTAGCTGGCCGGTGAACTGAACACATGTGGGGGTTTAAATGGGAGACTGCACAGCTGATGAAGATTGGATTCGTTGACCGGTTGATTAGGTGATGAGGAGCACCTGGCGGATACCTGAATGTAGAGTCAGAGTGAGGGTTAGATACAGGAGGCAACAAAAAACAACTATACGGACACACCCGTGGCCGTAACAAAATGGGGGCTCGTCCGGGATCTTGGTGGCTTTGGTCTGGCTAGTTGCCATTTCCTGTAGTGTGCTGTGTTAACGTTTGGTGCTGGGTGGTGTTAAGCACAGTGTTCATTATTGTGTTTAGTGTTAACAGGTGGTGTTGGTGTGTTCTTGGTTTGGTGGTGGGTACGGCTGTGGCTGCTGGTCCACTTCCTTTCGTCCTCTGCCATGGTGTTGGTCCTGGTGGCGGAGCTTCGTGCCAAAGCGGACGAGGTCCGATGCTAGGGCGGAGCTGCTGGCCAGGCTGTTGTGGTTCGATCCCTAGTCCCCTGTGTTGCACTCATTGTGGGTGCTGACGTCCGCCTGAGAGGCAGGCTGGGTCAAGTCTCCGGTGGGAGATTTGCGGGGTGGGATTTGTGGCAAAGACGGGAGGGGAGTTATGGACGGTAGAGCTGTGAGTGCGGGGCGCGCTGCGCTCTCTACCTCCACCACCAGCTGGTCCATGCTGGCACATCTTGTGTTGTGACTGTGTGTTTTTGTTTGTAGTTGTAGCTGGTTCACCTGTGGGTCGAACGCAGCTACGTTATTTGGCGTGGGTCGTGACCGTGTTGTGGTGGTTTTTGTTTGGTCACGAGTTGTAGCTGGTTCTGTCCTCTATTTCCAACTGTGTGTGTGTGTGTGTGTGTGTTTGTGCATGTTTTTCTCCATTCATCTATCTCTACATCATCCATCCATCCATCCATCCATCCAGCCAGCCAGACATCCATCTTCGTATCTGTCACAGGGTGGGGTAGATAGGGCCCACAGCTCCCTGTCCCGGTGCTGACAGCAGGGAATGCAGAGGACACTTAGGGCCCTGTGTGTGTGTGTGTGTGTGTGTGTGTGTGTGTGTGTGTGTGTGTGTGTGTGTGTGTGTGTGTGTACCTGTGTGCACGTATGTCTGAGTATGCATGTGTTAGACGGAGACACCATTCACATATACGTTCCTGACGCCTGTGCCACATCAACACCTCTCTACAGCAAGATAAAGAGAGTGGGAGGCAGGGGGAGACAAGGGGGGGAGTGGTGGGGAGACAGATAAAGCAGGAAAAAAGAGAGTGAGTAGGGTAAAAGAACTGTGGTAGGAGTAGAGGAGAGCAGAACAAGATGTCTATCAGATAGGATCAAGGCTTGTTCCTTGTCATTGTCACATGCTCGTGGCTCAACACATGGACTTGAAAAAACCCTGACAGACAAAACGGAGAGTGATGGGGTGAGACAAGATACACCAGAACATCTGAGCAAACCACCTACCATTAAACCTGCTTTAGTCAAGCCGTAAACCCGAGATTTCTTATCCGATGCTTGCTAGCTATTTCGTATTTTTAACACCTCATTTTTGTGGTACCACCTTTTGATAATTCAACTGTATTATACACTTTTGAACACTGTGTTCAATACAGTTTTGTGCAATAGTGTGTCTAATGTGGACATTTTTGATTTCTGTCTCTGTTATGATAAGTAACATCTACACATGATTCACCATGTTTGGCGTCTACGTAAACAATAGTCACAACCCATACACACATTCTATACACTACCGTTCAAAAGTTTGGGATCACATTGAAATGTCCATATTTTTGAAGGAAAAGCACTGTACTTTTCAATGAAGATAACTTTAAACTAGTCTTAACTTTAAAGAAATACACTCTATACATTGCTAATGTGGTAAATGACTATTCTAGCTGCAAATGTCTGGTTTTTGGTGCAATATCTACATAGGTGTATAGAGGCCCATTTCAAGCAACTATCACTCCAGTGTTCTAATGGTACAATGTGTTTGCTCATTGGCTCAGAAGGCTAATTGATGATTAGAAAACCCTTGTGCAATCATGTTCACACATCTGAAAACAGTTTAGCTCGTTACAGAAGCTACAAAACTGACCTTCCTTTGAGCAGATTGAGTTTCTGGAGCATCACATTTGTGGGGTCAATTAAACGCTCAAAAGGGCCAGAAAAAGAGAACTTTCATCTGAAACTCGACAGTCTATTCTTGTTCTTAGAAATGAAGGCTATTCCATGCGAGAAATTGCTAAGAAATTGAAGATTTCCTACACCGGTGTGTACTACTCCCTTCAGAGGACAGCACAAACAGGCTCTAACCAGAGTAGAAAAAGAAGTGGGAGGCCGCGTTGCACAACTGAGCAAGAAGATAAGTACATTAGAGTCTCTAGTTTGAGAAACAGACGCCTCACAGGTCCCCAACTGGCATCTTCATTAAATAGTACCCGCAAAACACCAGTGTCAACATCTACAGTGAAGAGGCGGCTGCGGGATTCTGGGCTTCAGGGCAGAGTGGCAAAGAAAAAGCCATATCTGAGACTGACCAATAAAAGAAAAAGATTAAGATGGGCAAAAGAACACAGACATTGGACAGAGGAAGACTGGAAAAAAGTGTTGTGGACGGATGAATCCAAGTTTGAGGTGTTTGGATCACAAAGAAGAACGTTTGTGAGACGCAGAACAAATGAAAAGATGCTGGAAGAATGCCTGACGCCATCTGTTAAGCATGGTGGAGGTAATGTGATGGTCTGGGGTTGCTTTGGTGCTGGTAAGGTGGGAGATTTGTACAGGGTAAAAGGGATTCTGAATAAGGAAGGCTATCACTCCATTTTGCAACGCCATGCCATACCCAGTGGACAGCGCTTGATTGGAGCCAATTTCATCCTACAACAGGACAATGACCCTAAACACACCTCCAAATTGTGCAAGAACTATTTAGAGCAGAAGCAGGCAGCTGGTATTCTATCGGTAATGGAGTGGCCAGCGCAGTCACCAGATCTGAACCCCATTGAGCTGTTGTGGGAGCAGCTTGACCGTATGGTACGCAAGAAGTGCCCATCCAACCAATCCAACTTGTGGGAGCTGCTTCTGGAAGCGTGGGGTGCAATTTCTCCAGATTACCTCAACAAATTAACAGCTAGAATGCCAAAGGTCTGCAATGCTGTAATTGCTGCGAATGGAGGATTCTTTGACGAAAGCAAAGTTTGATGTAAAAAAAATCTTATTTCAAATACAAATCATTATTTCTAACCTTGTCAATGTCTTGACTCTATTTTCTATTCATTTCACAACATATGGTGGTGAATAAGTGTGACTTTTCATGGAAAACACAAAATTGTTTGGGTGATCCCAAACTTTTGAACGGTAGTGTATGTGCCCACAGGTTAATGCATACTGAGCTACACAGGCAGGAGGAAGAACACAAACTACCCACATACAGATGAATGTAAGTGTGGTAGGACTGTTGCCAGGGGGAGGGTTCGGGAGGGAGGACGGACAAAGTTTTGACTGAACACAGGTTTTTAATTTACAAAGTCTCTCAGTGTCTCTCGCTCAGCATGCTGTACGGGCCAGTACACTGTGGTGCTGGAGCCCCTGCTGCCTCGATCTCTCTCCGTTTTCAGAGTGGCATTTGGCTCACTTCCTCTCTCTCTCTCATGCTGTGTGGCCTATGTTGACATCCATGTCAATGTCAGTCCAGGGCCCCATTTCAGAAAGAGGGTTTAGTGAAAACTCAAGAGTTAGTTGACTCAGAGTTGAAGGAAACCAGATTTTCGGTTTCACAAAGCCGGTTCATCTTAACTCTGAGTCAGTTACTATGGCAACATACATCTTCAGTCTAAACTGACTGCAGGTATCCCCACCCTGATAAACAATACAGTGGCATAACGACCGAAACCAATGATCGGTTTCATATGCAAATATGGGTATAACCATCAACTAGAGTTTCAATGGCCATGTGTACAAACCAGCATTCCTCCCTATCAAGGATGTGCACATCCTCATCATTGAGTGGCCCCTGGCCTGTAGATGGATGCTGACTGTGGAGTCCTGGCCTGAGGTGTTAACTCTCCTGTGTTGTGCCATCCTCTTGGCCAGCGTCTGTTTAGTTTCCCCAATATACAAGCCATGGCAATCCTCCTGGCATTTAACAGCGTACACTACATTGCTGTTTGTGCCGGGGGACCCGATCCTTGGGGTGGACCAATTTCTGGCGCAGTGTGTTTTGGGGTTTGAAAGCAACTGAGACGCGGTGTTTGGAAAATATGTGTCTCAACTTTTCCAACACTCCCACCACATAGCCAAGGATTGGGTCCCCCGGCACAAACAGAGCAATATAGTGTACATGGTTAAGTGCCAGGAGGATTGCAGTGACTTGCACATGGGGGAAACTAAACATATGCTGGCCAAGAGGATGGCACAACACATGAGAGCTAACAGGTCAGGCCAGGACTCTGCAGTCTACACCCATCTACAGGCCAGTGGCCATTCTTTCAAGGATGAGGATGTGCACATGGTTTGAACAGGGAGTCAAAGAGGCCATCTAGTTTAAGATGAAACGACCATCCCTGAACCGGGGTGGGGGGGGGGGGGGGGTAAATCTGTTGCCATTTTACAATGCTGTGATTGCAAACATTACAAAATCTTCTGTGAATAGTACACATGGCCATTGAAACTCCAGTTAATGGTCACACCCATAATTGCACATGAAACTAATCGTTGGTTTTGGTCATTATGCAATTGTATTGTACTGTATTGTTTATAAGGGTGGGGATACCTACAGTCAGGTTAGATTGAAGATGTCACTTAGATGAACGGTGAAGCGTATCTGTCAATAAACGTTGTATCCAGATTAACTGATTCAACTTTCTTTGATTTTCTTACCTGGATTATTGAGCATGCATCAAGGCATAACGGCAGTTAATTACAAAGAATAGTCCCACTAAAATAAATTCAGTGTATTCAGTGTGAGAAATTGCATCTAAGATGCATGGGTGGGCGTCACTGAGCCAACACTGGCAAAAGGATGAATGTACATATATTATTTGAATAACTAACCTCTTATGTAGGCCCTTGTGTCTTGGGGGGGGGGGTTGGTTGGTTGGTTGGTTGGGTCAGATGAGCTTCCTCCAGAGATGCCTTCACCAATAGGTATCCCACTGTTTTGACTGAGGGCCATCTCTTCAGCCTCTGTGAGTGGTGATGGTGGTGGTGGACCCCCACCTGTTTGTCGGGCCTCAGCCTTTTTTCTATTGACTATAATGGAGGTCAAATTTGAACATCTATCCAGTAAGCACAAATTTGGAGACTTGTATGTATAAAGGCATTTAGGTGTTGCTTTCAAATAGACAATGTTAAATACTAGCAGTGTTGGGATGGCTGAAAATGTTTACTTTTTCTTTTTGCTTAGAAAAGATATGACATGTTGAATGTAGCCACTGAATGCTGTTTAATTAGGTAGGGTAGGCTAAACAACATCCCAATTACTTGTAATGAAATGATACCTTACCTGTTTGAACTATATTTTTCAGTTGCTGCCACGTACTTTTTGCTTCTGTTGGGTTGCACCTCTACACCCCCCCCCCCACACACACACACAGAGGACATGCAGGTGGCAGGTGTGACAGATGAAGATTCAGAGGACAGGAAGAGATGGAAACGGATGATCCGCTGTGGCGACCCCTAATGGGAGCAGCCGAAAGTAGTATGCGTGGTGCAGTGGTTAGTGCGGTCGCCTCACAGCAAGAAGGTCCTGGGTTTGAGCCCCGGGGAAGTCCAACCTTGGGGGGTGTCCTGGGTCATCCTGTGTGTAGTTTGCATGTTCTCCCCTTGTCTGCATGGGTTTCCCCCGGGGGCTCTGGTTTCCTCCCAAAGACATGTATAGGTCAGGTGAATCAGCCATACTAAATTGTCCCTAGGTATGAATGTGTGTGTGTGTGTATGTCGGCCCTGTGTGATAGTCTGGCAGGGTGTCTCCCTGCCTGCCGCCCAATGACTGCTGGGATAGGCTCCAGCATCCCTGAGAGCAGGATAAGCGGTTCGGAAAATGGATGGATATATATGTATAACTTTTTTTTTTCCCGGAAACCATCCATGGTGTTGATAACAGTGCTCAGCAAATGAGGGGCAGAATATTAAGATAATAATGGAAACTACAGCGAGACGGTAGAAGGGTTTTCCCGCTATGATGATGTTCTGGCTGCTCATTAAAAATTGTCCCCTCTGTTTCTGTTTTCTGGGACGTCTAAGACCAGACAAAATTATCTGATTAAAGCCATTGTTACTACCGTTCAGGAAGAGATAAAAAGTGAGATTGCCGCTGCGCCTTTTTTTTTTTTTTGGGTGGTTGCTTCACCAAAAATTTTGGTCAGCAGCCGCCACTGAATTCGGTGTACAATTTTCTGCCACACCAGCTCACATTCTTTTGCTGCCACTCCTGTATTACTTTTGTACTCGTATTCTGCATACGCATTCATTAATATTTCTAACTCCAGTAGTGTGAAGTAGGACGACCTTTTTTACTTGCCAGTTGCCATGGTGAATTGTAGTATCAGAGCTCCATTAATGATGGCTTGTAGTCATCATTTCACTTATAGTGAACATACTCAGAGTTGATTGAACAAACTCAGATCAGCCGTTCTGAAACTGAAAAATCTGAGTTTAACGGCTCAGGGTTCAGGTTTAAACTTTTGTTAAATCTGCTTTCTGAAACGGGCCCCAGGATCCAGCTTCACTGCGGTATAAAAGCACAGTTTTGTTGGTTTGGCACACCTGAGGCTGATCAGCCTCCCTATTGCGTCTGCTCTCCTGTGAGCCACTTTCCCTCGCTCCGCTTCCAGCCGAGGCTAAACCACACCCCACTACCACAGAGTACACACACACACAAACGCACACGCACACGCACACACACACACACACACACACACACACACACACACACACACACAAATATCAAGCTGCAATAACAGAGGCACCCTCTCATGCAAATTTCTACCCTCAACCAGATGTGGGTCTCAATGACAGATTTGCAAACTGAGGGCAGACTAGTCTAAATATCTGTCTTAAAAGCATCACTCAGGGACTTCTTTGCAATTTTTAAAGTTATAATCCCGGTATAATTGTCATTATTTTTTCAAGTAATGATCCCCATGCTGATGTGTGGTGGCAGTAGTTTATAACCACTCTAAATCTCAGAGATCCATTTGAAATGTGACAGGTGCTGTTGTGTCAGCACCTTCCCCGCCATCAAACAAGTAAAAGATGGATTGAGCTTGGTTTAAGATACCAACGTTGTGGTATATATGCTGGTAAAGGGGTTGTACAGGCTTGTTCCCTCCATACATGCTTGCTAACCATAACAACTTTGCTTCATCCTCATACTCTCCATTACTTGCCTCCTTCTTCAGTATTTGGCTTCTACGGTGAGGATTCAAAACCGCTATGCAACTGTATCGTTTTTCCACAAGAAAGTCTTTCCAGATGGTAACCATTAAAATGAGCAACTACAAAAGCATTCATCAGCTGCTGTAATAAATATGCCAGCGATAGAAAGTATCAGAAAGGATATTTGTTTGCATGTAAACTTGAGGATTGAAACTTAAAAGTGGCACAAGGCAACATTTTTGGATGTCAGCAACTTTTACGTCAACTGTCACAAGGACGGTTGATGTAAAGTGCCCTTTGTTCCTATTCTTCAACATGCATTTCTTTAAAAGCTGAAAAGCTCAAAAGACCGTCACGGAAGAAGAGGAGCTATGTTCACAAATGAGGTAAAGTAAAATTTATACACTTATATGTATGCTGTAAAGAAAGCCCCATATGTTCTATAAGGTTTCATGCCCCGATGGCAGACAAAATGGGTAGCAAAAACAAGGCTTGTAGGGAACTGATTTGAATGGTAACTGTGTCATTCTCCCAAAGCTATCAAAGTATAGGACTGAAATGAATTTAATGATGATATGTTAAACCAGAAATGCTCCCTGGTGCCATGGGCGTCAGTTTGTTTTGAAAAGTGCTGAGGACAACGACAGGTTTGATGTTTTTACACCTTTTGTCAGTGGGCCATGTACTGCTGATAGATGTTTAGGGCATCCCTTTAAGGATCGCCTTTAAAAGCTGACTGCACTTTTTATGTGTTACGATGCTATAACGTTAACCTGCTCACATGGATGACATAATACATCATAGTAAGGTAGACACATTTGCATCTTTTATTTTAGTGTTTTGAAAGTCACTGTTGTGTAAAACAATTAAAGTTTATGAAGGCCACATAACCGTCATGTCCAAGTTACGTCTGTCAAGCACACTCCTATGCATGTTTTTCCCAAATATTGAGACCGTGTTAGACCTATGGATATCACTACTCCAAGCCATATTGCAGCACATTAGAAACAAGTAATGTTGACATCAGTGCCGACATCAACAAGGTTGTCACCGGTAGAACTGGCATCCATTGTCAGCCCCCAAACATGCTGACATTAGACACTGAAAGCCAAGTGCAATACAGTCCCTATAATAGATGAAGGCGATCCCAGAGGCGAATGCAAGCCAAGGACAGAGTAAAAGTTCGGGTTACCAAAATTGCCCGTGTAGTTAATTATCCTACCCCTGCTATAAGCCAATATGAAAATCGACTGACCTTGCTATATGCATCGGTCTGTGACTTTACACAAAATAGCCCAAAATGTATCTATTGCCTATAATACACAACCAGTTTAGCTAACGTTAGCTATCTAGCGCCAGCTACGTACTTCCTGTTGCACACTAACGCCTGTTATGCCAAAGTTTAGCTAGGATAGCTAGCTAGCATTAAAATAGCCCAAGCAGTTGTGGGCACATACAACATAGAATTTAGCTAAAAACAGCAAAGCTTATTAACAAACCAGTCTTACCTTCACATGGTCCACTAAAATTTCTCCATGTAGTACAGTGTTCTTTTGTGTCCATGGTTATTTTCATAGTAAGTTTCTTGGATTACTTTCCAGAAGCAATGTGCTTTCCAGTCCCTTGATACATGTGGACAAAAAAAAAATCACCACGTTAATGAAGTAAGACGTTTTTTTTTTCCTGTTAAGGTTCTGTTGAACTTCAATTTGAATTTCTATTCTATTAACAGGTCTCACGCGCTGCATACAGCCACTCATAAACTCTTTTCCTTCCTTTTCATTTTAATTGCGGCCAGTGTCGTGCCAGAAAGTGATTGCTATCTGCGGTTTCCACTTGCCAAAAAGTGATTGCAGCTCCTGCCTTGTCACTGCAAGGTTGTTTTTGCCCCAGAGTGACTTGATTTCATTCATGAGGGTTATATTTTAAAGACTATAGCTCACCCAGGCCTTTTTACCAGTTAAAACACATTTAAAGGGGCAATACAAACCATAAAATGCACTTTTGCACTTGCCAAAAGGTGATCACAGTTCCTGCCTTGTGACTGAAAGATTGTTTCTGCCTCAAAATAGCTTGATCTTAACTTTAAAGACAATACATTGTTAATGAATATTGAAAAACGGAATATTTAAATGTGTAAACGGATACAGCTTGCGGACAGCAATCGGTTTTTGGCGAACGATCACTTTTTAGCATGACATTACCTCATGGGGGTGTGTAGGCGTGTCGAAACTAAGCTACATTGTTGTTGTGTCATACATAAAAGAGTGCACAAAAGCAACGTAAGTGTTTCCATTTAGATCAGTAAGCATATTGAGTCTCTCTCTTAATGACATGAAATATGTACCAACTTAATGTTATTCTTATTAAGTTCAACTAACTAAAGACTTTCAAAAAGTGGTGGGGACAAAATGGGCCACGGCAAAAAGTGGTGGGGACATGTCCCCAGCTTCTCCAGCACAAATGACACCTATGCCTGGTGAAATTTTAACTAACGCAGTCAGTAAACAATACAGTGATTTATTTTGCCATAAAATGTTGCTTAACCTTCACTCGGGCCTGCAGTGCATGATATGTGTCAGGTTAACATAGGCCACTTGAACAGGTGACCCTCTGGTCATAAGAATTCTTCACTCACCTCAAGGCTTTCTTAGACCGTCCCAATTTAAGTACCGATCAGTTTTACTATGGTCCTCACAACACTATGTCCGGAAGTTTACTATGAAGCATTGGCGAGGAAGCTTGGAAAACCAGGGATGGATCCATGTGGTCAACTGGATTCAGATTAGAGTAATGATTAAGGTTCAAGGTTAAGATTAGACATGCAGCTCTGATGGTTAGGGTTAGGGTCAAGGGAATCAGTGTAGTCAATGAGGGTCCTCACAAGTATAGAAAAACAAGTGTGTGTGTGTGTGTTTGACAGAGCAAGCTAAAGAGAGAGAGAGAGAGAGAGAGAGAGAGAGAGAGAGAGAGAGAGAGAGAGAGAGAGACTAAGAAGGCCATACTTTGAACTGTTCCTTTCTAGGCCTTGAAAAGGGAGTCCTACGTATGTACCGCCAACCTTCCCTAAGGGGGTCCATCAATCCATTATCTTAACCACTTATCCTGCTCTCAGGGTTGCGGGGATGCTGGAGCCTATTCCAGCAGTCATTGGGCAGCAGACGGGGAGACACCCTGGACAGGTCGCCAGGCCATCACAGGGCCGACATGCACACACACATTCATTCCTAGGGACAATTTAGTACGGCCAATTCACCTGACTTACATGTCTTTGGAAGGAAACCGGAGCCCCTGGAGAAAACCCACGCAGATACGGGGAGAACATGCAAACTCCACACAGAGGATGACCTGGAATGACCCACCCAGGTTGGACTACCCCGGGGCTCGAACCCAGGACCTTCTTGCTGTGAGGCGACCGCGCTAATCACTGTGCCACCGTGCCGTCCCCTAGAATGATACAGGACTTTATTTTATCATTTTTTGTGTGTGTGTGTCGAGTATGGAGTATGTTATCCATGGTTCACTAGAACACATATCTCTCCAAGTGTCCTTTGAATTAGCACGGAACTTTTACAAAAATTCAAACAGGCTGTTATTTTCGTTAAATAGCTCTTAAAAGTGATTAAGTGATTAGAGGCATCTCTCATGACAAATTTAGGAGCACACTTAGATTGCACTGGGCCCTCTGTCTCATTCTCCACCTGGCTGTCGATGTGTTTTTTAAAAAAAATGTGTTTACTTGCATGTCTGTCTGTATGCAAGTGCTGTGTAGAAAGTGCTTTCCACAGTACTTTTGAAATTTAAGAAATAGGTTTCTTCTGGGCAGAATTTAATGTGTCCATTCCCACCCTCTTTACTCATGTCTGCGTTGGAATTCTTGATTTTTGTGAACAAGCATACACAGTCAAATATGTACTTTTACTTGCTTTCTCTCTTTCTCTCTCTCTCTCACTCACAGCTGAAATAAACTCAAACCAGCCCTCATTTGACCGCAACATACTATACTATGAATGGTAAAACTCAAAGTCATGGAAAATGAGTTACAGTTTGAGTGAAAACGTTCCCACATTGACAAACCATTCACAACACAATTATGTGGCAAAACCAGCATACATTTGAAAGGCAACATCTTACAAATAGCCAGATCTCTGCTTAGAGGGAGTTGGTGGTTAGAGAAACCATGCTGTACCCAAAAATTCACAGGTCTGATCTCCAGCAGCGGTCAAGCTGTCCAGCTTGTGTGTCCTGTTGGATTGTGGTTGCAGTGTGAAACAGTGCAGAGTAATAGTATAGTCGCAGTTGAAATATTTTAGGTGAAATTAATTCTTCAGCAAATTATTGAGCTGGGGATGACAGGAGAGTGGACGCTTTTCCCCAAGAGACTCACAAAAAATGAGAAGAGTTGACATAAAACTCCAACAACCACACAGTTGGGAGTGTACTGGTCACTAACAACACATGTTGACAGAATTAATACCCTTTAAAAAAAGCATAATAAATGTTCTGCTGCTTTTATCCAAAGCGAAGAAAGCCAGCAATCAGCAGATATATTTGGTGTCAACCTACAGGCATCTTAGCACTGAGTGGTGATCATATTATAGCCAAGAGTGCATCATGTCAAGCGCAATTAGTGTATATGTATAATATGTGGATCACTGGTAGTGACGCAAGTAATGGGAGACTGAAATTAAAAATAAGCTGGATAATGTCACAAAATCAGAATCATAGACATATCGTACCCAGGGCAACTAATATAAATCCACAGGTGGTAGATCACCAACAGTGATGCAAGCCATAGTAGAAAGGGAATTCCAATCACAAATTGATTGAACAATGCCACAAATCACTAACAGTCATACTTTGAGACCATGCATGGGTTAAAGTAGGCCTGGATAGGAAATATTTTAAGCCTTTCCTATACCAAATAAGCAACTACGCAGCCCTGATGGACGATGGGAGTTCATTCCATCATTTTGGGGTCAGGTGAAAGAAAAGTCTGAACCTAGAGCTCAGCCATTTTGAAATGGGCATAGACAGTAATCTTCCAGAGAAAGAACAAGAGAGTAAGCAAGAGTGTACGTGTGGGTTTGCAGGTATTTAAGTGCAGTTCCCCGAGCTGCCTAGAAAGTCAGTAGCAACATTTCGAACATTATTTACGCAGCAACAGGCAGCCGGTTTAAAGCTAGAATGCGGAACCTTTATATAGTGTAACGTGCATGGATAAGTAGACACGTTGGTCCTTGCCGAACGGGTCGGACCCTTTAGTCGAGTGGTTAACGTTGTCGCTTGCGGCGTGGGAGATATGGATTCGCGTGGCGGTTCCCGGGCTGCCTTTCGAATTCGCTACAATATGAATTAATGTATGTGACAGCCAAGTCTTTGCCAAACAAGTTCACACAATGATGATTAAGCCCATCTCCGCCAGGTAAATCGCTCACGATTTCGCAGTATACTGGAGTTTTAAATCTGTGGCGACATTCCCGCGCTGGTGATGTGTTTTAGGTCAACCAGCAGTGATTGCTTTGCCCGAGATAGCGTTCAATATCGAATCCCCGTGTTACCTCCGGCTTGGTCAGGCATCCCTAAAGACACCGTGTCTGTGGGTGGGAAGCCGGACGTGGGTGTGTGTCGAGGGGGGACTGGGAGTTACAGGGAATAGCGTGATCTTCCCACGCGCTACGTCCCCCTGGTGAAACTCCTCACTGTCAGGTGAAAAGAAGCGGCTGGCGACTCCACATGTATCGGAGGAGGCATGTGGTAGTCTGCAGCCCTCCTCTGATCGGCAGAGGGGGTGGAGCAGCGACCGGGACAGCTCGGAAAAAATAGGGTAATTGTCCAAGTACAATTGGGAGAAAAATGGGGAAAAAAAGAGATAACATTCAATAAAAAAAGAGAGAGAGAGAGATTCGAAAGCGTTCGCATGCCGCTGACTGGCTTGCCTTCAGCACTTTCTACCAGAAAGCTTTCAGACATGGAAGCTATGGCGGAAAAAAAAACTAAGAAGTGTCCAAGAAAAGTTTATGATGCCTCAGAGAAAAAAGAAATTCGGGTTTCAGAGGAAGGATAAAAGTAAAAACAAAAACAAAAAGCAATCGACGGAGAGAACAAACACTGATATCCATTGGTGTAGCTTTTCCTCGTTGGAGAGCGCTGAACGAGAAGTAATTACTCTCACTCCCAGAGGGGGGAGACAAAACTTCCACACTGCGGGTTAAAGGATGCAGAGAGAGGTGAGACGTGTCCAGATCTTGGCAGGCGTAAAACCAAGCACGCAGCAGTGTGCTGGATTCTTTGCAGCTGTTGGATTGCACAGCCGGAGAGAACAGCAGAAGTGTATTGCTACTACTGAGAAATGAGTAGGTCCTGCACCACGAGAAGCATAGCAACTTCTGGTAAATGTGGTTGGGATGTTGTACAGACAAAGCAGTACGAATGGGAGTCAGCCATAATGGGGTCATAAAAATAAAGTTATTGATTATCTTCTCGTGGCACCTTAAAGACAAATTAGGCGTGATTGAATATACTGAACCTGATCAATATTTCCCTTTGGATGGAGGATTTGTAAGGTATGACAAGCAGTTCAGTTTTGGGCGCATTGAGCTGGCTGTTATGGCTCGCCCACCCCGCGCCGTGGCCCGCCCACCCCACGCCGGCAGCCAATCGGCTCGTCAGGGCCGGGCTTAGTCATCAGGGCTGGGCTTAAGTTTGGTGGCCTCCCACGTGCCCGTTGTCAGTTCGTGTGGTAACCTCCCCGCAGTAGCGGCGACACTCCTCTCACGGTCCTTTTCTCTACGAACTCATCCCAGCCCTTGGTTCATGTTTTTCCCTTGCAAGGTTTCCCCGTGGAAGTATCCTGCCTTGTTCCCGTTTGGATTACCCGCGAGTTTTTTTCCCCCTTGGACTTTCCGTTTTTTCCTTGTCGCTCATTGCCTTCCTATGTTTGAATAAAGTACGCCAGTTTTTCGGCTAACCCCATCTCTGTCTGGTGTCGTGCGCTTGGGGTCTTCCACAAACCCTAACAGTACGAACTGACCATGACGACCCCAGCCGACACAGAGAGCGTACCGGCCAGCCCGCTTCAAGCGGCCCTCATCGAACAGATCCGCCTGACTAACTCCCATACCCAGCAGCTAGAGGTGGCCTCCGCCGTGGTGAGAGATCTTCAGACTTGGGTCCCGCCCCTCCAGGCCTGTGTGGGTAACCTAACGAGGCAGCAGGCGGCGTTGGCGAGCCAACAAGCATGGATCCTGCGGCAGTTGCAAACCATCACGGCGGCTCTCACCATCCAGCCGTCGGGCCAGCCTGCCCCTGGAGTCGTGGGTAACCCGCCCCCTGGGCCCGCGGCCCCGGTTAACCCTGTGGGGCTCAACCCAGTTCCCCGGGAGCCCTGCCTCTCCAGCCCACGACCGTTTGATGGCGACTTTGAGACCTGTGCCACGTTCATCATGCAGTGTGAGCTGGTCTTCCTGCACCAACCCAGCATGTTCACGTCTGATGCTGCCCGGGTCGCTTACGTGACCAACCTGCTCACAGGCCGAGCAGCTTAGTGGGCCACTGCTTCCTGGTCCATGAAGGCCAGTTTCTGCCTCACCTACGAGGCCTTTGAGGCGGAACTACGGAAGGTTTTCCACCATCCAGTCGGTGGCCAGGACCCTGGTGCTCGGGCTGAGCAGTATCCAGCAGGGCAGTGGTAGTGTCACAGACTACTCGGTGGAGTTCAGGCTGGCCGCAGCTGAGAGCGGCTGGAACGACCAGTCACTTCGGGTCTCAGCGAGGCTGTCAAGGACCAGCTAGCCACCCGGGAGGAGCCCACCTCCCTCGAGGACCTGATCAAGCTCGCTATCCGCATCGACGGGCGCCTCCGGGAGAGGAGGCGCGAGCGAGCCCTGCGTGGATCCCCCTCCATTCCCCAGTCGTCCAGCACTCCTAACAGGATCCCTACTCCTGTTCGCCCCACTTTCCCTGTGGCCGTTTCTCCCCCCGCGCCCCAGACCATGACGGGGGAGGAACCTATGCAGCTGGGGCGCACGCGCCTTAGTCCGGCCGAATGGGAGGCCCGGTTCAAGGCGGGTCAATGCCTCTACTGTGGCCAGAAGGGACATCTGATCAGCGGCTGCCCCACTCGGCCAAAAGACTAGGCTCACTGGGGCCCTGGGAGATCCTAGTGAGCCGACTTTCCTGTTCCCGCCGTCCTGCCCCACAGAACCATCTAGTTAGTGTTACCCTGGCCTGGGCTGACCAGCGGCTCACGGTGGGTGCACTCCTTGACTCGGGGGCTGATGAGTGTTTCCTGGACTCGGAGTTTGCGGCCCAGGCTAACATCCCGCTAGAGACGCTGGAGAAGCCCATGGAGGCCTTCGCGCTGGACGAGCGCTGCCTGGCCAGCGTCACCCAACGCACCCACCCTGTCTCTCTCACCATAGCAGGTAACCGTGTGGAGAGACTTCGGTTCTACATCATCCAGTCCCCGTTAGTCCCTGTGATCCTAGGGCACCCCTGGTTCGTGCAGCATGAGCCACACATCGCCTGGGCCTCCAGTACCAACATGGAGTGGAGCTCCTCCTGTCATGCCCGATGTCTCCAGGCGGCTCCCGCCCCATCCCCCCGACGTGCCCCTAGTACCCCGCCTCCCGACCTCTCCTCTGTTCCCCCTGAGTACCATGAGTTAGGTGAGGTTTTCAGCAAGACCCGGGCCCAATCTCTTCCTCCTCATCGACCATATGACTGTGCTATCGACCTCCACTCTGGGGCACCTCTTCCCAGCAGTCGTCTGTACAGTCTGACCATCCCCGAGAAAGCTGCGATGGACGAGTACATCTCCGAGTCCTTGGCAGCGGGGCTCATTCGGCCCTCGTCCTCCCAGGTGGCAGCTGGATTCTTTTTCGTGAAGAAGAAGGACGGGGGCCTCCAACCCTGCATTGACTGTCGCCAACTCAATGAGATAACCGTCAAGAACAAGTACCCCCTTCCTCTCATGAGTTCCACCCTTGAGCCCCTCACCCAGGCTACAGTCTTCACTAAGCTGGACCTCCGGTGTGCCTATCATCTGGTCCGGATCCGGAAGGGGGACGAGTGGAAGACAGCCTTTAAGACGCCCCGGGGTCATTATGAGTACCTGGTCATGCCGTTCGGCCCCACCAACGCCCCGGCGGTATTCCAGGCTCTCATGAATGACATTCTCCGTGACATGCTCGACGAGTTTGTGGTGGTGTACCTCGATGACATCCTCATCTTCTCCAGGACCCTCGAGGAACATGTCCAGCATGTCCGCCGGGTACTCGAACGTCTCCTCCGGAACCGGCTCCTCGTCAAGGCAGAGAAGTGCCGGTTCCATTCCCCTTCCGTTGACTAGCTGGGCTTCGTCGTTGAGAGGGGACAGACCCGGGCCGACCCCCGCAGGATCCAGGCTGTGGTGGACTGGCCCGATCCCACATCACGGAAGGAATTACAGAGCTTCCTCGGGTTTGCGAACTTCTATCAGAGGTTCATCCGGAACTACAGCTGCGTGGCAGAACCTCTCACCAGGCTGACCTCCCCCTCCCAGCCGTTCATCTGGTCCCCGGCTGCCCGCTCTGCGTTCCAGTCCCTCAAGGAGAGGTTCACCAGCGCCCCGGTCCTGCTCCACCCCGACCCCAAGAGGCAGTTCATCGTAGAGGTGGACGCTTCAGACACCGGGTTGGGGGCTGTCCTCTCCCAGCGGTCAGCATCTGACCAGAAGGTCCACCCATGCGCCTTCTTCTCTCGCCGGTTCCTCCCCGCCGAGGAGAACTACGATGTCGGGAACCGGGAGCTGCTGGCAGTGGTGGCTGCTCTGGAGGAGTGGCGCCATTGGCTGGAGGGGGCGGAACAGCCGTTCACCATCTGGACGGATCATAAGAACTTGACGTTCATCCGGGCAACCAAGTGCCTCAATGGTCGGCAAGCACGGTGGGCCAGCTTCCTCAGTCGGTTTGACTTCACGCTGACTTATCGCCCCGGGTTCCGCAACATGAAGGCATACTCCCTGTCCCGACAACACCCGAGGAGGGAGCCAGCTACAGAGGAGCCGACTCCCATCCTTCCTGAGGCCAGGGTGGTTGGCGTGGTTACCTGGGGCATCGAGACCATGGTCAGGCAGGCGTTGCGCTCCCATCCCGCCCCGAGCCACGTCCCTCCACGCCGCCTATTCGTCCCGGACGCAGTCCGGCCCCGGGTTCTCCAGTGGGGCCATGCCAGTCAGTTTACTTGCCATCCGGGTGTACACCGCACCTTCACCTTTCTGGCTCGGCGTTTCTGGTGGCCCACCATGAGGAACGACGTCAGGGAATTCGTAGGGGCCTGCTCCGTCTGTGCTCGCAGCAAGACCTCTCACCAGGCACCCGCGGGTCTGCTGCCGCCCCTCCCAACGCCAAGCCGGCCCTGATCCCATGTGGCGTTGGATTTTGTCTCCGGACTGCTGCCCTCCCAGGGTAACACTGTGATCCTGACAGTGGTGGACCGCTTCAGTAAGGGAGTGCACCCGGTGGCCCTCCCCAGACTTCTGAGATGGCGGACCTCCTGACGAGCCACGTGTTCCGTCTCCATGGCCTTCCCCTGGACGTCGTCTCGGACCGAGGGCCCCAGTTCGTCTCCCAGATATGGCGGGCCTTTTGTAAGGGGTTGGGTGCCTCTGTTAGTCTCTCCTCTGGCTATCACCCACAGACTAACGGACAGACAGAGAGGATGAACCAGAGCGTGGAGTCTGCCCTCCGGTGCGTGGCCGCCAAGAAGCCCAGCTCCTGGAGCCGGTTCCTCCCCTGGGTCGAGTATGCCATCAACTCCCTGGTCAGCTCTGCCACCAGCCTCTCATCTTTTGAGGTGTCCCTGGGCTACCAGCCGCCTCTCTTTGCTGCGAGGGGGTCGGAAGTGGCGGTTCCCTTCGTGCAGGCCCATCTGAACCGGTGTCGTCGCGTCTGGGAGGTGACCAGAGCCGCTCTGCTCCGGGCAGCTGAGCGCGCCAGTCGGGGAGCCAACCGACGCCGGTCCCCAGCACCTACGTACCAACCAGGCCAAAGGGTGTGGCTGTCCTCGAAGGATCTCCCGCTTCAGTCCACCGCGAAGAAGCTGAACCCCCGGTTTGTCGGCCCCTTTGAGATCAGGAAGGTTCTCAGCCCCGCGGCGGTGAGTCTTAAGCTTCCGGCTTCCTTGAAGACCCATCCCGTGTTTCATGTGTCTCGGGTTAAGCCTGTCTCCCACAGTCCTCTGATGCCTCCGGCCCCGGCTCCGCCTCCCCCTGAGATCGTGGATGGGCACCCCCAGTGGAAGGTCCGCCGGCTGCTGGACGTCCGGCGCCGAGGGCGGGGGTTCCAGTATTTGGTGGACTGGGAGGGCTACGGTCCTGAGGAACGTAGCTGGATCTCCCGCCAGCTCATCCTGGACCCTGGGCTGCTCACTGAGTTCCATCATTCCCATCCCGACAAGCCGGGCAAGTCGCCTGGTGGCTCCCGTGGAGGGGGGGGGGGGTACTGTTATGGCTCGCCCACCCCGCGCCGTGGCCCGCCCACCCCACGCCGGCAGCCAATCGGCTCGTCAGGGCCGGGCTTAGTCATCAGGGCTGGGCTTAAGTTTGGTGGCCTCCCACGTGCCCGTTGTCAGTTCGTGTTGTAACCTCCCCGCAGTAGCGGCTACTCTCCTCTCACGGTCCTTTTCTCTACGAACTCATCCCAGCCCTTGGTTCATGTTTTTCCCTTGCAAGGTTTCCCCGTGGAAGTATCCTGCCTTGTTCCCGTTTGGATTACCCGCGAGTTTTTTTCCCCCTTGGACTTTCCGTTTTTTCCTTGTCGCTCATTGCCTTCCTATGTTTGAATAAAGTACGCCAGTTTTTCGGCTAACCCCATCTCTGTCTGGTGTCGTGCGCTTGGGGTCTTCCACAAACCCTAACACTGGCAAGCTGAAATGCCACTCCCTCATTCAAACAGATATGTCATCAAAACAAGCAGCGACCTGCACAGACTTTTTTTTCTGGTGGAAAAGACAAGTAGAGTTGGGTGTCATTGCTGTAGCAATGGTGGGAGAAACCGTGTGCTGAGATGACCGGACAAAGCAGAGTGGTGTAGCATGTGAAAAGCAGTGGGCAAAGCACCGAGCCTTGAGGTACGCCAGACAGGGGATGGAGACCTAACTCCTTCATTACACTTGGCATGCCCTCCTTGTCAGGTATGATTGGACCTAACTTTATAATGATTATTACAATAATGCCCAGATCGATCAGTGTCGACTGTAGAATCTGGTGATTCATCATGTCAAATGTGACAAAATAAAAGGCAAAAGGCGACCAAATGAGACTCGTCTAATAGTTTAAAAATCACAAACCTTTTTTTTTCCAGTGTTAAGAGACCTGGGCTGTCATTTGGGATGAATAATGTAGCTGTTACAGTAACAGAGGTAGGAAACCATCAGTCAGACAGTTACCCTTCCTTCAGAACAAATCACAACTACTCGATGGCTGTATCAGAAAGTTGAATCAGTTCATCTGGACCCAAAGTTTTGAGGGAGAAACGTTTCATCACTCATCTCTGTGACTTTGTCAGTCTCAACTAACTGCAGGTGTCCCCAAACTTATCAACAGTACAGTTGCGTAACAACTGAAACTGGTGAACAGTTTCTTAAACAAACGCTATGATCATTAATTAGAGTTACAATGACTACGTGTACGGCCAGTAAATAAGGTTGGGGACACCCGGAGTCAGCTGAAACTGACGAAGCCACTGAGAAGCTGTTTAAACCTGGCATTAACATGCGTCGTGGGGGATCCGATCACAAGTGGACAGCTCTAAGCACGTCAGTTCACACCTGGTATTAGAATGCGTCTCCACATGCATCGAGAGGGACCACTTGTGATCGGATCTCAGATCCCCGCTCTATATGCAAATAAACACGTACGTCACTGTGGTAGTGGGTGTGGTTTAGCCTCGGCGGCAAGCGGAAGGAGGAAGCGTGGCACGCGGGAGAGCAGCGTACCAGCCTGTGCAACTGAATGAATGATAGACATTAATAAAGCCCGTGTTAATCGCCTAAAACCATGCCCGCCTTCATCTCGAACCCTCCCCAAATTATATTGTCATACAAAATGTTGAAGCCCTCTTAAAGAAATAAATCATCCCATATCCCAACTGCACTTCTTTTCTTTTATTTCCATTCCGCTTTGTTGAGAAGCACGGCATGTTTTTTTTAAAAAAAATGCTGTGTAAATAAACGTCATTATTCTGATGATGATGATGGTGTAGATCGGTCTGAAAACCTTCAGACCTCTGACCTGATATATTGCATTTAAGAAACAGTCTATTGTGGGTAAATAGTTTCATCACATTATTACTATGGCATGGATGCAGCAAATGCACATCATGCCAGATAGAGACAAGTCTGATGAGGCAAATTAACTGAGTTAGTTAGGAGCGTCAGGCTCAGATTATTTGCTTTTTTTCGTTTTGTGCTCAAAATACAGAGCAAAGGTTGAAACTCATTTTTGTAACTCGTTATATGGGAAAATGTAAAAATCAGAAAATTAGAGTTTGTCTTTATGCATGCTCAAAAATCCAGGTAAGGAAATCACAGAAAGTTGAATCAGTTCATCTGAACTCCTTATTGGGGAGTTGTTCCTTATCCGATGCGAGGGTCTACGGCCAGGATGTTGTGCTGCTGCAAACCTACACATACTGATCAGTACTTAAGGTCTGACTCTCATCATCCACTGGAGCACAAACTAGGAGTCATCAGGACGCTGGACCACCGAGCTGACCACGTCCCCACCGACACAGCAGTCGGGGAAGGACAGAAATCCCACATTAAACAGGCCCTGGTTAAGTGTGGTTATCCTAACTGGGCGTTTGTCAAAGCCAGGAAGACGCCCAAACAGCGCACCAGCCAATCGAAGAGAGAAGGACAACGGCGGCCTAAGCGTAAACCAGTGGTGATCCCGTATGTGGCGGGAGTGTCGGAAAAGCTGAGATACATATTTTCCGAACAATTTTCTGTCTCAGTTGCTTTCAAACCCCAAAATACGCTGTACCAGAAATTAGTCCACCCCAAAGATCGGGTCCCCCAGCACAAACAGAGCAATATAGTGTACGCTGTTAAGTGCCGGGAGAATGGCATCCGGGTAGAATAGCGGTCTATTCCGTTGCCTACCAACGTGGGGATCGCCGGTTCGATTCCCCGTGTTACCTCCAGCTTGGTCGGGCGTTCCTACAGATACAATTGGCCGTGTCTGCGGGTGGGAAGCCGGATGTTGGTATGTGTCCTGGTCGCTGCACTAGCGCCTCCTCTGGACGGTCGTCGCGCCTGTTCAGGGGGGAGCGTGATCCTCCTCCCACGCGCTATGTCCCCCTGGCGAAACTACTCACTGTCAGGTGGAAAGAAGCGGCCGGCGACTCCACATGTATCGGAGGAGCCATGTGGTAGTCTGCAGCCCTCCCCAATCGGCAGAGGGGGTGGAGCAGCGACCGGGACAGCGCGGAAGAGTGGTGTGATTTGCCGAGTACAACTGGGGAGAAAACGGGGAGGAAATCAAAAAAAAAAAAGAAGTTCCGGGAGGATTGCCGGGAATTGTATATCAGGGAAACCAAACAGACACTGGTGAAGAGGATGGCACAACACTGGAGAGCTAACGCATCAGGCCAGGGCTCCGCAGTCTACACCTTTCTACAGGCCAGTGGTCACTCTTTCAATGACGAGGATGTGCACATCATTGATAGGGAGGAACGCTTGTTTGAATGGGGGGGGGGGGGTCAAAGAAGTCATCTACGTGAAGAGGGAGCGACCATCCCTGAACGGGGGGGGGGGGGGCTAAGAGTACGTCTATTGCCATTTTACAATGCTGTGAATTGCAACTATTCCCCAATACTCTGTGAATAGTACACATGGCCATTGTAACTCTAGTTAGTAAATGGTGACAGATGGAACTGATCGTTGTTTTCGGTTGTTATGTCATTTTGCTGTTTATAAGGGTGGGGATACCTGCAGTCAGCTGAGACCGAAGAGGTCACTTAAATGAGTGATGAAACGTTTCTCCGAATAAATGTCCAGATGAACTGATTCAACTGTCTGTGACTGGAGTTTGTAATTCTCAACCCAAACCCTGCCAGGCTCAACCCGATCATGTCAGTTCAGGCTCAGTGTTAAATTATTCCAACGGGTTTGAGAGGATCAGACTCTGCGCTGCGGTGGATAAATGAACTTGAACCTGACGCTGAACTTGAATTTGCAAGTGGGCGAGGGCTCTTCCACACATCAGTCGTGGGTCTGATGTGTGTCAGAGATTAAAGACAAGGTTAAAAAACAAAAAAACTAAACTAACCTAAACCCAGAGGAAGCTTTGGTGACCGCCTAGTCGTGAGTTGACCAGGCTGTCCTTCGAATGTGGCCTGAGTGACCGGCTCTCAAGACGCATTGAGAATGCATTGGGTTTATTCACACCTGTACTTGTGATCAGATCACCCAAGACGCAAGTCAATGCCAGGTGTAAACAGCCTCTTAGATGAGTGCTAAAACGTTCTCTCCCACTAAACTTTGGGTCCAGATGAACTGATTCAACTTTCTGCGATTTCCTTTTCTGGATTATTGAGGAAGCATCAAGGCGTACTTGATGGCTGGTTTGAACCAGCTGTTCAATAGATATGAAACCAATCGTACTGCAGTAATAAGTGAGACGCGTGGCATTTTTGATACCTAATTTTTTGCAGACTCTAGACACAAATTTGATGTCTTTAGACTTTGACAAAATTGAAAGAGACTTGCAACTTGACTTTAACACCACTGACTTGAGCTATTTGACTTGAACAATTTGATACCTTCTCTTAGCCCAAAGATAAAATGCTTTTAAAAAGTGTGCAGCCAATCAACTCTTCATTTCCATAATTACAGATCCACTTTGAATCAATCTGTAATAAATACATACTTTAAAATGCATCTGTGACTGCATAAACTTAAGATTTTGAAATGACAATACATTGGACTCAAACTCAAAGCCTGGGCCTTGAGACTTGTCAGTCTTGACTTGGGACTTGACTTGAGACTTGCCTGCTTTGACTTGAAAATTGTGTGCCAAGGCATGAGATTTACTTGTGACTTAGCAAACCATGACTTTGTCCCACCTCTGTGAATATATGGATGGATTGGTGATGTTCAATGGTTCAGCTGTTGCCAACTTTTACATGGTAACAAATCATAAAACAACAACAGCCCATGTTTCTCAGAATGTAAAATATGACTGGACTCCAGGCTACCTCTGCCACCTCTGCTGTATTATCTATAGCTGTGCTGAAATGCACATGCTGGATTTATTCTACTAACAGTTGTATAAATTAAAACTCAACCTTGTTCATTCCAATCTGTGTGATTGATTTCTGTTATATTTCAGTAGAAGTTTCTCATTCAGCCTATTGGATCTGTGAAGTGAACCCTGCAAGTTTACAGGTTAAAATTAAATGAACCCTTCTTCATGCTTTAATTATGCATCTATCCAACATTAACACTGCAGACAATTGAAAAATGTGACCTAAAACAATAAAACTGAATTCATACAATAATATAATTAGACATGAGACATGCACCAATGAGTCACCAGACCGCTCCTTTTCATCCTTGGTGGCTGAAAAGGGAGCAAAACCTAGCTTTTTGGGTATGCATGACCAAGAGGAATCTCTCCAATGGTTACATCTTCAGTTTGCAACAAGGCATTGTGGTTGAAGTGTGATTAGGACTTTGGTAACAAACCCAAGATCCACCCTGGCAGGGAAAACACCAGTTGGACAGATCACATAGACTCACAGAATTTAAACTCTGCAGTATATTGCGTCTTTAAAACACAAGGACGCTGGAGGAGAATTCGGAGAGGGTGAAAAAAATATTCCACTCCGCTGTTTCCATGAAAAATTTTACCACATGGAGGCCAAAAGTCTCTCCCTGCCTCCATCTCAAGCCCTCCCTGTCTTGCTCTGTCCCTTCTTCCTCCTCCACACACTCATTCCACCCCCAGCCCCTTTCTCTCGCTACACAGTTCCCTCACAATCCCAGACTCCTGTTTCCTTTTATCCCATTTTATTTTCCATTTTCCAGTTACCCATGGGAGGTAATACTGACGGATCCTCTAAGGTTTTGCCCAAGCCGATGCTCGCCAAGACCCAACAACAGTGGAGGGCGGTGGTGTAGGCGTGGGGGGTCGGGGTGGGGACTGGGGAGAAGCTGAGCCAGTTTATACACACTTCTGGAATTTTCCAAACATGCTGAGCTATAAATAGATGAAGAAAAACACTTTATGTAACGCCCGATGTTGACCAACGGATTTACACTTGATGCATATGGATGCATGCCCATGCACAGTCTTAGGCTGAAACACACAGATATGCACACAGGCGTGCACGGACACACGGGTGCACCGAGACAGACGTACGCATGTAAACATGTGCACAGATGAAAACGCTGTCTCACCAAAGGAATATAGTTTTTCATTTTCATCCACACGTGTCATGATGCATAACAACAGACACACACACACACACACACACACACACACACACACACACACACACACATATGCACATACATTCACACATAAAGAGGTGTGAATGGAGTGTTTGTTCTCTCGTTAGACAGATCTCCACTGCAGATTAAATGTTAATCATTTCTTGGTCGAGCTCCATGCAGACAGTCAACATTGAGGCTGGGCTCCGGAGACTCAGGCTTGCCTTGGCTTGACGTGACCTGCCTTGCCTCTCCACTGACTGCCCTGCCAAAATCCCCAGCATGCTTTGGACAAGCAAGCGTATGACTAAATTGTAGTTTTATTACACTTGGAAAGTCCAAACGAAAGTTGTAATGAGCTCATTTTATCATTAGGTCCATTTTGTTTTCATCTAAAGCTTTGACTGGTCTTTTTCCTCCAATGTTAAGAGCACCGCTGGCTGATTCATGTGTGCTTTTTTTTTAATGCAGATAAATGCTACTTTGCTTTTGGATTTGGCATCTAGCTCTGTAAACCAAAAACAGTCCAGCTTGGTACTCCATCCATCCATCCATTATCTGAACCGCTTATCCTGCTCTCAGGGTCACAGGGATGCTGGAGCCTATCCCAGCAGTCATTGGGCGGCAGGCGGGGAGACACCCTGGATAAGCCGCCAGGCCATTACACGGCGCGCGCACACACACACACACACACACACACACACACACACACACACACACACACACACACACACACACACACACACACACACACACACACACACACACTCATACCTAGGGACAATTTTAGTATAGCCGATTCACCTGACCTACATGTCTTTGGACTGTGGGAGGAAACCGGAGCCCCCGGAGGAAACCCATGCAGACACGGGGAGAACATGCAAACTCCACACAGAGGATGACCCGGGATGACCTCCAAGGTTGGGCTACCCCAGGGCTTGAACCCAGGACCTTCTTGCTGTGAGGCGACCACGCTAACCACTGCGCCACTGTGCCACCCCAGATTGGTACTGTCATACGAAACTAACAACATTAATACTAACAATGACAAAGCAATAGAAGTGTTGTCTTCAGTGAATAATGCTGTCAAATGAGTGTCATATTTTTTTAAAAATATGTGTGAGATACAATAAAAAAGACAAACAAACTCACAAATGAGCAAATAAGCCTCCTTTGATCAGCGCCGTAATCACTGCAATGCCAGAAATAGTATTTCCACAGTTGCTTTACTTTACCTGCAAAAACTGAATCTTTTGTGTCACCAAATGGTGTCATTTTTTTTCCTCCATAGCGTTTGCTCTTAATCCAAACACTTCTATCTTCTTCCTGGATCCTCTTCTCTTTGGTTTATGCTTCCACTGTTACCCAGCTGCATATTATTATGTCAAACTCAACTACTCTCCTTCGATCTAGTGAACCTATTCTCTCACAAATAGAACATTCTTGAAATTATAAAGGAGAAAGCAATATTTATCAATAGACATATGAGTGGCAGAAAAGCAGCAAATATATTCAACTATGTATACCAAGTTCAGGCATTTGGTTAGAAAACTGTATGCATCTTATTCAATTTTGTTACAACTAAGGCAGTCACAGCATTGATAGTGACAGGGTGGATGACAAAAGGTTAAAGGGTAAAGGTTGCCATTACTAGTCATGCAAGACAAGATTACTACTACTCTCCTCATTAAAAAATTCACATTTAGATATGACTGATGAACTCATACGTTTGCAGTGACCTACTTTGAGGTTAGATATTCACCATGTGGAAGAGACTGTCCCTTTAAGACAGTGGGTTAAGGGGTTAGCAGGGGGGATTATGGGTAGACTTGAGGGCATGGTTTTGAATATAAAAATCTGTTGACTTGGAGTTTGTTTGGTGGAATAAACGACCCCACGGCTGTGTGGTCAAAAGGAGAAGCGGTCTCGTCTCCTTTCTTTCATCCTCCACACGTTACTATATAAAGGAAAACTGTTGACGAATGAAAGTTTTCCCTGTGTGACAAAATACAAATTAAGATTTTTTGAGAAAGGGATAAACATACTCGTCTTCACATAATTTCATTAAACACCTAGGCCCTTGTGAAAAAGGCCCAACAATGCCTGAATATCCTCAGGAGGCTGAGCAGCGCCTGTCTAGCCCCCAAAATTCTCACCAACTTCTACCACTGCACCATAGAGAGCATCCTGACCAGCCGCATCTCAGTGTGGTACGGCAACTGCACCTCAGTAGACCAGAAAGCTCTGCAGCGGGTCGTTAAGGCGGTCCAGCATATCACCGGTACCTAGCTCCCAGCCATAAAAGACATTTATCACAAATGCTGCCTTCGAAGGGGTCTCAGCATCAGCAGAGATCCCACCCACCCCAATTATGGACTGTTCTCCCCCCTGCGCTCTGGGAGGCGCTACGGGAGCCTCAGAGCTCGCAATACCAGGCTCAAAAACAGCTTCTTTCCCCAAGCTGTTGCCCACACTAAGCTGGCCACCCACTGAATGTCTGTAGATATTTTTAAATATTTTGTACTCTTGCTCTTTTTTAACTTATTGTTAGCTTTTGGTCTTCTTATATATTGTAGCGAATTCGGGAGGCAACCATAGGAACTGTCGCGACCGGTACGCGGGAGACATCGCTAACCGCTCGACTAAAGGGTCAGACCCGCCAGCCAACGGCCAGCGTGTCTACTTATCCATGCACGTTACACTAGCCCCCTCCTTCGGGAAGCGCGTCCCCGCGCTTAAGCATATCAGCTCCTTCCCGCCTCAGGGCGCATACGCTTCCGATGGCCTTACGGTCGCTCCATCCCACTTCTGACACCAATGTAGCGAATTAGGGGAACAACGCAACCACAGGAACTGCCGCGGCCGGGAAGCGAACCCGTATCGCCCGCACCGCGGGAGACATCGCTAACCAGTCGACTAAAGGGTCAGACCCGCCAACCAGCGGCCAGCGTGTCAACTTATCCATGCACGTTACAATATGTTACGGCTCGCCCACCCCGCGCCGGCAGCCAATCAGCTCGTCAGGGTCGGGCTTAGCCGTCAGGGCTGGGCTTAGTTTGGTGGTCTCCCAGCACCCGTTGTCAATTCGTGCCGCAATCTCCTCGCAGTAGTGGCTACTCTTCCCTTACGGTGCTTTTCTCTCCGAGCTCACCCCAGCCCTTGGTTTATGGTTTCCCTTGCAAAGTTTCCCCGTGGAAGTATCCTGCCGTGTTCCCGTTTGGATTACCCGCGAGTTTTTTCCCTTGGACTTCCCGTTTTCTTGTCGCTTATTGCCTTCCTGTGTTTGACTGTTGTACGCGCAAGGAGTAAAGTACGCCAGTTTCGGCTAACCCCATCTCTGTCTGGTGTCGTGCGCTTGGGGTCTTCCACAAACCCTAACAATATATCTTATACTGTGTTTGTTGTGTTTGTCTATGTATGTATTGCACTGTTTGGTGAAGCCACAGCCCTCATTTCATTTTTAACATGTGCCTGTACATTGTCTTTAATGACAATAAATTGAATTGAATTGAATTGAATTGAATTGAATTGAATAAAAGACCAAAGATATGATAACCTGAAAATGATGGGACACATGAGAGCTATCATCAGTTTTAATGAGTGGGTAACGGGGTTGACAATAAAATGGAAAGGGGGGAAATATTATTTTTAGCTGTTTTATATGAACTAATATAGTATGTAGGATGAGAATAAAAGTAAGGACTAGAGAAAAGGGTTTTTTGGATTCATGACAAATCAAAGTTGCAGCATCATGCCTTATAACTCACCAAAGGTAATTTTCCACATGGACGTGCTGTAATAAATATGTTCAAATTCTGTACGGAAGGTGCAGAATTTCTTAATTTTTATCTGAAAGTCAAAAGATGCATCCCAAGATTTTACCTCTAATACCTAACAAGCCACATTAGTGTTGTATTGAACACACTGGGCAATAACAGCAAAGCCAGTGCACCACACATCTGAAGAGAAGACAACACTCTATGGCTTTTAGATCACTATCCTCGTATCATTCAGTCCAGGAAACCTTCCACAGGCTTGGGATCGTTCTGGATAAGTGGACGGCTCTGCATTGTAAAGTAATTTCACAAACAATTTTTTTTCATGGAATTTCAAAATTTCAAAATAAATCTCCTAAGTGATAGATAGGTCATAGGGCCACAGTGAGTTTAGATGAGAGCAGTGAGATCCAAGACTGTTTTTATGATGTTCTTCTTCTGCTCCAATTTCCGGGAAATGGTGATTCCATCAGCTGGTGGTTTCCACGGCTGGGTGCTTTCCCAGTTGAAACACTTCTGAAACACTTCTGATGACAAAACCATCATGCTTTACATTTACAAACACATCGATATCGATGAGACACACACACACACACCAACACACACACACACACACACACACACACACACACACACACACACACACACACACACACACACACACACACACACACACACACACACACACACACACACACCGATTAATACACGCTGGCATTCTTTCCTGAAACTGTGATAAACAAACACAGAGAGGGAAGAACAAGTGAAAAATGATACCCAGGTAAAAAACATTATGTGGCCCCAGAGGCTCCAAGCCCCCAAACCAAATCCGTGACAACCTCTTGTTCCCTGCCTCACACGGATGTGGGTTTACACGATGGTACCACCCACCGAGACCACAGCTGATACACACGCCAGCAACACTGAGTCACTCCTCTCTCTTTAACAAGGCCGTGCAAGGAAAAGCCTGCATAATGCAGCTTTACACAGTGATAAAAATATATATATTGGATGCAGGCAACGGGGAAACAGAGGAGTCTCACAAGGTAATATGTTGTTCTTTTAGTGCTTGTAACTTGAGCCACCTGCTTGGAAGACATTTGTCTAAATGAGAATAGTAATGATCTTTTCACCTTTATGTAATTGCTCTGATTTGGTACACTGAGGTAAGGTGTTTAATACCTCACACATATTTCAGCGGTTACATTGGTCTGGACCACCCCAGCTTAACGCTTGTGAAATCTATCTATCTATCTATCTATCTATCTATCTATCTATCTATCTATCTATCTATCTATCTATCTATCTATCTATCTATCTATCTATCTATCTATCTATCTATCTATCTATCTATCTATCTATCTATCTATCTATCTATCTATCTATCTATCTATCTATCTATCTATCTATCTATCTATCTATCTATCTATCTATCTATCTGTCTGTCTATCTGTCTGCATACAAGTTCAACATTTTTGTTCATTCGGAAATCGGGTCTCAGGGCAAACTGGGGGTAACAGAAATGAAGGAAACAGTTATAATCTACACACGTTTTACTCATTATGAGTGCGGTCACATCATTTATATACTTCTTTTTTTTAGTTTGTGTGCTCATTATACATGAGATGAGTGCAGTTAGTGAAGCTATTGAATATTTTTCACAAAAAAATGCCCAAAAATTATGCAAAAGTAATTTTTTCCAAACGAAGGGTTGTAGTACAACCAATAGGAGACCATTGATGTGTGAACTGGTTTTGGGAACAGTACACAGTACAAAAGTGAAGTTGTTGAATATTTTTGTAGTATTTCTTTTTGGTGTTGCACTTTTTAGACTGTCCCTGCGCACTCTCACAGCAGGCTCAACATAAAGACCAATGTTATTTGTCCAGCTAGGAGGACGGCTCGTTTTGCTGAAAATTAGGTTGTGGCTTGTTGTCTACCTTACTACGATAGGAAAGAGGCATCCTTTGTATTTTAACAACATTTCACTTATGAGTTATTGATATGGGAAGTTAGAATCTATGAATATATTTTCAACTTTACCGAAAACGAGCGCATGAACTAGAAAGAGAAATATGATGTGACCACACATACAATGAACAAAACGTCTGCACGATTTAGTAAAACATGTGCACGAAATTACAAAAAAAGAAAAAAGAAAAAAAGTTGTGACCACTCAGGGGCTCCGTAATAATCCAACTCTCTACTCCTACCGGCAGCCATACCAACATGTAACCTGGCTCTGCCGAATGACGGAAATATGGTAGAAATTTTCCACCATATTTAACATCTCTCTAAGCCAATGTACAGACCCACAGTGCTTCAAACTCTCTACCATCATTCCTGTGCCAAAGTCCTCAAAGATCGCCTGCTTCAAGGACTTCAGAGCAGTTGCCCTAACATTTGTGGCCATGAAAGCATTTGAGCATATCATTCTGTCATACTTGATATCTTGCACCTCTCCAGTGATGGACCCATATCAATTTGCCTATCAAGCCAACCGGTCTGTTGAGGATGCGGTTAGCATAGCCCTCTACCATGCCCTGCAACACATAGAATCACCAAACACCTACACACCCTGTTCACAGACTTCAGTTCCGCCTTCAACTCCACCAACCCACTCAAACTCTTTACCATACTCTTGGATATGAACATTAACCCAACCATATGCCACAGGAGTCGGTGCTTCCTGTGGAACAGGCCACAGAGGGTGAAGGTTAATAACCTAACCTCACACCCTCTTACCCTCAGTACAGGGGCTCCTCAGGGCTGTGTTCTCTCCCCCTGGCTCTTCTCACTTTACACCACCCACTTTACATCCATGGACAGTTCTATGAAAATAATAAAATACACAGATGACACAATCATTGTAGGCCTCATCTCCAACAATGATGAAACCCAGTACTGCACTGAAGTAGACCAAGCTGTCACTTGATGCGCAAACAATGACCTGCTTACTAATACAGCCAAAACCCAAGAATTCGTTATTGACTTCTGATGCATGCCGAATCCCAAAACACCCATACAAATGAACGGAGACCCCATCACCACCACCGACTCTTTTAAATTCCTTGGAACATAGTATATCTGCAGTAACCTGAAGCGTTCTGGTACAAAATGGTTGCCGTGCATCACCCAGGTGGGTGCTATACATTGGTGATGGTTGAGGTGAGTTTTCCCGCTTCACTGTGAAGTGCTTTGGGCTTCTAGATAAGGTGCAATATAAATATAATCCATTATGTTTATTACAGACTCCAGTCTCAATAACAGCCAGCCATTACAGTTTTTCAAAACTGCAGTCAATTAGATTTTATTCATATAGCACACTGTGCACATTAAAATGCAGTGCACTTAACATGAAGAGAAAGTGCATGAATAAAAAGGGGGGGGGCTGAAATTATCCTCCATTTTCCCTGAAGTGTTACACAATACCGAACATCAACACTGCTCTGGCCAAACCTCAGACTTCCTGTCACAAAATGACTACTCAAATTCACGTCATCATCCCTATAAATTAGACGTTGTCTTTGGGGGGCACACAAAAAAACCTCAAATTCATGACTATGTGCCAGAGATTACAAGAATCTCATGCAAAGACAATTGCTCTTCTTGCCCTTGTCTCTCCCTGTTTGTCTTCCTCATCCAACTCGTCTCGTTCGCACTCTTCCTCTTCTTCCTCTCTCTCTATTGTTGGAAACCATTTCTCCAAAAACATATGAAGCCACATGTGGCCCTTTTATATATTTTCATCCCCAAGGTTCTGGTTGGTGTTTTAAGAAATGCATTTTCATGTTTGCCCCTTGAGGACTGTGTAAGCTGTAATGACTGGAATTTTGCATATTGACAATTCTTTCTAGATGAGGTTACCTGTGCTTTATGAAGAAACGTGTGTGTTTTGCTACAGAGGTTAAACAAATCTATTTATATGAAAAGAGGGAAATAGTGCTCATAGATTTGTTGAAACACTTCCATTTGGTAGCTAAAGTAAAGATTAGGGACATTTTATTCATAGAAATAGTTTCCTTATGTGACTCTGGAGAACCTAAATCAGTTTTATTTATGATGAGCATAATAAATAGAGTTGTATAGCCTACAGTAGTGGCCATTGACGAAGACTCCCTATATGGATTTATCCTCCATCTACCTTGTATTAGTACTTTGAGTCAGTCCTTCATTCAACAATATATATAGGGGGAACAAATTAGTACAACGGAAACGCAGCTCTACTAAATTTCTGAAGCGGCTAGTTGCCAGACCTTTTCATACAACTTCTGGCTCCTGAAAAGCGAGCATAACTTGATTTTTCCAAACAGATCCTCTTGGGGACAGAGCCAAAGATTTCAGCAGGCGTGCAATATGAAGTGGGATTTCAACAATGGCTACAGTGTATTGCACACCTACTGGGATCATAACACCATCCCGTCCCTGCCAAATATTTCTCTGAGCTTAACTATACATGCTTGGTATAACTGGCCCAAGACAAGGTATCTACAGGGCTAAAGCCATCTGTTATAGTGTCTTGACAGGTTTGCGTAAACACTCTGAGTGTATACATGTGTCTATATGTGTGTGTATGTGTGTGTCTAGTCTAGTCTAGTTTAGACTAGACTAGACTTGGAGAGGAGAGGAGAAGACAAGGGGAGACACAAAAGAGAAAGGAAGAGCATAAGAAGAGAAAATATAAGCAAAATGAAAACAGGAGATTACTGAATCGTGAAGGAGACTGTCATGCTATACTGGGTCGAGTAGAGCAGAGAAGTTATCGCATCAGAATATAACCTTCTCTTCTTCTCCAGGAGGGTTTTTAGATTCCACCTTGATCCAGCTCTCTGTGTTGTGCTTTGACATCATTACTAATGTTGGCGGGGTATCGGTGGTGCTTTAAAGGAGGCCTAGAGGGCAGAGGTCACATGGTTAAACTGTGTTATGACAGCGATGTGATTTAATGAAGGCTTCTGTGCCCTCCTCCTGCATTCCCCGGGTGTCACGGTCGATTGGGGCCACGATGAGAACAAACCTGGGTGAAACCACACTCAAACGGGACAGGACTGGGTGGTACCCGGGCAATGAGGATTCATGTGAGGGTCACGGCCTTTATGATGTATCATATTCTCTCTCTCTCTCTCTCTCTCTCTCTCTCTCTCTCTCTCTCTCTCTCTCTCTCTCTCTCTCTCTCTCTCTCTCTCTCTCTCTCTCTCTCTCTCTCTCTCTCTCTCTCTCTCTCTCTCTCTCTCTCTGTCCTGTCACCCCTAACAAAAGTGTAACACTAGCTTCAAGATTTTAGTAAAGTCAACAAAACTGAAGCAATGTTCTAACAAAGACAGCACCCCCATCCCCACCCCCATCCCCTGGGTTGGTTGCACAAGTCATATGTAAGTTGATTCCTAAGTTAGGAGGTAGAGTCTTTGCTAAATGCTTTGTACGAGTTGGTTGTTAGAGCTATTCAATTCCCACTTTTGGCCCCTGTTTGTGCAAGGTTTTAATTTGCATGTAAAGTCTTTCACACGGGGCAGGAGGGTGGTTCAGTAAGCAGGGAGACTGCCACTGAACTAATCAACCTGTGCTCAAACTCCCACACTGGTGAGCAGCATCTGTAAGGCTGACATAGCCATGCAAGGAATTGCTGGGTGTGTTTATTAAAGAAGGAAAATAAAAACCTTCCCCAATGTATTTTGAGAAGAATAGAAAGCACTGTTGGTCAGACTGCAGCTATACTTTGCAAGGGGACCTCTATGTAACTCTACACCTTTATAACAGTGAGCAAAAAGAGAAACTAAGGGCCCAAATTAAGGTTGGGATCTTTCAGTAAATGTTTTGGTCAAGGAGAGGTTAGGATAAATATTGAGATCTCCTCCACTGTCTTTTAAAGGGTTGTGATGACGTGGCCTTCACGTGCTTGCTTACAGTGAGCGCAGCCTATCAGTAAACACATTTAAGTTTAATCTCTGAGGGCTTGTGATCTTCCGCAGCCTCCCTGGTGTCTGATTTGATCTCTCCATTTCTGTTTCTCTTTGACTCATCCTAATTGTCTCCTTCCCTGTCTTTTACTGTCTATTCCTCCCTCTTTCTGCTTTCTCCATTCCTGCCCCTCATTTCAAGTAAATTAATTTGTCTGTCTGCCTGTCTGTCCATCTGTCTGTGTGCCTGCCTGCCTGTCTGTCTGTCTGTCTGCCTGTCTGCCTGTCTGCCTGTCATCTGTCTGTCTGTCTGTCTGTCTGTCTGTCTGTCTGTCTCTCTCTCCCCCTCTGGGAAGATTGCTCTTTCTCAATTGAAAGAAGTGTTTTGCAGGAGACAAACTTTTGTAAAAGATAGACTTTTCACTTTCTGTCACGTAAACACAGGTCCAAAAAAAGCAGTAATTTCGAATATGCATCAGTCTAGGATGGAAAAGGTCAGTGTTTTCACAGCACACTACTCCATTTACTTCCCATTTCCTCAAAGGTTTAAAATAATCCTGACATTTGATGACATCATGGGAGTGTTTGGTCACAGCACTGAGCTAGCCAGTACCAACCAGAACACATGCATGCACACGCACACGCACACGCACACACATGCACACACACACACACACACACACACACACACACACACACACACACACACGCGTACGTGAACGCTAACGCAAAACCCCCATGCAATTGTATTCTCTAATACTAGAGACATTGGAAAGAGCGCAACAGGCCAGTAGCCATCATGTCAAAGTGAGAAATATGGGTTTTTTCCCTCTATTAATAGACTCTGGAGGTGGGACAGCAACACAGTCCAGACAAGCCTGGGAAAGTAGAGGCAACTTTTGGACAACAGAAGGGTTGTGTTTCATTGAGAATTACAGCAGATCTATTGTAGAATCCTGCTGCATTGCTCCATGAGAAGATGTCTTGTGATAGCCTGCACTGTCCATGAAAGAAAGAAAGAAAGAAAGAAAGAAAGAAAGAAAGAAAGAAAGAAAGAAAGAAAGAAAGAAAGAAAGGGAACATGCACATGTGTTCATTTTCATGTGTGTGGCACTGGCTCTTGCTGGTGTATTCTGTAGTCCGGCCCAGTGGGATATCCCCCTCCATTTGCCTGGAAAGGCTACATGCACTGCTTTCATAAACACACACGCCATGCACAAGCACAGACATCACAAACACACATCAAAGTGCAATGACAGACAGAGGAAGGGAGGGAGGGAGGAGGACCATATGACATAATCACATAAGATCAGCCTTCTTTAGGCCAACATAAATCCTCTCAAGGTAAGTAATGTGGACCTGGCTGAGCATTTAGCCACAGGCCCTTAGCCCAAAACACTATACGTCTATTCAAATTCATCCATCAATATCTCCAAAACACTTACAGATATTTAAAGAGAGACCCCTTTGTCAGTATAAACTTTAAAATGATGCATGACTTTATTATTCCATTGTCTGCTAAACTTCCATGGCAATGATTTTAGTTTTGGTTTGTTTTTCTTTATTTATTTGCGTGGTGCATATCTCTTTTGAAAAGAAACTCTTTTCTCTCTTTCGCTGTTTTGCTTTAGTTCTTATCGCTCCACTGGGCGATAAATCTAAACTCATCCAAGGTAAACAAAGCCCTCTGTACAGCTCATCATGCATTATAGTGATAGATGGCCAGCTGTAGTACAAGGCAACGCTTACACTGGTGAGAATTTAGGTGTGTGTGTGTGTGTGTGTGTGTGTGTGTGTGTGTGTGTGTGTGTGTGTGTGTGTGTGTGTGTGTGTGTGTGTGTGTGTATGTGTGTGTGTGAGTGATTGTTTCGATAGTATGTGTGTTTAACCCCTCGCAACTCACAGCAAACCTGTGTTTTTGGTCAATTCGTTGAGCTAAGTAAGGGCTAGACGGAAAATTATTATTACAAATCAGGATTTCAAAATGATAGTATCCTCGGTGTCCAGGTAGCGCACCAGACTATTCCGTTGCCTAACAGCACGGGGATTGCCAGTTCGAATCCCTGTGTTACCTCCGGCTTGGTCGGGCGTCCCTACAGACACAACTGGCCGTGTCTGCGGGTGGGAAGCCGGATGTGGGTATGTGTCCTGATCACTGCACTAGCGCCTCCTCTGGTCAGTTGGGGTGCCTGTTCAGGGGACAGGGGGAACTGGGAGGAATAGCGTGATTCTCCCACACGCTACGTCCCCCTGGTGAAACTCCTCACTGTCAGGTGAAAAGAAGCGGCTGGCGACTCCACATGTATCGGAAGAAGCATGTGGTAGTCTGCAGCCCTCCCTGGATCGGCAGAGGGAGTGGAGCAGCAACCAGGATGGCTCGGAAGAGTGGGGTAATTGGGGAGGAAAAGGGGGGGGGGATAAATAAAAAAATAAAATAGAAAATAAAATAAAATGATAGTGTCCTCAGCAGAACCTGTAGTAACAAGAGTAAAAATAATACAGGATCTAATCTATAGTCCACAGCTGTGCTAATTTGAACCAGGTTCACATGCTTCCTTATTCATGTAAATGCCCCATGCACAATGAGAGGTATTCTTCTGTGGAGCTGGAAACACGTTCATAATATCATTTTACAAATCTGATTGAAAAAGATGAACTTGCTCTGCTGTGACAGATAAAAGGGTCTATTCTTTATGAATACAGGATTACCTCTATTTTCGGTCATCAGAAATAAAGTCATTTAAACTTGGCCAGTAAGACGGACTTTCTTTGCTACAAAGCAAGCAGCTGAAGACTGGCCTACAGAGTGTTCATCCTGCCATAAACCACTACAGTGTCCACGGCAGAGCAGATAACTTTGTAAAGAGCCTCACGATGAAGTTATAACAGCAGTCGTAGGCCAGACATTGTGCTGAACTCTGACACATCAATGTGCTGAGACAATGCGAAAGATGAGTATAAGGACATGGCCAATGGGTGCTGGCATGTGTTCGGAGTACATCCATGCGTCACAGGCTGGAGGACTTTCGGCAGCAGACCTCAAAATAGCCTCCTGCTGTGAGTCAGAGACGATCGTTCATTGAGAGGGCCTGTGCTTAATTCTCCATGACGGCAGGCATCTGCCCTGCTAGTGTCCTTGAGCAAGACAATGAATTACAGCCTGTTCCATGGAAGCTGTTGCTTTTGGATTTTAACAGACACACCCAAAAACTGTGGTGGCCAAACTCCTGCTGCGAATGACTCCGGGACCAACCATTTGATGGTGGAATGCGGTCCAGGATCTCCATCTGTCTTAAATCCCCCTCCTGTCAAAAAGAAATGCCAATCTTCCAGCCTGGAACCCAATACATCAGTGAAGCATGGCATGCATATGTTGGTCTCTGTATCCAGTAACTTTCTGTTTTAGCTGGTAGCCTGGAAAAATGCTTGGGAGATACTGCTGACGCTGCATGGCAACTTTTGCTTGTGACAACTGAAAACCTGTTTGAAGAATAGCTGTCTTAGTAGAAACTGGCATATCTCTAAACTTTTAAATCTCGCTGCCCTGGATGCTGACATGCTAAGTTTTAAAAGGTGCCAGGAATGCATAACAGACATACTCACACCTGGAAAACACCAAGAAAAACATATACTCCCGATAGACACACTGCCTTTGCAAGACTGAGAAAGGGACCAGGGGCATCCAGGTGGTGTGGCGGTCTATTCAGTTGCCTACCAACATGGGGATCACCGGTTCGAATCCCTGTGCTCGAATCTCCTCATTGTCAGGTGAAAAGAAGTGGTTGGCAACTCCACATGTATCGGAGAAGGCATGCGGTAGTCTGCAGCCCTCCCCGGATTGGCAGAGGGGTTGGAGCAGCGATCGGGATGGCTCAGAAGAGTGGAGTAATTGGCTAGATACAATTGGGGAGAAAAAAGGGGGGGAAATATAGTGTATTTGAGTGTATATGGGCCCTCAATCCAACTGAACGGGTAAAATACAACACAGCACTGTGCTATAAATTATATCTAAGGCACTCATTGTGAGACAGTGGTTATCGCTGTTCATCATAATCTAATATTACATAAGTTAAGCTATCTGATGGAGGCTTTGGTCCAACGCGCCCTACATTACCAAGAGTGCATAACATTTTGAGCAATGGTTTATTAAGTTGGAAGTGATCCCCTGACCCTCGCGGTCTCAGTGCCTTGCTTGACTCACTGAACAACTTTGCAACACAGATATTTAAACACACGTCTTAGAGGGGGAATTTCTCATGATTGAACAATTCCTCCAGTAAAAAAGTGTTAAATAAACATTGGGTTTTATTTATTTAACCAAAAGAAACACTCCATGAAGGACCCAACCAAACATGCCACTGCTCTGTAATCTGCAGTAGAAAATCGTTTTCCCAGGTTTTAGCCTCCAGAGGACTGGCGCTCTGACCCCAAGAACAACTATCCACAGTCGCACTAGGCTATTATTTGTGTTCAGCTTGTGGTGAAGAGTTTCGAAAGTTAAGATCTAATCTAACCATGAAGAGTCAGCTTCAAATATAAATGCAATCATATGTTTTCCCTTTCTAAAATGAATAAGATGAATATGAAGAAGATGCTATACACATTCAGCTGATGCCCAGTAGCCACTTACACAGCATTCAACAGCGGAATAAGCTTCCTATCCTATAACACCGAAAATAACGGAAATCAAAGCAAGGAATGAAAGGGTCCGAACCAATAGTGGCTTTTCATTATTTTTGTGGCCACTGAATGATTCTTGGTCAAATGAGGGTTGGTTTAAGGGTGAGGTAGGATAGATTATGTCCTTGGAGACACTGAAGAGCCTTCCTGTGGCACAGTGGTGCAGTGGTTAGCGCTGTCGCCTCACAGCAAGAAGGTCCTGGGTTTGAACCCCGGGGTTGTCCAAGCTTAGGGGTCATCCCAGGTCATCCTGTGTGGAGTTTGCATGTTCTCCCCGTGTCTGCGGTGTGTTTTCTCCGGGTGCTCCGGTTTCCCCCATCATCAAAAAGACATGCATGTTTGGGTTAATACTCCTGTCTGTGCCCCTGTCCAAGGCATGGCAAGACGATCTGGAGTTGGTCCCCGGGTGCTGCACGGCGGCTGTCCACTGCTCCTAGCTACACAGCTAGGAGGGGTTAAATGTACAGCGTAATTTCCCCACGGGGATCAATGAAGTATCTCAAAATCTCTCAAAATCACTCTCCTTCTCCACGGGGGCTTTTACTGTCTTTCTGCCTGCTCTCTGTCCTCTAAAATGTACAAATACAAACATAAAATATACAAATGCAACATCACCCTGAGACCAGGGTGTTGGAAACATACATTTGTGGTGTGAAGTTTTGCTGCATGGTTTGTTTTCCTGGTGTGCTATTGCAGATACTCAGTTGACTGTGGAGAGAGCCTCGGGTCATCACTGGGAAACAACTAGTTCTTGTGCAGTTTGTGGGACTAATAGAGTTTCAAGGCAAAACGTGGCTTCCCTCACTTTCTCCTCTATAATTAGCTGCTGAGTCTTTCCTCGCTATGTTCTGTGGGGCAAAAGTAGACTGCTTTAATCACAAACATGCCGGCCCTGACTTGTAGCACAACAGCCATTTCACTTAAACCTACGTACTTGAAACAATTACCACTAGAAAGAGTGCCATTTCTAGCTAACAGCCCACTCATAAAGTAACTGGCTGCTACTGCATCCACTAGTAAAACCAGGGTGGCCAGAACAAATGCAATTTTAATACCAACTTGTCAAACATATTTTCCTTCGGTCCGCGGTGGTGTAGCGGTCTAAGCATCGGCTCTGTGTCGATGCAGTTGCCCACGAGGGACTGGAGTTCGCGCCCCGGTCTCGTCAGATCCTACTATGGCCGGACTCGACGAAGCAGCGATCATTGGCAACGCTGTCTTCGGGAGTGGGGCGGAGTCGGCTTGTGTTCGTCACGTGAATGCGTCTCTGTGTGTGTCGGAAAAAACAGTGGTTCGTCTTGGAGTCGCCTTGTCACGAAAGTGGCGAGGCGGTCTCCTTCGAGACTGCCGGCCGGAGAGATGCAGTTGGCGAACGCATACAGTGCGAGGGTGGGTGTTTGAATTAAAATAGGGATCGATTGGCCACTAAATTGGGAGAAAAAAGGGAAAAATCAGAAATAAATTTAAAAAAAAACATATTTTCCTTGTGATTTAATTTACGCTTTCACTAAGATCAACTTCAACAGCCTTGAAAATCCGACAAAGTCTGCAAGCCAAGAGTTGAGTTGTATAACTGATACAACCCAAACCACTGTCGAATCAGGAGCTGCTGCTATGATGTACTGCAGTGAATAAATCTGCGATAACAAAAGAAAAAAACTGTTTAGATTTTTTTTTTGCACTCAGTTTTGTGTACTTTCATTATTAATAAAAAATCACAAAAAAAACCCCACACTCATCAATATACACTGTATGATGCTGATAATCGTGTCCATGACAGGGATTCCTGCTCTGTATGCATTGCACTGCCCTTCCAGATGATCTCCTTAAAGCTGCATTGCAGAGTTTTCCATGTAATAAAACATGAGTTTGTCTACACCCATCATTTCACTTGTACAGACAGAGCAAGCTGGCCCCATTGACTCAATTGTTAATAAAACTTATTACCTTCATAAAAGTTCTAAAAATTTTAACTTTCAATGTTTAGATGACTAAAATGTTTATATTGTAAGGCTCCAATGTTTACATCTGGAACAGTGCAGCAGCTTGCAGAGGAATTTAGCATATTTGTTGGGGTACGATGGGCCAATTTAGTCAGCAGTGCTAATAGTGGCCAATACCTCTGCAGTTCATCCTTAAAGGAAAATGTTGCTAATATTTTTGTGTATGTGCAATCACTACTGATGAGTAATGCATCGGATTGCAGCCACAAAGTCTTCACTGTGTACTATATCGATGGAGAAATCGGCGTCCTCCTGTTCAGTCTATTCCACAGCTCCTACATGTACCATAGTGTATTGCATGTAAGCTTCTGTATCATAATCCATAAAATCCTCTGTGCTAGTGTTGTGGGAGATCATTTCCACCATTGGTAGTGTAGTTTAGCAGAGGGAATGAGGATGTGTTTTTTGAGTAGATTTATGTATTTATAAATTAGATAGATAAATTAGATTTTTTAGAGAAAATAGAGTATTGTCCAACCTGAGCTATATTAGAGGGATAGCTCAGGTTGGACAGTTTGGAGACGAAGTAAGAGAGGCATGATTGAGATGGTTTGGGCGTGTGGAGGAGAGATGCCGGGTATATTGGGAGAAGGATGCTGAAGATGGAGCTGCCAGGGAAGAGGAAAAGAGGAAGGCCAAAGAGGAGGTTTATGGATTTGGTGAGGGAGGACATGCAGGTGGCTGGCATGACAGAGGAAGATGCAGCGGACAGGAAGAGATGGAAACGGATGATCCACGGTGGCGACCCCTAACGGGAGCAGCCAAAAGTACTAGTAATAGTAGTAGTAGTAGTAGTAGTAGTAGAGAAGATTAGAGTATTACTATTAGAAATCCTACCAGGCCTTTAGTATAGTTTAGCTGTTAGTTAGTCCAGAATCTTGAAATTGTTTAAAGGTTGGATTCTGTTGTTCATGTGCTGCAATGCTTTCCACTTGCAGTTCCCATATTCTACCACTAGGTGCTCTGCCTACGGTCAGTTTGCGTGAATGTACTGATCTCAAGCCAACGTTCATATCGGTAGAGCTCACATTTCGCCTAGAAATGATTGCATGCATCGTTCACGCACCGATCTGCATGTACGTAACATTGATAAATGAAGACCTTGGTCTCATACAGTGGTGGATCTAGAGATTTTTTCCTGGGGTGGCAAAGGGGTGGCAAGACTGTGTCCCAGAGGTGGCAGCTGCCACCCCTTGCCACCCTGTAGATCCGCCCCTGGTCTCATATCACAGTTTTGGTTTTTGATATCATTGTAGACTAGTTGAACACTCTTGAAAATGGGTTTTTTACTGAGGGTTCCTTTAAAAGACTCGCCGAGGAGCCTCCGTCCGATATGTTGTCAAAGGTCCTGATGTAAAACTAACTACATCAATTTATTTATGGAGATTGTGAGGATGTTTCAGCAACCGTCTAGGGCTCCACTAGGGTTGAAGCGTGAAAACCCTTCGAAGATTTGTTAAAGTGTCTACTTTTAAGAGTGTAAGGTCAGCTGAGGTCCGGGGAAGCCCTGGTCAAATGAGGGCGCTGAAAGTCTGATACGGCTCTGTGGTTGAAGCCCGGGGACACATTGAATTATTGTGTTTTCCACTGATGTCTAAACGATGTGTGTTTGCATATGTGTGTGTGTGTGTGTGTGTGTGTGTGTGTGTGTGTGTGTGTGTGTGTGTGTGTGTGTGTGTGTGTGTGTGTGTGTGTGTGTGTGTGTGTGTGTGTAATATGTACGTGTTTGCGTGTGCATGTTAATGTGTATGAAGTGAATGTTCATGTACTATGTAGGAGGGAACACAAACAACTAGTAATGTTAAGGGAGGACAGTGACACATATTGCAGAGAAGTCAAGCCAGTACATTAAACACACACACACACACACACACACACACACACACACACACACACACACACACACACACACACACACACACACACACACACACAGAAAAGGGAAAAAAATCCAACCACATGATGTGATGAGTAAACAGAAATAGCCATATGTACATGTTCACACACACACACACAAGCATTACACGTGCACTCATAAATACACACACACACATCCTCACACAGCACTCACTTAGTCATGCTGTGGTCCCTCTTACTAGCAGATGGTTACAATATGTTCTATGTAAAATCTCTCTCTCTCTCTCTCTCTCTCTCTCTCTCTCTTTCTCTCGCTCGCTGTCTCTCTCTCTCTCTCACTCGCTCTATCTCTATCTCTATCTGTGATTTACTTTTTTATTTTTAAATATTTATTAATTTGCTTGTGGTTTGAATGTGATTATTTTCTTTAAAATAAAAGTTACTTTTTAAAAATCAAATCTCTCTCTCTCTCTCTCTCTCTCTCTCTCTCTCTCTCTCTCTCTCTCTCTCTCTCTCTCTCTCTCTCTCTCTCTCTCTCTCTCTCTCTCTCTCTCCCCCCGTTACTCCCTATCGCATGAAAAAGTCTGATTGTTTTGACTCGGTTTCTCTTATCACCTCAGCTTCATTTCTCTCCCTTAGTCTCTTCCCCCAGTCTTTCCTCTCCCCTCCCCTTCATCCCTCCTTCCATCTAACCTTTCTTTAAAGGGAACTTTTTAAGAAGCCACAGCAGGGAGGCCGTGAGGCTTTACTCCAGTCCACAAATTGCAGCTACAAGCTTTGTACTCTAAGATGTGAAAAAGTGCAAAACCCATTTAATGGAATAATAAAGTCACTGCATCGTGTCATGTTAAAATGTGATTATGTATGTGGTTATGTATTGTACATCCCCATTCAAAGCAGCGCGGTGTCCCGATGACGTGTCGTTGAGCTTAAACACTAAACTCATTGCAAGTCGCAGGACAGCAGCCTGCAGCCTATGAGTAAACATGTAGTGGTGTCACGCGGGAAGTCACATGACAAAATCAGGTACCTCATACATTGTTGTGACTGGCTGTGACTGTTTGCTAAAACAGGTGATCCGTCACTTTCTATGCGTCAGACTTGAGGCAAATCTACACAACTACCGACCACTCAAAGCGCTGCACAATGTATGCCTCACATTCACCCATTCACACACAGACACACACATTCATACACTGATGGCGAAGGCTGTCGTGCAAGGCGTCAACCTGCTCATCAAGAGCAGTTAGAGGTTCAGTGTCTTGCTCAAGGACACTGTGACAGGAGGGGGAGCCGGGGATCGAACCAGCGACCTTCTGATTACTAGACGACGGGCTCTACCTTCTCCTGAGTAATGGTGCCCCATGGTGCATACCATAGTCCATTTTATAGAGTCAGGCCTCCACTTTATTAGGATCGTGGATCAAAAGAAGAGATAACATGAGAAGGTAATAGTGAGCTTCTTGTTTGGCATAGTGCAGCAGTTAAAAACAATCCAAATGTTGCATGTTGCATCCAAATCATACTTGATGTGCACATTACTGAAGTGAATTGAGGCTAACCTAACTGCTAGCCCATGCAGAGCGACAGTTCCGATAACACCGAGGGCGGGCTGGCAGTGGCCTCGCTTAGTCTTGACTGTGTTTTTAGTGTCGTCGTGTGGAGTCCGGGGAGGAGGCTGGGAGAGCTGGCGTTGGATCGGCTGAGGGGGCCCTGGTCTGCTGCGTCTGGTGGGCCCAAGGACCACAGCCCTGTCCAGAGCTGGGCCCGAAAAAGAAACACCGAGGGCGGCCTGAGAGGACGCGGAAGCGGGGCAGGCTAAGCTAACTGCTAGCCCATGCAGACTGGCAGTTCAGTTCTGACAGTCATCCTGGCTGGCGTTCGTTCTCCTGGACAGTGATTTATTTTTATTTTTTTGTTTAGTTTGGATATATGTGTTAGTTTGGATATATGTGTTCTTGAACATCTGTTTTTGTCTTTGTGTTGCACTGCTGTGGGAAATGAAATGACAAAGTGTTCCTGATTCCTGAATAAGACCCCTCTTTACTGGAGATCTGTATTAATCTAATTTTTGCCAAGGGTTTGATAAATAGATTTGTATTAAAAAAAAAAACACCCACACAACCACACTGAAATACAACATACCGCAGCTGAGTCTTACTGGGGAGAATTCAGTCGGTCTCGCCCACATTGGTTTTAGAACGTGATTGGCTAAATAATGTGCGTAATGAAAAGTTTGCGACGTAAGTATCTTTGGGTCAAATGTCAAACAAAATTGAGAAAACATGGACAAAAGGGGTGAGCTGAAAAGGCATAAATAAAAAAACATACTGCCAAATGTGCTGAACTAGCTGACAAAAATATTTCGGTTTGAACATAAATTTGTAGCAGCTGACGGCTGAAGATGATAAAGATGGAGATGACAATGATGGTGACGATTACATGGCAAGAAGACTGACGCAGCACTGCGGTAGAAGCCTTGGACACATTAAACCACTGTGTTTTTCCAAATTGTGTGTGTGTATGTATGTGTGTGTGTGTGTGTGTGTGTGTGTGTGTGTGTGTGTTTGGATCTGGGTGTGATAGACATGGCATGGGCCAAAAACCCTCATCCCTTTTCCAGTGCACAACGTAAGAGTCATGCTGTTAATTGATTTACTGTCCTATTGTAGGATAACTGCATTTTTAAATGTAATTTGGTTATGCGGCAATTCAAGTCAAATGCAGTAGTGCATGAACAAGCAAGACATCGATTTATGCTTGTATTAAAAAAAGATCAAGTTCAATATAATTGTACGTATATTTAAATATAGACCAACCTATATGTTACATTGAACTCATTTCAGAAAATGTACAATGCATTAAACATTTCTGTGTGTATGTGTGTGTGTGTGTGTGTGTGTGTGTGTGTGTGTGTGTGTGTGTGTGTGTGTGTGTGTGTGTGTGTGCTCTTTGTTGCTCTTTAAAACACTTTGTGATTAATATGCTCATTAAATGTGCCTGGGAAAGGTACCTGTTTTCAGGACATAGGACTGGAAAGGGTGTTTCCAGACTATAGTGGGCTGATATGTCAATTTCATTGCAAGAAAAACAAAATCTAACAGAAAGGCAGCGGATACAAAGCACGTTCATTGGAACATGTCATTTCCAAACGCCTGGGTAACACTTTATAACTACACAAATGAAGCAGTAGTTAAGTATTGATCTCATCATTCGTAAAGCATGTATAAAGCATTTGTAAAGCAAGACATGCACCAATGGTTACTTTGTTAATAGAAGTTTTATAAATACTTATTAATACTACAATTCACGATTAATTCATGGACAAATGTACATCTAAATAATTTGTTAATCATGTACTTACACTTTCTAAATGATCTTTTGATCCTTTAGGCTTGTGAGTCTCAAGGTACTGCTGGCCTTTCAATCTCATTTGTAAAAGCTTTGTAAGGCATATAGTCCTCACTTTAGGTGAGGTCATACAAAATACTTAACTAACAATTAGTAACTACCTGAATTAATCATGAATTGCAGTATTAATAAGTTTTTATAAAACATCTATTAACACATTCACCAACCATTGGTGCATGTCTTGTCTTACATATGCTTTAAAAATGATGAATTCAGTAGTTATAATACTTAACTAATGCTTCATTTGTGTAGTTATAAAGTCTAACCAACGCCTGCAGTAGATATCATTTGCTGTGATGTCTACATAGTTTGCTGAGGATTGCGAGTACACAAGCCCAGTCTTTTTTTTGGGGGGGGGGCATCAAACATCTGGGATCTTGGGAGTTTTGGGGATGGGGGTACATAGTTTACTGTGTCGCAATCAGGGCCATTCAATCCCTGCTAACATTTACTAGTCTTAAAAAAAAACAACTTACTATTCTTGTTATGTCTAAGGAAATGCTGTAATATTAAAGTAGTACCTTTAAATAGCTCTATCAGACTAGTTCGGCTGGAAAAAAATCGAACAACTCTTATTTTTAAACATTTCCCTCACAATATATGTTGTGTTTGTCCCTACAGATATAGGTTGTGTTGGAAATGCTAATGCTGCTGCTGCTGCTTCTTCTTCTTCTTCTTCCTCTTCTTCTTCTTCTTCTTCTTCCTCCTCCTTCTACTTCTTCTTCTTCTTCTTCTTCTTCTTCTTCTTCTTCTTCTTCTTCTTCTCTTTCTTCAAACAGTTCTCTTGGAATAATCCTAATGCACGCAGCAAGTCAAGGTACAGAGGCAGTGATGAGATCTACATTTAATTCTACCATCTCACAGGCCCCCTTAACTGACCATTGTTTAGTCTCATTAGTTGTGAATCCAGCTACGAAGCTGTCAACTCCAAAGGCTTTTGGAAGTTTAATGAGGATCTATTGAAAAAAATTAGGAATATTGTGCCAATATTAGAAGAATGATTTCTGAAATTAAAAATGATGTTCAACTCTCCTCTTACTGCAGCAAATGGGAGTTTCTGAAATATAAGATTCGAAAGCACTCTATCAGCTTTAGTAAAAATCTGTGCAAAAAAAAGAGAGCATATGAATGTACATTGCTAAATGACATCTGCATGTACACTTATAATAATCAGGACAATAACAACAGTAATAAGTATAGTGACAATCTAGTTGCATTGCAGTCTAGGTTAGATGAGCTTTACATTAAAAAAGCCCAAGGAGAATATGTAAGATCTCAGGCCAGGTGGATGGAAGAAGGCGAAAGAAATTCTGCTTACTTCTTTCAACTTGAAAAGAGGAGAAAGATAAAAAACACAATAAATAAGATTATTATTAATGGGTCTGAATCCTCTGAGCCAAATGATATAGCAAATCAGGCATTTGATTTCTAAAAGTCACTATATTCCTCTTCGTTTTCTGGCTGTGGTTCTACACAGTTTTTTGAAAAGGTTAAAGGTCACCTGCCTAGCATTGATCAACCCTTCAAAGATTTGTGTGATTCAGACATTCTTATGGAAGAATTGGATTATGTCATCCAAAAAATTGCTATGGGTAAATCTCCTGGCTCCAATGGTCTTGCTACAAATTTTTTCAAATGTTTTTGCTCGGTTATTAGAGAATTATTACTAAATGCAATGAAGGACTGCATAGAAAGACAGGAACTGACTCCAACTACGAAACAAGGAAGGAGTAATGATTTTGAGCCCTAAACCGGGGAAAGATAAAAGTATTCTAGATAATTTAAGGCCTATCACTTTGCTAAATACAGACTATAAGATTTTGTCAGGAGTGTTAGCTGCCAGACTGAATTTTGAAACACCGTCTGGTTTTATCAAGGGAAGATCTATTCACAATAACATCCGTCTGGTTCTGGATCTACTAGATTACTCTGATTTAGTTGAAAATGATTGATTCTTACTGTTTCTAGATTTTCACAAAGCGTTTGATTCTGTTGAGCACCCTTTCATCTTACAAGCACTACATCACTTTGGTTTTGGAGAAAAGTTTGTTGGTGTCATAAGCATGTTATACAAGGATATAAACAGTTATGTGCACTTACCTGGTGGTGCCTGCCCAATATTTGGTATTAAGAGGGGCATTAGACAAGGCTGTGGCAGCTCCTCTTTATTATTTATAGTTGTAGCAGAATTACTTTCCATTCTAATTAAAAATGATAACATTGAAGGCCTAGAAGCCTTGGGCAACAAATTATTGATAAGCCAATTTCCGGATGACAGCACACTTTTCTTAAAAAATGCTTCCTAGATCCCCTTGGCCCTTAAATCAGTTGAGAGCTTCACTAAGGCATCAGGTATAACTCTGAATATAATCAACTGTGAACTTGGGGCGATACATGAGCATCATTCTAGGTCTTTATTTGGTGTCCTTGATAAAACTGAGGTTAAATATTTAGGAATTAACTTAAGTAAAAACCTTAACTCAAGAGAAGAGATGAATGTTCTGAACAATATTACAGAATGTAAAGCTATATTAAACAGCTGGTTACAGAGGGACATTACTCTGTTTGGGAGGACTCTACTCACTAAGTGGAGAGTCTCTCTAGATTTATTTATCCTGCTTACTCATTGGCTATCTCATCAAGAATGATTAAATCCATAAACCAAACTAATTTCAATTTTATTTGTAAAAACAAGTGTAATTATATCAGGAAAAGTGACCCCTTGACATGTTATGAAAATGAGGGGTTGAATGCCATTGATTTTGACATTATGAATGGTATGATTAAACTGAAGTGGCTAAAAGCCTTTGCCATAGATGAGACTGTGATTTGGCATGCCATTCCTAATGCAATCTTTAAAAAGTTTGGAGGGATATCTCTTCTTTGGAACTGTGATTTTGAACTGTCCAAGATACTGTTACGTTTATCCGCCTTTCATAAACAAGTTTTGCAATATTGGAAACTGTTGTTTAAACACAATTTACCCCCCCCCCATGCAGTTCCAATTTGGAATAATAGATGTGTCCTGTTTAAGGGAAAATCTTTGTTTTTGGAAGAGTGGTGGGAGAAGGGTATTTGGTCCATTACACACATCACGGATGACAGAGGCAATTTATTGAATTATAATGAGTTGTGTTTGAAATATAGCTTATCCTCCTCTGAAAAGTTGTATGACATGGTAATAGGTGTGATCCCTATACAACTCAAGATGATGGTCTCACAATGTCTTACTTACTCTTATGTCAGCCCCACACTTCACTCCTTAATGATTGACAACTTAAAGTTTGTCGATAGAACCTGCAATAATCACTTTATCAGAAACTTGCTGTTGAAGATATGTTATCCTGACCCTTTAAGAAGGAATTATATTTTAGACATGTATTCAAATTTGAATGCCCATAAAATTAGAAAAAGATACATTTCATTCCCTACACCCCCCAAAGCCAAAGAGGTTCACTTCAAGATCATTACGATATTTACCCCTCCAGTGAATTTATAAGACTAAAATTTAATGTAGACTGTAATTCCTGTCAATTTTGCAAGACAGACATAGAAACAATGGATCATTTATTTTTCCACTGTAACATTACTTTTAAGTTTTGTTGTAATTTGTATGTATGGATGAAGTCTAGCATTGATGCCTTTCCTCCATTTCTACTAGTAAGTGTCAAATTTGGATTGTTTATGGAAGATAGAAATAGAGAATTCTTGTTGAATAATGTAATTATTTTGGCAAAATATTTTATACCCAAATGCAAATATTGCAAAACGCATCCCTGTTTAGCAGCCTTTAAAAACCGAATTAGTAACTTTTTTCAAATCTCTAAAATGTATTAAAAACAGAAATGCCCAAAAATTATTCTTTGCATTTGAACAAATTCATGTAATTTAACCCCTGGAATATTGTATTGTCCTATTTTATTTTATTTTATCTCTATTTCATTTTCTATATCTGTTTCCTTGTTTTGTTCTCATTGTCTTTGACATGTTTGATGTACTGGTCTTAGCCTACTCTGTTGTTTTAGAGTATACTGGCTTTGCTGATGTGTTTGTATAATTGAAGTCTTGATTAAAAAAAAATCCCTGAAAAAAATCTTCTTCCTCTTCTTTTTATCCTCCTCCTCCTTCTTCTTTTTCTTCTTCTTCTTCTTCTTCTTCTTCTTCTTCTTCTTCTTCCTCCTCCTCCGGCTTTTCCCCTGTTTTTCAGAGGTCCCCACAGCAGATTTTATAGTTTCCATTGGTACCCCGTGAGGACACAGCACCAATGGCGGCCATTATTAATTCAGGCCTCAACCGACCCGGTATGGTCTTGTCAATCCGCATACTGACTTGGTCCTTCCTGGCACAACCACTAACCCTAAGGATGGGGGCACAGGTAAAGCGCTGGATGCCATCCCAGTATTCATGGACTTTGGCCCATGCCTGTTGCCATGCAAGCAAATTGTCGTTATTCAAACTAAAACTTCATGATTGTGACAGCCTAACATGTCTCAGAAAATTTAGCACTATATTCAAAATATCATACAATTTTAAACATAAGAAATACATATTTAAGCAAAATTATTCATATGTATGATATTTCATCTTAAACCAGCTATAAAAAAGTTCCAGCACTATAAACAAAGGGTAACTCAAAACATGATAAGGTTGTCAGAGCCTTAGCAGATAAGACATGCTCAAACTTGGTAGGCAGCTCATGAAAGGGCTTTTTCTCTGCCAAACAAAAATCCTTTTGGTTGATCGAATGTGAACAGCATTTCTCAGCAGCATCCTTTTACACATCCGCACATTAACCTGGCAATGTAACGAGCCTATTGGAGAAGTGTCTCGCTCAAGACCGCTTAAATAGTGTTTTTCTTTAGGGGTGGAGGGGCTTTTATTGTTTACTTACTCCGTCCAGGCCTTTCCAGGCAGCCCAGGGTCTGAACAATGACCCCTGAGTCTCAAGTCTCTGACCTCTGGACTTTGCTCCCACCCAGGAGAGTACCACGGCCTACTCACACAGCAGCAAGACCTGACTTGATATGTTTGTCTTAGAACATGCAAACTGCTAATTCTGCTATATCACAATATGAAATCCCCCTTTTTTCCCCTTTTTTTTACTGCTATAGTAAATTCACTCCTTGTGTGAGGACAGAGAGAAAGTTCATTCTGGTTTACTACCCTGCCACTGCAATAGATACAAGTCATAAATAAGGAGAGGTTTCTGTTCAGCCCAACTTAGACTTCTTGTCCAAGAGAGAGATGGCTCCCCGGCAGTTTTATGCCTCCAAAAATAGAAGTGCAGCCAATGCCTTGGAGCGCTGATGGTATGACATACCCATCTATTTAACTTGCTTTTGGTGCTGCTGTCTGCTTTTAGAGGCTCATCTCGGTGAGTTTATAGCTCACATTGAGTTTTAAAACACGCCGCCCCGCCATTGAGAGAGGAATGACCTGCTGACCTTGTGTTTTAACATCTGGCTGTGAAGAGCTCTACCTGGCTTTGACCCCTGGTTATTTATTGATTTATTTGTTAATGTCTTATACCTGTTGATTAGTTGGTTTTATTTTACTTTGGCTGACCTGCAGTTTACAAGCGATGTTCTGTCGAACATGCAAGCTCTTTCTCACCAATGCTTTCCTTGCCAGTTATGGTTGCTTTTTAAGCCATTCTGCAGCCCGTGCTCTGCAGCTGGTCACTGAGCAGCACTGCTGCACAGAGCCGCTGTGAGAGAGGGGCCTTGCCTTGCTTGGCTGCATATCAAAACCTTGCTCAGCGGTGGCATTTGAAAGCGGGGCAGATCGGTGGGCTTTATATTAAATTTGCTCTTCCATTGCTGAACGCTGGCCCTAAACAAAGCAAGTGGTTTCATTTTTATTGTTGCTCCAACAAGTGTTGGGTAACACACTAAAACCACAAAAATGACTCATCCAAGAATGCAGAACAAACTAATTAAACCTGCCAAGGAGCTTTATGGGAAGCACAAAAAAAAAAAAAAAATCAGACAGTGCCTACAAATGAAAATGTCTCCAGCTTTCTCCTTACCTCTTATTTCTTATATTTCTTTCTCTGGTGCGTTATAGTCTTAAATGGTCACTCAAGGAATATTTTGCTATGTCTCCAGTCAGCACACTACAGCCCTGACCTTTGACTCTTGTTTTCACTGGTCAAGTATACTGCTGATAAATCTAGAGATTATAGCTTATTGTGCTACTATACACACATGGTGCACCCCTAAAACGGTCAGCAAGAAGCAGTTGTAATTGGTGTTTTTGTTAGCTACACCCTCACTCATCCAGAGAAGGTTTGCAGAATGCCGGTGCTCTTTTTCACGGGCTGCTGTTTGTCATTCAAATAGTCCAACACATTTCATACCTGGTAGGTGCCCAGTGGTTGGGATGAATTTACTGGCTTCAGGTTTTTTTCAGGGGGCATTAGATTGACCTCTTCCTTATAAAAGAGGAACTTCCCGTCTGAGGAAACTCTGTTCAGCAAAGCTTAATGTGGGATTTCCTTATGGTCTCACACACACACACACAAGCGCACCCGGGCACTCACACACACAAACACATGCATGCACATGCACGCACACAAACACACACATAGTTAACAGACACATTAGCGACACACTTAGAGGTGCACACTTCAACAAAACACACACAAAAAAAAAACATCTAAAAGACCCATACTGGCAAAATACATGTCTCCTCGCACCACACCTACATACACTATAGACACACACGTACGCACAAAATCATGTGCATCAGATACATACACATACGCATGCACATACATACATGCTTACTAAACACACCTCTGCACATACACATACACACACACACGCACACACATTAAAACACCTGCAGAACAGTTGACGCATCCAAACCTTGGCCAGGAATTCTAAAGGTCTGGGCAGATCCGTTTCCTCTAGCGGTGGACAGCAGCCTGTCATCACGCCTCGAGAGAAGTCACACATGAATCACAAAAAGAAAACAAAGTCAAATCAAAGGGAAATGTGCAAGGGTGAACTTCTGAGACACAAAGACCTGGTTTGCACACGTATATACAGTGCACATCCCCATATGCACATGCATAGAGACAGACAGAGCAGAACAACTGCTGATCCATCAAAAAAAAAAAAAAAAGGGGGGGGAATGAATGCCCGTCTAGGGAAAATCCACCACATTTCCTTTGACTGTGTCTCGGCAGACAACAGTGTGTCATCACTCCCTCCAAAATGGGACACACTGAACATATAACTCACTGGTGAGGAGGCAAAAGGTGAAACTTTGAGAAAGGATCTTTATGATTTACCGAAAAAAATGCTTTGATGAATGCCGCTTATAGCTTGCAGCCTTTACCTTGGGGACTATGTTCGACATACGTGTATGTGAATTGCCATTGTCTGGGGCTTGTCAAGTGTATAAAAGGGAAATGGTCAAACTGTTTCTTGATGTTAGATTAGAATTACAGTCGTCTCTGTGTTTAAGCTTCCCCCGTGGAAAACTCCCATCATGAATACATGCCTTTAAGTTGCGGCCAGAACAATTGGAACCGAGGACCTTGGCAGCCTTTACACCATAATAGTCAATGGGTGTCTCACAATACCGTTTATCCAGGCTACTTTTATTTATTTACAAGACTAATGTACTCCATATGATACAGTCAAAGACAATGGCACTGAGCTTGTGAAAAAAAAGACTCCAATTCAAAACCCGGATGGGCTTGGGGAGATATGGGTGAGGAAAATGTCCTTTCTTCCCTCAACAGCTGCTAGCAAGGTGCCCTTGAGCCTGGCACTGAGGCCTCAACTGCTCCAGTCAAGTCAAGTCAATTTTAATTGTATAGCTCAATATCACAAATTATAAATTTGCCTCAAGAAGCTTTACAGCAACACAATCCTGTCCTCAGACCCTCACGTCGGATAAGGAACAACTCCCTAACAAACAAAAAAACCCCAAAAAAACCTTTAACAACACGGAGGGAAAAAAAGGAAGAAACCTCGGTGGAACTCTCCAGTGGAGAAACTTGTTGGCCGACAGTAGGAGACTTTGACTGTACCAGGTGTGACTCAGTGTGCTCAGTCAACCCCAGATTCAAGATAACAGATTCAAGATAACTGAGATTAAACAAACAAAAAAAAAGGTTTATGTTGAACAAACATTCACACACAATCTTAGAATCTTATAAGAATTATGAAGCCAAACACTCTTTGCAGGGACGATCCCAGCGTGAATTGAATCAGGAGTGAAATGTACTTGCAAATATATATGCAACTCTATCTATCCATCGCTTTCTCTCTCTCTCTCTCTCTCTCTCTCTCTCTCTCTCTCTCTCTCTCTCTCTCTCTCTCTCTCTCTCTCTCTCTTGCTCTCTGTATATATATATATATATATATATATATATATATATATATATATATATTGAATCAGTTCATCTCCAGATGAACTGATTCAATATATCAATATATCAAAGAAGGTTGAATCAGTTCATCTCCAGATGAACTGATTCAACCTTCTTTGATATGCAAATCATATATGCAAATCCGTGTTATATTAAGTGGATGAAAATAATGATATTCAAATTTCAGTATGGTCCAACAATATGATGATCCAATGCGAGAACAAAATAATATCACAAAAACCGTCAGTCAAGTTTTATATTTCCCTCTTTCAGATTATATTTCTGTCAATAAGCTGGTTGCAAATAGAATAGGGACTTGCCCCAAACAATGAATAAGTAAACCAAAAGCCACCCCACCCAAAACAAACACACAAAACACATGTAATCCTGTCATGTGGGGGTCTGTGAGGATGTGGGAGATTTTGTTGAGTTTATAACCTACAATTTGACCAGTGCAGACCCTCCCATCCCATTCCTGCTTGGCCGATAGCCTGAGGCTGAACTCGCAGGGCAAAGGAAGGAAGGTCCACAAACAGCCATCCAGTTTTTCACTAAACCCTTTTCTCTGAACCAAATGCTCGGCGGCCTAAACCCATTTATCGAATCAATCATTCTTTTGGCAAAACCTTAAACGATGTTCATGTAGTTACACACGATCTGCAGATCTCATTCACTCTTCTTGCAAAACTCTAAACACATTCTCACTCACTAAAACACATGTTGTACTGTAATGCACTTGTATTGCAAAATGGTAAGCAAGGTCAGCAGAAGTTAAGCACAACTACAACACAGTTGTAACCGTTTATACACAATGACCCACAATTGCTCACCCTTTCTTTGTAATGATGTGATTAGATCAGTTGAAGAGAATATAAGCCAGTTCAGAGTGCACAGGTGGCACAGGTGAGTTGAATGTTGATACCAACAATGGATGCAAACAATCTGAGAGGCCGAGGAGGAAGAGTACGTGTAAGAGGTGGTGGACTAGGAGGAGGAGAGGTAGGAAAATAATTGGTCAACGTGCCATTGTGGAAGTCCCTGCTCAGCATGGTGGCGACGTGACCCTTTATGCAGCCTTAAGTAATCGTGGAGTTCTCCACCATCATGTTACCTTGGACCATGTGACACCAAACATCTTCTTACATCTCTGGGTGTTCTTCAGAATGTTTTGTTGGAACATGAGCAGGCAGGACATCTTATCTATGTCATGGTTTAGGAAAATGATGGTTTTCACTATGGTGTCTGGATATGGCAGTGGTTCAACCCAGTGGCGGCTGGTGGTATTTTTTTTGGGGGGGGGGCGCAATTTACCTTGGCGTGTTACACCTGGCAGCTAATTAGTAATGTCCACACAGTCACAGAGTTATTACTAAGAAGGGCAATGTAGCTTATAGATTTTATCAGGGTTCGTAGACGGTGGATGATTGACAGTCGAGACGAGGCGTCGTGTTGGGTGTGAACATGATTGACAGCCACAAGAATTGTCCAATCACATTCGATCAAAAAATTTTAAAACAATACCAATTCACTGCCAATAAAAGTGGGAGTGCCAGGGGCGCAAAGAACTGCGCCCCATGGAAAATCTGAAGAAACCAATTAGACAGCAGCCTCAGGTCCCCTGCTCGCCAAAAGTTTGAGGGCTTATATAAGGTATTGTTTGGCAGGCACCCCTCACCCAGGAAGTGTATGTATTCAGACAAAAATAAACCAAATACCATTTGGAACCAATATTTAATGGTTGCTGACCGGCGCTCACAGACTGAAAAAACGTTTTTATTTCATAATTATTTGCATTATACAACTAAATTATATTTAACATGTTTAAGTACAGTTTCATCTCTTGATATTTGAAGGGGGCGGTGCCCCAGCGCCCTGTACTGGTCAGCCACCACTGGTTCAACCTCAACCAGCGATTTATAGTACATTTTTGCCTTCCACCAGACTCCCCTTCCCTCAATCCAGTAGAAGAGTTTTTCTCTGCATAGCTTTGGAAGGTCTATGACTGAAACCCTATACCAGGGAAAACGTCCAACAGACAATGAACTTGGCCTGTGATGACATAGGTGTGGAGTCTTGTCAAGGCTGGATCCGGCACACCAGAGGGATTTCCCCCCATTGCCTGGCAAGGGAGAAATTTGCCTGTGATGTAATCGAAGTCCTCTGACCTGACCCAGCACAAAGACATGAGACCGAGGCAGAATGAATCTCTCGTCGACTTTGATTTTGCAGTTGAACAGCAGTTTACAGTGTACTGTAATGTGCTTTTCATTGAGATGTCTTTTTGACCTTTTGCAGTACTGTATTTTTATGCAAGTGCTGCTGAATACTGCAGACATTCAGTACTGTATTGCTTGCAGTACTTACAGTATACAAGATGTTGACTGTACTAAATTTGAATATACTTTTTTTTTCTCAAAATGCTCTGAACAGTGTGTTTTCCATTTTTTGATGTAGTGTGTAATGAATGCTCACTGGTGTTTACATATTGACTGGCTGTGTGTATGACCTGAAGGCATTGTTTGATTTTGAGCAGAGATAAAATGGTTTTGAGGTGATGGTTTGGTTTTGCTAGAAGAGCCAGAGGTTTTGTGAATGTAGTCTGAAGATTGGGTTTTCTGTTTACAGTTTTAAGAAAAGGCCAGCAGCCATATCAACATGTACCCTGGCTCTGCCAAATGACAGAAGCTAAGCAGGTATGGGCTTGGCTAGTACTTGGATGGAAGACCTTCCAAGAAAATGAGTCGCTGCCGTTAGTGGTGTTGGCGGGCCAGTAGGGGGCAGTCATCCCCCTGGTCTTCATAAAAACAACAAACACCGAAGTGCAGTGACGGGGACACTGTGCTGTAGGAGATGGAAGGTTTCAAGGAGATGGAAGGTTTCAAGAAATGACTTGGCAATTGTGAAAATCTGTATCCAGCCATTATAGTGTCGCTTATCTACTTATGTGTGGGAACACACACACACACAGGCTTTTTTTCCCCAGAGTCCATGACGCACATGCTCTATCTCTTATTTGTATTATCTGTCTGTCGTTTGTTTTCTGGACATTGCGACAATACTGACTGCTGAAAGGGTCTATTAAAGTAATCGATCATGTCCTTTGTTTTCAGTGAGACATTTGGGGACAATGTATACTCTATAAATAAACTAGACTATGCTGATTGATTACATGCAGCTTGTGTTTGACCTTTTCTGTTCTTATAATCATACAGTTCAAGGTAAACGATATCCTATCAAGGTTACAGCTGACACAGGTCACGTTCACAACTAAAAAAAGATGCAACATCCTCCACACGCGGATACACATCACGCACACATTGCCCCGATCCATGTGTCCACAATGTTTAAATGTATTAAAAACATGAACAAGTAAGCGGAATGAAACTGAGAATTTTGTGTGTGTGTGTGTGAAAAGATTTGCATGGAGAGAGCCTACCTAGTGGCACCTGTAGACAATTTTGAATGGGGTATCCAAAGAGGGGCCTGGGATTTTTGGGAGGTGGCGCTCAAATTGTTCTTACAATCTGGAGCGTATTCTTTGCAAAGCAACTGCAGCATATATTGTTGTGCAATCAAAAGGAGGAAACATAACGTGGTAAATTAATGCAAATGGATATAATAGAACAATAATCCTGTTTGAAGTCAGGGGGGAAAATAAAATATTGTTCTCAATCCATTGTTGCATTCTCCCTCATTATTGTACAGTAGTTACAGCTTTGCAGATGGTGCTATAGTTAATTAATGAATTTTCTGGAAACAAGCTCAGGGCCTTTAATTCTAAGGTCTCTCGTGAGAATTGTAAGAATGCTGATCTGAGGAAAAACAAGGTTATCATTGGATTATGTTGGATGATTTGACAACAGGGGAGGCCAGGTATTCGTTGAGGGTGGCCTTGGCCTGCTGTGGCCACCCTGTAGATCTGCCCTTGAGCCAACCTTAGCTCCCTTCTCTGATTGACTGTGATTATAGTGAAATTAGTGTTTGGTTGGAGTGAAAAACCTGAACACTCTTTGGCAGGAAATGAGGATTGCAACGCTTCAGCTCTGGTCAGTCTATAATCAGGAATCAGAAACACTTTGTCATTTCATTTCATGTACTTGCATACATGAAATGAAACTAAATATAATTTCCCCCCAGCCAACAACAGTGCAACATAAAGACAAAAACACATATACAAAAACTACAAGAACACAAACTAACTAATGCATATATCCAAATTAAACAACAAAAAATCACTGTCCAAGAGAGTGAACGCCAGTCAGGATGACCGTCGGTACTGCATGTCTGCATGGGCTAGCAGTTAGCTTAGCCTGCCCCGCTTCCACGTCCAGTCAGACCACCCTCAGTGTTACCTCTTCGGGCGCAGCTCCAGGTAGGGCCGTGGTCCCTGGACCCACAGGACGCAGCAGACCAGGCTCCCCCAGCCGATCCAGCACCAGCTCTCCCAGCCATCAAACAAAGACACAAAACTTAGACGTAGACAAAGACACTGCATGGATGGTACTGGGTGAGGCCGCCGTAAACATGAACTGGAAGCAGAACAATAAGTGCAGTGATGGTGAATATGCAAGACCTCCTAAAGGGGATGGGGTTATTTATGTTTAATTTCAATTTGGTGTTCAGTGTCCCCTTATTAACAATGTTTCATCAATTTCTGGTTTCCTGTGAAAATGTATGGACGTGTGGCATTTATCTCTTCTGGTTCATTTTCTATCTTTTTTCCAATTTGAACTAAACTCTCATCGCGTATTGTGTTAACTGCTCTCAGATTTTTGTCTTGGCTAGTTTTAGACCAATTCCACTGAAAGGGGGCCCTCCCAGATTGAGTCTTACAAAATTTAGAAATAAGTTCAAAAATGGTGTCCAAACCAAATAGTATGGTGCCAACAGCGAGGACAAAATCATAAGTCTTGACCTCTCTCCCACTGCACGACTTGCCCCAACAATTGCGCCTAAGTGCCCCTGATTTGTTCTGAGTCATCCATCACCACCGGGACAATTAAAATGCTCCAGTAAGGCTTACAATTCACACCAAGTGTGACCTTGTCTTTACACTCCTCAGAGATGGACATAGAGGGGATGTCATGCTTTCTCTTTATGTTTTCTCTTTCTTGCACACACACACACACACACACACACACACACACACACACACACACACACACACACGCCAAAGTACATGTGCACATACACCCAAAGAACACCCGTGATAGTAAATGTATTCCCAGCCCTAACAGTGTACTTCCTCTGCTGTGTATAGACAGTATATGTCATGTTGGCCAGGATCTGTACCATAAAATCCTAAACATACCATTTCTTTTCATTCAATTACAATCATGCATTGTTTGAGAAAATGTGATGTCAGCTCCAATAAATCTTGTCTTTGTCAATTGGAATTTGCTTGCAAATTATATCCAGCCAATCAGCTTCTTCAAGTAACAATATATAAAAAAAAATATGGATAAGCGCCCTCCTGTTCAAAAAGGCTAAGGCTTACTGGATGCAATATAAAGCACTTTATGATCCGCTCATGGTATTAAAAGAAAATAAGGGCTTCATAAATAAATTGGACTGAATCTCTCTTTCTCTCTGCCTCACTTTCTCTTCCCCCAAGTGATTCACAACAATGGTTGACTGTTATTGTTGGACCAGAAAACAAGAGAAGCAAGATCTTGCCCTAACCATGTTGCAGCCTCAAATCCTTTAATTGTCCCTGAGGTTTCCTTCTGCTGAACCCTGGAGGAAATGCATTATGGGAACTCTGACAGGCTTTGACACATAGCGATGTAGAGTTCAGCCAAAAGTAGGTGGTTGATATCCTCCCTGTCTTTCTCTTTCCCTCTCTGTTTTGCCCTCTCTCTCTCATCATCTCCTTTCTCGGTCATCGCTTATTTCTTTTTTTTTTTTTTTACTCGTATAACCTTCAATATTAATCACTTCTTTCTCTGGCTTACCCACGCTCCAGTCTTCTTCTGTCTCAGATCAGTTTAGTTGAGTTGACTTTGGATTTTGTTAATTTAGTTTATTAGTGTACATATCAGTATTTATTTAAGCATGTTTAGTTTGATTCATACATGTGAAGCTTCAGCAAATCTTACTAAACAAGGACCAGACAGAATAGCTACAATGCAGGAGCCAAGGAACATATGCATCTAGAGCACTTGGTGAAAAATGCAATAATAGCAAAATATGTACTTAGGCTTTTCACATAGCATGGGAGATTTGTTTGCTGGTACAACGGTTAAAGTTATAGTTACTGGGGCGTCCGGGTAGTGTAGCGGTCTATTCCATTGCCTTCCAACACGGGGATCCCGGTTCGAAGCCCCGTGTTGCCTCCGGCTTGGTCGGGCATCCCTACAGACACCATTGTCTGCGTCTGCAGGTGGGAAGCCGGGCGTGGGTATGTGTCCTGGTCGCTGCACTAGCACCTCCTCTGGTGGGTTGGGGCGCCTGTTAGGGGGGAGGGGGAACTGAGGGCAATAGCGTGATCTTCCCACATGCTGCATCCCCCTGGTGGAACTCCTCACTGTCAGGTGAAAAGAAGCGGCTGGTATCATGTATCGGAGGAGGCATGGGGTAGTCTGCAGCCCTCCCTGGATCGACAGATGGGGTGGAGCAGTGACCGGGACGGCTCGGAAGAGTGGGGTAATTGGGTAACTGACCCAGCCAGGTAACTGGCCATGAGAAAAAAAGTTATAGTTCCCAGAAATAGGATGTAACTAAATTTTCTTCAACCCTAGAAGGTAACGTATGCTAAAAAATGTGCTGAGTAAGGAAGTCAGAGCTCGGGATTCAGGTAAGAAAATCTCATAATCTATTTTTTGTGTAAGAATGGTATAAACTTTTAAACTGTAGCTCTGTGTGCTGTTTGTTCAGTTCTCAATTCAGTATTCCCCCGATGGGATCATCAGTCCACACTCACGTACATCAGAGCGCCTCTTGTCAGGACTGTCCAACAGCAGTCCAAGCCACAGCTTTTTCAGGCCTCCACACACACAGTCCAATGTCTTGGTCCTCCCTGAGACTCCTCTGCTGGCGCCTGCGGAGACGGACACATACATTTACAAAAGGAACTACATGGTCCAAGGTGCACCTTGTTAACATCCAAACCAAAGCTCAATCCTTGCATTGTTCACCACAACCTACCTCCCTCTCTCACTCTCCCTCCTTCCTTCCTCCTGCTGCATTATGAGTTCAGGTTTTTTTTCACAGCTGACCTTATGAAACGCATAGCTCAGAGTTGCCTAAAGCATACCCATGGATGGAAAAAGTACAGATCCACACTTGCCCATAGCCTTACTGACTGGCTGTCATTATATACTATGCACACAGACACTTAATAGGCACACACATATAAACACACACACAATGACCGTGCATACGAACCAGGGCAGGGTTGCACCAGGGTCATTCATAAATGTGTAACTTATTTTGTGTGTAAAGTCCTCACTAAGTTCTAAGTGGAGCAATACTTACTTGACATCCAGGCTCAGGAAGGACTTACAACTTGTGCAATGGGCCCTTGGTGCCAAACACCATACTGGCTCACCAGTAGCGGGAAAAGTCAAGCCAGTTCTTGGCCTCTGCTGTGACTCTGTGGTAAAGGTACACCTCAGCAGGACCCAGCAGTGGTCCACTGCTGCAGAGGGGTTAGTGTACCTGCCAACCAGGATGATGAACCTCTCTCTGTAGCTGAATACACACCAAGGGGATACTAGGAGCAGCGCACAGTGATTTTTATTATGTGTCTGCTGTTCTCTTCTCTCTCTCTCTCTTTCTTTATTTCTTTCTTGGGGGTGAGTTATAGGTCCACAAGAAGTCTTTGTTCTTCCGCTCACTTTAGTGTACCCTAGAAAAGCCACTCTGGATTAGAGGAACTTTCATGAAAAGAAATGATTTAATAAAAGAGAAAGAGCGGAATATTGCTCAGCGAGGGGAGCTGGTCTCCCATAAAATGATCTGCTCTGGTGGACCAAGACACACGCGGCGCAGACAAGCGACGGACTGTTAGAGTCTGACCCGTGAGTTACTAGGAGTGACAACAAACTTAGACATAAAGAGGGAGGCAAAAGCAGGCACGCAGGGAGGGATGGAGAAAGAAAGAGACATATACAGATGGGGACTGGGAGAAATAGAGTGAAAAAAGAGGGCAAAGACAGAGAAAAAGAAAAAGAAGAGCGTACAGAGAGAGTCGGATTACAGTCCCTTTCCCCATATATTTCCAAGTAAATCTATTCTCCAGATACGGCCCGCTCTGGCTGTCGGCCTCGGTCCTGGCAGGCTTGATGCAGGGCCTCTGCAGACGAGGAAGGCAGTCTCAGCTGATGACTAGAACATACTGCTGTTACTGGATGAAAACCATTTATCAAAAAAGCATTCTCAGAAATGAAGTAAACATTGATGGTATTAGTGTTTATGTATTTTTTGTCCATCCATCAACACATTTTTCTTTTTAAAACAGAGTTCAGGGTCCCAAGTACCCTCAAACCCACTCAGTGCATAAATGTGACTGTGAAAACTTTAATTTATAGTTAGAGCTTGTAGTTTTCACACACATCTACTAACATTTTGAGAGTTAGAGTCAAACAATGTAAATAGTCTTCGTGGTGGCACATGGCAAGACCATCTATACACACACACACGCGCACACACACACACACACACACAAATATATATATATATATATATATATATATATATATGTATATATATAATCCAGTGAGTCAAGTAAATTCTTTATGACACAGAACAAACCTATTTCATGCCATAAGCAATCATCAGCTGTCAATCATCTTGACAGCTGATGATTGCTTATTGCATGAAACAGGCTTGTACTGTCTCATAAAGAATTTACTTGACTCACTGGATTACTTTGCTCTTATTTGTTCAGCATTTTCCCTACCATTGAGTGTTTCTTTTAACAAAGTTATATATATACACACACACACACACACACACACACACACACACACACACACACACACACACACACACACACACACATATATATACACACATATATAATGTGTGTGTGTGTGTGTGTTTGAATTAAATCTGCTGTAGGTAAAATTGGACAGGTGAGCAATTTTGACCTCCCCTCGTTCTGCTTCCTCCCTCCCTCTCGTGACCCCTCCCTCCATCTAAACTAGGTTCATGCGCATGCATGAGTTTGCACATCACAACTGGAAAAATGTGTATTGTTGCTGATAATCTATGCATGTAAAAAAAACAAAAAACAAAAAAGAACAGGGGCATCCGGGTAGCATAGCGGCCTATTCTGTTGCCTACCAACATCGGGATCACCAGTTCGACTCCCCATGTTACCTCCGGCTTGGTCGGGCGTCCCTACACATACAACTGGCCGTGTCTGCGAGTGGGTATGTGTCCTGGTCACTGCACTAGCGCCTCCTCTGGTCAGTCGGGTTGCCTGTTCAGGGGGGAGGGGGAACTGGGAGGCAATAGCATGATCCTCCCACATGCTATGTCCCCCTGGCGAAAATCCTCACTGTCAGGTGAAAAGAAGCAGCTGGAGACTCCACATGTATTGGAGGAAGCATGTGGTAGTCTGCAGAGGGTGGAGCAACGATCAGGACGGCTCAGAAGAGTGGGGTAATTGCACAGATACAACTGGGGAGAAAAAGCCCCCCCCCTTCTGAATATTTCAGAAGATTAACCAATTGTGTGCACATCCAGAAAAAAAAATATTTAGGTGTAAGACAAAAGTTATGAAACACAGAACAAAGGAGTGAAGTCTGCACAAAATAAGCATTGAAAGCATTTCAGTGTTCATTAATTTCACTAAATATGACAAAACTGTGTTAAAACAAAGTTAGCTACAGCTGCTTTAAGTGTGGTGCCACCACGTTGGACCAAGGCAGCACCGTATTTGCTGACTACAGGCCTGATGCTGGTGTTGTATAACTTTTGAACAGCAGGGGAGAATACAGTTACCCAGCTTGTAGCTCACATCCTCAAAACGCTGAAAGCTTCAAGGATGCGGGAAGGATGACAAACACTGGCCTCGGGTCATATTCATGCGTAACCATTTCGTGTGTTTATCAGTGCATCAGAGACACACATTGTTTTATAAAAAGATGAATTGTTTATGAGCTTTCCTGCGGGTGAGTCATGTTGGCCAAGCGTTGCTCTGTGGAGGTCAAACCAAATCTCAGGCTCTGCTCTCCACAGATGAGGAAACCACATCTCTATTTTGGAAAGAAATAAGACAGAAGTACATCCCCCCTCCTCATTTCTCTGTCCAGTTAAGCTGGCTGTTGTCATCCGGCAGAACGGTAGAGAGGTCAGTGGGATGAAAGGGTGGACAGGGGGTAGGTTGGGTTTGACAAGTTGCCATTGAGACTCTAGTTACATAGAAAACAGAGAGATCACTGTGAAGCACGGAGTCCTCTGTGTCCCAGCAGGAAGGAGCACTGGATGGAGGAGGAGGAGGAGGAGGAGAAGAAGTCATGGACAAGGTGGGGGGGGGGGGGGGGCTGAGAGGTAGCAAAATTAGAGAAAAGAAGGCGATGGAGAAAAGATGAGGGCTACTCGCTTTGCAAAACAGGGTTACTGGGTGGTTCTTTACGTAACTTTTAGATTCTTCAAAGAAAGTTCCTTGATTAAACAATCTCTAATGGGTTTCATAACGGGTTTAATATACATTTGCACTCAATGGGGATGAACCAGTTTAAAAAGATCACATTTGTGGGAACAAGTCCACCCACCCAAACTGCTAAAATAGTAATCTTGCTTTACTGTCAGACAGGCCCCTGATCTAGCTTAAGTAAAACCCTATTTTTTGGGAATTCAGGCCCAAAACGCTAAAACCTGATTGCTCTCACAAATTTCTGTGAGATGATACATGTGGGAGAGGCTTCAAAGTTAGATCCAAGTTGTATATTAATTTGCAAATGCTGCCAATGCTAAAACTATGCTAGCTGGCCAGATTTATACAAATTTCCACATTTTCAATTCTGCAAGGCCATAGCTCTTAAGAACTTTGACATTAATAATGTAATGTATGAAAATATTTGATAAATTGAATATATGCGATGTAGCTGCATATGTTCATGCTTGTGACACGTGCTCAGCACAGCACAAGTTCATTGATTCTTAATGGAGGGCCTCGCTGTGCAGCTGCATGACCCTGAGGGACGCACGCTGACTTGGAATGCCGCAACATTTAATGCTTGAGTTCGACTTCATTGAACTTTAACCTCCAAATACATTGACCCCTATGAGGCATGTTCAGTGGCATTCCAGCATTTACAGGAGGCAGAGGTTAATGTAGCTGCCAAATTGCAAAAACAATATTTTGACTGCAAAGAAATATGAAGAAGAGCATAATCTTGTGTGTTGAGCAGCCAGATATATAATTGTATACTGGGTAGGTGACCAGACGAGATAGTCAGTGGCATATAGTATCTGAAAGGATGGAGGCGCTATCAGGTTAGTACATTTATATTGTGTTACTTATCGTATTGTTGTGTGCATTATGATAACTAACTAGCATGTCATTGGGAACTAGTGTTAAACTCCGCTGGTGGGCTAGTATATACCACCATGCTGAACAATCAGGGCAATAGCAAGGGCTTTCTTCAGCTTGAAGGACACATTTGGAAAAGAATGAATGAAATTTTCCCGCTTCTGGGCATCCGGGTAGTGTAGCGATCTATTCCGTTGCCTACCAACACGGGGATCGCTGGTTCGAATCCCCCGTGTTACCCCTGGCTTGGTCGGACGTCCCTACAGATACAACTGGACGTGTCTGCAGGTGGGAAGCCAGATGTGGGTATGTGTCCTGGTCACTGCACTAGCGCCTCCTCTGGTCGGCCGGGGTGCCTGTTCAGAGGAGGGGGGGAGACTGGGGGGAATAGCATGATCCTCCCACGTGCTACGTCCCCCTGGCAAAACTCCTCACTGTCAGGTGAAAAGAAGCGGCTGGCGACTCCACATGTATCGGAGGAGGCATTTGGTAGTCTGCAGCCCTCCCCGGATCGGCAGCGGAGGTGGAGCAGCAACCAGGACGGCTCGGAAGAGTGGGGTAATTGGTCAGATACAACTGGGGAGAAAAATGGGGGGAGAAAAAAATCCCCTCCTCAGTCGTATGCGGTCTTCTCCATAAGATAATGCTCTTTGGCTTGCACTCTACCTTGCACAAACTGTGCATGTTTGTGATTATGCTGTGAAAGCATACCAGAATAAATGCACCTCAGCATAGCATTGGGACTGGACTTTGACCAGTTAAATGTAAGGCCCTAAACTTTGTATTTTCTTTTCCTTTACATACCAAGCCTGCCAGTGATTTGCTAGTGAAATTATATAAGATCTGTTTTATAATGTGGCCTATTACTTAACACAGCACAGTACAGCTCACAACGGTGTCGTACCCTACCCTCCTGTACCATGTTTAAGGCGTTTATCCTGTTTTGTAACCTGTACTTGAAAAATTAACATATTTCTGACAGTGAATTTTATTCTCTGGATTGTATGCCTCTGGAAGCTGACAGTTCATTGCTCCTCTTTGTCGTTGCCATTGTAGTAAGAGATTTCTGGAAAGCATTGCCTAGACTTTTGTGAGTCACATTTACAGCACTGAGTTGCAAAAGTGTAGAAATATTTACTGTCATGAAAATCTGCCAGCTCACACAGGAAGCTGCACACAAGGCTGACTCTCTGTAGGGGTCTCAGCTCTTACTGCGTGTGGTGCTGAGGTGTCAGTGATGGTGTTTGTGTGTTGGTTCGTGTGTGGGTGGGGGGCCGCTGCATTTGCACGTGATCGTGGTTGTGTTTGTGTGGCGGGGCTTTGTGTTTTTTACACGTTTGCTGGTGTTTGTGTGATTGTTTTGACGCAGGAGGATGTGGTAGTGTGTGTGTGTGTGTGTGTGTGTGTGTGTGTCCATCCGTTTATGTAGTGTGGTGTTGGCACTGGCTTTCAAGGGAGGGTTTTAAACACCTGGTACTAACATTAGCCTTGATTTCTAAAAAACATCCTCTCTTCTACTTTCTGATTAAGTTTCATCCTATTTTCACCTCCTCCTTTCCTTTGGCTGTTCTCTTGTATTGTTTCAGTTGTATCCAGCCAATTACCCTCCTCTTCTGAGCCGTCCCGGTCGCTGCTCCACCCCCTCTGCCAATCCGGGGAGGGCTGCAGACTACCACATGCCTCCTCCGATACATGTGGAGTCACCAGCCACTTCTTTTCACCTGACAGTGGGGAGTTTCGCCAGGGGGACATAGCGCGTGGGAGGATCACGCTATCCCCCCCGAACAGGCGCCCCAACCGACCAGAGGAGGCGCAAGAGTAGCGACTATGACACATAGCTGCATCTGGCTTCCCACCCGCAGACACGGCCAATTGTGTCTGTAGGGAGGCCCAACCAAGCCGGGGGTAACACTGGGATTCGAACCAGCGATCTCCGTGTTGGTAAGCAACGGAATAGACCGCCATGCTACCCAGACGCCCCTGGTTGTTCTCTTCTGTTTTGTTTGCGTCACCATATTTTGTTCTGTTATATTCTGCTTAGCTTTGTTATACTCGGCTCGATCCTGTTTGGCCTGGATTGGCTCCATTTGGTGCATGCGTTTAGTTCTGCTCTGTTTTATTCTCATTGATTTTTTTTAATCTTACAAAAAATATCAGCTCAAAAAGATTTATTTTCAAAACACTTATCATTGCCAGAATTACTCATCTTTATTAATCTCCAAATTGGAAGGCATGAATACAAACATCTCTGTCTATTTGTCTTCCTTGCCCACATCTGCTCCGCATATAAATCCAGTTGAACTGGCACTCATAAGCACTAAGGCACAGCCGAGCTGAGCAAATCGAGAATTGGGCCGTTATAAACAGGACGTTACATATCAAGTCCTCCATGACACTGCACCAGATACACTTCATCAAGGCTTCCACAAACACGCAAACACCTCGACCCTGACGAGTATCAGAGGAAATGCATTTAGAGCTATTCTGCGGCTATTTCTCAGATAATGCTATCCCCGCCCTTACATGTCTTTAACATGTCCATCTTCCCCCTAAACCTCTTCCCGACCCCTCCTCTTTTTTTTCTTATCCTTTGCCTGTAAAGCACTTTGAATGACCTCTGCGATGATAAGGTGCTACACAAATAAACTTGCCTGGCCTTGCCTTGCCCTGCTTCCTCCTGCTGCTCCTCTTTTCTGCCTCCTGTTCTCATCCTACAGTGCTCTCTATCTGAAATCAACTCCTCCTCCACCTCCTTTCTTCAAATCAACCTAATTATTATTATTATTATTATTGTTGTTGTTGTTATTATCATCATCATCATCATTGTCGTGTATGAAACACTAATATTGTTCTAAACTGTTTAAGTAGATAACTGGAAAGTGCACACGGCAGAGATCCAAGTCAATTCCTTGATATACGCAATGGGGAAAGATGCAGAAACTATTACGGAAACTAATGCGGAAGGAATTACAGCTGAACTGAATGCAGTTAGCAAAGCACAGGGCGCCAATACCAACCGCGACCGCAGTAACGCTAGCAACCACTACAATAAGGGCAACGGAAACGCACCGCGGCCCAAAACAGCCTGCCCCCGATGTAATCGCGTGCACGGGCAGCAGCAGGAATGCCCTGCACGCAACAGGCATTGCAGGAAATGCGAAAAGCTGGGACATTTTGCTGCCGTATGCAAAACCAGTGACGTGAGGGAGGTCGTTTACCAGGATGATGCATATGAGGGCGAAGCGGAAAGTGAAAGCCGCCCCTACTTCCTCGGTTGCATAGAGGATTTTGAGAAAAAGTGGCAAGTGGAGTTACCGATCTGCGGCAAGTTGGTTAATTTTAAAATCGATACGGGGGCGGACATCACTACCATGTCACAGACTGCATATAGGTCACTGCCTGAATGGCCACAGCTGGTTAAAACATCAATCGACCTGAGAAGCCCAGGGGGAGCACTGCAGTGTGCGGGGAAATTTGTGGCGTGCACGGAGAGACGGGGGAAGATGCACAAAAGTGGGATTTTTGTGATAAAAGGGCCAAATGCCAACAATCTATTGAGTCGCAGAGCTGCATGTGAAATGGGCCTAGTTTTTAGAACAGATCAGGTTAGCGAAGATGTTTTCGGGGATTGGATTGCTTAATTGTGAACCTGTCATGATTGAGCTTAAGCCCAATATACAGCCTTATGCCCTCAGCACGCCACGCAGGGTCCCTTTCCCTCTCATGCCAAAGGTGGACGACGAGCTGCAACGCATGCAGTCCTTGGGGATCATCACAGAAGTGACCGAGCCCACAGAGTGGTGCGCACACATGGTGCCTGTAGTCAAAAAGAACGGCAAGATACGGATCTGTGTGGACCTAAAGCGGTTAAACCAGGCTGTTAAGCGCGAGCGGTTTATGCTTCCCATGCTGGAGGACATTATGCCCAAGTTAGCAGGGGCAGGAGTTTTTACAACGTTAGACGCATCGTCTGGCTTCTGGCAAATTTCGCTAGATCCCAGATGTGTAAAACTAACCACTTTCATTACTCCCAGAGGCCGGTTCTGTTTCCAGCGGCTCCCATTCGGCATCACATCGGCACCGGAGACCTTCCAGAGGGAAATGTGCATTCTGCTGAGAGACCACAAGGGCACGGTCGTCGTCATGGATGACATACTCGTGTACGGCAAGGACCAGGACGAGCACGATAGAAACTTGGAGGCGGTACTGCAGACAATCAAAACATCGGGGCTGAAGCTCAACCTGGAGAAATGCCGCTTCAGCAGGAGTGAGTTACAATATTTCGGGCACATCATCAGCAAAGACGGCATCAAACCAGATCCAGGCAAGGTGAAGGCCATCTCAGACATGCAGAGCCCCGAGAATGTCCCTCAGGTGAGACAGTGGCTGGGTATGGTAAATTATCTGGGGAGGTTTCTACCCGAACTGTCATCAGTGCTACACCCGGTGAGTGAGCTGCTGAAGAAAGACGCAGAGTGGCAGTGGGGGGAGCCCCAACAGTAAGCCTTCACCAAGGTAAAAGCAATGTTGTCTTCCACTCCTGCCCTGGCATACTATGAGGTAGCAAGGCCCACCATTGTGAGCGCGGACGCTAGTAGTTACGGGCTGGGGGCAGCACTGTTGCAGGTTCAGGGGGACAAAGTTCAGCCTGTTGCCTTCTGCTCCAGAACTCTCACAGGTGCAGAGAAGAGATACTCTCAGTTAGAGAAGGAATGCCTTGCAGGGGTGTGGGCCTGTGAGCGGTTTTCCCGTTATCTGTTAGGCTTAGCTGAGTTTAGCTTACAGACAGACCACAAGCCCCTGGCCCCCCTCATTAATGCATATGATCTGGACAAAGTGCCGCCGAGATGCCAGCGGCTTCTAATTCGTCTAATGCGTTTTAACCCCAGAGCAGTGTATGTTCCGGGTTCACAGCTGGTGGTGGCCGACGCCCTTTCCAGGAACCCACTCCAGGACGGCCGCGGGGCAGACACAGACGGGGATATGCGTGCGCATGTCGAAGCTGTGATCGAAACCAAACCAGTGTCGAGCACGAAGCGGGCCATGTTAAAGCAGGCCACGCGTCAGGACGACACAATGCAGAGGGTGAGTGGGTACACCAGAGAGGGATGGCCGAGGCACGTGCCCTTTTATCTGCATGGCTACCACGCTGCGAGGGCATCGCTGTCCGAGGCAGACGGGCTGCTCCTGTACCAAGACAGGATTGTAATTCCCCCCGTGTATCAGGAAGACATCCTACACAGGATTCACGAAGGGCACCAAGGCCTTACAAAGTGTCGTGAAAGAGCCAGGATGTCTGTCTGGTGGCCCAGCATCGGATCGGACATTTACTGGAAAGTTACACAGTGCACATTCTGCCAAATCAATAAGCCCTCACAGTACAAAGAGCCCCTATGTACAACACCACTGCCGCCCTGCCCATGGCACAAGATTGGGGCAGACCTTTGCGAGCAGGATGGAAAAAACTACCTGGTGGTGGTTGATTATTATTCCAGGGACATTGAGATCGCCCAGCTACGGACCACCTCCAGTCTACAGGTGATTGAGCAGCTGAAAGGTATGTTCGCACGATGGGGCGTCCCTGGGAAACTCATTAGTGACAATACCACACAGTTTATGTCAGCCGAATTTAGGCAGTTTTGTAGGAACTATGATTTCCGCCACACAACCTGCAGCCCCCACTTCCCCCAGGCAAATGGAGCTGTCGAAAGGGCCGGACAAAAGAATTTTTGGCAGCCTGACCCTCACCTAGTCCTGATGTGCTACCGCGCCACACCAATTGCTGCCACAGGTGCGAGCCCCATGCAGCTCATGACCGGCCGCCAGATCCGGACCAACATGCCTGTGCTGGAGAGGAAACTCCAGCCACAGCTCTTCGACCACAAGGAGGTGGAGAAGAATGACAGAAGGGCAAAAGAGGCTCATAAGTTTTTCTTCTACAGGAGACACTCTGCAGGTGCCCTAACCGAACTGCACTCAGGTGAGAGGGTACGAGTCAAACTAGACGGGCAAAAGGGGTGGAACATGCCCGCAGTCGTGGTGAATCCCTCAGGGGAACCACACTTCTACACGGTGTGTACGGAAGACAGGGCTGTCTTCAGACGGAACCGCAGGCACCTGCAATCCGTGCCTGCCCCTGCAACTGTTGCAACCCAACCAGCCAGAGACAGCAATGACTTGCAGCAGGAACAACTCAGCCCACCGGTCGCCACCTCATCAGGCACTCCCATGGAGCCGGACGTGCCAGCAAGGCCCTCTGGGTTCACCATCACCTCCAGTGGTAGAGTTGTAAAACCCCCAAAGCGGTATGATGTTTAGATACTGAGTGAGCAATGGGGCAGAATAATCCCCACACTCAGTCGAAGGGCTGGGCAGTCTACCCCACCCTTCAGGTTAATTTTTGAATTTTGAAGTGCATGTCTTCATTGTTAGCTGGTTATGCTGTTAATTAGCAAATTGCTAATATGGTATTGCTGTTGCTATGTTTTATAATCTAGCAATGTTATTGTTTCCATTGGAACATACATGTTCTTTAAAAGGAGGGAGATGTGATGAGAACTACAGTGCCCAGCATGCTGTGTACGTAAGAGGAGGAGCACACAACGATATGTTTTAGCGCGGTTCTGTACTGGGGCATTCTGGGGGATTGTCCGGGTCGGGGACTGGAAGCAGATGGCTGAATAAAGCATGTTATTAATCGCGACTCCCTAAACCCAGCCACTGAGGATGCACAAGCCAGTGCATCCTTAGTGCCGGCCCCAAGCCCGGACAAATAGGGAGGGTTGCGTCAGGAAGGGCATCCGGCGTAAAATCTTTGCCAAATCAAATATGCGGATCATAAATAAGACTTACATACCGGATCGGTCGAGGCCCGGGTTACCAACGACCGCCACCAGTACTGTTAACCAGCAGGGTGTCGGTGGAAACTATGCTACTGTTGGGCGAAGGAGAAGGAGAGGGGGAAAGCATGTCCAGAGGCAGCTAGAGAGGAGGAAGGGTAGGCATGTGGAGGTGAGAGTTGGAACTTTGAATGTTGGCACTATGATTGGTAAAGGGAGAGAGCTGGCTGACATGATGGAAAGAAGAAAGGTAGGCATACTGTGTGTGCAAGAGACCAGGTGGAAGGGCAGTAAGGCCAGGAGTATCGGAGGTGGGTTCAAACTCTTCTACCATGGTGTGAATGGGAGGAGAAATAGGGTAGGGGTAATTCTGAAGGAAGAGTATGTCAAGAGCGTGCTGGAGGTGAAGAGAGTGTCAGACAGAGTGATGAGTATGAAGCTGGAAATTGAAGGTTTATTGCTGAATGTTATCAGCGCATATGCCCCGCAAGTTGGGTGTGAGATGGATGAAAAAGAAGAATTCTGGAGTGAGTTGGACGACATGGTGGAGAGGGTACCCAAGGAGGAGAGAGTGGTGATTGGAGCGGACTTCAATGGACATGTTGGTGAAGGGAACAGAGGTGATGAGGAGGTGATGGGAAGGTATGGAGTCAAGAAGAGAAATGTGGAAGGACAGATGGTGGTCGATTTTGCGAAAAGGGATGGAAATGGCTGTGGTGAATACATATTTCAAGAAGAGGGAGGAACACAGGGTGACATACAAGAGTGGAGGAAAGTGCGCACAGGTGGACTATATCTTATGTAGAAGGCACCATCTAAAAGGGATTGGAGACTGCAAGGTGGTGACAGGGGAGAACGTAGCTAGGCAGCATCGGATGGTGGTCTGTAGGATGACTTTGGAGACCAAGACGAGGAAGCGAGTGAAGACACAGCCGAAGATCAAATGGTGGAAGTTGAAGAAGTAAGACTGTTGTGTGGAGTTCAGGCAGGAGTTAAGACAGGCACTGGGTGGTAGTGAAGAGTTGCCAGATGGCTGGACAACCACTGCAGAAATAGTGAGGGAGACAGCTAGGAAGGTACTTGGTGTGTCATCAGGACAGAGGAAGGAAGACAAGGAGACTTGGTGGTGGAATGAGGAAGTACAGCAAATTATACAGAGGAAAAGGTTGGCAAAGAAGAAGTGGGATAGTAAGAGAGATGAAGAAAGTAGACAGGAGTACAAGGAGATGCAGCATAAAGCAAAGAGAGAGGTGGCAAAGGCAAAGGAAAAGGCATATGGTGAGTTGTATGACAGATTAGACACTAAGGAAGGAGAAAAGGACTTGTACCGATTGGCTAGTCAGAGGGACCAAGCTGCAAAGGATGTGCAGCAAGTTAGGGCGATCAAGGATAGAGATGGAAATGTGCTGACGAGCGAGGAGAGTGTGCTAAGAAGGTGGGAGGAATACTTTGAGGGGCTGATGAATGAAGAAAATGAGAGAGAGAGAAGGTTGGATGATGTAGGGATAGTGAATCAGGAAGTTCAGCGGATTAGCAAGGAGGAAGTGAGGGCAGCTATGAAGAGGATGAAGAGTGGAAAGGCAGTTGGTCCTGATGACATACCTGTGGAGGCATGGAGATGTTTAGGAGAGATGGCAGTGGAGTTTTTAACTAGATTGTTTAACACAATCCTGGAAAGTCCTGGAAGAAGAGAAGAAGCATACTGGTACTGATTTTCAAGAACAAGGGCGATGTGCAGAACTGTAACAACTACAGAGGTATAAAGTTGATCAGCCACAGCATAAAGATTTGGGAAAGAGTAATAGAAGCTAGGTTAAGAGGAGAGGTGATGATCAGCGAGCAGCAGTATGGTTTCATGCCACGAAAGAGCACCACAGATGCGATGTTTGCTTTGAGAATGTTGATTGAGAAGTATAGAGAAGGCCAGAAAGAGTTGCATTGTGTCTTTGTAGATTTAGAGAAAGCTTATGACAGAGTGCCGAGAGAGGAGGTGTGGTATTGTATGAGGAAGTCAGGAGTTGCAGAGAAGTATGTAGGAGTGGTGCAGGATACGTATGAGGGAAGTGTGACAATGGTGAGGTGTGCGGTTGGAATGACAGATGGGTTCAAGGTGGAGGTGGGATTACATCAAGGATCGGCTCTGAGCCCTTTCTTGTTTGCAATGGTGATGGACAGGTTGACGGGCAAGATCAGGCAGGAGTCTCTATGGACGATGATGTTCGCGGATGACATTGTGATCTGTAGCGAGAGTAGGGTGCAGGTTGAGGAGAGCCTGGAGAGGTGGAGGTATGCACTGGAGAGAAGAGGAATGAAAGTCAGTAGGAGCAAGACGGAATACCTATGTGTGAATGAGAGAGAGGACAGTGGAATGGTCAGGATGCAAGGAGTGGAGGTGACAAAGGCATTTGAGTTTAAATACTTGGGGTCAACTGTCCAAAGTAACGGGGAGTGCAGTAGAGAGGTGAAAAAGAGAGTGCAGGCAGGTTGGAGTGGGTGGAGAAGTGTGTCAGGAGTGATTTGTGACAGAAGGGTACCAGCAAGAGTTAAAGGGAAAGTTTACAAGATGGCTGTGAGACCAGCTATGTTATATGGTTTGGAGACAGTGGCACTGACGAAAAGACAGGAGGCGGAGCTGGAGGTGGCAGAGTTGAAGATGCTAAGATTTTCACTGGGAGTAACGAAGAAGGACAGGATTAGGAGCGATTATATTAGAGGGACCGCTCAGGTTGGACGGTTTGGAGACAAAGCAAGAGAGGCAAGATTGAGATGGCTTGGACATGTGTGGAGGAGAGATGCTGAGTATATTGGAAGAAGGATGCTGAATATGGAGCTGCCAGGGAAGAGGAGAAGAGGAAGGCCAAAGAGGAGGTTTATGGATGTGGTGAGGGAAGACATGCAGGTGGCTGGTGTGACAGAGGAAGACGCAGAAGACAGGAAGAAATGGAAACGGATGATCCGCTGTGGCGACCCCTAACGGGAGCAGCCGAAAGTAGTAGTAGTAGATTAATCGCGACTCCCTTGCCTGTCGTTTATGCACATGACAGTAGATAACTGGAAAGTGCACACGGCAGACTTATGACAGTAATATAGTATATTTATTATTACGCTGTAACAACCTAGCTATCCCGAGTAGAGCGGAGTACCAAGAGAATGCCCTAGTGGCGATTCTGCCTTATATACTCTTCAGGAACAACCAATAGCTGACCTCCACCTCATTCAGCACCAATCACATTTGAATGTTCACATTCAAAACCAACCAACCCACATTGGTTAATATTCTGTGTTGGGAACACCACAATCATCACACTCATCATCATCCTCATTATTATTACTATCCATCTATCCATCCATCCATCCATCTATCCATCCATCCATTTTCCGAACCGCTTATCTTGCTGTCAGGGTCGCAGGGATGTTGGAGTTTATCCCAGCAGTCATTGGGCGGCAGGCGGGGAGGCACCCTGGACAGGCCGCCAGGCCATCACAGGGTCATTTGAAATCATTTGTAATTAAGAGGTTTTTATTTCTGCAATAGAATTTTAAATTATCTGTTTGGTCATGTTTAATAATAATAATAATAATGATGGATTACATTTATATAGCACTTTTCGTTTATTCCTTATATGTTTATATTTGTAACCGATTTTTAACCTTATTTTTATGTATTAATTGTAGCAGTGACATCTCTATAATGTGTGCAAAAACTTGCCAATGTTGTCTGTATTGCCGTATTGCTCCCTGTAGTAGTAGTAGTAGTAGTAGAAGTAGTAGTAGTAGAAGTAGTAGTAGTAGTAGTAGTAGTAGTAGTAGTAGTAGAAGTAATTTTTGTATAATTTATACCACTTAGTAACACTTTATGAAACACTTTAAACAAACAAAATCACACCATTGTTCAATGTATTAGACAAATGAAAACTCCTCGGTCATAGCTGCTGAGTTTGGTTGGATGCAACAGTTCAGGGTCTGAAGGAGGGAAATGATGACATGACCTGATCTCATCTATAATTAATGTCTGTCTTGTTTTTACAACCTACCAAAATGTCCCTGAACCTGAGGCCTTCGACCCAGCACTGTATTCCCATGGCTTTTCCGGTGCTGTTTGTTGTTATTGTTCCCAGAATTCTTGGTTATCATTTATAGTGTCGTCACACCAACCCCACCGCTCCCACCACGTCCACAATAAATCCCTTCCCAAGTTTCTATGGTGCAAACATTTTATTCCCATAGCTACTATAGTTAAAAACAATCCTATCATATTCTCATTACACATCTCAGTTAAACATTATGAGCATGTGAAACAAGAGGATTGAGCTGATCAGGCCCCTTCAAGCAATTTCCAGTTCTACATGCCAAAGAGAGAGATTTGCTGACACTTAAAAAAAAAAGTCACAAACACAGAAATCAAACACACAGAGAACTTTATACAACCTTATCCAAACATGCGCAAGGCTTTTAAACCTCAGTCAAGCAATATTTCCAAAATAATGGGACCCGTTTTACCTCTGGACTGCCCACAAAATATATTTGGCCACTCGACGTATCCCAGAAACACACATGGGTGTAAGAGTGCAACAGACGTTTAGGCCTCTTTCTCTATTTCAGTTGTGGAGAGAAAAAGAAGTGGGGTTAGGCGGGAACTCCCAGAGAAACAGCTGTGAGGAAATACCCAGGCATTAATCAAAGGCCCCTCCATGTTTGAAGTGCAAATCTCAGCTGAGCAGCGCGGCAGCTCCGACTGTTTGTTTAGAAGCTGAGTGCTTCCTGACTCTGATTGGGTCTAAAGGGTCAGGGTGAGAAACGCCGTCTGTTGAGGAAGACGGGTGGGCGGTGGCGATGGCGGTGGCGACGTGAGGTATGAGAGGGAGAGGAAGGAATAGTGTGAAGGTTACAAGCTGCTGTTCACCATTTCATATCTCTCCTTTATGTTACTAGCTATCTTTTGAAAATATCATAATGTATTTTAATTTGTAATTCTTGATTCGTGACTGGAATGAGATGTCACTTGTTCGAAAGATTAATTTCCCCATGTAACTATGCATACTGATCAATTGCTCTTTGTGACCCAGATAGCATCCGGATGTGGGTCGCTTCAGGCAATGATGTGGCGCTGACGGCCTTCTTCTGGCCCTGATAAAATGGGTGTGAACCTGAAGTGGCCCACATGTATAATAGCAAATATGGCCCAAATATGCAAAATCAAATGTGGGCCTTTTTTGGCAAAGATGTGGTGCTCTCGGCAATATGTAATCTGGATGTGACCCTGAAGTGGCCCGTGTGGTAAATGGTGAATATGGCCCAAATATCACAAAACAAATATGCGCCACCTTTGGCAAATATGTGGCACATGCGGCATTGGTTCTGGCCCAGATCTGGCAAACAGGACGGACCGCCCAAGTGCCATCATTCCATGTGGTATGTGGGCCAGATGAAGTGTCAGGTGTGAGACGGATCCGGGCCACAGCAATTTTGCTATCTGGGGAACCTTCCACTCTCTTTTGAAGATCGAATACGAACAACCACTACAGGAGAGCTAGAAAACCTCTCACCAGGCATCCACAAACATATCAAAATATAACCGAGACAAGGTAGTTATTCAACAACTTAATCGGCCGCTTAACCTCTCCATCATATATAAATGCATCTTGAGCATTATCGCAAGCAAATCTATTAGCCTATCTATTAGACACACAAGTTTTCACATACAATGAATTTGACTCGGTGGGTTGCTGGTGTAGATCCCATAAAATATAACACAGTTGAAAAATAGTATGTTAAAGGTTAAAATAGAAAATTGGGATGTTGTGGTTCTCATCTCCACAATATGAAACTGGTCTCTTTCACAGGCTTCTGGCTTCCAGCTTTGAGAGCTTCAGCTTTGTGTGATCGATAACTTCTGTTTATTCTGTTACTCTCTCTTCTCTATATTCTACTGTAACCTCTTCATTTGTCCTACTGTTTTCGATATTTTCTGTGCTTAGTTCACTTTATCGTGAGATTTGCTACTTTTCTTTCTCAAAAGACTCTTGTGTTAATGGGCATCCTTTCATTCCTAGTCCGTTTACTAGCTTCAGTTTTAGCAGTTAGCTCTATTGCATTTGCAGTCAAAGCAGCCTCGCCTCATTAAAATGGTGTGTGGTGACTGTTCCTCAGTTACAGATCGGTTGTGTCTACTAGAGAGACGTGTCCGCGAGTTAGAGCAGCTACTTTCAGCTAGGATTACGTTAGACGTGACGGGCACTCCAGATAGTCCCAGGCCTGACAGCAGACATACTATTGTTAGCACTAGCTCTGCCTAATTGGCGGATCAAAGAAGGTTGAATCAGTTCATCTGGGTACAACATTTATGGACAGATACGTTTCATCACTCAACTTCAACACTCAACAGTTGAGTGATGAAATGTATCAGTCAATAAACGTTGTATGAACTGATTCAACCTTCTTTGATTTTCTTACCTGGATTTTTGAGCATGCATCAAGACTAATCAGCAGATGTGGCGAAGTTAGTCCCCGTTTGATGACATGGGAAGGCTTACAAGAGCAAGCCACCGGTTGTGTGGCCTGGTCTGCAATCACCTCTGCCGACAGCAAACCAGGTTTTTGCCCCTCACCAGCCCTGTTGGTAGTCCTATCGGCCAGCATGCCTCTCCCGCTCCTGTCAACAGAGTAAAGCAACACACGCTGGGAGACTCCATTACCTGCAATATTAGATTAGCTTCAACAGCCTTGGTTCACTGTTTCCCAGGGCCAGAGTCTCTAACATAGAGGATAAACTTAGGGTGCTGGCATCATGGAGGGAGAAACAGGGAACCCAGGCACACAGCACAACTACTTTCAACAACATTGTTATTCATGTTGGCACCAATAAGCCAGCCTAATTAGGACACTTGAGTTGGCCAGAAAGATGTGCCGGCATTGATAATTGTCTCTGGTCCCTTACCTGTTAGGGGTGATGATGACATGTACAGTACCCCAATGAACCGCTGGCTGGCTCATTATTTAATGAGCAGGGATTCGGTTTTGTTGATAACTAGCCTTCTTTCTGGGGGCCCCCTTACATGCTGAAAGAGGACGGCATTCACCCAACTGGGGGTGGCGCCGCTCTTTTGTCTAGCAGTATAGCTGTCTACATTTAGTTTAACACTAAGGACATATTCAGCTGGTGGCAGGAGAGCTTGCTAGGTTTAAACCTAGTGCAGATGTGGAGTCAACTAGTTTAGTTAATGTTTAGTCAGGCAATTTCTCATAGTGTAGATCAGACTAACAGCTTGGTCTATACCATTGAGACCGTCTCCCTACCCTACTGTATTGCTCCCAAGCTCTCCACTCCTAAATGTGTGAATCACAATAATCTAATAATCATTCCTACCACTGGTGGTGGTGAAATGTGCAACAAAGTACCCAATAAACTACAGAAACAAACATCTAATGTTATCAAAAGTGTGACCACACATTGTCCAAAGTGTAGGTCTTCAAAACTGACAACTAATAATACAAGGTGTCCAATTCCAATTAATATTTCATCTAGTGGTAGCTCTAAAGTTCTGCCTACTACTGACCACTTCAACAAGACACTTAAATTTGTTTCATAAATATCAGATCACGTTCTACCAAAGCTTTACTAATAAATTATCTTATTCTTGAACATAGTTTCGACATGAATAGGTTATGTGAAACATGGCTGAAACAAAATGTTTTCCTTCCTTTAAATGAAGCTTCCCCACCTGACACCCACGTAGCTCGGGCAAATAAATGAGTGGGAGTGTTGTCTTAATCTACTACTACTACTACTATTGACTGCTCCCATTAAGAGTCACCACAGTGGATCATCCATTTCCATTTCTTCCTGTCCTCTGCATCATCCTCTGTCACACCAGCCACCTGCATGTTCTCTCTCACCACATCTATAAATCTCCTCTTTGGCCTTCCTCTTTTAATTTCCTGGCAGCTCCATATTCAGCATCCTTCTCCCAATATACCCAGCATCCCTCCTCCACACATGTTCAAGCCATCTCAATCTTGCCTCTCTTGCTTTGTCTGTTGTCTTAATATTTAAGTCTATTTTCATTTAACTTCTAAATTTGAAACTAAACTCAAATCATTTGAGACTCTTCTACATCTATCTCCCTCAGCCACGAACAGACTCTGCTCAGTCCACCGAAAGAAAATTGACCTCCTGGCCCTTACTCAGTATTTCTTGAAGAATTTGGAGAATTTGTCTCAAGTCTTGTTAGTCTTTCTAATAAGACTCTAATTCTTGACGATTTCAATATTCATCTGAATAAGGCTGGTTGATCCCCTACATAAGGCCTTTCTGGCGCTTATTGATACTTTTGGGTTCACTCAGTTTGTTCAAGTTGACTCATTGCAGCAGTAACACCCTTGATGGGTTTTATCTAAAGGGATAGCTGTTTCTGATCTGACTGTCTTGCCAACCACATCTGCTGTGTCAGATCATTTTCTCATTAAATTTAAAACATTATTGGCCTGTCCAGTTAATGTCAACACAGATGTAATTGCCTCTCGCCACATTGGTACATCCACTGTAGCTGCAGGCCAGCAGCTGCCTGACATCTTGGCTTTTTTCACTGTAGAGAGAGAGACTCAGTTGAAATTCTCCCTTAGTGACTTAAATGTGGCTCTCTCTAGTCTTCTTGATTCAGTTGCACCTCTCACTACCAGAGCTGGGAGACTAAAGAGGCCTACACCTTGGTTTAATGATGAGACACGTGCTCTTAAGTGGGCCTGCAGGAGACTGGAGCGTAGATGGCGAAAATCAAAACTGGAAGTTTTTCACCTATCTTGGCATGGGTGTTTATTGAAACACAATCATGCTTTATCTGCTGCAAAAGCAGTGTATCTCTCTTGCTTAATCAATATCAATTAACATAATCCCATATCTCTCTCTGACACTCTAGCTAAATTTACTAAAAAGCAGCTTTGTATTAGCTGCTCACCCTTCACAGCCCATGAGTTTCTCGACTTTTTCTGCAATAAGGCTGATGAGATCAGAAACAAAATTAGTTCTTCAACTCCAGCTACTCCTGCAGACCCTGTCTTACCAAATTCTATACAATGAGTCACTGATAGTCCCTGTTATTACAGCTTTTGAGACTATCTCAATTGATACTTTGACTAAGCTCATGTCAGCTTCTAAACCAACTACTAGCCTAATTGACCCATTACCAGCAAAACGTTTTAAAGACCTATGGCCTTTCCTGAAACCTACAATGCTGGACATTGTTAATTTATCACTCACTACTGGCATTGTTCCCAGCAGTTTTAAGACAGCTGTGGTCAAACCTCTGGTTAAGAAACCCCACCTCGATCCAGGGCCTATTAACTATTGACCAGTCTCTAGTCTTCCCCTCTTTTCTTAAGTGCTAGAGAGTTGTCTATCAACACCTTTTGACCCATATAGAGGAAAACTATCTATATGACCCTTTTCAATCATCTTTCAGGGCCTGTCACTCCACTGAAACTGCTCTGGCCAGAGTGGTAAATGATCTTCTAATTGCTATGGACTCTGATTCCACCTCTGTGCTTCTACTACTGGACCTCAGTGTAGCCTTTGACACCACTGGTCACTGTATGCTATTCTTCTTCTTCTTTCAGCTTGTTCCCTGTTTCTGAGGGGTCGCCACAGTGGATTTTATAGTTTCAATTGGTACCCTGTGAGGGTACAGCACCAATGGCAGCTGTTGTTAACCTGGGCCTTGACCAATCCCGTATGGAGCTTTGACCAATCCAGTATGGTCTTGTCAATCTGAAGAATAATGTGGCAAAATGTTATGATGGATGCCCTTCCTGACACAACCACTAACCCTATGGATGAAGGCACAGGTAAAGTGCTGGGTGCCACCCCAGTATTCATGGACATGCGCCCATGCCTGTCGCCAATGATCACTATTAGACAGAATAAATTGTAATTTTGGTGTCTCTGGCTTAGCTCTCTCTTGGTTTAAGTCGTGCTTATCTAGAAGAATGTAATACGTCTGCTATAATAATAGTACATTGAAATTATCTGATGTTAAATAGGGTGTACATCAGAGCACGGTTGTTGGCCCTGTACTTTTAATATAACTTTATGAATAATTATGATTATATATTATCTTATATATTAATTATATTATGTTATAAACTAAAACATATATACTGTATATTTATCTAGTTCATATCATAAAATTACATACTATATTATATAATTATGTGACAGTTATAACAATAACAATAATAATTTGTTACCGGTGTACGACAGCTTTATGTGCATTTACAATTGTACATTTGTATTGTGTATCTGGTTTAAAAATAGCTACTGCACATCGCATATATATAGCTGAGACAGCTTAATCGCAGGGGGCTATTTATAAAGTGTCACATTTGCATAATAAATGTCCATTATTGCACCATGCTGCTAAGTATTTATGAGAGAGATGGCCTGTGTGTGTGTGTGGGGGGGGGGGGGGGGGCTGTTCCTATGTCAAGTGCTCTGCAGCACTTGCCAGAGGGTCAAAATTCAAACACACTGTTCTGTGTGTGTGTGTGTGGGGGGGGGGGGTCTGTGTGATTCTGCCCACCTGTTTCTGGGCTCTGTACAAGTCCTGCAGAGTGGGCAGGGACGTGCCCACTGATTTTTTTTTCTTCTGCTGTCTTTACTATTCGCTGTAGTCTGTTCTTATCCCGTTTTGTTGCTGCTCCGAACCAGACCGTGATGGATGTACACAGGACAGATTCAGTGACTGTGGTGTAGAACTGGCTCAACAGCTCCTGTGGCAGGCCAAATTTCCTCAATTGCCACAGAAAGAACATCCTCTGCTGGGCCTTTTTGAGGACTGAGTTGGTGTTTGTCTCCCACTTTACGTCTTTTGAGATGTTAGTTCCCAGAAACTTGAGGGTCTCCACGGTTGACACAGGGCTGTCGGGTATTTTGAGGGGGAGCATTGCTGAGGGATGTCTCCTAAAGTCCACTGTTATCTCCACAGTCTTGAGCATGTTCAGCTCTTGCCTGTTGCAATAAGTCAATCACAGTCTGTTGAGTCCTTTAAATTCAAACTTAAAACTCATCTTTTTTCCTAAAGCTACAATTAGTTGCCTTTAAATTGAGTACTTCACAACCTATATTGCATGGAAGGTCGGTTTCTGTCTCAATGAGTTTACCAAGCTTAGTTCTGCCAACAACATTATAGAGTATTGCAAAGTGTTCTCTTCTCTCACATGTAGTTTCGCTCTCTCTGAATGATGTCGTCTGTCTCTTTTCCCGTGTATATGTATGGTGTGATGTGAGTCTCCCCTGTGTGCAAATGTAGTCTGTCCTCCTCCCAGGTCTACATGGTGATGGCGGTCACCACCTGAATGCTGCTTGGCCTCCTCCTCAGCACATTCTTTATATGTCTTATAAATCTATATAATTTTGTTATCCTGTGTAATGTTACATCCTTTTCTTTCTCCAGTGTGTGACTAATGTATTTTCTTGTCTCTTCTCCCATGTATGTGAATGGTGTGACATGAGTCTCCCCTGTGTACATGTGTAGTCTGTCCTCCTGTCAAGTCTACATGGTGATGATGATCATGTGGCTCAGGTCCTGGGCTGTTCTGGTGACATCTGGATGCTGTTTGGCATCCTCCTCATCATATTCTTCATAATTCCATTATAATTCTGTTATCCTCTCCTCTTTCAATGTTGTGTTCTGTCATTTGTGTTTTATTCTGTACACACAACATCCATTGCACGTCTGTCCAACTTGGGAGAGCGATCCCTCCTCTGTTACTCTCCCTGAGGTTTCTACCTATTTTTTCTTCCTGTTAAAGTTTTTTTTTTCTTTTTAGGGAGTTGTTCCTTATCCGATGCAAGGGTCTAAGGACAAGATGTTGTCCTCCTGTAAAGTCCATTGAGGCAAAATTGTAATTTGTGATATTGGGCTATACATTTGACTTGACTTGACTCTTTAAGGGCCCCATTGAATGAGCTGATACAGGAGAATATATCAGCAATAGAAATATAGTGTAATAGCAGAAAAAAATGTACTGGGTTCGAGGTTTGAAAATTAAAAACAGAAAAGCTGGAGTATATTGGCAGTGGAATAGTATAAAACGATATAAATTAGATAAATACTTATTATTCAGTCAGCACAGCATTTGTTTGTGCGTGCATGTGTGTGTGTGTGCAGTGTACTGTTAAACTAAGGCCATAGAAGAAAAGTACTTTAGATCATGACTTTACCTCATCAAAAGCCAGTGTTTGTGGCTTTGATATGGCTCGACTATTCCAGCAAAACAGTCAGAATAGAAAAAAAGATATGGAACTGAATATTATTCGAAGTTTTCATCTAAAGAAAGAGCGAGAGCAAGAACAAAAGGGGAGAGAATGAGAGGGAAAAGAAAATCATTTTATGCAGCTGTATCTTGTTATTTTTGCTAGAGAGACAGAGGAGTGGAAGAAAAGGAGCGAAAAAGAAAAACAATGTTATTTAGTGATTTCTTTTTTAGGTTTTTTGTTGAAAAGAGAGGGAGAGGTAAAACATGTTATTTAGTTGTATCGTGTTAAGTTTAAAGAGAGAGAGAGAGAGAGAGAGAGAGAGAGGGCAGAGAGGGGGGAGAGAGGGGGAGGGGGGGAGAGGGAGAGACAGAGAAAGAGAGGGGGGCAGAGAGGTGGGGGGGAGAAACAGAGAGACTAGGGAAGGGGGGGGGGGATAACAGCTTGGCTCAAGGTGCCTTCGTGTGGTTTCCATGGAGATTTTGCTAGTTGTCAAATAAGAAACACATGTGAGGGCTCAGCTGTCCATTCAGTGTTGTGAGGCAATGCATGAAATTTAACAAATTCACTATTCAGCAAATTTGGTAAGAGCTACATAGTTATACTGCTGTTGTAATACCATCATTAGTATTCATAGCAACAGTCACCATTGCTGTGGAAATAGTAGTGGTAGTTGTGATAGTACCAGGAACAGTATAATTCAGTGGGAAACCATCTGGACCTTCGAGGTATCCAGAGAAGGCCCTGCAATCGTTGGATTAAAAAAAGAAAAAGAAATCCCATTTTTTCGGCACTTTATAGCTTCTTTTAAAATTGCTTTCTTACATAGTCTTGCTTCTCTGGATTTCTGTGCTCACATTTCAAAATGGTTATTTTGTTGGAAAAGAATTCAGCGAATCAGAAGGCACTTACCCACAGTCTCTGGGGAGGTTCTTCCTCTGAGGTATTTGGTCTTTTGACAGAATAAACCTGCCATTAAGATGAACAAAAATTTAAATTTGTATTGACAATCAGTCAGATTTGGATCTGTGGCAAGTAGGTGTAGTCTGCTAAAAGAATTGAGAGAAACAACGAAAATGATGTGAGACAAGAACCTAAGGAGGACAAGTCAGTCAAAAAACATGTTGACTTTTACTTTTGTAAGGACCAGATGAATTTTTTGGCCATGTTGGCAATAGTAATTAACTATACTGCTGGAGTAGAAAGAGAATCGGAGCAAAATGACATAATTGTAGATGCAGCAAGGACATTTCTGGGTGTTGTAGGAGTTTCTGGAGAAGGTGTGCAGCAGCTGCTGAGAAAGGCTTTTAATCCATCTCAGAAACTTGTGAATAACTAGTTCAATTAGCAAGAAGGGCCTGGGTTCGAGCTGCGGGGTAGTCCAACCTTCGGGTTGATCTCAGGTCATCCTCTGTGTGGAGTTTGCATGTTTTCCCCATGTACGCGTGGATTTCCTCCAGATGCTCTGGTTTCCTCCCACAGTCCAAAGACATGTAGGTCAGGTGAAATAGCAATATTAAATTGTCCCTAGGTGTAAATGTGTCAGCCCTGTAATGGACTGGTGGCCTGTCCAGCGTGTCCCCCCCACCTGCCGCCCAGTGACTGCTTGGATAGGCTCCAACATCCCACAACCCTAAGTTGGATAAGCGGTTTGGATAATGAATGGATGGAAGGTGTAGTCTTTCATATTTTTGCATAGGTTCATGGTTTTTCTAGATTATCCTGCAATATCGGTATTATGGATCAGTACCTGGGAACAATTGCTGTCACCTTTTGTCTGAAGATGCACCCTGATGCTAGCTAGCTTTAAGTAGAATGTGAAAATGTCAACAATTAGGGATTATATTGTCTCAGATTTATCATCCATTCCTTAACAGAATAATTACATTACAGTATGGTAAAATTACAATTTTAGTTATAAAACACTACGATATTTCTAGTATTTTATAATTATGATTGTAATTGTAATACAGTTATACTATAATTATTGTAGTTGTTATTACTATTGTTGCTAATATACTGCCCATGTGGTTTACACAGCAGCTCCTTACATACAGACTTTTGTATCATTTAAAGAGGAAGTAAACTTTTTTTATAACTTTTTTGCTCTGAATTCCTTTTGGTGTGACCCATAGAGTGTTAAAACTCTTTGCCCTGTGATGCATTCTACAAAAAAGAGACACTTTGACTAATAAAATCTATGCTCTTACTTCCTTAATGGCAAAAGTGCACAATATGGTCAATCCTCCAGATTTGCCTCCATGGGGGCACCAAAGAGATCAAGACCCATATTAATTAGGTTACACACGTTGGTGTGAGCCAGCATGTTGGAACAATAAAATGAGCCCAGCAGAGGAAAGGTGACACGTCGGCTTTAGCAAGCTTAATTTAACACTTGTGCGAGAAGCTGGGGTGTGTTGTACTACTGCAATACTGCCACCCTCAGTCTTACCCACACCACCATCACTCTTCATCTACATCCCCCCCTTTTTTTGGGGGGGGGGGTTAAATATTAGAGAGAGCAGAGACAAAAGTGAATGCTTACTTTATCGTTCAGTCATTGGATTTGTCCAAAAACAAATGTCTGAAATATTTATAACAATCTCTGTTTCCAGTAGATATGACTTGACAGTCAGTCTAACATTTCAAATACATTAAAGATTACATTACAAATATTACAAATACGCGACACTGGCTCTGTCCTTGGAAAACCCCACTTTTCAGGCCTTTACTGCTTCCCAGTAGTACAATTGTAGACATTTTACACCTGGAAACTGCCCAGTATGACCACAGTCTTCTCATGTTGCAATGAGCAGGTCCACGAACATACTTGTCTTTTATTTGCCTTGCTCAAAGGATGGATAAACGGAGGAGGTTGTTGGCTGGGAAATGCATTAGTAATTTACTTTACCTACCATCTGGTACTCTCCACCCACCCATACTCCTCCTCCATGAGTTTATTATCAACCTCGTATAGGAAGGCAAAATCCTGTCCACACAAACGCGCCCAACTATATCAAGTCGAAGCCTGCACACTCTGTAGGCGTCATGTCTTGATGCATGCACTTAACAGCATACACCATATTGCTCAGAGCAATATAGTGTAATATGTAATAACAATATAGTATAGCGAATTCAGGGGGGCAGCCCGGGTACCGCCACAGCTGGGACGCGAACCCATGTTTCCCACACCACAAGCGACAACGTTAACCAGTCGACTAAAGGTTCCGACCCATTAGTCAAGGATCAATGTGTCCACTTATCCATGCACGTTACAATAGTAATATATAATAATAATGATAAGGATATAGTATGTAATATACAGTGCATCCGGAAAGTATTCACACCCATTCACTTTCCCCACATTTTGTTATGTTACGGCCTTATTCCAAAATTGATTAAATTCCTTTTTTTCTCATCAATCTACATGCAAAACCCCATAATGACAAAGTGAAAAAGGTTTTGTAGAAATTTTTGCAAATTTATCAAAAAAAAAAAACTGAAATATTGCATGTACATAAGTATTCACACCCTTTACTCAGTACTTGGTTTAGGCACCCTTGGCAGCGATTACAGCCTCAAGTTTTCTTGGGTATGAAGCTACAAGCTTGGCACACCTACTATATTTGGGGTATTTCTCCCATTCTTCTCTGCAGATCCTCTCGAGCTCTGTAAGGTTAGATGGGGAGCGTCACTGCACAGCTATTTTCAGGTCTTTCCAGAGATGTTCAATGGGGTTCAAATCTGGGCTCTGGCTGGGCCACTCAAGGACATTCACAGACTTGTCCCGAAGCCACTCCTTCGTTGTCTTAGCTGTGTGCTTAGGGTCGTTGTCGTGTTGAAAGGTAAACCTTCGCCCCAGTCTGAGGTCCTGAGCACTCTGGAGCAGGTTTTCATCAAGGATCTCTCTGTACTTTGCTCCATTCATCTTTCCCTCGATCCTGACTAGTCTCCCAGTTCCTGCCGCTGAAAAACATCCCCACAGCATGATGCTACCACCACCATGCTTCACTGTAGGGATGGTATTATCAAGGTGATGAGTGGTGCCTGGTTTCCTCCAGATGTGACGTTTGGCATTCAGGCCAAAGAGTTCAATCTTGGTTTCATCAGACCAGACGATCTTGTTTCTCATGGTCTGAGAGTCCTTTAGGTGCTTTCTGGTAAACTCCAAGCAGGCTGTCATGTGCCTTTTACTGAGCAGAGGCTTCCGTCTGGCCACTCTACCATAAAGGCCTGATTGGTGGAGTGCTGCAGAGATGGTTGTCCTTCTGGAAGGTTTTCTCATCTCCACAGAGGAACGCTGGAGCTCTGTCAGAGTGACCATCGGGTTCTTGGTCACCTCCCTGACCAAGGCCCTTGTCCCCCGATTGCTCAGTTTGGCTGGGCGGCCAGCTCTAGGAAGAGTCCTGGTGGATCCAAACTTCTTCCATTTACGAATGATGGAGACCACTGTGCTCTTCGGGACCTTCAAAGCCGTAGAAAATCTTTTGTACCCTTCCCCAGATCTGTGCCTCGATACAATCCTGTCTCGGAGGTCCACAGACAATTCCTTTGACTTCATGGCTTGGTTTCTGCTCTGACATGCACTGTCAACAGTGGGACCTTATATAGACAGGTGTGTGCCTTTCCAAATATTGTCCAATCAATTGAATTTACTAGAGGTGGACTCCAATCAAGATGTAGAAACATCTCAAGGATGATCAGTGGAAACAGGATGAACCTGAGCTCAATTTTGAGTGTCATAGCAAGGGTGTGAATACTTATGTACATGCAATATTTCCGTTTTTTATTTTTAATAAATTTCTACAAAAGCTTTTTCACTTTGTCATTATGGGGTATTGTGTGTAGATTGATGAGAAAAAAAAGAAATGTAATCCATTTTGGAATAAGGCTGTAACATAACAAAATGTGGGGAAAGTGGAGGGGTGTGAATACTTTCCGGATGCACTGTATAGTATATAATATATAGTGTAATATAGTGTATAGTGAAAAGTGCAGTCCTCCTGGCACATAACAGTGTACACTATATTGCTCACAGCAATACGCTGTTAAGTGCCAGGAGGATTGCAGTGACTTGTACTACATTGGGGAAACTAAACAGACGCCGGCCAAAAGAATGGCACAACACAGGAGAGCTAACACGTCAGGCCAGGACTCCACAGTCTACACTTATCTGCGGCCAGTGGCCAGTCTTTCAGGGTTGAGGATTTGTACATCCTTGATAAGGAGGAACGATGGTTTGAACGAGGAGTCAGAGGCCATCAGTGTTAAGAGGGAACGACCATCCCTGAACCGGGGGGGCTCTGTCGACATCTTACAATGCTGTGATTGTAACTATTCCCCAACTCTCTGTGAACACATAGCCATCGAAACTCTATGGGCACACCCATATTTGATCATGAAACTGGTCGTTGGTTTTGGTCGCTATACATCTGTCGCCATTTTACAACGTTGTGATTGCAACAACCCCTAATCTTCTGCGAATAGTCAAGGCAAGTCAAGTCAAGTCAAGTCAATTTTATTTGTATAGCCCAATATCACAACTTTGCCTCAGTGGGTTTAACAGCAACACACCACCCTGTCCTTAGACCCTCACATCGGATAAGGAACTACTCCATAAAAAACAAAACAAAACAAAACAAAACAAAAAAACCTTTAACGGAGAAAAAATAGGAAGAAACCTCAGGGAGATAGTACACATGATCAATGGCCCCACCCATGGTCGTTGGTTTCGGTCGTTAGGCACTGTATTGTACTGTATTGTGTATAAGGGGTGGGGATACCTGCAGTCAGTTTAGACTGAAGATGTCACTTGGTTGAGTGATGAAACGTATCTGTCGATAAACGTTGTATCCAGATTAACGGTTTCAACCGTCTTTGACGTGTAGGCGTCAAGTTTGTTGCGCTTCATTATTTTCACCAGCAGATGGCAGTGTACATTCGTTCATAGACGCTGCTCATGCTTTTTGAACCCATTTTCGACCGTGTGTCGGAAAACCTTCATTCCATCAGAAATCCTCATTTCGTCGTCGTCAACAGGGGTCGTTTGATTTTACAGGTGATTAACCGAAATTGGTAACCATTTTGCAAACAAGCAAGCAACATTTCAGCTAATTTTCAGAAAGTGTCCAATTCTAACAATGTTCTTACATTGTATCAATTTCTCAATCAATTTATTGATGTATTAATTCGCCCTGTTGGTACTGTTATGACCCCCCCCCCATAAATTTTGATCTAGGGCCCCCTCTTGGATTTACGACGATGCGTAGCCCCCCCTCCCATCCACCCCTGTATGTCAGTGTTATGTTTATCTGTTGTCTTGTTTCCCCACCGTTTATTGTAAAGTGACTTTGAGTGTTAGAAAAGCGCTATATGAGCTTGATTATTGTTTAAAAAAACTGATGCAATAGTCTTGTTCCGACCAAGCAGTTAAACACCTGATTCTATTAGTCAACCAATAGTCTTTGCTAAGGACCTTGATTTGTAGACTCAGGTGTGTAACTGCTCGCCGGAAATCTTTATAATACCAGTTTTTCATTGGTATGGAGAGACATCTCTCACTGCATATTACACGTAAAATGGCTTTTCTTTTTGAGCTACCCACGATAACCGTCTTTGGCAACAGTAGTGTGCAGAATTAACGCTGGCATCTATATTTTAGCAACAATACACATGTATATTAGAGAATACGGTTCTAGATATATGGGTCTTCTCAAAATCTGACAAAGGTCATCGCGCGTATGAATTTGTAATGATTTGAACGGTCATTTTTGACCGCGACATTTTGCGACAGTTGCCATTCTTGAGCAGGTGCCGTATTTTGTTCCGTCAAGCAGCATGGCGACCGCGGCAGTCGACTCGGACCCTGAAGATGTTTCAGTGGAAAACAAGGACTTTTCTGGTACAGCTAGTTCCGACTCTTGTCAACGTTCATCTTCTGGAGATGCTGACCAACAGAAACCTGTGTGTCTTATTGTGTTGGGAATGGCGGGATCGGGAAAAACAACTTTCGTGCAGGTAATTTGGCTGTTGGCAGGTAACGACATTCTGCGAACTTAACGTTTACTAATAACTCACGATCTAAGCGTTTCACAAATTAATCGATTTTTTGTCTACTTAGAACGAGTGTAGAAAATGTTGCTGTCTGTTTACATTTTACTATGCTGTATTAGTTATCAGTAAAGATGATGAACATTATTTGTTATGGTTTGGATAATGGATGGATGGGTGGTTTTTGTAGTTGCACATATTGAAAGCAGTGTTCGCTTTACAGAGACTTACGGCACATCTTCATTCAGAGAAGTCCGTTCCTTATGTAATCAACCTAGATCCTGCTGTGCACGAAGTCCCTTTCCCCGCTAACATCGGTAAGTCAAACAGCCAGAGTAGTTTCTGTCATGACGACCATTCATGTGTTAAGATGCATATAAGACAGGCAACTTAGTTGCGTGTTATTGCTGTGCATGCCGAGACTTAAAAAGGTTAGCGTGTAATGACCCAGTGTAGTGTGTCTTTTTTATGTAACCATCTTAAAATTATTTGTCAGCCGCTTTATGATCTGTTTTTATTTAATGCAGTCATGTCTTTGTGTTACTAAAGTAGGTAATGGGTCGCTGTTGTGATTCCCTTTTCCAAGCCATTGTTTGAGGGGAATGTTCTTCCTAAGAATCCCACACTGCGATTTTGGTCGTCTCTCACGTTCATTGTATGATCGGAAACATGCAAAATCTTAATACATCGCCCTTGTAAGATTGCAAGTTGAAGTTAGTCTATTTTATGGTACATTTGGTTAAATGGTGAGAATTCCTGGTCCCAGGGACATTGAAAAGTGTCCTGCAGAAAAAAAATGTGCAGTTGCATTAAAAAAAGAGAGAAACCCCAAAAAAGAAGCGACAATATAGGTTGGCAAATCTTCAAAGTGAGCTTGACGTACAGTAATATCTCCAGCCATTTGTCATAAAACTGTCTGCACACAGTTATTTTTGTCAAGCAGATGACTTTCAATGATTCTCTGACAACAATACACACATACACTAATGTGAGAGAGTACAGAATTCATTTGTAAAAAAAAAACATTCTGTTAATCACAATAGCTAGGATGTCTTCATCTTCTACCATGCTGCTGTTGGTCACTCACCAGGATGGTTGGGTTAGCCATAGTTTTTATCATCGTATCCCCTGCCATGATAAAGGATATGGCCCAAATGTTTCAACACTGCCTGAACTACATCAGAGCCTACAACTCCATGAATAGGCACTCGCTCAGCTGTCATTATTCCTGTCACACTGAACAACCAACAAAACCGATCATGGTTCACGATGAACAATTTTGCCCACAACAAAAATTTGTTTGAGACAGCCCTAAGACGGCCAAAGTCACACAGTGTGTAGTGTTGGGTTTTCACTGAAGAAAGGCTTATGCTGTTGGCACTTTTCACCACGCTGTGGTGTATTTGCCTCCATGTTGGTGATTAGTTTTTAAAATTATCAAGACTTTCTCAAGTTGTCTTACTTAGATTAGTTGCATTTATGAAGTTAGATATGGAACTGTCAAATCTGTCAGTGTTCCATCTGAATTGATGACTGTTGGTAACGCCATAGAATATAACAGTTCTCTTAGCCCCAGCCATATTGTTTTTTGTTTTTGTTTTTTTCCGCTCAAAATGTGGGTTCATATTACATCATCTGACGTCTTCTGTCTGGGAAGGCTCTTTATTGAATTCATTGACAGTTTCAAGCATCACACAAAAAGGAAAAGATGATAACCTTATCTGATGTGAGGGTCTAAGGACAGGATGTTGTGTTGCTGTAAAGCCCCTTGAGGCAAATTTTTAATTTGTGATATTGGGCTATACAAATAAAATTGACTTGACTTAACCTAGTAAGAAGGGCTACTTCCCCTATAATCTGTTTGTAGCATGATGAGTACATATGTCTGTATAATGTATCTTTTAGTTTCTGTGGTTCAGTATTCTTGCAGTCTCTTGTATCCCTTCTCAGATATCCGTGACACAGTTAACTACAAAGAAGTCATGAGGCACTATGGACTTGGACCCAACGGAGGCATTGTGACCTCCCTTAATCTGTTTGCTACCCGATTTGATCAGGTATTGCAGTTATTTTTTAGTAGAACACACAACACATTTACCTACATTGTAGTGCTTGCCACTGGTCTGTTGTTTACTGTATCCGCCTCTTACACTATATGAGTGTTAAGCCCTTTGAGACTGTGATTTAGGGCTTTGTAGATAAACGTGCCTTGCTATGCTCATAATGGCCTCAGCCAAAGGGCCTCATTCAAGAGCATTCTTGTCAAGAGTTTCTCTCCAATTTGTTCCTATGAGCACAGGAGAATTCAACATCAGAAGTGTTCCTTAACGACCCAAATTTGTTCTTACACCAGTGTGTTTAATGTTGAGGTGCTCTTAGTGAATTAAATGTGTGTGCCAGTGAAAGGTCCTATGAAATGAACAATGTGTAATAATTCTGGTTGCCTCTTATCTGTACTTAATTTACATCTATATAACTCTATGCTCTAGAAATTCACTCAAGTTGTTTTATTTTTGTTTATGAGAATGTTTTTCTCCTCCTAACAAATACAGAAATTTTTATTTACATCATCCTGGACTTGCGGGTGTACACTATAAAAAAATCTCCAATACATGGGAGTGAGACTGAGAGAAGACAAGTGCTACTACATTGAAGATCACTGACCACATTGAAACTTGCCAGCAGCATATATATCGATGTCCACATTCTTCTTAAAAACACCAGCAGCGTAACGATGTCCACATTCTTCTTAAAAACACTGGCCACATATAGATGTCCATCATCTTCTTAAAAACACTGGCCGTTGTGGGCTGTTAGTAAAATGACACTCCCCGCCCTCAAAATCCCACTCGACTGCTCAGTTTAATTGGGATTTACTTCAAATCCTGGAAACTTGCGGTACTCTAAATACCATTTCATGGGACCTTTTATGTAGGTTTTAAAAACACCTTACCATGACAACTGCTTTTGAGTATCACGCAAAAAAAGGAAGAAAAAAAAAGATTTGAGGAAATCTGAACAGAATCTGATCAGGTGCTTCCTTTACACTGAGATAGGGTACATCGTAAATGGGAAGGAAAAACAATGTTGGAAGTTAATAAATCAAATAGCGCTATGGTCCGAACTGACTTAAATGAAAACCTTCAGCAGAAGGAATTTATATTGGAACATCAGTAATGTCTCACCAGTTAGTTAGGAGAGAGCACCATGTGTCGAAATTATGTTTCTATTAGAGAGGTGTGCTTTACCTTTAGTCCTCCAATTTGCATCTAGACTAATTTATAGGTATGCAAACTTATTTTTTCTCTAAGAACTGACTTAAAGGAAAATTGTAATTGTCCATAGGGGGTCTTTCTGGTTTCAATTCATCTGTCACCAATATTGTTTAAGCCTTCTTTTTTTTTGTCTGTCTGTCCTATAAATTAGACTATACTTATTTCAGAATATAAATATGACTATGCGGTGTTTGTAGCACTAGTATGTTTATATTTAGATGCGTTTTTAATGTTCACCAGTATTAAAGAGAAAGTAAACACTCCAGGAAAAGATACCACAAAAAAGTGGCAGAGGTGATTTCTTCTTGAACCTTTATTTTATTTCCGTCTGGTGTGCCACCTCTGCCACTTTTGTACCTTTTTCTCAAGTGTTTCCATGGCTGACCACCCAGGTCCAAATTAGGTGAAGTGCTCCTGCCACCTATTGTCTCAACTAAGTAAACACTCTTTTAGCCTCTCTTTGGCTACTCACATTTTGAAAAAGGTCAAAAACGGGTGGAAAGGAAAGTGAAGGTGGGGGGCGGCTAAAGGTGGTGGCACAGTCACCATTTTCACCCACCAGTCTAATGTGCTGGAATGCATGAGTGTCAGCTATGCAATATGAGGTACTGGTGTTTTTGATGCCCCAATATGACGTTGGGGCTCGTTGTAATGTGTATTTTACCCCTGAAGAAAGGGAAAAAGCAGCTGTGTGATGCAATCTCATTTTTATCACCAGGGCAATGAATTTTACCACCCTAGGGGGAAAGCAACATGCTTTCAGCTCAAAAAATATAATTAAGGGTTTACTACTTCTTTAAATAAATTATGTGCATCCTTTATGAACAGATGTGCATATGAACTTTTGCTGTTTTTCCAGAGCACCGCAAATAGAGATGTGGAACGCTCATGCAGAGGGCTCCATCACGTCTCCTCAGCAAATGCTTTATTCCTTTGCTGATCAGGGCTTTGAAGCTTATTCAGCAATTAAAGTACCTTGTTAATATTTCTCAATATATGTATCAACCAAATGCTGAATGTAGATCATGAAATAATGACATGAGTACACAATAGAGTTGGGTGATGCAGTAAATAAGGGGACCACCATGAAAGTGGGTCATGTCCCTAATGGCAGTCAGCATCTTAGAGAAAGACTCTAAATTGAAATTCACATAAAAATTCACGGCCGTTGTCCTGGATCCCCCTATAAAGTTGAAAATGTAAATTGTTTTTGATGCATGCTGTGTAACGGATTTCCGCCGCGTTTTGTAGTTACAATGACAGTCCAGTAGATGGCTCCCTAGACCTCTGAGTGTCACTGTCACAGGCTCGTCGTTGACCATTTTTAATTCTAGCAGGCAGTGTGAGTGAAATGTATTTTTTCAATACTGCAATTTTTTCCTGAGAGTAAAATTGGGTCATATTAATTCTGGTGAATGGTGCATTGTTTAAGTGACAAAATAACTTGATAAATGAGTAACTTGATTGAAAAAATACTAATGGTCTAGAATAAACTGCTTCTGTCCGTTTTTCTTATGACTTTTGTTTCACCATCTCAGGTTATGAAATTCATTGAGAAGAAACAACACAGTCATCGGTAAGAACTGGTTTATATGTTGAATTTGTAAGTTAATACTTAGCTATAACCAATTTTAATGAAGTAATCTTAGTAGTTTTGATCTTGCAGAACATTTGATTTGTCATTTTCTTGACCATCTGTCTGTTTGGATGATGTTAACGGCGTTAGAATTAGCCTGTGCAACAATTCTGATATATAGAACCACCAATTGGCCCACTGCAACTAATACACAAGACGTGGGCCTCATAGAATCAGTGCATAGATATATTAATCCATATGGTGACATGGTGTTCAAATTGCTTACACTCAATTATGTAATAAATTATCATGTAATACAAGTTCTTATATAGTTGATTATAATTATATAATAAAGTGTCATCCAGAAACTGTTCTTCCTTTTACCTGTTTTGTGAACTTGATAATCTTTGACCTATGTTCACAGATATGTGCTGATTGACACCCCGGGGCAGATTGAAGTGTTCACATGGTCTGCATCTGGGACCATCATCACTGAGGCTTTGGTAGGCCTTGAAGGGTTTTTAATGGAGAATATACCAACTATACTTAACAAATTGTCATTATGAAACACCACTACCTATCCTATGAGAGCAGAAAAAAATAGTTTTATAAAGCTTAGTCTTCAGAAGTATTCATTTCATCATCATATACAGAGAACAGTCTGTTGATGTAGTTCTTTTCTTCACAAATGCTAGAGCAAAACTCGAAGGGCTTTCAATCTGTGGCACTAAAATCTGTATTTCATCAAAGTCCCAAAATGCTCCATTTGAAATGTTTTGTAGGTAATGGCTTTTCCAAGTAAATTTCCCCACAAATGTCCATTTTAATAGTCATTTTCTGGTGGCTGACTTTGCTCTGACCTTCACCTTTGTTTCTCAGAGAGATCCTCTGGAGTGACATTACAACCCCTTAGAGAACAAAAAGGAACATTGGAAGAGAGGACATTACTGTTTAACTGCGTGCAGCGATTTATTTATTTTTTCTTCCCAATTATACCCGGACAATTACCCCACTCTTCCGAGCCGTCCCGGTCACTGCTTCACCTCCTCTGCCGATTTGGGGAGGGCTGCAGACTACCACATGCCTCCTCTGATACATATGGAGTCGCCAGCCGCTTCATTTCACCTGACAGTGAGGAATTTTGCCAAGGGGACGTAGTGTGTAAGAGGATCACGCTATTCCCCCCAGTTCCCCCTCCCGGCCGAACAGGCGCCCCAACCGACCAGAGGAGGCGCTAGTGCTGTGACCAGGACACATACCCACATCCGACTTCCCACCCGCAGACACAGCCAATTGTGTCTGTAGGGACAGCTAACCAAGCCGGAGGTAACACGAGTATTCGAACCGGCGATCCCTGTGTTGGTAGACAACGGAGTAGACCGCTACACTACCCGGACGCCCCTTCCTGCAGCTATATTTACCAATAAACCCCCATCGCGGTTCTTTTCTGGAGTTGCAATCTATCATGTAGATGGCATTAGAATTTTACTGTTTTAAATCATATAAAAGATTCTTCTTTGACCTGAACTTGAACTTAATTTTCTGCAGAGGACAATTTTGTGTAGGTTAATGAGATTGTTTAGGGGTTAAAAATGATTGATAATCTTTAAAAACCGAATGTAGTCAATTGAAGTACCCGGCATAAAAATATAGTCTCTGTTTGCAGGCGTCGTCCTTTCCCTGTGTGGTGGTGTACGTGATGGACACTTCTAGAAGTGTCAACCCTGTCACCTTCATGTCCAACATGCTGTATGCCTGCAGGTCAGTGCATTGCATAGGAATTGACCTATGACAGACAAATCCTGAGAGTTTATGCTAAAGGGAATGCTTAGTTTAAAGGTCTATTCAGGAAGCAATACATGAAATGACTGCAATATGGGAATCTTGATGTCAGGTGCTGCAGAATATGACAGTGTCTGAACAGCGAGTCTTGTTTTGGTCTTTAAAATTCTCTGCTTCTTTCAGCATTCTCTACAAGACGAAGTTGCCTTTCATTATTGCCATGAACAAGGTATGGTCGTTTGCTGTCTTTTGTCATAACCTTAAAACTCATAATGTCTTCCTGAGGTCCTTAACAATTCCCTTCACCTGCATCCATTTTTTTCTCTTAAAGCTTTCCCCTCACTTATCTAATATACTCCTGTGACATTTTGAACAAGAAATCATTTGCCTCTCTCCTCAAGTCATCTCTTTTTAAACATACACATTCAAAGAATCCCAGCTGTGTGCATGGAATGAAATCATTTGACTTAAAAGTAAAAAAAAACAAGAAAAACCGATTAGAGAAGCAGGCGCTTGATGAACAAAGCTTTTGAGGACTACAGAAGATGTTCATGTCAGAACATGAAAATCTCCCTCTAAAGCAGTCCTTGAGAATGACAAATGAAGAATGCAGACAGTCTCTAAATGTCAAGAGAGTATATTATACTGTTACTTGTACATCCTCCGTTGTGTCCTTGCACTGAATTTGAGTTCCTGTTGACTACAGTGTGTGTGCCAGTATTTACTGTGAAACCACTATGCTGTCGATGTTATTATTGTAATCTGTTTCCTTCTGCAACAACGTCATCAGGATAAATTCTTGATATGCTGAAATATAAAGGGACCTGTGTTAAATGCATTTTTTTTGTGTGTGTGGTGGGTGTGTGTATAGACGGACATTATCGATAACAGTTTTGCTGTGGAGTGGATGCAGGACTTTGAGGTTTTCCAAGATGCCCTTAACCAGGAGACGTCTTACATCAGCAACCTAACCCGCTCCATGAGCCTGGTCCTGGACGAGTTCTACACCAACCTGAGGGTATGGCACTTTGCTAGTTGTGTACAGGCTTCCCTCATATCTTAGAAAACCTGGAAATTTACAGACTAGTTCTCCAGTTATGGACAACACCCAGAAAGTGATAACATTGATCAAATATCTTGGAAATATCATTGAGGGCATGGAAAATTGTAATAACACAAAGATAACCCCTGAGATTTCATATCAGTTTTGGGGATATGTTCAATTCAGTGACTACCTAAAAGACTCTGAGAGACTGTTTAAAATGCCCCCAAGATGCGTGTTTTGGTGTGCCGCTGCATCAGACGTCACAACATCGCATCTTCATGAATGTATCCCAAGTTCCAACGTCTTTGTTCCCAACTCGGTGAGAAATATAACATTACTGAGATATCTCAGTAAAAACTCAGTGATCATATGATAATTATCTCCGCCTGGAGATATTTATCATGTGTTTGGATTATACGTTTGGTCATGCGTGCCTGTGTGTTAGATGTGTTAACACTACACGCATTCATACCGAAAATATTCGGTATGGGTCTTTCGGTTCAGCACACGTGTACTGAACGAATACAGCGTTGTTATAACCACTCCGCATGCAGAACTTTTGTGTGCGCCGAATTTAATTTAAAACTCCTGAGTTTCCCCCCTAGCAACTTTCACAAAGGCTGTTGTACGTTCAGCCACCCCACTAAGATGCCACAGAGATATCTAGTAATTTAGCACAGCGCAGCCTCGTAGTTATGGCGAACACAGATAAACCAGAGCTTGAAGATCCAGTACAGTTAATTTTCTAAATGCTGCACCTTAATGGTTATTTGTTTTATTATTTTTTTCGTGCAACTGCCGCCGTAGGCTATGCGTCACAAATTGTGGTTCACTCTTTGAGGCACTCATGGAGGCTGCCCATCCACAGACTGACAGGCAAAACATTTTTATTAGGTAGATTTTTTTAGCTTGAGTGCTGCATATTAACTTTTTTTCCATATTTCCCATTCAATTGACTTGGGCGCTACGCAAAAGTCTTGTAACGGCAGGAAAAACACAGGTTTTCCTGTTCGTGTGTGTGTGTGTGTGAATCTGTCCACTGTTAATCTCACATACTACTGGCCCTGTCAGCCTAATAATTTTTGTGCACTGTTGTGACTATGATCAAGGGCCTCTCGTGGTCACGGTGATCCAAAACCTTTGAAAAACCTGTTTTATACCACAATTGAGTGCTAACTCCTGAACTGGTTTTTCGCCCGAGTCCGAACACCGAAAGGAGAGCTACGCCTGATGGGGATCTGCACACTCCTGAGTGCACTCTCATAGCTGTTTGAGGAGTGGTTTGTGTATGTGTGCATGTGTCGGTAAGTTCATCTGTCCATCCATAGGAGTTTTAGTCTGGCTTCCAGTAAGTTAATATTGAATGATAGGACCTTCCAGGAGAAATGTCTGTCACCTATATCCAACCAAAAGTCACAGACAGTCTCATTGAAATGTTGGGAACAATAATTTCTTTGAACGAGTGGGAACCCTGATGTGTTCTTATGTGTGTCTGTCTCTGTTTTGTGTCTGTATAAATTCCCCCCTCCCCTTAGCAAGTCCTTTAAAACCTCATTAATGAGTCCCGTGCTGTTGTGTGTTTCTCCAGGTGGTAGGTGTGTCTGCTGTCACAGGCACTGGATTGGAGGAGTTTTTTGTCCGGGTGGCAGAGGCCACCAAAGAGTATGAGACGTAAGTCTCACAGCGCCTATTCTTCAAGTACATTATCACTGACAGAAAACCTAAATTGAAGCGGTTGAGAAGCTATCCACACCAGGGTCAAATTGAATTTCCCCACATAGAATTGTTAACTTTTGTACAGCCTGCTTGCAATTTTAGATAAGTGGGCTTTATCTGACTCAGCAGTAAGGGTGCCAAAATGTTGAGGCAATCACAGGATGGTTCTCAAAGCTTAATATCGTCTTTTTCTGTGAATGACCGTTTTGCTGATGGGGTAATTGTCATTACCTTGTATTCTCCATACTTTTTTCCTATCACTGTAATGAGAAAAATAAGAAATGTAATATCATGTTAAAATTGCCAAAGTCTAGCATTGTCTGAAGTCTCTGGCCTGTTTGTTTTCAAATGTTTTCTGAAATGCTGGCATTGATGTTCTGCTTGCTAGACACTAGTATGGCTTGAACATTGATGGATTTTTGACTTTCTTCCTTTATAGCCATGCTATTGTACACAGCTTACTACAACTAAGGCCATTTGTGACAACTAGGTCCATTTTTGAGGGCCTGTGAATGCCAATAACTTTTACCTTGAAGTCAAAGTCAATTTCTTCTTCTCTTTATTTTATTTTGTTTTTACATGAAGTTGAATGGCTTTTTGCAATGTATAAGTAAATTCATTCCTGTGGTTTTTCTCAGGGACTATCGGCCTGAATATGAAAGACTTCACAAAGAGCTGGTGAGTACTGTTTGAATGTGAGCGTGCTGTAATTTTTCACTTGCTGCTGCTTGTGTTTTCACAAAGATTTTTTTTTCCCTCAGTATAAATTCTGATCCCTTTCCATCTGAACTTAACTATCTTCATACTGTGTGTGTGTTTCTGGGTTCTCTGTTGCTGATGACATTGAGCTGTGTTCAGTTCTGTGTGTTATTCCTTCATCTCTATCGGCCACTGTGTTTTCAGACTGATGCTCAGAGCAAGAAGCAGCAGGAACAACTGGATCGGTTGAGGAAAGACATGGGGGCTGTGAACATGCAGGCTACACCATCTGCAGGTTAGGTGTCTCCCAAACAACAGAAAAGGCCTATGTGGATGTCCCACTTTTTGTGGGACAGCCACCTTTTTATGTGTTTGCTGAACTACTGTAACACTTTGGCTTCATGCCCGAAGGGAGGAGTTTGGTAAAATCAAGTTGTACCATGTTGTTAATGCATGTGTTTGTGTGTGTGTGTGTGTGTGTGTGTGTGTGTGTGTGTGTGTGTGTGTGTGTGTGTGTGTGTGTGTGTGTGTGTGTGTGTGTGTGTGCAGACAGCACTACGTTGTATAAGACAATGTTTCAATCCTATAACACATTTCTAAGCAAGTGCTTTAGATTTCGCACTTTGTTTTAATTGCATTTATAAAAGGCCAAATAGAGCCTTCTATCTTTGCCATGAAATTCTCTTCTTTGATTGTCTGACCAGTACTGGTCTGAGTACTGATGTTGTGATGTCTCTTTCTCATTCTTCAGAGGAAGCTAACGTGGCGGGCCCCAGTAGCTTCATCCTTACACGTGGTAACACGGATGACTGGGAGGAGGAAGTTGACAGTGACACGGATGATATTGACCACAATGGTGAGAACACCTGTAATTAGTAGAGTATAAAGGAGATGCACAACATTTTAGTCTGGTACCCATAATGTATATCTGTCCAGGCTTCTACATGTTTAATTCTGCAGATAAGAAACCAACTACACAAAATATACCATAAGTTGGCATTGTGCCAATAACTACTAAAGTTGCATATGACAGAGATAATGACTGGTTAGAAAACAGCACAGTGAATTTTTGCCCTATATTTCTATGAAGATTAACAGATTAGAGTTCTCCAGCCCACTGAACCTCCAGTTATTGTATTCCATTTAAGCAAAAATTTAAAAGATAATGTGATTTGGCTGATTGAATATATTTAGCAAAATCCTAAAATGCGAAGTTTTGATTTTTGTCCTATTAGCTTTTTTTTTCCTTCCCCCCCCCCCCCCCCCCCCATATTTCAGTTACGGAGGAAAGCAAAGAGCATGATGCATTTGGCAACTTCTTGAAAGAGAGGAGAGAGCTGGTTCAGGTTCGAAACAAGAAGTCGGTGTTGCCTGAGGGACCCTGACCTCTAACTGCTGGCCCTCATGGGAAGATCAGTGCATGTCACAGAGACACTGGAAAAAGCAAGGAAAATGGACTACTAAGTACCCAAAGTATTTCCAATCTTTATTCCACCCCACCTCAACTGAACCTGTGTGTTATAGCTTGATTTGGGGAATAATATAAATTGGATTCAGTGTAGTGGAGCGATGATTGACTCCTCTTACCAATTTTCCATCCATGTCCAACAACAGAATGTACAGAGAGGCCTGTGAGGTTGATTGCATGTTTGTTGCCTGGATTTAGGAGTTATTTCTTTTGAATGGTTTCTGCTCTGCCCACTATGCAGTAACAGGTTTTCCAAAATGTTCAGCTTCAATGTGTGCTGAGTCGTCTTGGCATGATCTTACTATTTTCATCAAAAGTATGAAAAATGGCCAATCATTTTAGTTTTTCGTTTCAAGGCAACCTTCCAGTATAGTTCAGAGAGACTTGGACTATCCACTACCAAAATACTTTAATATTCTGAAATGGTTGTGTGCAGGTAGCCACATTCATTGAAGACCAGAGGGTTGTATTTTGATTTTTTGGATTTTGAGACACTTTATTGATCCCCGTGGGAAATTACACTCTGCATTTAACCCATCCTAGCTGTGTAGCTAGGAGCAGTGGGCAGCCGCCATGCAGCACCCAGGGACTGAAGGTGTCGTGAAGGTGTGCGGTTGGCTGTGAGATGTGTTCATGAGTACACAAATGAGTGAATATGCTCATGTTAGACAGATTCTCCCTCAAATGTTAAGTTCCTGAATGTGGTTCAGTGATATTTCTTCTTCTTCTCTATTTTTATATGAAGTAGGTAATTGTTGTTTTCGCTTCCTCTTTTTTAGTTTGACACACTTGTGAAAGCATTGAGATATTTGCTTTTGTTAAAATAAAATTGCTAAAGCCTCACAGTGGATCACTTCCATTGAATCTTAGATATTATTATCTCATCTCATCTCATCATCAGCCTCTTCTCCGGGGTTGGGTCACGGTGGCAGCAAGCTTAAGTAGGCACTCCAGATGTCCCTCTCCCCAGCAAGGCCCTCCAGCTCCTTCTGGGGGATCCCAAGGTTTTGCCAGGCCAAATTGGACATGTAGTCCCTCCAGTGAGTTCGGGGTCTACCCCGGGGTCTCCTCCCAGTTGGACATGCCCAGAAAACGTCCAAAGGAAGGCACCCAGGAGGCATCCTAATCAGATTCCCGAACCACCTCAACTGGCTCCTTTCGACATGAAGGAGCAGCGGCTCTACTCTGAGCTCCCTCCGGATGTCCGAGTTCCTCACCCTAGTATCTCTAAGGCTGAGCCCAGACACTCTACGGAGGAAACTCATTGTAGCCGCTTTTATCCACAATCTCACCCTTTCGGTCACTACCCAAAGCTCATGACCATAGGTGAGGGTTGGAACGAAGATTGACTGATAAATTGAGAGTTTTGCCTTCCGGCTCAGCTCCCTATGTACCACAACGATCCGGTACAACATCCGCATTACTGTTGATGCTGCACCAATCTGCCTGTCTATCTCCCACTCCATCCTACCCTCACTCGTGAACAAGACCCTGAGATATTTGGAACTCCTTCACTCAAGGCAACAACTCATCCCCAACCTGGAGGGAGCAATCCACCATTTTCCGACAGAAAACTTGGAGGCGCTGACTCTCATCCCGACCATTTCACACTCGGCTGCAAACCGCCCCAGTACACACTGGAGTTTGTGTTCTGATGAAGCCAACAAAACCACATCATCTGTAAAGAGCAGAGATGCAGTTCTGAGGTTCCCAAAACAAGACACACTCCTCACCTTGGCTGCACCTTTACGTCCTGTCCATGAATATCACAAACGGAATCGGAGACAAGGGACACCCTTGCCGGAGTCCGAAAGTCACTGAAATTGTGTTTGACTTTGTGCCAAACACAGCACTCACTGGTTATACAAGGACCTCATGGCTTGTAGCAACTGCCCCATTATCCCATACTCCCACAGTACCCCCCACAGAGTGCCCCGGGGTACACGGTCGTAAGCCTTTTCCAAGTCCACAAAACACATGTAGACTGGTTGGTCAAACTTCCATTCTTCTCTCAGAACTTCCGCAAGGATAAAGAGTTGGTCCATGGCCAGGACGGAATCCGCATTGTTCCTCCTGAATCCGAGGTTCGACAATCGGTCGGAGCCTCCTTTCCAGCACCCTAGAGTAGACTTTCCCAGGGGTGCTGAGCAGTCTGATGCCCCAATAATTGGAACACACCCTGCGGTCCCCTTTATTAAATATGGGAACCACCACCCCAGTCTGCCACTCCACAGGTACTGTCCCCGACCTCCACACGACACTGAAGAGGCGTGTCAGCCAGGACAGCCCAACAATGTCCAGAGCCTTCAGCATCTCGGGCGAATCTCATCCACACCCGGCGCCTTGCCACCAAGGAGCTTCTTAACTACCTCAGAGACCTCTGCCAGGGGTATGGGTGAGGCTTCCCCCGAGTCTTCAGACTCTACCTCCTCCACCGAGGACGTGTTAGCCGGGTTCGGGAGCTCCTCAAAGTGTTTTTTTCCCCCACCCAACATCTCCAGTTTGGGTCAGCAGTTCCTCTCCCTGGCTGAACACAGCCTGAGTCAAGCCCTGCTTCCCCTTCCTGAGTCACCGCATGGTTTGGTATTATTATACAGTAACTTATTCTCAACCAGGCAAGAAGACGAGGAACCGTTTCTGTTTCCCAGCAACAAGAATGGATTACACATCTGTCACGCATCTTGCACATCTCACTAAGCTGCTATACTCAAGCACATTGGGGTCCGTGTGACTGGGAAGTAGTACTCATTTACTTTCCCCAGCAGGTGAAATGACATCTTGTTTCCACTCTTACCCACAAAACTATGTTTGCCTCGCGTCTGGTTCTACATTTTTCACCATGTAGATTAAGGCACTGACACTGCTACGGTTAGAGATGTCATTTCTCCTGGAAGAACTCGTGCTAAAAACACGCTTGTAACACTGAGCACGAGGGATGAGATGTGTTCACCAAATGTAGTAGGTAGCATACACTATCATTGAAACAACAGCTTAAGAAATCGGTTCAAAATCTTAAAAATTAACACATTAGTGCAGTTGTTACATGTATATGCACAATTATGTACTCCTCGAAGCTTGGTTGATCTAATTTGAACTGGACTAAATGAGTGAAGGCTCCACTGCTGGCATCCACGACTGCAAACACCTCCTGACCATCTGGCATGACACTCGAGCGAACTCGCCCACACTCAGATCCACCCACTTCACATTCATTGAGAACTCCCAGAGCGTATTTAGACTGCACCAGTTCAATATGGGAGGGTAGTGTTAACACAAATTATCACGACTTGCTTCGTTTTTTATGTTTTAAACCACATTATTGGCTGCTTGAAGATATAAAACATTTCTGTGAAGTGAAGTGACATTCTTTATGGAAAAGGGTTAGAAAACAAGATGTGCTCGATACGGCTACATGCACTGAATTTGTAAATCGGGAAATGTAATGGTTTTTTCCCCCCCTCAATTTCTTTAATTTTGAAGAAATGGTGAAGCATATTAGCTGCATATAACATCCACTTCTCCCTCTTTTATATAGGAGAGAACATGAAGTTTTACTGCTTTGGCATGGTGCTATCTTGTTTATTGGCAGAGTCATACCTCGTAAAAAATGACTGAAACCTGCCACTTGGCAGCTGATTAGACGCCAATCTTGGCTGTCCTTCAGTTTACATGTATCAGAGGGATAGAGAGTAGGGGCATTGTCTTTTACTAGAGGTCCCAGGTTCAACGCCCTGTGTTAGTAACATCTAGCATGCACAAGTGTCCTTGAGCTGGGGTTTTAACATGCTGACAGGAGTTCCAGGCCCCGGTTGGCAGCACCACATGCTGTATAACCCCTCTGTAATAGAGGGATACGGGCATTTTCGTGACACGCGTTAATAAAAGCACACATTCTTGGATGCACCAGCCAGTATTTCAGACCATGCTGGTTTTGTCATCTCCATTATATAGAGTCGTGCTCTGGCAAAGCAGACGCCTCCATCTTGTCCTCAGTCCAATAATGACTCACCTCTGCTGCAACCTTTCCACAAACATTTCCTCCATCTCTTTTCATGCCGTTTCTTTGCCTCTTGTCACACACTTCCCTTCTCCCCCATTCACACTTCCTTCTCCCTCCGCTGAGGCGTGGGCAAGAAATGCCAGTAGACACACTGAGAACAAAAAAGAAACAGGATCTGGAAGGCAGTTTATTTAAAAGCTATGAGAGAAATGTCACAACGCCTATGTTGTACACCCAAGGAGATGAACGGACTACAGTTGTCGAGATTTTTAGAAACTTGAGAGAATTTGATTTCCCCCAGACCCATAGTCTATCACAATAAGGGATGCAGATTTGTGCAATTAAACAAATTCATAGCTATACATCACTCTATTTTGATTATGAAATGCATCATGCATCTCCTTTTGCTTGCAAACACACACTCAACAGACTGAGGCCGACTCTTCTGCATGTGAGATCACGCTCACTGTTAGAGATCTGAAATTTGAAACTATGCATACTGAAATACTCTTGCATGCTCTCCAGCAGGGTGGCTGCAAGGACACGGAGGTAAAGCTGACCTTAGGCAGTGCGTGAGGAATAAAGAGGCCCCAGCTATTATTTTATGTATAGGCCTGTCAATGGCAGAAGCAATACACACGCCAGACCTTTGCGTCAACACTGCAGACAGAGGAGCTAAAGCTGATTTAACATGATTTATTGTTGTAATGTGATTTCAGGGAAAACCTTTTATCAGCTGCATGACTCACTCCCGTTTTCCACTGTAGTGACCCGTTATAATGATATCACTCTCTTAATGTGCAGTCAGAGAAGGATAAAGTGACCTCACCCTCCAGAATAAGAAATGATGTCATTCCTTTACGTTGGCCTGGCAGTGCATTTAGTCTGATGCTTCCAAGGGAATACAATAAATCGTTTTAATCCACAATGCTTTCCAAAACGTCAAAAACCCCATCTACAGAAGATTCTATCCTTTAACAGGCAACATAATGTATTCATCCTCTCTCATTCTATAGCATATATTACTTGGTTCTGCAGATATTTTTGTCGTCTGTGTTTGAAAAAAGGACTTTGTTCAGTAAGTAAGCTAGCCTTTTTTTTCCAAGGCTGTGTATACATCCCTTTGAAACCTCCATGTGTCTTAACTTTAAGTGCCCTAGTCTCATTTTATGGGATGTTGGTGAAAACAATGTAAGAAAAAAGGTATTTGTAAATCATTCAGTTGCAGATATTTCAATGCGTTCTCTGCTATGCCATTTAAAACTATGAACTCCTCATTCTTTAATTTTGTATTCCGCAACCCCACAGTTATGTGCATTTTCATATTCTATTCTATTATTCTAGTGTAGTCTAGTTTATTCTGTTCAGGACTGCTGGGCCATCACCTCCTGCGTTGGTGTTGTTGTTGAGCGGGAGCCTCTCATTCTAACGGCACCTCTGCAGAGAGAAATGCTGCACAATAACTGCGGCTACTGAACACTGACTTAAACTGTTTGGTGTATATATTTGAGTGAAAGATAATTCATGTGTGTGCCCACATGCATGCACTACTGCTTGCATGTGTGCATCAGAGAAAGGGAGTTTGCGATTGACAACTTGGCAGCAGTAGAACGAGCTCATCTCACTGCAGATTTGGGGATCCTAACCCCCTTCACAAATCACACACCAACGTTTTTCCATGGATAGACTTCAATTATCACTGTATGTGTCCAATTCAGGCTAATTTTTATCATTAACGAGGCAGTGTCGTTTAAAAACAGCCTCCACTGCGGGAGAACAAATGAGCCACATCAACTGAATGTGTTTGTTATACGTATATGCTGCTGTGCTGCAGCTCAGTGTTGTGCTTAGGTGGTGTTTTGGCTGAGCTGTGACTCTATAGGAATCCTTCACTCTCCTTGCTATTGAGCTGTGCGCGCACGCACACATGCACACTGACTGCACCGTGTCCAGAGGCTTCTGAAGGAGCTCTCACTGGATTGGCTAGAAATGACATCATCTGCGTGTTAGTCGTGATGCGGAGGCTTTCCTCGCTGGCACCACATTCCACCCAAAACCTCCTCTGTTCTCTTCTCCCCTCTCCTGCTCTTTCCACCATCTCTCTCCTTCCCCCACCCCCCACCACTCTCCTTTATACTTTTCACTCTCTGCCCCCCTCCTCTTACTTTCTCTCTTTTTCACTCTCTTCTCACCTCCTCTTCTCGTGCTCTCCTCTGCCTTTCGCCACTCTTGTCTCGCTCCACTCGTATTTCCTCATCCCTGCCTTGTTCAGCTCCTTTCATAACCTTACCCATGGCCTCTTTTATGCTAACTTACCCTTTCCTGGCCTTTTCAAACATTATCTCTCTCTCGCTCTCTCTCTCTCTCTCTCTCTCTCTCTCTCTCTCTCTCTCTCTCTCTCTCTCTCACACACACACACACACACTACTGTTATACTGCTAACCCCATTCTCCTAGGGGTAAGGTAATTTATCCGCTGACCTGAAATATGTGGTGTTGGTATGGTGGTATTTGAGGGCTGAGAGCGAGAGAGAGCAGCTTTCTTTCAGCTAAACAGAGGTGTTACACTGCTGCCCACACTCTGTCACTCATCCCTCTCTCTCTCTCCCCCTCTCCCACTCCCTCTTTTACCGCCCTCGTTATTTTCTTCTAGCCAAGGTTCTCCCCTCCTCTGCTTTGTGTAAATTCTTCTGTATTTTAGCCCCTCTCTCTCTCTCTCTCTCTCTCTCTCTCTCTCTCTCTCTCTCTCTCTCTCTCTCTCTCTCTCTAACCTCCAGAGTCCTGTGCAATGTGCTGTGTGTTCACCTCCCCCCCCCCCCCATTCTCCTTCTACGCACATGACTGTGCTACTAGGATGCAGCCCCATTACATCATCTGGGGTAGGGTGAGCAGAATAACAGATAAGGTATGCGTGGGTGTGGGTGTGTGTGTGTGTGTGGGGGGGGGGGGGTGTTTGTGTGGGTGTTGGTGTGTGCATGCATGTATGTGTATGTGTGTGTGTGTGTGTGTGTGTGTGTGTGTGTGTTTGGATGTGAGTTAGTGTATTATATCATGTGTCCTGTCACCTACTAACAGCACTGATTTATCATGAAATCCACCCACCTGCCCACCAGCTGGCTGCCACGGCTGTATCTGTTAATAACAGCAATAATGTAACCAATTTAAGAAAAATATGTCATTTATTTAGTTTGCTTTTTAATGCACTTAAATCGGGAATCGGAATCTGCTTTATCTAAAACAGCTTAATATATAGGAATTTTTTGGCATTATTTGTGAAAGGGACACTTATTAGAAAATTAGCAGTTTTACAATTCATACTATCTTAAAGTTACAGGGACAGCAGGACTTCATGTAAAGCTGTATGTTTTAGCTCTGAATCCTGACCTATGACCTCACACCATGCCAAGCTGGGAGTTGATATATATATGCTGTGTGTGTGTATCTGTGTGTCCAGTAAGACTGTGTTTGCAGAGGAGAACACATGAGGTTCTTCCTTCTATTTGGAGAATGATAGGATTTGTAGGTCAAGGAATCTCTGAAAGCCCTGTGTATATTTTAAGATGGCAGAAGTAGCCTTGTGGCTGGAATTTAACATAAAATCCCTGCAAAACAATCTTTTTTTCTGTTTTCTTTTCGAGTACATATCTGGGCTGTATGTAGCATTTAGATCTGTTTATTCTTGGTATATGATGTTAGGATGTTTATCTTTTTCTTTTTTTCTTTCATGTGTTTTTGATGTGTTTTTTTTCTTTTTTTTTCTCTTACTATTCACAGTACTTGAGTTTGTATTGTGCAGCACAACTTGCATTGAATTTGAACTATACAGTACGGTGGGAATTGAGTTTGTAATGTATAGTTGCTGAATTAACTTGAGTATGTGAGAAGGGGTAGGAAAAAATAAGTGTATACTTCTTCATCTCATCTCATCAGCCGCTTCTCTGGGGTCAGGTCGTGGTGGCAGCAAGCTAAGTAAGGCACTCCAGGCATCCCTCTCCCCAGCAACGCCCTACAGCTCCTCTTGGGGGATCCCAAGGCATTCTCAGGCCAGAATGGACATGTAGTCCCTCCAGCGAGTTCTGGGTCTGCCCTGGGGTCTCCTCCCAGGTGGACGTGCCCAGAAAACCTCCAAAGGAAGGTGCCCAGGAGGCATCTTAATCAGATGCCCAAACCACCTCATCTGGCTCCTTTCAACGTGAAGGAGCAGTGGCTCTACTCCATGCTCCCTCCGGATGTCCAAGTTCCTCACCCTATCTCTAAGGCTGAGCCCAGACACCGTACGGAGGAAACTCATTGCAGCCGTTTGTATCCATGATCTCACCCTTTCAGTCACGACCCAAAGCTCATGACCATAGGTGAGAGTTGGAACAAACATTGATGGGTAAATTGATAACTTTGCCTTCCGGCTCAGCTCCCTCTACACCACAATAGTCTGGTACAACATCCGCATTACTGCTGATGCTGCACCAATCCGCCTGTCAATCTCCCACTCCATTCTACCCTCACTTGTGATCAAGACCCCGAGACACTTGAACTCCTTCACTTGAGACAACAACTCATCCCTAACCCGGAGGAAGTAATCCACCATTTTTCGGTAGAGAACCATGGCCTCAGACTTGGAGGTGCTGACTCTCATCCCAGCCATTTCACACTCAGCTGCAAACCACCCCAGTGCGCGCTAGAGGTCATGTTCTGATGAAGCCAACAAAACCACATCATTTGCAAAGAGCAGAGATGCAATGCTGAGGTTCCCAAAACGGACACACTCCTCACCTTCACTGCGTGTTGAGATCCTGTCCATGTATATCACAAACAGATTTGGAGACGAGGGACAACCTTGGTGGAGTCCGACACCGACCGAAAACGTGTTTGAATTTGTGCCGAGAATATTCTCACAGCTCTCACTTTGGTTATACAAGGACCAGATGACTTGTAGGAACTGCCCCGGTATCCCATACTCCCGCAGTACCCACGACAGAGTACCCCAGGGTACACGGTCGTAAGCCTTCTTCAAGTCCACAAAAGGCATGTAGACTGGCTGGTCAAACTCCCATGACTCGCTCAGTACTTCCGCAAGGGTAAAGAGTTGGTCCGTTGTTCCACGGCCAGGACAGAATCCACATTGTTCTTCCTGGGTCCAAGGTTCAACAGTCAGTTGGAGCCTCCTTTCCAGCACCCTAGATTTGACTTAGTAGTGTATACTTCCTCCTACTCCTTTTCCAACATGGAACAAATAATCTGATGCATCCGGAGATTTGTTCCCCGAGTTTGATGTGTGGATTCATTGATCACTTCAGATTATTGGCAATGGCTTATCTGTAGGTTATAGCCTGCTTATTTACATGTTTGAAATAAATCATCATCGTCATCATCCACATCTTGCTGGCCACTCTGAGCTATCCTGAAGATATGTTAAATTGTCTCTGCTGGTCTTCTTACCTGCCCAGCACATCTTGGCACTGTTTTTCAAAGGATCATTCAAGGAGCACAATAATACTTTGTTATATCTAATGTCTGGATGCTGTGGCGATGACCCCTGAACTTTGCATTGTTGGAGGATTACAGTGTTGGTGAACTAGAAATTAAAGATTGTAATTTTATTGGCCTCAGTGTAATTCACTCTCAACAAGGGTGTTGACTAAATGTCTTAAGTGTCAATTAATTGATTGCACTAAAGTCTAAGTCTATTTTTATCAAGGTCTAGACATTCAGATGGGAGAGAAAAGAACAGGTTTGGATGTGGACCAGAACACCAGATGGACATCTTTACTGTCCCATTGACAGACGGCACAACAGTTGGCCATCTGATAGCTAATCTCACTGAGACAGAGACAATCTCTGTGGGTTTGTGTCAATAAATGTGTGTGCAAAATTGTATGCTTATGTGTTTGTATGCTCATGCTAACATTCAAACATGCATGTGTGTGTATATCCATGTTCTGATACTCTGTGTGTGTGTGGGGGGGGGGGGGCTGTAAATACATTCATTTGAATGAATGCGTTACACCACGCTTTGCAGGGCTGGTGGGTTGAGTGTTCATCAAGAGGAAGGGACAGGAGAGGAGGATGAGTAACGGTTTGCTCTCAGCCTTTAAATTTAGAGCTGACATTTACCCAGAAAACAAGGACGGCATAAGCCGCTTCCAACCAGATACTGGATCCTCAGTTTTGAAGTCCATGATGTTCGACTATAACTTTTTGAATTGTCTACTGATTTCGGTTTAACGAACGTGTGATGCTCATCCCACAAACACAACTTTATTTCACTCTGTCTCTTGTACAGTGAAGCCAGAGCACCAGGTCAGTTACAGAAAAGCATCTTTGGAGGCGAAGGAAAGTTCGGAGTGGCTAAAGGACACTTCATCCCAGTCTATGCCAGCATTCACAGGGGCTTGACTCTTGGCATCTAAATGGAGGACGTTCTCGCCACGCACCACACTACCCTGCTTTCCATCTGTTTTCCAAGCGTAGTGTAACTTAGAGGATAGTGTAGGTGTTGCAGAGGGCAGTATTAATGTTGAGAGAGGATGCAGAGAGGGTGCTTCAAGGATGCTTTCTCTGACTGTGCAGTCTTCTGTTGGTGTTGTGGGCCTAATTTAATCCAACATTTGTGATGTCATGCCCACTTCATGAAACTAACCCACAGTCACCTGTCACCCCCCCTCCCCGCCCCCGTCTCTGGCATCCAAACTTGGTTTCTACATTAGCAACTTAAGAACACAAAAGTGTGCTACATTAGCCCTGTGAATTGGTAAAATATCCGTGATATTTGAACTGGGCAGCATGGTGGCACAACGGTTAGCATGGTCACCTCACAGCAAGTAGGTTCTGGGTTTGAACCCCAGGGTTGTCCAACTTTGGGGGTCATCCCGGGGTGTCCTCTGTGAGGAGTTTGCATGTTCTCCCTGTGTCTGCCTGGGTTTTCGCCAGGTGCTCTGGTTTCCTCCCACAGTCCAAAGTTATGTAGGTCAGGTGAATCAGCCATACTAAAATTGGTCCTTGGTGTGAATCTGTGGGCCCTGTGATGGCCTGGCGGCCTGTCCAGGGTGTCTCCCCGCCTACCGCCCAATGACTGCTGGGGTAGGCTCCAGCATCCCGCCACCCCGATTGAGATAAGCGGCTTGGATAATGGATGGATGGATAATTTGAACTGAAGACTTAAAAGTTCTAGCTACCTGTCTTTTTTTTTTTGCAGTATAGACATTTTTAGGGCTTTTGAATATCTTCGGGAAGTATTATTTCCATGCCTGGGCATAGCTGAATAATTTACATGTTTGGGGCCCTCTAACAGGAAAAAAAAAAGGTTTGGGTATGCTCACCACAAAATGCACACACACATATTATTGAACCCCCCCACATCTTCTGTCCCTCATATATGTTAGGCGTTCACGCAGCATTTTTCTTTATTATATATAAAAGGCATGAGCCATTTCATGGACGCCTTTATGAATAGTGCCTCAAAGTAACATGCATGTAGAGTGTATGCATTTTCAACACAGGTGGCTGATAGCAGACATCTTAATCTGTGTGCAGTATAGCAGATGTCTAATGGTGTAGCTACATGCTAACAGCAAACAGCTGCAACAAAACAGTTATGATTTGATATAAATGCATGCATTCCTTGTGTTGATCCACTGTTGGACCATTGCATGTAAAGTTTAATTGCAAAAAAAGAGAAAAAACTGTAAATGTTGCTATGCAAATGTAACAATATAATTTGAAAGAAAAGTTTCCTTTTTACAAAAGATACATGATTTTTGTCTCATTTTCAAAGATGATCATCCAAATTCAGAGTGTGCAGAGATAAGCTGAATAACAGTTTGATCCATAAACAACCATGTACTTCTTTTATGGCCATAATTGTACTTTAAGAGTAGCTGAGATTGTAAATAAATGATGGATATACATGGTATCATATACGGTCAATACTCCTTAAAACTGGTCTTTCTTCAATAGCAGCATGGTAAGTCTTCCTGCTCTCCACTGGATACAAGGCTTTAAAACACCCATCCCCCAATCCCCCCCCCCTCCCTATCTTCCAACCTCATCCCCCTTCCCACCAACACCCCTACGCCCTCCGTTCTCTCTGCTCTCTGTTGCTGGACCAATCAGGGACCGCTATCCCTGTCAGCCAATGAGAAGGCTGCTAGGTGATGTCATGCATTGGAGCTAGAGGTGGTACTGATGCTGCTGAACTGGCAGACCAAACAGCAACAGACCCCACTCTGAAAAACAAGAGAGAGCAAAAGGAGGGAAAGAGAGAAAAGAGAAGAAAGAGGGCAGACAGAGATCATCTCCATCACCAGGATCGCTACCTGCAGGGTAAGAGAGATTTTATGCATTCACCAATTTGATGACTGCGGTTTCGAGTGTATTGTAGAGAGCTGCTGCATGGGTTAATGGATGGCTAATTTAAACGTTTGGGTTTGCACATTTTCAGGCATACTGGTTTACAATACTGGTTACATTCATGAAATAGAAACGCTGCAGCTCAAAGTGGTTTCTTGGAAGTTTGGTTGAGTTGATGCAGGTGTTTTTGCTCTGTGCTCTGTTAAAGAGTTTTCCACATATCACTTGTGTCCATATGTCTCTTTCTTTTCTCTCGTTTTTATATTGGAATATGCTCAGGATTTCTTGGTTCTGTACATTACATGAACTTTTATCTCTCTTGCATGTGCAAATATCCTAAATATGCATGGAGGATAGTCACCGCATCTGCTGCAGATGACGTGATGTGCTTTTTGTGAAGGCTATGACATCATTGGGTTTGCAGCGAGAGTCTCCATGCGTTCCACTCTCAGAGCTGTCGTTATTGTGTCCAGATGAAAATGATAATCTTAAAGCACAAAGATGTACACGGGGTCAGAAATGGGGGCCTGTGACAGGGAAATTTAAGGAGTACATTTAAACACCATCTGCATTACGCACATTCAGTTGGGTTTTGTAGCCATGGATGCTAAAATGGTCAAACAGCAGTTTAGCTTTCCTTACAGGATTGGGTTTTAGTGCTACTGTGTGCTTAAACTAGTGTCGTTTTTACATTCATTGTGTTCTTATGAACAAAAGATGCTGAAATCATAGTGCACTAAGGCATCGATCACGAAACACTTACACCCGCATTAAAGATTTGACAAAATGTCGACACATCGCTTTAGTTGGCTGTGTGGATTTTGATTAATTTTGCGGCGAGTACATTCTGTTCACTTGGAATGAACTGCAATGGAGGTGTGCACACGGCATGCCAGAGATGGGGAGATGAGGTGATGGGGGTGATCTTTTGCAAATTTAGAGGGAATAATTCTACCTCATTGGTCTCTTTTCCACCCCGTCGCAGTAGTTTCTGTCTTTATATCATCTGTCCGTCTCAGTTTGGTTGTGTCATTGGTTGCAGTTTTACCTAAAATCTGATGGTTTGTAATTTGACCAAAAAAAATGCTTGGCTACAGGTTTTCAGAGCGCCAACAAAATGATTAAGAGCGTTTGACCACTTGCTATGTTGAAAATACAGTCAAACGATTGTTTCTTGTTCTTGAAACCCACATGCAGGCAGCCCCCCTTCCTTCCTCTGTGCTCCATTTCATTTTTTTAACCAACCAAAAGAAGCACTGTGTGCCTGTTTTTCACTACTCTGCAACAACATCTCACATTCATCAATTGTTCCTACGTACAAATTTGTTCTTACACACCAATGGATTTTTTTTTTTAGCAAAGCCTGATGGTTATTTGTAATTCCTTCCCCCTACCATCTGTTGTCTACTTCTTGCAACAAGCCATCACCTAGGCCCGCAAAGACATCAGCGTTAGCCAATTGGGGTCTACATTCAGGGAATACCCAGGTCCTACACTGACCTCTGAGACAAACCTTGGCGAAAAAAAATCCCATGAGTGTGCAAGAACAAATTTGTGCATACAAACGATTGATGAATGAGGCCCAATCTGTCTCAAGTCCACCATTTTTGTCCCCAAGCGCTATCTCAAACCACGCTATTGCCTTAGATCTACATGTTTATCTTGGTCTTTATTTGGCAATTCATGTTTGCAAAGCAACAACCCAGCAATAAAAGACACAATTTCATCTGCTTGGAATAATAACACCACATTTATCTTCATAAACATGTTTTGTGCATTTTCCTGATTTTTTTTATTTATTTTTTTTATTTGTTCAATTTGTTATTGCAAATCATTTTTAGGAAGTGTGGTAGTTATTGTAATTTTTCAGAATAGTTGCAAAGTGCTACAAGTTGTACTTTAGCAGGGTAACAGGGTATGTCCACCTAGCTTAAACATAGACGTAAGATGATTTAGCCTGTTGTATATTATATCACTGTAAAAAAGAAAACAAAAAAACAGCAGCATCCAGTTGAGAGGTTTTCATGTTCTTCGTGTGTTGGCAAGTTTCACAATTGTGTGGTTCTTAAAACTTGCTAAACCACCAAGTGTGTGCATTCAAAACTAGATTGTCATCATTGATAATATAAGAATTACTAGATTGTCATCATTGATAATATAAGAATTCTTCTCCCTCCTGATAAAAGGTGCTTTTTGCATGACAACAGTGATAACATCCACCTGTTCCTAGAAGTTGTATATTTATAGATGTGGTTTATGGGGGTTTCCAGTTTTATACACGCGCTTTCTAAAGTACTGCTGACCTTTTGCCCCATCCCCAGGAGGAATGGATGGGAAAACACAAATCAAGTTAATGAGATACTTCATTTGATAATTTGGATATAACAATACACTCTTTTGGTTCCACCATATGGCATGCACAGCAAACAACTATTTGCAGGTGGCAGTATACAGGATGAATGCATGCATGCATACAGCTGTTTCAAAAACTGCACAAACTTGACTTCCGATACATCGCTGCAGAGATTTTGGCCTCTCGGTTCTAACGCTATCTGTTCTTATCTGTCCATCAGGAACTGAGACGCCAACCTCACCACAGTGTCTTGAAAAGATAACAGGAAGAGCACCATGACTCTAGCAGGTACAGGATGTGCACCACTGCCATTCGTGTGTGCATGTGTGCGTGTGTGTGTGTGTGTGTGTGTGTGTGTGTGTGATTGTGTGTGTGTTTGTGTGATTGTGTGTGTTGGGGGGGGGCAAGGGTGTTGGGGGATGGGAGCATTTAAGGGGTAGACAGAGTGAAATAATTTTAAAATAGCAGTTTCAAGGGGAGATATAAAGAGAGAAATAGGGCAACTGAGATAAATAGTGGGCTAAAAGAGAAAAGAAAGAGAGATAGGGAGTTGAGCGAAAGATGACATCACATGCTAATCTAAGTGTCCTCCCACCCCCGCCTTCTCTCCGCTGCAGCGTACAGAGAAAAAATGCGGGAGCTCCCCCTGGTGTCCCTCTTCTGCTCCTGCATGCTGCCTGAACTCAAAGAGAAACCCGCAGACAAGAAAGAAGGTAAGCCACGTCTCTGATCACACACTGGACCTCAGAGATCATCTCATACATAGGCCTCCCCTTTGCTTTGTAGAATGGGTAGCACTTTACAACGAGGCATACTTTATAAAGGGTTTAGATGTAATTACAAATTACCTCAATGGATAATAACTTGTTTATGAATGTATTACAAACAAGTAATAATATGTTATAACGCATTAATGAAAGCAATCACTTGGTTGCCATGTGGTGTGAGACATTGTCTGGGAAACCATGTGATTAGCCGAAGCTGGCAGAGCCACTATCCACTACCTAACCTTATCCCTGAATTTAACCATTGTACCTGTAGTTGCTGTTGTAGCGTCACAAAAATCGACTATCAGCATTGCATTGCAAGACGTCGTTAAGTCGTGTTATTTGTACACCACTCACTGAAAATGTTAATCAGCAGTCCTTGACAGTCACATGGTTGCTGAGAGAGTGTCTATGCAGACTCTCTTGGGTTGATAAAATGTACGCCCGAAAAGTATTTTAGTTAATATGTCAAACTTTCTTATTACTGATTTATAACACATTAAGAAATTAATTATTAACCATTTATAAAGTAATTAGTAAGCACTTATAAACCCTTTCTAAAGTATGCCATCTTATACATAATGCATATGTGTTGCATAATGTTATACATGAGTTACCAATGTACATATTCAGTCTGTAGAAATCATTTATGTGCCTAACTAACAGGCTCTATATATCCAAAAAAACAGTTTTGATCTTTTTGCATTTCCTGGATTCATACCCTGGTTTACCGCTCAGAGCGGCCTTTAAATATTTCAGCATTGCTATTGATTAGTTCGCCAACCTACTCCTCTATTCTTTGCCATTTTGATGACCCAGTTTTTCTCGGCCCCTCCTCTACTCCCTTTCCTTCACTTCTCTCTCGTCCTTGTGATCTGTCCTCCACCACTCTTCTTTCTGTCAACCCCCCCAACACACACACACACACACATCTCCTCCCCTCCTGTCCTCCCCATAGGTGTGGTAGACCTGAACCTCTGCATCATCAGAGACATGGAGGTCATTGAGCTGAACAAACGGGCATCCGGCCAGGCCTTCGAGGTTATCCTGAAACCTCCCTCATTTGATGGTGGGCCCGAGCTGCGGGCGACCACGCCTCCTCGCAGGGCGCCCTCCCTAGAGGAGATCCAGAAGAAACTGGATGCTGCTGAGGAGAGGAGAAAGGTGAGAGGTCACAGGGATTTATGATAAGTTGGTGAGGTGTGAATAAGGTGAAGGTCAGGAGTCTATTACGTCCAAACCTACAATGGTAGCTGTTTTAATCCACCTTCAGGGATTTATCCTGGATTTATCCTGCACTACAATAGCAGACAATTCATTTTTAATGTTGTATATGGACACAAATAAGCATGATACCTTCATACACAAGTACATATGACATTTCTTTGACGTGGCTGAAAAGACAGCAATTATAAATTTACCCAAATAATTTCTGTTGATTAACATTTTTTGTAAGAAGAAAGTTTTGGGTACAGTGAAAGTCAAGTCAAATCAAGTCAATTTTATTTGCATAGCCCAACATCACAAACTAAAACTTTGCCTCAAGGGGCTTTACAGCAACACAACATCCTGTCCTTAGACCCTCGCATTGGATAAGGAACAACTCCCTAAAAAACAAACAAACCTTAAACTACATACTTTGTGTACTTTCAAGGATTCAAAAGGGCTCGCAAGATAAGTTGTGCACTCTGGTCTGACCTCACTACAGCACTGCACACACACACACACACACACACACACACACACACACACACACATACAGTCTTGACCTTAACCTTAAACTTGAAGGAGCCTTTCTGTGGCTTCTACATTCTCTAAGAGAGGCAAAGTTGTAAAGTTGGGTGACTTGTTAATGATGGTGACAAGGTAAAATATGAACTGTTTCTCCTTCTCTTTCCCCTGTCCCGTCTCCTTTCTTAACTCTCTCTCCCTCTCTTCACCCCTTTATCTTGTACTATCTCTCTCTCGCTCACTCTTTTCACCTTCTCCTTCTCCACCTCTGTCCTACGCCGTCTCCTTTCCTGTTGTCTTGCTGTCTCCGTCTGTCGCTCTCTAGTGTCAGGAGGCGGAGCTGCTGAAACACCTGGCTGAGAAGAGGGAGCATGAGCGCGAGGTGGCTCAGAAGGCCCTGGATGAGCACAACAACTTCATCCGGCTGGCCAAAGAGAGGCTGGAGCACCGCATGGAGGTCAACAAGGAGAAACGCCAGGCTCACCTCACTGCCATGCTGGAACGCCTCCAGGAGAAGGTAACAACATTTGCATTGTGACACTCTCAGCATTTACCCGGTGTTATTCTCAGAGGCTTAGCCGAGAACTGGGTGGTAAAGTTGAGAGACCATCCAGTGAAGGGGCTGTCATTGTATGATCAGACCGTGTCTATCAAAACCCAATATGCATTTAGCTAAAATACCAAACTTAATGATAGCCTAGGCTACATTGTGATACTAAGCTAACAATGCCGCTTAAATATGATTGAAGACACTCTTTACTGGTTCTAATTATTTTTGTGCATTTACCACCAAACTTAACTTTTTACTACAAAATTTGATATATTTTGTTAATATTTCATAGTTGTATGTATCCCAAAAAGCCTGCCATTACAGTTACTATGCTGGTATTGATTGGTAAATGCTTTTAAAAAAAAAAGATCAATAAAGAAAAGAATGGCGATTCTTCCCCGGTGGGGTGCTATAACCACCAGAAGATGAGGGTTCTCAGTCCCCCTCCCCATTTACAGTGGTTTATTTCAGCATCTGGTCCTATTCAGACTATTCAACCGATTTTCAGTGACTGTTTTAGGAATTTGAACGACTCATAATGAGGTTTATTGAAATGTGTTTGTTTCTTTGTGTTTCTCTCTTTCAGGATAAACACAGTGTGGAGGTGAGGAGAAACAAAGAGCCGAAGGAGGAGGAGGAGGAGAAGCTTGGGTAGATATATCAAAAGTGAAAATAAGAAAAAAAGAGAGAGAGCGAGAGACAGACAGACAGAGAAAGAGAGAGAGAGAGAGAGAGAGAGAGAGAGAGAGAGAGAGAGAGAGAGAGAGAGAGAGAGAGAGAGAGAGAGAGAGAGAGAGAGAGAGAGAGAGAGAGAGAGAGAGAGAGAGAGAGAGGGAAATGAAGCAAGCCACTTTTCCTGTTCTTGAACATGAGAGAATGTGACAAAGAGGGCAACAGAATGAGCCGTAGATATTCATACACATCAGATCAGGCTAGATTATGTTCAGGGTTCACACGGGTTCGAAAGGTCCTAATTGGATGCCAAATGTTAGTTATCCATTATAACTACAACTCTATCAAAGCTGTTGTACGTTCACAACAGAAAGCTGCCACTTAAGGGTCACAGCCATGAAGAGTAGGCATCAGAATCAGATTCATGTTTATTGGCCATGTAGGTTTGCACACACATGGAATTTGACTCCGGTTTCGTGGCTCTCTCATTGTACTTAACATAGAATAACAACACAATAACGCAACAATCTTCAGATATATACACAAGAACTGACTATATACAGGTGAAATAAGAGGTGATATATTGCAGTGGTGCAGAGAATATATCAGAGATGCTGAAATAGATGTTAGCAGGTTACTTACATGCCTGAGGTATAGATAAGGCATGGTTTCACAATGAAAAAGTCAGAGTAAGATGTAAAACTTTGATGGCAGTTAATTTGACAATGAAACTACTCATTAGCATTTCAAATAGCTTTCTAACAGCTCACACATCGCTTAGTCATCCTGTCTTGTTTTAAATGGGATGGGATGTGATGCGTGGGAATGTTGCCAAAACCTTGATAGTATGCTTACTCTTTGTGGCTTGTGACACACATTAGCAGTGCTAGTAAAAGTTAACATGGAAAATACTGAATGTGTGCAATGGTATTGTTGCATATGAGCTAACCCCTCTCTCCTTTGCCCTCTCTGCCCCCATTAGGTTTCATGATGGCCTGATCACAACACGAGCTGAACTTTCTTTGGAAGCCATTTCGGAGGCAACTCACCTAATGACTGATGACTAGACTAGCCAGGAGCTAGGTCTTTCTTTCTGTCTGAGACAAGAAGATTGTGAAGATGAGACTGGACAGAGAGATAACGATGGCAACATTGCAGATGCAAGAGGACCGTGCCTGACCCTGCTCACACTTGTAGAACTCTCCAGGACTCCAAGAGAAGACACTTTGATAATAAGATAAAGACTGTAAAGAATAAAAACCATTGAGGATGTTGTGAAGAAGATGCGAGGCACAATGGACATTAGATTGCTACATTCATCATCAGTATGCTCAGAGAAGTCTTTCTGTGCCCCCCCCCACCGCCAACAGTGCCAACATGTGTCTGTGGGTGCAGTTATGTAATGTGTGTGTTTGTGTCGTTTGTGGTTTGTTTGTGTGTGTGTGTGTGTGTGCGTGTGCGTGTGTGTGTGTGCGTGTGCGTGTGTGTGTGTATCTCACATGTCTGTCAACCTGAGTTTCTGACAGGGGCATGATGTTTGTATGTGAGTGCTCGATCTGTGCATGAAAGTAGATAGTAATATGTACATTTCACTAGAGCGGGTATCACACATAGCAATGTGCTTTGGGCTCACACCTGCAGGCTGGGTTATAGATGGACTTGTCATTCTATGTGTGGTACGTTAATTTAATTTTTATCTGCCAACTGTCACTATAAACCCACTGAAATGAAAGGCAGCCAGGGTATGATGATGATGATAATGATGATGATGATGATGATGATGATGATAACAATGTACAGAAATCGCATTATATTTTAAATTCTAAAGCAAAATAAAAAAGGATATCAATTTGATTGCTCAAGTTTTTATTCAATAAAATATTACATAAACACCTCTTCAATAAATATCTCATCAGAATAGACAATATTAAATTTAAATAAAAGATATAAATAGAGAACACCATAATGTAAAACACCTGGACACAGTACATTATTAGATTTGTTGAAAAAGAAACACAATTATGCAAAAGAAATTCTCAAATATGACTAAGTGCAAAAAAAAAAAAAAAAAACAAGAAGAAGAAGAAGAAGAAGAAAAAAGCGACCGGGACGGCGACCGAGCAGCGACCGGGACGGCTTGGAAGAGTTGGGTAATTGGCCAGATACGATTAGGGAGAAAAAGGGGGAAATTTTAAAAAATAAAAAAACAGTTCTTTCTATTGCGTGTAATTTATCATATGAAAAAAATGTATTCATTCAGAATAAAGATATTAAAGCAAACTAGTACTTTTCTACAGGAGACCACAGTGCATGTCCTTCACTGACAGAACAACGTTTTTACCTACTAGATCTTCCACATTGCATGATAAATCTCTTTTTTTTATAAAACAACACGTTGCACATCAGTACATAAACCTATTGTGCTGCATGCCATAGTTAGCTGTGCCCTTAGGTTTCACTGCAATTGTAAGAAGCTGAGAGATCATACTTTTTTGTTTTTCCAATTGCAAAGGAATATTTACTTCAAGCAAAAAAACACGAACGTACAAATACCAGAGTCAAGAGGTTCACCTGAACAACACTCATATGGTGCCAGATATAAGGATCCTGATAAATAACACCAGACAGATAAACAGCGGTTTCCACACCTTTACCAACACAGCATGAAGCAGGGTGCATGTGTGCACCAAACACACTCAGATAAATAAAATACAACTGGCTCTCATTTACCTCTAATTCTCAGAGAACTCATGACTGAGAATGAAGGCTACTCATATCATTTCTAAGAATACTTGGCATTTTAAACTTAGTGAATTATGAGCACTCGGATCCAAACCCGGTCGGAGCGAGTGGTTGCTGCTGCCTGGGATCAGTGCTGGTGCCGGACACTGGGTCTGACACAAGTGCAGCCCACGGAGATAAGCCGGGACTCCAGGCGGTAGTGGTAGGTCTCATCGTCAGATCCCGCCACCCTTCTCAGAACTAGTATCTGGTGCCAGATGGGTTTGGACTCCAGGCTCAGGTCCTCAGTACCCTCCATATTCAAACAGCCCTGCAGGGAGCACTTGGCCTCGCTGATGAAAGGAGGGAAACGATCTGCATCATAAGATGTGCTGCAGAGGAGAAGAAAGGGGAGACAAC